>NC_091686.1:124835000-125492500 GCF_041296265.1 Equus caballus
TCAACATGGAATTGGCAGAAACGAATCCACATCCCGGACCCTTTCTTCCGTGATCTCTCTACTTGTCTCAGTGTTTTTTTATTTGCCTTTAATGTCATTCGAGGAAAGGAAGATTTGAAATCCTCAGCATGAATTTTACTGTCATTGTTACACTGTGCGATGCCGGATTTAAATGCAAATCTAAGAACTGTGACTCTCACGCAGAATGGCTGAACCCCACAATCTGTGTCTTTAGCTCATCCGTGCGTGTGCATTTTTCACTCCTCTCGGGACGGGGAAGGCTGTGCAGAATGGATGTAGCTGTCACGCCTCCTGTCTGCTCCGAGCACATCCCAGCCAGCCTGGGACACGGGAGCTCTGGGAGGAAAGGAACTGCGGGCGCCCGTCTTCTCCTCCTCTGGCCTCACCTCCAGCATCGGCACTCGGCCAACATGGAGAAGCAGCAGGGACAGGAAAGCGATGGCAGGCTCTCTTGCCGGTAGGCGTTTCCTCGAGCTCCGTGGCCGCCTTTCCGTGTTGGAAGCATGTCCTGGGTGGGACAGAAGACACGGCCTCTCTGGAGTTCGAGGCCCCGCTCCTCACTCCCTGATGTAACACACTCCCGGGTACTCGCTCGCGGTCTTGCGGAGCCCCCACGCCCGCGGGGCCCGGGATTCTGTGCTCGTGGGGCATCGTGAACACGGGAAAATGTTCGCTCTCTCTTCCTGCCCCGTTCACTCTTCCTCTCCTCCTGGGGCTCAATTATGTGTTCGTTGAACCATCTGGCGCTGCGGCAGTCACGGGGGCCCCGCAGGGCTGGGAGCTGGGTCAGCGAGGAGCCTGTGAGACAACGAGAGCCAGCTCTGCGCCCAGTGTCTCTGCTGGCGCCAGACACCCGAGCCCGAGCTTCAGCATGGGCGTGTGAAGAGCTGCCGAGCACTGCCCAAGTGCCCAGCACCGCGGCACCGAATACCGGAGCCAACATCCTGGTGGGGTGTGAGGAGCAAGTGAGGGCCAAGGGGCCGGGGAAGGGGCTGTGGCTCAGGATCCATGCTGACCTGGAGGAACCGGAGAAGTGCAGGGGCAAGCGTGCTCAGCAGAACCGAGAGGGAAAGGACCCAGGTAAGTCCCTGGACATCAGTGTGGATGCAGCACAGACCAGCGAGAGCTGAGGACACAGATGTCAGGGCAAAACTTCACCCAAGACGGGGCTGGCCCCGTGGCCGAGTGGTTAAGTTTGCGCGCTCCACTGCAGGCGGCCCAGGGTTTCGTTGGTTCAAATCCTGGGTGCGGACATGGCACTGCTCATCAAACCACGCTGAGGCGGCGTCCCACATGCCACAACCAGAAGGACCCACAACGAAGAATATACAACTATGTACCGGGGGGCTTTGGGGAGAAAAAGGAAAAAATAAAAAACTTCACCCAAGAAATCTAGGCCTCGATTTGACAATGGAGTCTGAGATAATGAGACCAAAAGCTCAGGTAACGAAAGAAAAACTAGAAAGGTGGGATGTTATCAAAATTAAAAACTTCTGTGCATCAAAGGATATTATCAAGAAGGTGAAAAGACAAGCTATAGATGGGAGCACATATTTGCAAGTCATACATCTGATAAGAATCTAGGGTCTAGAATATAAAAGAACTCTTGTAACTCAAAGACAGAAAGACAAACAACCCCATTAAGAAATGGACAAAGCACTTCAACAGACGGTTCTCTAAAGAAGATACACAGACGGCCAGTAAGCACGTGAAAAGACGCTCAGCATCATTAACAAGGCGTCAGGACACCACTCCAAACATGCCTCCTCGGCACCCTAACTGCTTTGAGCCAAAGGCACCTGAAGAACAGCGGGCGCAGGAGGGGCGCTCCAACCTCCACTTCGCCTCCTGCAAGCAGGAGATGGAAGCCCCGCGTGGAAGACGCACACCCGTCCTGGGAGGAGAGAAACTCTTCTCACCAGAGGCGGGGAGACAGGGCCAAGGGAGCTCTGTGCAGCCACACTCTCGTCTCCCTTAGGCTCCCCAGATATTTTAGTTACTTTCCACAGTTGCCCCTCTTTGTTCAACCCGCTTTATAAGTACTTAGGCCTTGTCAATTCTTTGGGTCTTCATTTTCCTGTGAGGATCCCACATACATGTACACTTATTAAATAGGACTTGAATGGTTTTCTGCTATTAATCTGTCTCATGTCAGTCCTAGCCAGAAACCCCAGGAGGGTAAGGGAGAAATTTCACCTCCCCTGCGTTAGTCACTAGGGAAATGCAAATCAAAACCACAGTGAGATGCCACTTCACACCCACTAGGATGGCCTCCATCCAAAAGTGGAAAATAACAAGTGTTAGTGAGGGTGTGGAGAAGTGGGAGCCCTCCTTCTTTGCTGGTGGGAATGAAAAGTGGGGCAGGGGCTGCGGAAAACAGTGTGGAGGTTCCTCAAAAAGTTACACACGGAGGGGCTGGCTCCGTGGCTGAGTGGTTGAGTTCGCGCGCTCCGCTGCAGGTGGCCCAGTGTTTCGTCCGTTCGAGTCCTGGGCGCAGACATGGCGCTGCTCATCGGACCACGCTGAGGCAGCGTCCCACATACCACGGCTAGAAGGACCCACAACGAAGAATATACAACTATGTACCGAGGGCTTCGGGGAGAAAAAGGAAAGAATAAAATCTTTAAAAAAAAAAAATTAAAATTAAAAAAAAAAAAAGTTACACACAGAATTACCACGTGATCCAGCAATTTCACACCCAGGTACATACCCGGAAGAACTGAAAACTGATGTCAAACCAAAATTTTACACAGATGTTCACAGCAGCCTTAACAGCCAAAGGTGGCAACAACGCCAACACGCACCAGCTGACAAACGGATAAACAGATGCGCTCCATCCATACAGTGGATGTTACTGGACTATTATTCAGCCATAAAAATGAATGAAGGACAGTCACGCATCACATAATGACGTTTCGGTCAACGACAGACCGTGTGTACCACAGTGGTCCCATGTAGCCTACGGGTGTCGTAGGCTGTAGCTTCTAGGTTGTGTAAGGTCACTGTGATGTTTGCACCGTGAAGCAACCCCCTGACGACGTGTTCTCAGAACGTGTCCCCATCATTAAGCGACACGTGACTGTACTGACACATTCTACAGCATGGATGACCCTTGAAAACACGCCACTTGGAGGCCAGACGGGAAAGGTCACACGTTGTATGATTCCATTGATATGAAATGTCCAGAACAGCTGAATCCACGGGACAGAGAGTGGACTAGCGGTTGCTGGGAGAGGCAGAATGAGGAGTGACCGCCTAATGGCAGGGGTCTCCCTGTCGGGGGGATGAACATGTTCTGCAACCAGACGGAGGTGGTGGTTGCACAGCACTGTGAATGTGCCAGATGCCAATAACTGTACACTCTAAGTCGGCTCATATTATGTGAATTCCTCCTCAACGAAAAAAGGAAAGAGAAATCCAGGACTCAAAGGCGGGGGAGGACTGTGGGTTCAGGCAAGTCCCCAGAAGGGAAGATGCACAGTGCCAGAAGGAAGTGGACGGGGGGCCTGGAGGTTACAGCCAGTGCTGGGGGCCGTGCCAACCCCTGGATCAGAGTGGAAGCCCCTGGACACGCTGGCTGGTGGCACAGACGTCCCTGCTCCATCTGGACATCGCTGCCACTGTCGCTGCCGCACGCCCAAGGCTGACAAGCGTGGGCACTGACCTGTGGGTGGGCAGGGGCCACAGCGGTGCGAGTGAGGACCGGTCACACCAGGCTCCTCCCCTTACCTGCGGGCCACCTGGCAGACTTACGTTGCCTGCCCGTTTCTCCAGGTACAGAGGGGGACTGACAGGGTGACTCTGTCGCAGGAGGCAGTGAGGGGTCAGCGAGCACTCCGGCCCTGCAGACCTGGAGGTGAGGTGGACCTCTTGTCTGCCCTGCGCTCGCCCCTCCCCGTGAGGCTAGGCCCCACCCAAGGCAGGCTCCCTCTCTGCTACCGACCTTTGGGAAGGTGCAGCTGGCCTGGTAATATTATCATTTGTTGTAAAATAAAATACGAGGGACTTGTGATGTGAGATCATCTCCGAGTCCTCAGGACAGACTCTGGATGGAGCATCTCAGACACGACGTGGGGCCTTGCGACCTTGGCCTGCCGTGTGGTCTGACATAAGGAGAAGGGAGGTGGGTGTTCTGTTCTCTCCTTTCCCCTGTGGGACTGTGCTTGTCAATCACTCCAGCTGTGGCCAAGATGGCCCCGTGCTTAGAATTCTGTGCTAAAGTCACAGAAGGTCTTGCTGCATCTTGGAGGATGCAAATCCAGGGTGACCCCCATTAGACGAGACCCAGAGGGTCAGTGGGGACCAGGGAGGGGCATGAGCAGACCTCCTGGGCCCGTGCTCAGCCAGTTGTGCCCTGGTGCATAAAATGATAACCCAACACGTCAGGACACTTGCTCCGGCTGCCAAGGTTGTTTCCATTAATAACTGGTTTGTCCTGAAAAATAAATGGAAGCCATGTGCATATGAATACTGATAACAGAAGGGGAAAGGAATCAAAACGTCTAGAAACTTGGCTGATTCTGTCACTAGCAAGTGTGGCGCCCAGTCTGCCCATAGCGCCTGCACCATGACCCCAAGGAAAGTCTTCACTCTTCCAGACGTGTGGAGAAGGGAGTGGATTTTCCATTTAGATGTTTGTTCTGGGGCCCTCGGTCCTGGGAGGTCCGGCTTCCCTGTACCAGCAACACAGGGCTCCCTGCAAAGCGTCGAAGGTGACCCGTTGGAGGGGAGGCGAGGCCTCCGCCCAAGGACCCTGCACACATGGTGGTCTCCCATGCTCCTTTTCTCCGGGGGCGCTTGGGTGCAGTGCTGGCCTCCTCTCAAAGCCTGGATCCGTCAGCACTCACGTCGGTACAGCCCATCGGCAGAGCTGGCCCGTCCTCGGCTCGCCGCCCTCCGCCTGGGCTCCCTTGGGGAGTCCTGGGGGATGACGCCTAGGATGAGGACACTAGTGAGAAGGGGCCACCTTGATTGAACTTTTGAGCAAGCCCAACATCAACCACGTATCCCAGTAAGTCCATCCCCACCGACTCCACCAGCGTGGGCTAAACTCCTCAAATGCACTCAACACACAAAACAGGCCTCTCCTGAGGGGCCCGACACGAGTTCTCATCCACCCTTGGGAATAAAGTCAGCAAACAATGTGTTGTCAGTTGGCACGCGCTCTCACCGCTGCCTGCAGGGGAGGACGCTGTGAGATCTGACTTCCCGCAGTTTGTCCCCCAACCCCAGCCATGTCTGGTCTGAGCAGCTACAGTTCTGGTTGGGCTCAAATGTGCTCCTCCTGGTTCGGGCACAGCCCTGGGGCTGCACTTGCCAGCCACACATTCACAGACCCCCTACCTGCTAACACACAAGATTTAATAAGATCCAGTCTCACAAGGTAACACCCAAAATATCCAGGACATAACTGAAAAGCACTCATCACACCAAGGATCAGGTGAATGTCACCTTGAACAAGTCAGTCCATCAAAAGACGCCCAACACCGAGCAGACACGATGCTGGGGCTATGTGAGGACTCTAAAGCGGCCGTCATAAAAACGCGGCAGCAAGCAGCTACGGACATACTGGAAACAAACGAGAAAACGCAAGGCCTCAGCAAAGAAACAGAAAATAGGAAATTCAGATCTGAGAATTTAGAACCGAAAAAGCACAATAATTGACATTTTAAAAATGCAATAAATGGGCTCAGGAGCAGAATGGAGAAGACAGAGGAGAGACTCAAGAAACTTGAAGACAGTACAAGAGAAATGATTTTATCTGAACAACAGAGAGAAAATAGACTGAAAAAAAGAACAGAACCCCAGGTGCCTGTGAAACTGTAGAAAAAATCTAACATTTGTGTCCTTGGAACCCCAGAATGAGAAGAGAAAAAAAGCAAGGATTAAAAAGTATTTGAAGAAAAAGTGGCTGATAATCTCCCAAATCTGGCAAAAGACCTAAACCTAAAGATTCAAGAAATTGAGCAAAACTCAAATAGGACAAACCCAGAAATCCACACATACTGTGGACTGAATTCTGTTCCCTCCAAATTCACACACTGAAACCCAGACCCCAGGGTGGTGTCAGGATGCGGGGCCTTCTGTAGGTAACTGGGGTCAGATGAGGTCATGAGGGTGGGACCCTCCTGATGGGATTTGTGCCCCTCCGAGAAGAGACACCAGAGAGCTCAGGTCTCTCTCCACCGTGTGCAGACACAGCGGGAAGGTGGCGGTCGAAGGTGGCGGTCTGCAAACCAGGAAGCGGCTCTCAGAACCCGGCCGTGCTGGCACCTGCTCTCGGGCTTCCACCCTCCAGAACTGGGAGAAATAAAGGTCTGCTGTTTAGGCCGCCAGACTGTGGTATTTTGCTGTGGCAGTCTGAGCAGCCGAAGACCACACACAACATAATTATCAAACTTCTGAAAACTAAAGACAAAGTCTTGAAAGCAGTGAGAGACAAGTGACATCTTACCCATAGGGGGAAAACCACTTTAATGGCAGTGGGTTTTTCGTTAGAAACCATAGAAAGGAGGGGCACAAAACTTTTCCAGTGCTGAAAGAAAAGCACTGTCAACCCAGAATTCTAGATTCAGTGAAAAAATCAAGACTCTCAGATGAAGAAAACTAAGAATTTGTTCCCATCAGACCTGCCCTCAAAGAATGGCTAAAAGAAGTTCTTGACAGGAAAGAAACTTCTTTTAAAAAGAACCCTGGAACATCACAAAAGAAGAAGAAAGTAAGAAGGACTCAGTGTCCTCCACCTCGAGACTGAGGTGTTGGTGGAGGAACAGACACAGGATCACTGGGCCAGACTGAGGACCCAGAAGAGGACCTCCACTAGCACACCTCACTGATTTAGCACAACTCAATCAATTTGGTGGAGAAGGACAGTCTTTTCAACAAAGGGTAGCAGGGCAACTAGACATCCATATGTAAAAAAAGAAAAAAAGAAAAAAAAACCCAAAACAAATGAACAAAAATACCTTGACCTAAAACTCACCCCTTATACAAAAATGAACTCAAATTGATCACAGTCTAGATTTAAAAGTAAAATATAAAACTATAAAACTTTTAGAAGGATGCCTAGGAGAAAATCTTTAGGACTTGGGCTTGGTGAAGAGTTCTTAGATATGACACTAAAAGCACAATCTACAGAATAAAACCCTTGATAAATTAGACTTTATCAAAATTAAAAACTTTTTGCTCTATTAAAGACAACGTTAGGAGGATGAGAAGACAAGCTACAGACTAGGAGGACATATTTGCAAACCACATATGTGATAAAGGACTTGTATCTAGGATATATAAAGAGCTCTCAAAACTCAACAGTAAAACAACAAACTATCCAAATAGAAAATGAGCAGAAGATGTGGACAGACATTTTACCAAAGAGAATATACAGACAGCAAACAGGCCAACGAGGAGATGTCCCATGGCACTTGCCATTAGGGAAATCCGGATGAAAACCTGAATGAGACATCACTACCCACGTATTAGAACAGCCAGTTAAAATAGAAGATAGCGACGACGGCAAACGGCAAGAACGCAGCCCTATCACACATGCTGGTGGAACATACACGGTACAGCCACTCTGGGAAGACAGTTTGATAGGTTCTTAAAAAGCTAAACATAAACGTACCATACAACCTAGCAATCACATTCCTGGATTATTATCCCAGAGAACAAACACTTAAGTTCACACAAAGACCTGTGCACAAAAGTTCACAGCAGGCTTATTTGTAAAAGCCAAAAACCTGGAAACCCAAAATGCCCCTCAGTAGGTGAATGGATGGACTACCTGTGACACGTCCGCTCCATGGGACCCTACTCAGCGATAAAAAAGAACCACCGATACACACAACCTGGATGGATCTCAGGGGCATCATGCCGAGAGGAAAAACACCACCTCGTTAATGGACAAAACTGCCAAGATGGAGAACAGACTGGGGGTGGCCACGGTGGGAACGGTGGAGGTGGGGGTGGGCAGCGCGAGGGAGATCTTTGTGCTGGTGGAGCAGTTCCACACTGGACTGTGCTGTGGGGTAGGAGAACGCACACATGGCAAAATGACAGGACCAGACACACCCGTGGTGCCAGTGCTGGTGTCCTGCTGTCAGTTGTTCACAGTGATGTAAGATATTACCACTGGGGCACAAGGGGCGAGGAGACGGACAGGAGGAGACAGGTGCTGGGCTGAGGCAGCTGGTGACCAAGGGTGTGGGGCAGAGCAGCACCAGGGTGCTCTCGTCCTGAGCTGATGCTCTGCCTCCGGGAAGGAAGGGCCGGGACGAAGTGGTGGCTCCAGTGGGCCCTCCCGCCTCCCTCCCTCCACCAGTCCCCTGCCCCCGATGCCCCCCAAACCCTGCCATCTCCTGCCTCCCACGCGCCCCACCCCATCCCCGCCCAATGGTCCCCATTTTACAGACGAAGGAATTGGGGGCTTGGAAGGGATGAGCAGCTCCAGATCACACCCCAAACTTGGGTCCCAGCCCCTCTGGCCTGCAGGAGGCTGCTGTGTCCAAGGACCCACCCAAGTGCTCCCTGCACCCTCTGCCCTCTGCCCTCTGCCCCCGCCCAGTGCAGGAGACCTGGGGTCCCCAGCCAACAGGAACCGAGTGTGAAATGCCACCCCTGCCTGCGGGAGGGCTGGTCCAGAGATCCAGGACCCAGAGTGGACTTTCAGCAAATGTCCTCCTCAAACTGCAGCTTGTCTGTCCTCGCCATCTCATGCCTCACTTACCACATTAACACCAGCTCTGAGCCACTTCCCCCAGCTCCACCACCCTCCCCACTGCCCTGGAAACGCTCACACCGGCCTTGACTCCCTCAAGTTCCCCTCCCCAGCAGACCGGCCTTCTGGAGGACTCTCCTCCATCCAGGCCTGGTTGCTATGAGCACTGTGCCTTGAGCACAGCCCTGGGCCCCAGCCCCAGGTTCTCCTCTCCACTCCCACCCACCCCCCACCTTCCCTGCCTGCGCCCGCTTGCTGGGATCCGCATCTCACCTGAGCTCCAGCCACAGGCCCAGGAGCTGAGGGGCCCACCGCCCAGGAGGAGGTGCACCTGGAGCCTTGGTGTCCCCTCTCCCTGCTCTCATCTCAGGCCACGTCCAGGGAGCCCTGGTCCTCTGGCAAGTTCTTTAAAGCGTGTCCTTCCAAGATGACAAGCAGGTTTTCCAGCTTTGATTTCTTCTGCACACAGTTTCAGGGACTCCTTCAGCTCAGACACTCCCTTAGACAGATTTCACTAATTTCCCCGAAGGTGTTAAGAGCTGTTTTGGTCAATTCCAGCTTCCCCTCAGAGTCCGGCGTGCCTTCCTCCATAAGTTGGATGTCCACGGACAGGTCTTCCCACTTCTCGTCGTTCTGTTGTTCTAACGCACGCAGCCTTTGCTCCCTCTGAGCCAGAAGAAGAAGGGTCCCCAAGTGGTATGCCACCAGGACACCAGGCTGGTGTCGGTCCCAGGACAAAGGTCTTCAGGCCACGAGCCCCGCAAGCACCTTGGCCCAGTGACCCGTTAGGGGCCTGCGCTCTGAATGGCTCCAAACCCTGGCCAGGCCTTGGCACTGTCCTGCACAGACCTTTCCAAGCCTGCCTCGGACAGAAGGAGCAACCTGCCCTCGCAGATGGCCCCTGATCGGCCCTCCACTGGAGATGGATTTCCGCCTGGATGGGTGGCCTCTGATGTCTGTTACTGGGTCAAGACACTCCACTTGCCTGCGTTCAGGTTGTCCTTCCTGGCCATCTCCTGGCTTCCGTCTTACAGACAGAATCCTGGTGGGCGGGAGGGGCCGGGGGACTGGTTCTCTCCTTTCCGGAGGTTGGGGAACCACCGGGAAACCAGGGACACGCCCAGGGCCAGGGCTGCCAGGTAGCATGAGTTCCTGAGCCGCTCTCCTTACCCTCTGCATCTTCTGGGCACACCACATCGGAATGACGTCTTCTGCTAGGGAGCAGCCTCTTCCAGCCACCTCTGGGCCTGGCAGAGGCGCTGATCGCCAGGCGCAGGCGAGGACTCGGGGACATCCAGGAAACCTTGGGGCTGGACCCGCTGCGCACGTGGTGCTGGTGGTGGGGTGGTCCCGAGGACGAGAGCGGGGCCGGCGGCTGCCCTGTGCTGCGCTGGGTCAGCGGGACCCCCGGGGCACTCTTGCCGCCCGGCGCTTATCCGCGAGGCCTGGGAGGGCTTTTCGCTGGGTGAGGGTCCTCTGTACTGGTTCCCCCGCCGAAGAGGCCGCGGAGGCGAGGAGCACGGGCAGGTCCCGGAGTGCGGGGCTGGGACTCGGCCGCAGAGGGGCGCGCAGGTGGACGAACACGCAGACGGAGCGCACCGCGCCGTGTGGGCTACAGGCCGGGCGGCGCACGCAGCTGCCACCGAGGGGCCACCCCTACCCTTAGCCAGGCCCCGGGCCCGCGCCCCGGCTTTTATAACCGCCCCTCCGTCACAACGCCTCCTGTGACGTCACAGCTCACCCTGACCAGTGGCCCGGCGGCTCTCACCCCCTCCTCCTTATGTCATCACCCCGACTGGACGCCAACGGGGTGTCCCTACAGGAGGGCTCGCTGCCCACGCCGCCCGTGCGCCTTACAGTGTCCGGCTCCCTCCCCCCAGTGGCCGAGCGTTCACTTCACACGTGGAGCCCTGGGAGTCGGTGCGGCGACCGGCCACGCAGGCAGCCCTACCCAGTGCCCCAGGACCCTCGGGGATGGAGAGCCGGCAGGGTCCTCCCCGGGCCCTGCCCATCACTGAAGTTCCGCCCAGGGGTTCCATGGTGACCACTGGAGGCCTGGGTCCTGACGCTGCAACTGTTCTATTTGCTGCCCCGGCCTCTCCCGTCTGATGGCCGGCTCTGAGGACGGCACGCATGGCAGGGGAGGGGAGATGGAGAAGAGGGTGGGCAGGCTCCAGGTGTCCTGGGGCAAGCACAGAGGAGGCGAGACTCCAAGAAGAGGAAGGGTCCTCACGCCAGGGGTCGAGGGCCAAAGAGGGAGAAGGCTGCCCATCTGAGAAAGTGGAAGCACCTTCCTGGACGGCACCCATCACTCCTCCTACGCAGTGGTCTGCTCCTTCTGCGTCCCTGTGGTCATCACTGAAGACTTTAGCCCTGCTCGCTGCTGGCCACTACACCCCTGTGTATTTTCTGTGACTTCTGCTTCCATAATGACAATCCATTCTATACCTGAACTTTTGGTCCTTGACCTTCTCGCCTCCTGTTGCAAACATTGTTGGTATTTTCTCCAGCAGTCGTTTCTTCTTTTTGACACTGAATAGTGGTAATACTAATAAATAAAATGTAAGTTGTTCTGGTCTCCTGATGCAATGGGCTCAGAGAAAGTAGGCCCATTTCGGGGGAATGAATTGTGACTGGAGAAAACCAGTCATGGTCCTGCCCTTCCTCTTTGCCAGGATTGGTTGGGGGTGAGGAGGGCACTTGACCCGGTTCTGGCCAATAGGGCCTGAGAGGACGCCTGCTGCAGGAGAAACGTGGTGTCTGGGAAGGTTTTGTCTCTTTAACTAAGAAAGAAAGGCAGTAGGAATCAATCATCGCTCTCTGCCTTTGACCTGGTAGAGTGAGTGTGTGATGTTCGCAGCTGTAGCAGCCACAGTGAGACTGTGAGGAAAGAGGAAGGAGAATCCCAGAGGAGCTGATGAAAGCCTGCCCTTGCCGACAGGATGAATTCATCAACCCCGGAGCCTCCTGACTCCGGACTCCTTGTTGGCGACATCATAGCCACCTGTGGTGAAGCCACTTTGGGCCAGCAATTCTGTTACATGAAGCTGAACGTAACCCGGCTGATTCATTTCCTCCCCAGAATAACCTAAATATTTCTTGTTCCAATTCCACTTTCTAACAACCAAAATTTGTATTTATCCTGGTGAGGCATCAGCCATTGTAGGTTAGAGTCATATCTCATTCCTTTTGCATCCTCCAGTGTCCTAGCATCTTGCTCACCGCATAGTCACTGCTAAACATGTGCAATGAATAAAAGTGTGTAATGAATGGTTTACAGTCTGGGCCATCAACAGAGCACAGCCCTTCACCACACCAATATCTTCACTAGTGTAAAACAAGACAAAACAAGACAAAACAAGCAAAAACAAAAACTAAAACCAGAGAGAAATCGAGAACCTGAATGACTCAGTGTACACCTTGTGGTCACTGCCATGAAAGCAAATCAGAGGACAAGTCTAGGCCTGGCCCAGAGGAGCATGGATCCTGAGGGTGAAGGGCCCGTGTTCCCCTCAATCCCTGTGGGGAGGGAACCTGCCTACAGACCAGGAATTCATCTACAAACCGTCAGATGAGCTCGTCGTGGGATAAGCCAGGAAGCTGTCGGCAGTTGTTCAGGCAGCTCTGTCATCTCAATGCACACAACCCCTCGTTCCTCTTCCCTACAGAGCCAGGCACCCATCCTACGAAGACCAGTTTCCTGGCTCCCCTGAGCCCTGGTGTGGCCATGGGACTAAGTTTTGAGTAGAGGACTGTGTGGGATTTCTGAGGAGGATCTGGAAGTGAGGCAGCAGCCCCTTCACTGCCATCTCTCCTTCCTTCTGCAGACGTGGAGAGCGCATGTGATGGCCAGACCCCCTCAGGTCGCGCCTCAAGGATGGAAGCCTGGGAGGGTGATGGAGCAGAAAGATGGAGACTGGGCCTAATCTGGGTGCACAGAATCCAAACTTCGTTATACAAGACAGAACTGCAGGTTGTTTTTCCCCAGTCATTGTTCTGAGGGATTTTGTTATACGCAGATGCACTGATCCCCGACTATCCAGGGCTCCTTCCCCGCTCCACAGCTCTCAGGGGAGGGGTCTGCCAGGCCTGCATCTCCCGATCAGCTGCTACCGTCCCAAGAACGGGCTCCTCGCCTGCTCACAACTTCTGGAGCCCCCTCCTCTTCAGCTGCAGTGACTTTTCTCCAGTTCCCAGAACTGGCCCATCCCCTTTGCACCCCTGGGCCTCTGCATGCGCTCCTCCTTCGCCCTGGAGTGTCGGCCACCTGGCTAGTCCTGTCCCTCATCCACTCGGGCATTTCCTCCAGGGTGCCCTCCTGGCCCCCCACTGGCTCAGACCCCCTAACTTCTTCACTGTCCTATCACAATTATCATCACATATGTGTTTGTGGGTCTGTCTGATTAATGTCTCCCTTCCTACATGACACTGAGCAACCTGAAAGCAGGTGGTCCCGTCTGTGATCCCCTCTGTATGCCCAGTCCTGAGCACAGACCTCTCCCACGGAAGGTGCTCTCACATGCCGAGTGGTGGCCTCATGAGCTTTGGTGTTTCTGCTTCTGTGAGGTCAGCACAGGTGGTGCCGAGCAAGGGTGTTGGCTTCAGCCAGAGGCCCTGGTGTGGATTTCCTGCTCAGCTGTACGGTTTCAGGCAGGTGACCACTACAACTCTGAAAGTGGGCATACTGAGAGGCCCAGCTTCTGGGGGTGTGGAAAGAACCCCATGAAGTGCACGTGAAAATACTTGGCTTCCTGCCCTCCAGGGGCCACCTCCTGCCCACCTCAGCCCCAAGGTGGATGCACAAGTAACTCTGGATTCCTTTCACTAGGTCCTCACTCGCTGAGGACATTCTTCCACTTTCCGTTCTTGGAGTTGGCTGATGGAAGAGGCCACGGGGCAGTCCACCAGCCTGGCCAGTGTCCAGCAGGGGCTCAGGAGATGCACAGTGACTGCACCCCACCTTCCTGTCTGCTGGCTGGAGATGGCCATGTCCTTCTCTAGAAGACACAGGCTGCAGATCCTGTGGGATCAGACCCTGGATGGGTGAGGTTATTAGGGGAGGCTGCATATGGGGCAATTAGGGTAGGTGCTGAGAGCTTGAGGTGGGCAGAGATGACTGAGGAGGGGAGGAATGGGAAAGCAAGGGAGAAGCTCCCGAGACGGACAGACTGTGGACAGAGTCCGAGCAGACGCAGACCCAGGGGCACCATGAGGAGCCCCAGTTGACTCAACTACAGTTAGGCCGGGGGTGGGGGAGATATCAGGGCTTGGTAGGTGGTCTCTAGATGCTGCTGGTGTGGGTGGACCCTAGGAAAGGGGCTGGGGGTCACTAGGCAGCACTGGAGGGGCTGAGGCAAGGGCCCTGGGGCTCAGCTGGGACAGGCCAAAAGGCAGAAGAGAGACTGCCTCAAGGGCCAGTCGTGCCAGGGTGTAGGCGGGGCTGTCCATACACCCTACAGGCCTTTCTGGGTCTGGCCCGGTAAAGACTTCTGCTGATCTTTCAAGCCTCTGTTCAGACAGCCCTCCCCGCTGCTCTCCCAATCCTGCACATTCCAAGCAGGTCAATACAGTCCTGTGTAGACCCCACACAGGGCCCTGTGGGTTCAAGTCACCACATTCTCTCCACTACTGCCACTCCATGGCTATGTGGGGAGAAGCGTGGTAATGTTCTCCATTTTCCTTCAACGCCACTCCCCCCCCCCGCCCAGAGGAAAGCATCATAAGCTCCATCGTCCACCAAACCTCCATGTGGTGTCATTGTCATAACCTACATTTTCCATCAACCATTTCACCCTCCCAATCCCCATGGGGAAGAGTTTGTCAGTGCCTCCATTTTCCATCAACCCACTTTTCTTTCCACCAACCATGAAGGAGGCGTCCGTCAAATACCCATATTCTCTTAACCCTCTTCAGCCTCCCCATGCCCTCAGAGAAGTTTGTCATAATCTCCACTCTCCATGGTATACTTCATCTTCCCAACCTTCCAAGGGGACAGCAAGTCATAATCTCTTTATCCCATCAATCTCATTCAACCTACCAACCACACACAGGGGAGGTTACCATAATCCCAATTACACATCAACCTACTTCTTCCACCCAAGCCCTCACAAAGAAGGCATATCCTAATCTCAGTGTTCCATCAACCCACTTCACCATCCCTTTCCCCATGGGGAGCCATTTTAATCTTCCCATTTTCCATCAATCAGCTTCACTCTCCCAATAATCCATGGGGAAGGGATTGTGATAATCTCCATTTCCATCAACTGGTCTCACCCTCCCAATCACCCATGAGGAAGGCAGAGCATAGTCTCCATTTAAATCAGTACTACTCCTCCTCTCAAAACCCAGGGGAGAGGCAAAGCATGATCTCCATTTTACATCAATTCTCTTAATTTCCAACTGCCCTTGAGGAAGGTGCCATCAGAGGCTCCATTTCCCAGGTGAGGAGAAGCAGGTGCAGGGATGAGCTCCTTGCCACGGGCACCAGCTGGCAAGTGGAGGCTCCAGAGTCCATGTTCCACAGCCTCCTGGTGATAGGAGTGCTCCGTAGGACTCTTAAGAAAATGGACATAGATGTGCTGCCAAAAATGCCTAATAATGGAAAGGAAAGTGGAAAATAATCTGAGCAAAATCTTGGAGTTGGGAATGGGAGCAGAGATGGGAAATAACCATTTTAAAGACTCTGGCGAAGTGGGGGTGTGTGGAGGGGAGAGCTTTCCAAGGATTTCATTCGAACGCGGGCTCTGGTGGGAGAGGCTCGTGCTTGGACCTGCTCATCTGCTGAAATGGTCACTTGAGTTGGCTACATTCCCATCCACCCCAGATCCTGAAGTCCACCCAAGGAAGACACCTTCCCAGGAGCCACCCTGCTCACTGGAGGCCATGGCCCCCAGGGCCTTTCTTCAGAGACTTCGGCATTGTCAGTGCTCCCTTTGTTGTAAGCATCCTTTTTGGTCAAATTGGTCCTCACTGCTGCACAGAAGGCTCAGACATTATCTCAAGTAAGAGTCTAAGCTTGAAATGGGGAAGTGAGAATTTAAGGGACCTGTGGAAGCCTCTCTGACACTCCTAGCAAGTGTTCATGGGCTGGAGTCATCGTCTCCCCTGAGCCCGTAGATTCACTTCTTTCCTAACATCAGGGGCCCAGTGGCTCTCCGCTCCTGTTCAGACCTGACATCACTCTCACAGGCCATTTGCATGCATTGCTTCCCCATTGTTCTTCTTTGAAGATGAGAGGCCAATTTTGCTCAGTGAGAAAAGGCTTCCACCACCCATTCCCCTCCTACCAGACCAACCTCAACGGCCCCCAGAGGTTCTGGAGCCCCTCCACCCTCTTCCGTTTTGGCCAAGGCCTGACCTGCCACCTGCCAAGCTCCGTAGGTTGGCCCTACACTGGTCAGTGCCACTTGTCCTCAACCCCATGCTCTTCAGCCTGTCTGGGCCCCTCTGAATGGACTGCGGCAGAAAACAGGGTGGGCCATTTTGTGGGAAGCACCGACCCCAAGGAGACCCAGGAAGCCACTGGACGCTGCAGAGGGAGATAGCTGCAGGAAGGCGAAGGCCAGGACGGGTGTGAGGGAGCTGGCCAAGAAGTGGGGCAACTCAGAGGGGGTCCCTGCCAGGAGCGGGTGGAGGTGGAGCCCAGATTAGGAAGGGCCTGAGGAATGGCAGGGCCATCGACCGAGAGCCAGGCCAGCTGATCTCTGTGCTCCCTCCACCAGCCAAGACTAGCGATGAGGGGTCTTCCTTCAAGTGGACCAGGGAGAGCTGAGGCTGGAGAGACAGTCCGAATGTAGCAGCTGGAACCCTCAGGGTGCTGGGAGCAGCCATGTCGTAGGGGCCAGTGTTCTGGGTGCTACTGTACCCCCAGCCCCACCCCGAACGCTGCAACAGGAGGAGTTATGTCTGCAAGATGAAGAAGAGAATCCTGTGTCTGTGGAAATTACTGTTTTAAAAGAGCTGGGCTGACTGGAGAACATAGCTGAGAGCAGAGCAGTGAGCTGGACAATCACCCTGAGAAAAGTCTCTAGAACCCAATACATGGAGATAAAGAGGTGGAAAGTAAGACAGACAGAGCGGCTCCAGCATCCACACACCAGGCATGCTGCAGGGGACTGGGCTGCACGAGGAGCAGGACCTGAAGGCTTCAGAGCCTCCAGACAACCGAGCCCCGTCGGCAGGTTGACAGACCCACTGACTGTGCAGACAAGTCGGAATCGAGCAAAGGGCACAAGGACAACCTGCCCCCGACGTGGTGCCTGAGCCCTCCCTCAGGGAGCTTTGTGGGCTCTTGCAGGCTCCACCACTCACTCCACACAGGGCTCTCGTCACAGGGACCTTCCTGCCTCACCTGGTCCTTTCTGGCACCTTCCCGACTATCTTTTCTTTATGGCCGTCGTCTCTGCCTGGCATGACATGGTTTGCTGGTTTGGCTCACCTGTTTGTGCCCTGTGGCTTGTCAGCTCCACATGCAGGCTCATCTTCCTCGTTCAAGGCCACATACCCAGCCCCTGGAGCAGGCCCAGCACACGATAGATGCTCAGTTAGTGTTTATTTGTTTGTTTGGTGAGGAAGATGCACCCTGAGCTACTAACATCTGTGCCGGTCCTCTACTTTGTATGTGGGTTGCTGCCACAGCATGGCTGATGAGTGGAGTATGTCCGTGCCCAGGATCTGAACCAGTGAACCCAGGCTGCTGAAGCAGAGCACGCAGAACTCTAACCACTCTCCCATGGGGCCGGCCCCCAATTATTGTTTTATTAATGAATGAATCGAGACTACACAGTCAATCTAAAAAGCCGCTAGAGATGAGTTACATTGCCCACAAACAAAGTGATCCCACTGACGGCAGATTTCTGCTCAGGGACCCTGAACATGGCAGGGGAGCAATGTCTCCAAGGGCCGAGGGAAAGGAACATGCGGCTGGATTCCACCCCCAGATGAACGATCCCTCAGGAGCGGGCCTGTGGTTATCACCACCAGCCGGCGGAAGGCGGGTGAGCTGAGGAAGCAGAAGTTTATTCTCTCACAGTCTGGGGGCCTAAAGTCAGAGATCAAGGTGTGGGCAGGGCCAGCCCCTCTGCAGGCTCCAGAGGAGGGTCTTTCCTGCCTCTTCCAGCCTCTGGTGGTGGCTGGCAGTGCTTGGCCTTCCTGGACTTGTGGCCACATTGCTCCCATCTCTGCCTCCATCGTCACCCTAACCCTCCCTGCTGGGTCCTGTGGGGTCACCTGGGGGCACGTCCTCAAACAAGGGCCAGAGCCTCTGTCAAGAGGGACCTGTAAGGCAAGTCATTCCAGTCACAGGAACTGATCCCCACTCAACTCTCTATTCTCCCATCACTGGCCCCATATTTTGTTCATGTTTTGAATGTCATTTATCATTTTCCAATGATAAATGATAATAATTAGGCCAGGTTATATTGTGGTAACCCACAGCCCCAAATAGCAATGGCTTAAAACAAAGAGGATTTATTTCTTGCTTATGCTCCTGCAGGCCCACATCACTGCCCAGGGATGCCCACCTCCACCTCTGGGCCACAGCCCATACATGACTGTATGTGTATTAGTTAGTTTGGCTGCCTAACAGTATTTGATGAAAATCATGAACGTGCCCATCCGAGAAGCCTAACAAAGTCTAAGCAGGATAAACTCAAAGAGGTCCACACCAGACACACAATAGTCAAAGTACTGAAACCAACTCCAGTGAGAATCCCGATCACGTAAGGGGTCCTCTAAGGTGGTGACAGCTGACTTTCCGTCAGAGACGCCAGGGCCAGAAGGCAGTGGGATGACACATTCAAAGTGCCGGGACAAAAACCCGTCAGCCAAGGATTCAACGTCTGGCAAAACAACTAAGATGTTTCCAGATAAACAAACACTGCCAGCATTGACCACTAGTGGACCTGCCGTGCAAGGAATGCAGAAGAGACTCCTTCAGGCTGAAATGAAAGCACACCAGAGAGTAACTCAAAGCCACATGAAGAAATCAAGACCACTGGTGAATGCAAATGTGAAAGCAGTGTTGTTGTGCTTGAGGTTTCCAAGTCTTCTCTTACTTCCTGTTGATTTAAAAGACATTTCCATAAAACACTAATTATAAACCACGCCGATGGGCATGCAACATCTAAAAATGTGATTTGTGATACTAGCAACATATGGGGAATGGAGCTATACAGGAGCAAAGTTTCGTAAATTATTGAAACTAAATTTGTGTTAATTCAGAATAGATTACTATAAATTAAGATGTTACTTGTAACATCCAGGGCAACTACTGGAGAAAAAAATAAAAATATATATAGTTAAAGAAATGAGAAGGGAATCAAAATGTTATACTAGAAAATATCCACCTGAGCAAAAGAAGCAGCATGGGAGGAGTCAGGGAACAAGAGGGACGTAAGACATGAAGGAAACAGACAGGGGAAAGGCAGCATCCTTCCTCATCCTAATTACTCTGACCATAAGTGGGTTGAACTCGCCAATAAAAAAGCAGCCAAAAAAGTGGAAACAACCCAAACGCCATCAACTGATAAAGGGACTAACAGATTGTATGTCCACACAACAGAATTTCCTTCACCATAGAAAGGAATGATGACCTGACACACACCGCAACATGGACGAACCTCGAAAACACTCTGCTGGGTGAAAGAAATCAGACACCAAGAGCTGACGTTGTAGGGTTCCATTTACGTGAAATGTTCAGGACAGGCAAATCCACGGAGACAGAAGGCAGATTCACGGTTGTGAGCGTCTGAGCGAGGGGACGTGCAGAGTGACTGCTAAGTGGCCGAGGGGTTTCATTTTGGGGCAATGGAAACGGTCTAGAATCAGATAGTGGCGACGGCTGCACCACACTGTGAACATCGTGGAAGCCAAGCTGTACACTTTAAAACAGTTGAAACGGTGACTTCTATGTTATGTCAACTTTACCTCAACAAAAAAATAACGTAAAATAACATGTGCTCGGATTTTTTCCAAATATTTTTTCTTATACATATTGTGATGATTCGATGGAAAAGTTTCATTGATTTGTTAACATGTTAAAGATTAATATATTTCCCAATGATAAGTCATCCTTACACTCCTGGAATAAACCTAATTTGGCATAATTATTAATTTTCTACACAATGATGAATTTGATTTGCTCATATTTTATCTGGTAGTTTTATATTTCTGTTTCTAAATGCGATTAGTCTATATTTGTAAAAATTTCATTTTAACTTTATCTAGGTTTGATCTCTGAAGATTATTTGGGTAGCTTTCCTACTTTTTAATTATCTGAAACACTTTTTATAAGAGTTGGATTACCTGCTCTTTAAATATTTGATAGAACTTTTCTTTAAACCGCCTGCATCTGGTGTTGTGGGTGGGGTTAGATCTTTAAACTACTGATTCATTTTTTGTGTGTGGTTATTTGGCTATTTGGGTATTCCATTTTTTATTGAGTGAGTTTTGTTAAGCTTAACTTTTTAAAATAGAATACTGTTTATTTTATTTAAGCTTTGACTCTTTCGGCAAAAATTGATTATAATATTTTCTCTTGATTTTAAAATCTCTGTTCTATCTGTGGTTATGTCTCCTCGTTCATTCCTAATATTGTTGAATAATGCCTTCTTTTCTTCTTTTTTCTTCAACCTTGCCACATGATGACTTTTGCAGTTTATATTTTCTGTGGCTGCATAACACATTAACCCAAAACTTAGTGGCCTAAAACAGCACACGTGCATTGCCTCACAGTTTCTGTGTTAGGATCCCAGCGTGTCTCTGCCTCGAGCTTCTCTCTCAGCGTCTCACAGGCTGCAGTCAGTGTCAGCTGGGGCCGCAGGCTCAACAGGGGGACCCTCTTCCAGGCTTCCTCACGGGGCTGTTGACTGGAGACACCAGTTTCTTCCCACCTGGGGCTCTCCATAGGGTGCCTTCCAACGTGGTGCTGCTTTCCCCAGAGGAAGCCAGAGAGGGAGAGAGAGGCCACAATCTCTCTGCCGGCTGATCTTGGAGGTGACGTCCCCTCACGTCCCCTGTACCCCGTTCACTAGAGTGCGCAGTCAGTGAGCGCAGCTCAGACTCAGGATCGCCTGGGGCGTGACTACTGGAGGTGTCTTAGGGGCTTCCTACCTCCCAGTCTTTTCAAGGGGCCACTTCTTGGTTTTGTTAATCCTGTCTGGTGTTGGCTTTTCTTTCTAATTTTTAATCTCACGAATCACTTCTTTAATCGTCATTGTTTTATTCCTTCCTCTTTCTTTGGGTTGACTCTGCCATTCCCTTCTAACTTCCTCAGGTGGACCCCAGGATAACTGCTCTCCCACTTTCTTCCTTTCCACTTTTCTTAGGTATGCGTTTTCAGGACAGGAACTCCCTTCCAAGCACTTGTTTAGCTGCATCCTAAAGACACTTTGGTATGGTGTTTCTTCACGCCCGCCTTCTAAATGTTTTAAGCTCTCATTCTGACTAATTCTTTGAGCCATTAGTCAAATAGGGTTTAAGGTTTCCAAATGTTTGGTGATTGTTTCTTAGTTCTCTTGTTACTGCATTTGGTCAGAGAACTTGATCAATATCACAGAGGTTCTCTGGTATTTTGTTGGGATTTGGTTTCGTGGCCTTGCCATGTGTCCCTTGCTAGTAAACATTCCATGCATGCTTGGAGTTCATTTGGGGGTGCAGGGTTTTCACACGTCTACTGAATCATGCCTGTTCATCGTGTTCAAGTTTTTGTAAGCTTATTAATTTTAAGCCTGTCTTATCTATCAGTTATGAAAGATGTGCATTACCATTTCCTTCTGTGATTGTAGATTCGATCATTTGTTCTCGTAGTTCTGTCAATTTTTGCTTTAAATATTTTCAAGCTGTGTTTTTAGTACATTCAAGTTCAGAGCTACAAAATCTTCTTGGCAAAATGTTTCATCATTATGTGCTGGTCCCACTACTCCTGACATGCCACTTGTCTTAAAGTTTGTTCCATTGGCTTTAATGAAGTTGTAACAGTTTTCTTGTCACACCTGATACATCTCTTTCCTTACCACTCTGTGTCCTTAAAATTAGGGCACAGCTGGATTTTGTTTTCTTCATCCAATTGGATAAGTGATTTTTTTTTTTTAAACAAACTGGCTGCTTTAATCCATTTAACTTTATTGTGATTATGGTAATGTTTGAGTTTTCCCCTTTTTATTTTTTCTTTTTGCCATACTTTATCTCTGCATCTTTGTCTCTTTTCCTGAGTGTGACTACATTGACCATAATTTTCCTTGTCCCCCCTCCACGGATCTGGAAGCTATCTGTACTATTTTAGTGGTTACCCTTAACCTTTAAACACACGCGCGTGACTTGAGTATAAAATTAATCCAGGCCTCCGTCCTCCCCCTGAATTACACAGGGTCTAAAATTGCTTTAATTCTGATTGCCTTCTCTTATCCTCACTCCTCAACAGCTTATCTTAAGATATTGTCTTCTGGTGTCTCAGCTCCACTTTGTCTCTGGACCCCAAATCGTCGCTGTCCTTTTATGCAAGTAATGCTCACGGTTGCTTCTCGCCTCGCACCCCTTCCTCCTAGGTCCCTCCAGCACTGCTTTCGACAAGGCCCGCTGTCGATAAGCTCTTAGGTTTCTCCCTCCTCTTGTGTTTGCAGGTCCTGCAGTGGGAGCCGAGGGCTGTGCCATCACAGGCAACGCCAGGGTGGGAGTCCACTTCTGCTTCGTTTCCAAGACTGTTTTCTGGCCTTGTTTCCAGACTATTTGCATTGGTTTGCTAGGGCTGCTGTAACAAAGCACCACACACGGGGGCTTAACCAACAGTGTTGTGTTGTCTCTTTGTCCTGGAGGCCAGAAGTCCAAGGGCTGGGGCGGGGGCGGGGGGCGTCTTGTTCCTCTGGGGCGCTGAGGAGAATCTGCTCCAGGCATCTCCCTGGCTGCCAGGGCTCGCTGGCATCTTTGATGTTCCTTATTTTGTAGGCGCATCTCCCCATCTCTGCCTCCATCTTCGCATGGCGCCCTCCCTGTGTGCATCTTGATCTCTCTCTTCCTCTTCTCAGAGGAACACCAGCTATATTGAATTAGGGCCCACCAATGACCTCATCTTAACTTGATCATCTGCAAAGACCCTCTCTCCAAATAAGGTCATATTCTGAGGTACTGAGGGTCAGGATTCCACCATATGAATTTGGGGGGGGGGGACACAACCCGTAACGCCATCTATCACCCAAAACTCCATGAATGACTCCTACTTCCCATGTCTTTGCTCAACTCACCAAATGTGACCTGTCTCAGGAGGAACTCTGGACTGGTGGGGGACATCTTTTCTCCTGAACATCCAGGGTCACTTCCCTGTGCTAACCAGGGAAACTTATCAGGTAACGGAGCTGGGCGCAGGGGATCCACATGCCAAGGAATGAGATGCAGCCTTCAGGCAACACGCCTTGTTTCACTGAGTCCTAGCAAGCCTGCCAGACAGGTGACCTTTCAGCCCCAACTTACGATCAAGGATCTGCAGGGGTGAAGTGACGAGGCAGGTCTGTCTGTGTCCTCCTCGTCCCCCTGGGCTTTGTGCGCTTTGCGGTTGCACTTCCCCTTCAGGCAGATGCTGTTCTCCCATCTCCTGGCCGAGGACCCAAGGCTCACAGAAGCTGCGAAGCTGTGTGGCAGCCTTCAGTCTTTGGGTGACAATTCTGTAGATATTTGCCCATTTTGGTTCCAAGTGCAGATGATCACTGCTATTCACTGCTATTCTGCCGTTTCTCACTGTGCAGACTGGTCGACAGCCCAATGGTTTCTCCTAGGACATCATCAGAATTTCCAGACATTTTTGCGATATATCTGGAGACCGTGATGTAATGCTGTGGCTTTATCTCAGGCACAAACACTGAATTTATCTACCAATGCGCGTAAAGCCTTGGGTTGGATATCGGGCACTGGGTGATGCTGCGGTTGCTTCGCGGTCCCCGTCAGGGTCAGAACTGCCCTTGGGCCGGGGAGGGCAGCACACACAGTGTGCTTCTTGGTTGGCACGGGAGTGAAGTGACTGGGAGTGGAGTCTTGCTTCCACATGTGGCCAGCATGGGAGACTGTCACAGACATTTAAGTTGAATTCAAGGCCACAGATGTGGAGCCCACGAAGAAGTATTTGTTCCCCCAAGACGTCAGTGATTCTTTGTGGATGTGGTTTTCCCCAATACTCGAGCATCGCACACGGGGCTGAGGCTGGCACCACTTGACCCAGTGCCAGGGCCTGGTTTCCTTTCCCGGGTGACCAGCAGCTCCCGGGATGGGCCTGTCCTTTGCAGGCAAACCGGCATTGAGCACCTCCCATGTGCACACAGCAGACCCAGGTGCAGCAGAAGGGCAAGCTGGCAAAGGCAGCCCGTGCAAACACACAGCTGGCGGCATTGGCTCATCCCAGGCCTGAAGGCGGAAGGGATGGGGGGAAAAGAGAGGTGGGTGGGCGGGTCAGGGAACCTGGTGCAGGGCTGCGTCTGCAGAAAGCTGGGTGCCTTTGTGGGCAATGTGGGCACCTGTGGGTCCTAGAATGCAGCTTTTGTCATGAGTGCAGAGAGCATGTAGTCTGTGGTCATAACCCCAGTGTGGGAAGGCAGTGCTTGGGGATGGCGGGATGGGGGTAGGGACCAGATAGAAGCCATGACAAGGGCTGCGCAGGGAGGCTGCCGAGAGTGGGGCTGAGGGAGATACTGGATCCCTTGCCCACCTTCATCATTCTCTCGTTCTTAGTTGCACCTGTGAAACTCCCTGGCGCTCCACTCCAGTTGCAAAATGAAATTGCAGGTGAAATGTGTCCTAGAGAGAAGCTTTGGTTCTGGCCTGAGACGGCCTGCTTCTCGGTAGCCCCGCCTGCTGGAGTCCAGAGTCTGACTCAGAGTCTCTGGGACACTGGACGGCCTGACGGCTCTCTCCCGCTCAGCATAGCCAAGCCAGAGCTGTGGGTTCCCCCCGGGCAGCCCGCCCACCCCCTGGGGCCTCCCCACTGAGGTGGATCACAGCCCGACTCCAGCTGCGGAGGACGGAGTGGCCAGGACCCCTACTTCCCAGTCGGCCTTCAGCCCAGCGGCAATTCCTCCAGGCCCCCGCAGCTGTGGCCAGCCTCTCCCACCACTGCTGGCCTCTCTCGGATCGCCAAGTGGGGTCCCTGTCCTGCACACCCCCAACCCACACTGCTGCTCTGGCTGCAGGGAATCGAGCCTGCTGTCCCTCGGGCCCTCCGGCCACTGCCCTGTGTCCCCTGCACCCGCATCAGGCCTCTCAGTTTGCTGCTCCCTTTTCTGGAATGTTCTTTTCCCAGATCTCTGCAGGCTGCCCCTTCCCCCATCAGGGTTCCACTCCTGCCCTCTCCTCCACAACCCCACTGCACCCCACAGTCGGCTGTCAGCCCCAGTGCTTGTGTGACACCTCTGGGGGCTCCTCTCTGTGCAGCCCCACAGTGGACGGAGCGGCCAGCAGGCCCTCAGGCGCGCCCCCGCCTCGGTGGTGGCAGAAGCGGGAAGCCAGCAAGCATGCCGTTATATCTGGAGAACCGTCAGCACCACTTTTGTTCAACTGGAAGCCGGATGCTGAGGCCACCTCTCAACGCCCACGGGAGAGACGAGCTCTCAGAGCCCACGACGCCCCCTCAAAAAGCACCGAGCCAGCCGAGAGCGTGTCCCACAGCAACCGGTGGGAGTCAGAAGCACCACTTAGGTCCACACTGACCACCGTTCCATAAACTACGCAGGTATCTGAACAATGTTTCAGAGTACTCGGAATAACTAAAAGACAAAGGATCTTTTATTGTCCACAGAGAGAAAAGTAAAATATTAACTTCTGGCTTAGAAAAGTTCTCACATTCCTTAAGGAAAGAAGCTGGGGCTGCAGGGGCAACACCTCCGGCGACCTGGTGGGGAGGCCTGGTCTCTTCCCCAAGGAGCACCTTATTCTGCTCTTTCTGGGCTCAGGGCCGTCTCCCGCCGCCGGCGGGGTTTGGGTTTGCTTCAGCGGAGAGAGCTGAGTTACCAGGATGCACTGCGGCCCCGGGTCTAGCTGAAGAACGAAGGGGTGGGGATCCTCCAGTCCTGTCCTCCGGGGGGAGGGGGAGTTTTCCTGGGAGCGGACAGCTTCGCAGGGTGGTGACAGCTGAGACGGGCCAGGCTGGGTGGGTGGCACTGTCCTGGGTGTCAGGGTCCACCCTGGGGGCCGTGGTGGAGACAACCGGGGCAGGGATGCGCTTCCCCTGGGCCTCCTGGTCTGCCAGCTCTCTGAAGGTAATTCAGGATCTTCAGGGCCATGCACAAAGGTATAGGGGGCGAGAGAGACTGGAGGGCATCATGGTGGCCCAACTGATCCCCAGGTCCCTTCTTGGAGGCGGGAGCCTGTGGCCTTGGTGCCTCTGGCCAGTCCTGAGGATTGAGGAGGCATGCATGGGACAGGCACATTCAGAAGGGTACATCAACCCTTCCCACATCTCCACTGAGCAAGTTCCCACCTCAAATACATGGGAGTGGGGGAGCAGCAGCCCCTGACATCAAGGAGCTGACAGTATAGCAGGAAGAAAGCCCAGACAGAAAAGTAACTGCTCTACCAGGCATAAGGGTGGCCATGGGAAAAGCAGAGGAAGGCAGCAGAAATTGCATGTGCAAAGGCCCTGTGGCTGGTGGGAAGAAGAGCCACGTGGCTGCAGCATGGCAAGCTGGGCTGGGGGCGGAGGGGCGGGGTGGTGCCTGACTGGAGAACCAAAGGGACATTAGTGGCAGATACCGGTGGCCTGGGCCCAGGGCTTTCTGTGATAAGAAGCTTGGATTTCCTCTGTAGTGCAAGGAGAAACCTTAAAGGGTTTTGAGCAGGGGACGATGGAATCTGATTTACATCCTGGGGCCACTCTCAGGGACAAAGTGATGCGGGGTGACCCTTGTCTGAGGGCTGTGAGGTGGAGGGGGCAGGTATCAAGGGGCACCCTGGGTCTCAGTGCTGGAGGTACCGTGAAGGCCAGGAGGAGCTGGAGGAGCTGGCCCAGGCCACATCAGTGGGTCTGGTCCCACACGATGTTAACATGTGAGATGAGTAAACCTCCGCCTGGGAGAACGAGAGGGAGACACACACCCAGGTCTGGAGTTTTGATCTTTCCTTTGAGACTTCCTCTGCATCTGCGTTTAGGAAACTTCTCTGAGAGGTGTGCTAACTGCTCATTTATATCCTGTTTTCTCTTTTTCCCTACACATTCTAATTAATTCGATTTGGGAGGTATTTTCATAGGTGAGCACCAAGCGAGGGTTTAAAAGCATTGGTTTTGCACATAGGGACCCAGTCCCCTATCATCCTTTATTGAATTCACCCACACTTTCTCATGGCTTTATGAATTTTAAAAACATATAGATAACGGGGTTGATTCCGGGATCATCCACTGTGTTCCACTGAGCTGTACCCAGAGTTTAGTGCTGTTCTGTTCTAACAATGTGCTTCTACCTAAGAGGACAGCTATGGTGCCTGTCTTCACTGCCCAAACAGCATTCCAGCTCTAGGGAATCAGGGTCTCCCAGGGGTGGCCTCTAGCCTTTCCCCATCACCTCCCCTTGGGGTCTGGCTAGCTCCCACCCTAGGGGAGCCCCCCATGACGCTCAGGGCTGGGTCCCCTCTGGACTTCTGGAACTAAGCACAGGCCACTCTCTCCGGTGCTGAAGGCCGTGGCCAGAGGACCCAGGCATGGACCCACACCTGCCACCTCCAGGGACCCCACCTGGGTTGAGGGAAGTCCCTGCTCTGGCTACTTGCTGTTGGCTCCTGGCACTGTGCTCACCGTTGGGTGGGGAAGCTGGCTCCGGGGACTCCTGTCCAGGCCGCCTTGTTGGGACGCGCCCCCTCCTTCATCCCAGGAGCCCAGGTGTAAGGCCAAGCTTTCCCAGAGAAACCCTCCAAGGTCCGAGGTCCGCAGGTAGCTTCCGGCTGTCCTGTAGCTGCCAGGAGCCCGAAGGCCGCACGGGCTGAGCACCTGCAGCGCCTCCTCGCCTCGGCCCATGGACATTTAAACCACTCGCACCCATGAGGCACCCATGAGCTTGCTCATGAGCTCTCTAGCCAGGCCTTGAGCCGCCAGCGGAGCCAGGTAGGTGCGGGGCAGGATGGGCCCAGCGTGTGCATGTGCGGAGCAGGTACATGCCTAAATACACGTGCGTGTGCGGGTGCACGTGTGTGTACCAGACAGGTACGTGTACTGCTTTTCTGTGCGCGTGAGCGGGTCAGGTGCCTGTACGTGTGCAGGGCAGGTGCACGTGCGTGTGTGTGTGTACCGGGCAGGTAGGTGCGCTGCTTTTTTGCGCGCGTGTGGCGGGGGCAGGTGCCTGCACGTGCGCGGGGCGGGCGCGGGGCAGCAGGGAGCCCCGCGGCGTCGGCGTCGGCGTCGGCGGAGCGGGCGGGCCCGGCCTGCAGCCGCCCGCCCGCGTGGTGCAGCGCGGCGGCCGCGCCGGGAACCAGCAGGCTGCTGGGCCGGAAGCCCCGCCCGCGCGCGCGCCCCTGTCCCCGCCCGCCGGTGGAGCGGCTGCTGGCGCGGCGCGGCGCGGCTCGGCACGGCGGCGCCCGGGCGCAGGCGAGCGGGCGGAGCAGCGGACGGCGCCCAGGCCGCCCCACGCGCCGGGCTCGCGGCGGAGCGCGCCGGACTGGTCGGGGCCCGCGGCCGCCCGCGCCTTTCAATGGGCAGCTCGCACTTGCTCAACAAGGGCCTGCCGCTCGGTAAGGCCGCGCGCGCGCACTTCCGGCCGCGGGCGGGGCGGGGCGGGGCCGGGGCGGGGCGGGGCGGGCGCGCGGGCCGCCGGCTTTGTGTCGAGTGCGCGTGCGCGCCGGCCTCCGCGCGCCTCCGGCTCGGGGCGGGGCCGGGGGCGGGGCGCCGCGCGCGTGCGCGAGCTGCTGCGTGCGAGTGCGCGTGCGCCTGCGCCGCCGTCACCGTCACGCCCGCCCCGCCCCCGCCGCCGCCCGCGCAGGTGACACAAAGGGGCGCCGGCCGTCCCACCCTGCAGAAGCGGGGCCCCGGGGTCGCGCCCCGCCGATCCCCAGTGCTCGCCCCGCTGGGACTCCGATCCCTCGGACCCGCAGCCCCTCCCGGACCCCGGCCTCTCGGACCCTCGGCCCCTGATCCCGGGACCCTCGGACCCCCGGACCCCAGCCCCTCGGACCCACAGCTCCTACAGCCTCCGGCCCTTGACCCTCGGACCCTCGGCATCCCACTCCTCCAGGACTCCGGACCCGCGGGTCTCGGCCGCGCGCTAGGTCACCTCCCTGTTCCTCGTGTCCCCGTTACACACTTCGGGACACACGGGAGAAACTGCCGACAGCTGGCTCGGAGAGAAGGGACAGGATGCCTGTCTCCTGGGCACGGTAACGTCCTGCCCTGCTGGCCGGAGGACTGCAGGGCCTGTCACCTCGCGCCACCTCCCCGCGCCCCGCGAGGCGGCGGGCCCTTCGCTCCCGGGTCCCCTCCCTCCGGGGTCCCCTGCGTTCCGGGTCCCCTGCCTCCGGGGTCCCCTGCCTCCCAGCGCGGGGTGATGCTGGGCCGCTTGGGCGGGGAGGGGAGGGGGCAGAGGTGGGCCTGGCCTGAGGTTCTGCTGGAGGAGCAGGGAGGGCGAGCGCTCCTCCACCGCTGGGGTTTATTCAGGCCGTCTTATTGGCGCTTAGTTTTATCACAGGCTTTGTGCTGGTATTTGAGTTTATCACCCAGTCTTTAAAAACGTATAAAATTATAACGTTTGGCTCGTGGCGGGGGCGGGAGGAGGGGGGAGGCGCCTGCGTTTCCATGGGTGGCTGGACAGGCCTGACTGTGCAGCTAGGGGCCTGCCTGTCCAGGCAGGTAGACGTGGGTGGGGGGCCTGCCCCGACCAGGAGGTGGAGGTGGGCGGCAGCTGGGCCTGGGACAGCCACCCACATGGTTGAACTCAGCAAACCGTGTGCTCCGCTCCTTCTCTGAGCCAGGCTGCTTCCACCTTAATAATCAAGAGATTTGGACCCAGGTCTGTTTGTTTCAAGGCACCTGTTTGTCCCTGTTGTGTTTTGAAAGAATGAGGACCTGCATGGGTGCTCTAGGCAGCACTGGGGACTGGCCCATACCACCGGTGGGGCCCTGAGCCCGGGCTGTGGGGGGGCAGGCCGGGTTGGGGACACCCTGAGTGGATGTTGCTTTGCTCCCAGCTCGACCCCGCCGCGGTGTGTGCCCCTTGGCAGTGCACTTCAAGCTCTGCCCAGCTGTCGGTGGCCATCTTGCTCATTTTGCACTTCCCTGTCAACTTCCAGCGCGTGGGCCTCCTTCTGGGAGGGGCTGTTCCGGGGTGCGGCTGGGGAGGGGCCGTGTGGTCTGTCTGTCCTCCGCGGCCTGGGTGGGTGAGGGCCCTCAGCTTCCTCTTCCCGCTTCTCCCTCTGCGCGGTGCCCTGGAGCCTGCAGAGTCGCCTCAGCGGGAGGAGCTGCAGCCGCACCTGAGCCAGTGGGTTGGCGGCTAGAGCTTTCTCTGGCTGGGTTCCCAGCCCGGCCCTCTGCCCGCCTGCTGAGAAACGAGGGCACCGCCTCCGGCATGCCCAGGAGGAGAGCCTTTCACTGGTGGCGCGTTGGAGAAGCCGGAACCTGGCTAAGGCCAGACCGCCTAGTGATCATCTCCTCCCTGATTGGTTAGGGCGTGGAGAAGTGGAGCGGGATGGGTTATCTTCCGTGTATCCTCAACCAAGGAGTCACAGAGGTGGATCGCTCACCCCGCCCCTGCTTTCCAGGGCAGCTGGAAAGTCAGGTTGTAGTTGGGGGCCCAGAGCAGGGGCAGTGGCCGTTGGCGTGCGGAACCCTTCCTCCCGTCCTCAGGACCTCCGTTCTCTTCAAGAGTAGCAGATTCATTTGTGTAGAACGTACAGAGGAGCCCTCAGCAGAAAGCTGGACCCAGCAGTGGAGGCATTTAGGGCTCCTGCAGCAGGTGCAGACCCGCCAAGGGGGTCAATGCAGCCCCTCCACTCGTGTGGGTCAGCACCCCCGGGCTCCTTGGAGGAGGGACCACAGCCGGCCAGAGCACAGACTTGCGCCTGTCTCCGGGGGAATCCCAGCCCAGCCCTTATCCATGCGTGGTCTCGGGCTCCTCGTGTGACCTCTCTGTGTGTGTCTGTGAAGTGAGGATGGCAGCGTGAAGCGATGTGGGATCACAGGAGTGAGCATTTGCCAAGTGTTGAGGGCACGGTCGGAGACATAGGGCAGGGGACAGGGCCAGGGGCATAGCTACGGCTGGGGACAGGAGCAGGCAGGGAGAGAACCAGGGACAGGGACAAGGTCGGGGGACAGAGCTGGGGACAAGAACAGAGCAGGGGCAGGGAGGAACCAGGGCTAGGGGTAGGGGCAGTGCCTCCACTCGGAGCTGCTGTGTGTGTTCACCGTCGTCCTCGCTGTCCCTGGATGTCGGCCTGGCAGTGCGTGCGGTCTGGGGCTTGCCTTCCGTCTGCCCTAGAATGTGGGCTTTGTTGACCTGGGCCACATGGGTCCTGCTGGACTTTGTCATGGGGGAGTCTCCCTGTCCCCGGCTTTGGCCTGTTGTCCCTCCTTCCAGCTCCTGTGGTGCCTGCGCCTTCCCCTGGCTCGGGGCGCCTGCCCTGGGGCTGCACTTCCTGCAGGGACGATGCATTCTGTGCCCTCAGCTCTCCCGGCTCCTTCTCCATCAGATTTCATCGCCGTCTTTGTGTGCTTTGGTCGGGGCATCTCTGTGATGTCTTGTGATGGACGTGCACCTGGGGCTGCGTCGGTCCCCACCGTGTGCAGGTGTGGCCCTGTTCTGCCCACCTGCTCTTCCAGCCCTTCCGCTGGGGTTTGTGCTGTTTCGGCCTGCTCAGCCCTAACGGGTGGCTCTCCTCTCCTCTCCAATTCCAAGAAACAGGCTCGGGGCTGGGATGCTGGATGCGGGCCGCTCAACCTGCCTCGCTCCTGGCTGCTTTGAGCTATCCTTTCCGGCCTCTTCTGTTCAGCCTGAGGACACACGGGGAGGCAGGGGCTGGTCCCACCTGCCCCACTGAGGTCCTGGTGAGGGTCCCATGGCAGGGCCAGTTCTGGGAGGGGGAGCACCCCTGTGTGCATTTGTACGTGAGGTTTCGCTATCTGGTGAGTTGTCACATAGTAGGAGGTTCATAAATGTTTGCCAGAGGGACCTGGGCTGAGATGAGAACCTCTCTGCAGTAGAAGGGCCCTCAGTGTCCAGAGGGTGTCTGGCCTCGGCTCCCCCCAGCCTGGTGGCAGCCAGCGCTTGGCGAGGGATTCCTTTGGGCCACAGAGCACTGGGCCGTGATGGGGCTTTTCTCTGCCCTTGGAGCCTCCTGTATCAGTGCCCTCAGGGCGTTGCCCAGTCTGAGCAGCTGGGAGCAGGCTTGTCCGTGCCGCAGAGCCTGCGGCTGGCAGCACGTTTGTTGCCAGGAACTTCTCCTGGCAGATCCCCTGCCTGCCCATGGCTTCTGGGCGTGGAGGGCCTGGCCAAAGGTGTTTGCTTTGTGACGCTTTTTATCCTGTGCCTACTCTCCTTCTAGAAGGCTCACAGTTTCACTCTGCTGGTGGCACGAAGGAGGACCCAATCCAGGCCATGTCCTGGTCCTCACTCTGTAGGGAGACCTGGCTCATAGCCCAGGGTGGCTGTGTCTGGCCCAGCCCTGCTGTTTGCACAGGTTGGGTGCGATGCACGCCACACGTCCCCCCACTCCAGACAAGACTTCACACCCTGCGTCACGGACATCTCCTCCCGAAGCTCGGCTGCAGACCAGCCCACGGGCTGCGTACTGGTGTGGGGCCCTCGCATGTCTGTCCAGGGGTCTCCTGAGGAAATGCATGTGTTCCTACGGAGCCAGAGAGCTCATGGGTTGTCGTCACACCGGATGCCAGATGCAGGCTTTTAGTGCAGTTGGGTCGTTAACATGAGTGTCACCCTCAGGGAGGTGGTCCCTCATGTCCCCGTCAGCGCTGGAGCCTGGCTGCAGCCCGGGGCCGGGGTGGCTGCATGGTGCCAGGGCGGGAGCTCTGCTCGGCCTTGGAGGAGAGTGCCAACCTGGTGGGACTAGAAGCTAGGATGGCTCCGAAGAAATTCCTGTGGGTGCAGCTGGTGGGATGGGTCAGGGATTGGGCCACAGCCCAAAGGGGGCCCTTTCTGGACCCTCCCCAGCTGTGGCCGAGGCCTGTCCGGAGGTGGGCTTGCTGCCTGTGGCTCCCCCGTCCGGCCTTCCGTAGCAGTGGCTGCGTCCCCAGTGGGCTGGCCGTGAACTCTGGGGTCTTGTGAGTCTGAGACTTCTGTGTCCTGCAGCGAGGCCAGGCCTTGGAGACGGAGTCCCCACATGGGGTCTCCCGGCAGCAGCTGTAAAACGTCTCAGGTCGAAGGACAGGGAGGTGACGCTCCCTGAATCACCAGTTGCTGAGCATGAACCAGCGTTTTCTCGATGAGGATGAAGTTCTCATTTCTAGGGTTCCAAAGTGTAAAGCTAGCAGGATACGTGCACCACACGTGTACATACGTGACAATACGTGGTCTAGGTGAACACGCATGGGGAAAGGTCTTGGTGACAAGTCCGTGTCTTTTGTGACAGTCTCTACTCAGCATCTGCCGTGGGGGGAGCCTTCCTGCATTGCAGAGAATTGAGGACAGCACAGCACGTGCGAGGCTGGCCCTGGCTGGTCAGTCCTGCTGGAGGTTTTATATGGCCCATGTCACCTGCCCCACATTGCCCGAGGGCGCACCCTGGCCGCCTTTGCACACACAGTTCCTGCCAGACAGTATGTGGCTCTGCTCTCAGGGCGTGTTGGGCACTTTTCCCAGCCAGACCATGCCCTAGGCAGCGTGGCCCGGCCCGGTCCTCAGGGCCTCCAGGTGGGACAGCCAGAGTGATGCCTCACTGCCCCCCAGAGAAGGCTGCTGGGTTACTGACAGAGCGGCACACCGGGAGGGAGCCAGGTGAGGGTCAGCCGGAGTGAGGGTCAGCCAGCGACGCGGCGGGAGGGAGCCGGGGTGAGGGTCAGCCAGCGATGCGGCCGGAGGGAGCCGGGGTGAGGGTCAGCCGGGGTGAGGGTCAGCCAGCGACATGGCCGGAGGGAGCCGGGGTGAGGGTCAGCCGGGGTGAGGGTCAGCCAGCGACATGGCCGGAGGGAGCCGGGGTGAGGGTCAGCCGGGGTGAGGGTCAGCCAGCGACATGGCCGGAGGGAGCCGGGGTGAGGGTCAGCCAGCGACGCGGCCGGAGGGAACTGGGGTGAGGGTCAGCCTGGGTGAGGGTCAGCCAGCGACATGGCCGGAGGGAGCCGGGGTGAGGGTCAGCCAGCGACGCGGCCGGAGGGAACTGGGGTGAGGGTCAGCCAGCGACGCGGCGGGAGGTGGCTTTCAGGAGGGTGTGACCCATGGCGCTAAGCTGAAGAGCGAGAAGAAGCCGGCCACGTGCACCTGTTCTGGCTGAGCGTCCAGCTTCACGGAGGAAGATGGACAGGTGGGCAGGGCCGGGGCCTCCAGCTGTGCTAAGGAGCTTGCGTTTCCTACTGAGGAAGGCATGCGCAGAGGGTCTTAGTGGAGTAACAGGCTCTGGTTTTTGTTTCTAAAGCCTCTGGCTGCAGTGGGGAGGAGCCTGGGGATGAAGTGGCTGTGGTGTCCCGGCCGGAGGCCATGGAGGAGTGAGGGGAGCACCTAGGATCAGGGAGACTGGCTGGTGGACTGGGCGTGGGGTGAGAGAGCCTGTGTGTCTGTGTGTGAGTTTGGGACCTGAGCAGGTGGAGCATAGGCCCGTCACTGAGGGTGGAGAGGAAGCAGGGCCCATTCCGGGGGGCGAGTTCTGGGTGCGTTGAGTTTAGATACTCATCAGAGCTGCAAGGGGAGGCATGGGCTGGCTGGGGACGCTGATCCTGTGTCCAGGGCACAGTGTCGCCTGAGCAGGGCTCTCAGGACCCCTGGCACTTCCTGCAGACACTGGTGCCGGGGCACTGGTGTGATTGGTCTCGGGGCTCGGCACCTCGGGTGACCCCAGAATGTGCCAGCTGCAAACCCTGGTCCCTCCTGAGAGTCACAGTGGGGAGCCGTGGCAAGGACCGGGCAGGGCAGGAGTGGCTGCCAGGCGGGACGACTGAGGAGTCAGCTGCGTGGAGGTGGCCAAAATGAGTGCGCTCTAGACACCAGAGTGAGGCCACTCCCCAGTTGTCCAGCGGTAGAGTAGTTTTAGACTCACAGGAAGATTAGAGAGATGGTACAGAGAGTGTCCAGTGCCCTGCACGCAGCCCCCGTTGTTGGCGTCCTTTGTTGGTGTGTGCATGTGTCGCGGCTGAATCCCAACCATCACTCGCTGCCCCATTGCCGCTTGGTGCTGCATCGTGAGCGCGCAGCAAGCACATACCATCTCTCCCTGCAGGAGTGCTGCGGACGGTCGGGGGCTGCCTGCGTGATGTTCATCGCATGCCTTTCTGCTGGGCCCGAGCTGGGGCAGCGGCTGGCAGGGGCATCTGCTCTGGGTGAGTGGGCCCTGCCGCCACCCTGCTCCCAGCATCTGCCCAGCAGCACGGGGTGTCCAGGGCCCCCACCCCACTGGCTCTTGGCACAGACTTCCCCTCACCTGCCATGCTGGTCACTGCGTTTTCCACCGCCTTGCCGTGTTGCTGGGACGTGGTATGTGCACGTGGTCATAAGGCATGGTGCGGGCGCCTTGCATCCCCCACAGTGGGCAGCCAGCCCCCACAGCCACCACCTCCCACAGCATCTCGTCATATGTGAGTCGGGGCGTAAAGCAGGCGTGCATGTCAGAGTTCACTCGCTCCCCACATGCTGGCAGGGCGCCCTCGGAAGCCCCCGTCCTGGCAGAGCTGGATTGTAACCAGGGCTCTCCAACTAAAGCTCACATGCGTCCGTCCCCAGGTGGAACACCGGAGTAGGGCAGGTGGCCAAGGAGGCCCAGGGGGCGGGGAGCGGGGGCAAAGGGCAAGGCTGGGTGGGGGCGAGGCCTGCAGAGGCCAGAGGAAGAGAAGGGAGCCTGGGAGTGTCGAGTATGGGGAGGTGCTGGGGCACGGGCAGCCCTGGCAGCCCTGCCCGTCGGGGACCAGCTGTGGGGAGAGTGCGATGGGTGAGGGCAGGAGCTCGGGTTTGTGAACTGGAGGGAGGGCTGCAGGGCTGGGCCACGTCCTGGCTGCACGGGCCTGTCCTGCATGCTCAGAGCACTGGGTCTGGGGCTGACCAGGGGAGGGCCTTGAGGTACCTGAGAGCCTGGGGCCAGCCCAATGTGAATATGAGACCTGTCTGAGCTCCCTGGCCGGCCCCTGCTGCCTAGGGGACCAAGTCATTGCCCTGGCAGGTGTTTCTGGGCACCAGCTGCCCACTCGCCAGGATGGACCCCTCACCAGGGTCACTGAGGGGGCTGGGGCCGTCCCTATAGTGTCTTGTCCCTAGAATTTGTTTGCAAGGCACTGGCCCTATGTCCAACCTGCCCACCCTCCCAGACCTGGGCCACTTTCTGGGAAGGGGGCAGGGTGGGCATATCTGGAGTCTGGGGGGCTTCTGGCCAAGACCCCATCCTAGCCATGACCCAGCCGCAGGCCCACCGTGGCTCAGCTGGGCCGCAGGGCAGTCGGGGCTGGGCGTTGCTGAGGCTCCAGGTGGGCGCAGACCCTGCTGGCTCCTGCCATTCATGGGCCAGTGGCTCTCGGGAGACTTCTGTTGGTCACTGCGAGGGAGAGGGAGCCAGGCGGTGTAGGCGCCGGGAGCACATGGCGGGGTAGCCGTGGATGGACCCCGGCAGGGCAGGGGGAACAGGGTGGAGGTGGAGGGGGGGGCACGAGCCTCAGTGCTCACGGGCAGCAGTGCACCCATGGGGAATGGGTAGGAGATGACCCACCCGGGGTCCATGCCCGCTGGCCACAGGCCTTGCTCCTTCGGCCATCCCTTCATCCCCTTGTTGAATGTGTGGCTGTGCCCTGTAGGGCAGAAGCCCCAGAGGCCCTGGCCTGGGGCCACGTCTTGTAGGAGCTGTGCAGGGGTGTCTGGGGCAGGGGTGGCCATAGGAGGCACCACAGGTACCGGTGGGCCTGGTGGCCTTGTGGTCCCTGGGGCATATCGCTGGCTTTGCTCTCGCAGCTCGCCCGTCACTCAGGAGCCGCCTGTCTGTGGCCCGGCCTCCTCGGCTGGTGTGGTCTTGTCCAGTCTTTTACCTTGTTTTCTCTGCCACCTCCTGTGTCTAGGTGGCTCTTGTGTTGTTGTTTGAGCGATGAAGTCACTTGTAGGGGCTTCGGTTGGGTTTATTTCGAGAAACAGGGTGGAGGTTGGTGTTTCCACCCCTTGAGCGCCCCCTAGCACTAGGGATGGTCGAATTCCCACGTCACAGCCGCTGCTAGGCTTGGCCCACCTCCCCTGGCCACGCAGACGTCGTCATCCTGTCCACATGGCACCGAGGCCTGTGGGGTGCTGACCGGGGAGGGTGAGACCCAGACACAACAGGGTGGAGGCGCCTCTGGTCTGCACACTGGGCCCAGGGGTCTCTCAGCCCATCAGGCCTGGGACCTGCCCTGGCCCCGGGCCGCAGCAGATGCAGGCTGGCCTTCGAGCCCTGCGTCCGCCGGCCGCTCCCCTGGCGGGCACCTAGCCCACAGTAGGGAACACACTCCCGTTCCTTTCAGGCCCCTCCTGGGCTTGGCACTGGCAAAGCGAAGCTTCCTTTTCAAATCCTCCTCTTAGAGACTCGTGGCCATGCTGGCTGCCTTCCTGCTCCCCTGCCACCACCCGTCCCCGAGTTGCCTTGGGCTGCACTTGGCTGGCCCGGCTGTGGCTTCTCCAGAGGGGCTGGCTCTGCGTACTTGAGCCGAATCAGCAGAGGACTCGGGCCTGCGTGCGGTCTGGGTAGAAAGCAGGTCTGCTGTTGGGGCAGGAGCAGAGATCAGGCAGACCCCAGAACACTGAGGGTGAGCGGGCTCCCGAGGGGCCACTGGTCAGCGTGTTTGGGGGGCTTCGAGTCAGCAGGGCCATCCGACCTCAGCCCAGGCATGCAGCTCAGGACAGCAGGGCTCCCGCTGGTCCACCCGCGCTGTGTAAAGTGGCCGGTTCTGTGAACGTCGGCCCCGTCCATGGGGTCCTGGGAAGGCCGTGGGGCCAGGCCTCGCTTGGCTCCAGACCTGGTTCTTGCGGCCGGGGGTCAGGCGAGGGTGAGTGCTGTGCATGTTCTGAGGCTGCAGCCTGTCCCTGGTTATGGGGGTCAGGCTGCCTGGTACCCTGTGGCTGGCAGTGGGCAGGGGGTGGCAGCATCTGACCTCCACTCCACAGATCTTCCCTTCCCCGTGGAGCCCCTGCTCCAGCCCGCAGCGCTCCTGCACTCACTGCGCGCGTCTGTGGCATGCCTGGGCCTGGTCAGCAGGATGTCCAGCTGCACGTTGGGTCAGCCCCTGTGCTGTGTCCTCGCACCGAGAGCGGGGCCCAGGTTCTTGGGGGGTCAGGACACGCTCCCTGAGGGCTGGGCGGTTCGTGCTCACTCCCAGCCTCCAAAACCTCCTTGTCCCAAGTCTGTGACCGGTGCCTGACCTGTGTATTCCCTCAGCGCCCCGTCAGGCACTGGCCACTGTCCCCGGTTACCCTGACCTCAGGAAGAGCTGCGCAGCATTTTTGGGAGACCCACGCCTGGATTGAGTGCCTCCCTGGGACGCTGCCTGTGGGGTGGGCAGGGACCGGTGTGGAGGATGACTGTATGCACAAGCCTGGGGACAGCCCCAGCCCTGGGGCCCCGGGTGGCATGCAGGAAAGTGGCTGTGTCAGGGCCTGCATCCCACGGCCCCTTCCCCTGGCGGCGTTGTTGGAAGTCCACTCTCCCTGCCCAGTCACAGAGGCCCAGGAAGCTATTGGCAACATGAGATAGAAGCTTCCAGAACTGGTCGCAGACCCACTCCCAGTGCCCCCCTCTTCCCACGCCCGGTGCCCCCAGCCTCCTGATTTGTAGGCACCCATGGCATCTGGGTGGGGCCAGTGCTCTGCGGGGGCTCCTGAGTGTGTGGAGGTGACTGTGGGGCTGGACCTTGAGGGTAAGCCTCTCTGTGTCTGCATCCTGGCTGCATCCCCTCGTGCGCCCCCATGCCGTGGCAGGGCCCTGGCCCAGGTAGGTCCCCACTGGCAGCCACGGACTCGGGTCGAGGAGGCAGTGAGAAGTTTTGCCCTCCTGGAGCTTCTGGAATTTGAGTTCCAGTCGACCCTCAGTGGTGTTTTAACGTGTCTCTTGTGTTTAATTTTTAGTCAGACTTTGACCCCGGCGCAGGCTTCAGTGGTCGCCGTGGATCAGGAGCATAAAAGCTTTGGTTCGAGACAATTAAAGACGTGGGATGAGGATCCAGTGACAGGACGCGGTTCTGCCTGGGGATTCTGAAGATAAAACGCTTTGAAAAGTCGAATTCATGGTCCTGGAAGCCGAGCCCATATTAAGAAATGTCAGGTTGGTTGGGGCTCCTGGAGCGTGAGGTCGCCAAAGCCGGCCCCCAGCACGGCAGAGGAGGCTGCAGCTGACGGTGGCGGTCATGCTGGCTGTTCCATCCAGGGTGGCCCGTGCCTTAGAAAGGGGAGCGTGTGGGGCTAAGACACCCACGTGCCCCGCAGGAGCCTTTCTCTGCTTTCTGGGGAAGCAGCCTGGGCCCGTGGCCAGCGGCAGAGTCGGGTGCAGGCCTCCGTCGGGCCTCACGTGGCACTTGCTGCTGTGGCTGGTTTCTGTCGAGAAGTGTCCCAAAGGAGGTGGGTGTCAGCCAGGCCCACGTGCGGCAGAGCGAGGGCAGGTCCTGGGCCTGGATGGAGGCCTGAAGTCTCAGCCACCACCCAGCTGGGGAGCAGCCAGGCGTTGGGTTTGCTTTGATCGCTCTGCCAGCGAACGCAGTGCTGGGTTAGGACCTTGCTGCTGAAATCGAGGCCTGATTGGGCCCTGGCTGCGTGGTGGGAGGCCCGGCGCCTCCCTGGGCGACGGGGGTCGTCAGTCGGTCGGTAGGGCCGTGGCACTGCCTTGGGGCAGCCCTGCGGATGCTGTTTTCTCTGCTCCTCACCCAGTCACAGTGTGCTCTCCCTTGGGAGGTCCCAGCCGGGGCGCAGCCAGGCCTTCCCAGCGCCCAGCTGTCTTCCCCGAGGCGGGCAGTGGCGTCAGGTCCAGCCTCGGTGGCAGATGCAGCCTGTGCCCTGCAGCCTGCCGTACGGCCCAAGTACACAAGGACTGCGAGAGCTTGGCCCACGTGGGTCGTCAGGCTTGATGTTCGTTAGACATCAAAGCTGAGGAATGCTGAAAGTAGGCATTTATCAGTTCACTTAAAAAAATAGCGACAATAGCCTCTCACCTGCTGGAGTCAGCGATCTTCTCAAAGTAGAAGTTCCTGCTCTCCAAGCACAGCTGGAGAGGTGAGGGCACTGTCTGTGCGGCCGTCTGCTGACTGGTGTGACAGCGCACGGTGCCCGTGTGCCGCACCGTGGTCAGGGGGGTCGGCCTGGAACCATGCCGCCTGCTCACGCGCTTGCCTCAGAGCCAGGGGAGGCAAACCAAGAAGTGGCCCTGGCCTTGCAAGGCCCACGCTGAGAACCGCTGGCCTGGGGCAGGTCTTCGCCGTCCACGTGGGCAAGGCTGAGTGGCACACCTGCAGGAGCAGCGGCTGCTGATGGGCACCTTCCAGGTCCTTGTCCCGTGCCCCGTATGTTGCCCTGTGCTGGCTGGGCATTCACAGCGCTGTGTGGTCGGCTGCCTAGCAGGTCTTGCGTGGCCATGGAGGCAGCGGCAGTGCCTGTCTTGAGTGTCACCCTTTAGCCCTCATCTCCTCCTCGGCCCAGGAGGAGGAGTGGCTGCCCCGCTCGTGGAATAAGTCTGCTTTGGTGGTTTGCGTCGTCGTGTTTGGGGAAGGGGGGTGGGGTCTGGCCTGGCTGTGTCCAGTGCTAGAACTCCTCCGCCTCCACACAGCTTCTCACCCTTTCAGTCTGCAAACAGGAATGGCGCCAGGCACGTCGTGTTGCAGTCGGGGTTTCTGGGCAGCCACCCTGCAGCCTGGGACAGAAGCGACACCCCAGGGCGTGTTCCCAAAGCCCGTTATGTTAGGGTCTGCATGTCCAGTGTCACGTGGGGAAGACCCTGCTGCTGGGGTGGGGCACAGGGACCCCTGCCCTCCCTGCTTTGCAGGACTGCCCGTGTCTTCACGCGGCTTTGTGGCCTGCACCCTGTGGGGGTGGCGATGGCCACCCCAGTCTGCGTCTATGCAGCGCCAGTGAGCTTAGTGAGCACCAGTTTGTTTTTCCCGCTGATGTTTAACATACTTTTAACAAAGATCCAGGTGACTGGACACGCAGAATAGAGAGTCGCGGGGGTGGCTGTGTTGGCTCCAGACGGCAGGCGGCAGCTGGAGCGAGGTCTTAGCCGGGGCCGAGCTGCTGCAGGATGCTGAGCATCTGCCCTGTCGTTGCAGGCGTCCGACCTCCGATCATGAACGGGCCCATGCACCCCCGGCCCCTGGTGGCGCTGCTCGATGGCCGGGACTGTACGGTCGAGATGCCCATCCTGAAGGACGTGGCCACGGTGGCCTTCTGTGATGCGCAGTCCACACAGGAGATCCACGAGAAGGTAACACCGGGCAGAGGTGCCAGGCAGTGGGAGGGCGGGTGGGCCGGGGGCACAGGCAAGCAGGTCCCTCAGGCCGTGCCTGAGCGGGTGATGACCCCAAGGCACCCTCCTCAGTGGCTCCCACTCCCCCAAGACAAGAGCGCTTCTGTCATCGTCACCCGGCCCTGTCAGATGGTGGAGACAGGATTTTCTCTTGAGTCATCTCCACTATAGCCAGTTTTTTCCCAGGAAGTGAGTCCTGAGGGCATGGAGATCCTCCTGGGCCCCGGTCAGCACGGAGAGCCTCAGCATGCATCCAGGATGCCCCTGGGGCTGCCATTCCAGTGATTTGCAGCTTTGGGGCAACTTCCATGATTTGCGTCCTCAGCTCCCTGGATCCCCGTGATGTGAAATGCAATCTGTTTCTGTTTGTAGTCACTGCCAAGTAAGCACTTCCACTGAGACAGCAGAAGAAGCTGGACGGAGGTTTAAAAAACTTAAAAGCAGCCAAGAACTAAGATGATCAGGAGAGGCCCGGATTGGCGGGGATGGGCAGGCCCTGCCGTTTTGGACCTGGGCTGAGAGGTTGAGGCGGCTTTGGCAGCCTCATGGGCCTGCCAAGGATGGGACCCTGTGGGACGACCCTGCTCTGGGTTGAGACCCTGGAGAAAGGATGAACTGGAACCAAACGCACCCTTACATAAGCTGCCATCCAGCCCCATAACATCTGCATCAAGGCTTGAACTTGGATCCCAGGCGACCCGCACCGCATGCCCGGCGCCTCACGGAAACGGCGGACAGTCCTGGGAGGAAGGCACCACCAGCCTAGGGCTCCAGTCATTTCTCCAAATCATTTCTAGTACAGCATCCATCACACGGTCACAGACCACCGGGCAGTAGAGGACACGAGAGCCGTGAGCAAAACCAGCAGAAACCGACCACAGGGCTGACCCGGAGCCAGGTGGACGGCATGGCCAGAGCGAAGAACGGAGCTTGCGCCTTGGGCGAGGAGCTGATCACTGTGGAAAGCGAGGCGGCAGATGTGGGGGAAGAGTCTAGAAGATCCAGAGCTGGGAAATAGCCAAGCTGGGATGAGGCCTCGCCTGCAGGGCCCGCAGCAGGTCAGGGTCAGCAGGCGGGAAGGGGCTGGGCGCCAGGAGACAGGAGAGGGCACCGGGGGCACATTCGCAGCTTCTCACCGCAGCGTGGATGAGGGTGATGGGCCAGAGGCACAGTGCAAGGAGGCCACGGCTGACGGTTCTCCAGAGCCGACAGGAGACAGCAGTCGATGGTGGGAAGGCCAGGCAAGTCGCGGAACGCACAGCGGGACAGCCCCTTCGGAAGACGCCAGGGGCTTCTCATAAAGCTGAGCACACGCTGGTGACGTGCCCTCACGGTCATGCTTCTGGTGCTTGTTCCAGAGAAACGAAGCACACGTCTGTACAAAAACCTGCATGGATGTGCCCGGCAGCTGTGTTCCCGACAGCTGGAACCAGAAAGCTTGGGTGGCCTTGCGCCAGCCTGCGTCTGCCAGGGGGCTGTCAGCAGTGACAGCACAGGAGCCGTGGAGGCAGCGACACACCGGATGGGGCTCTGGGGCGAGAAAAGCAGGTTCTCAGGGTCCACGCTGTGTGGTTCTGTCCCTTCTCCCATGACGGGACAGTGGTGGTGAGGACGGACGGGTCCAGCGTCCTGGTGGGGGAAGCGTGTGACTGTAGAGCCAACACAAGGGTACTTCTTTACGCTGAGGGCAGTGTGTCCTGCGTCCTGCTGTGGTGGCCGCTGCTCGAGTCGGCGTGATGAGATTACATAGACCTGCACACCTGCCCACGTGCAGGGAGAGACGGCAGAACTGACGAAGGGGCACAAACGACCTGTCACATGCGGGGTGCTCTGCACGCGATGCCTCGGTACCATTCTGGCAGCTTGTTGTGAATCTTAACCTATTTCAAACTAAAAAAGATATTTTTAAAGAAAACATATATGGAATGGAAAAGAGACATACGGATAGAAATTTTTAAAAGTTATAACTAATATTAAAACAAGTTTTGTCAATAAATTTCAAAGCCAAGACAAAACATGTTTTTTTCTAAAATTGTAATTTACCTCAAGAAGTTAATATAAAACCCAAATTAGCAAGTTAACAGACAATGGGGGCAGGCGCAGGGGTAGGGCCCTCACGTGATGGCAGACTCTGTCCCCACCACAGACAGACAGACAGACGGATTCCGCCCTCCACAGTCAAGGCCTGGTATGGGGTTATGTCTGCTAGAGAACAGATAAGTGCACAGAGAAGCTGTTCCAGGGACGGACTTGTGTTTTGGCTGGAAGAGCGTGCTAGGACCTGCGTCACAGTGTCCTCAGAGGTCGGAACTCACCTCTGGTTGTGCAGTGAGCAGCAGCAGCGAGAAGGGGATCGTCAGAGAACTAGGCCTTGGAAATTAAACACGTGAGTGGAAAACCGACATTTTAATAGGACGCTTGGAAAATATGGGTAGGGGAAGCCCAGAAGAAAGATGGAAGTGATAAGGAAAAAGGAGAGGCGCACAGACCCCCAGGAGCTCTGCATCCAGCATGCCTGTGCAGACGTAGCCCTCTGGGGTCCTGTTTCCCAGTGGACTCGAGTCCTGAATAAGCACTTCCTTTCCCAAGCTTTGCTGCCAGGTGTGGCCAAGTGACTAAGTCCAGCCAGGGAAAGGTAAGCAGGCTTGTGTGCATGGTGCCTTCCCTCTTTCTCCTGGCTGGAAACCAGATGTGATGGCTGCAGCCTGGGCGCCACCTGGACCATGAGGAGAAGCCATGTGCTGGGAAGGGTGGAGCAAGAAGACAGGAGCCCAGGCCTCTGGTGGCTGTGGAGCTGACACAGGACCCCTGGACCCCCGTCTGCAGGCAGCGTGGGAGGGAAATAACAGCCTGGCTCATGGGTCACTGTTGATCAGGCTTTCTGCCTCCTCATAGCCAGTTGAACATTATCTGAGTGTTGTAGCAGGAGAGATTGTGATGTCATCACCACAACATGATGAAGGAAACTTCCAGAGCCACGTGGAGACTCCAGCTCTCCTGCCACCAACACAGGACGAGTGTCAGTGGGGCGCCATTCAAGTTTGGACTTCACCAAGCCCGGGGGTGAGGTCTTACCTGCAGAGATAGGAATCTGCCCAGCCCTACACTGGGCAAATTAAAGCATCTGCGGAGAATGCGTTTCACCCAGGCCTGTGCCTCAGAGCAAACTGCTGGTCGAATGTCAGGGAGGCCTGTTTCTCAGCCACATCATGGTGATCCCACTAAGGACAGGCACATGTGATGGGCAGCTGTGGGAAGGAAGACCCAGGAACCACGAAATGGCGCTTCCGTCGAGGGGGCCGGGGTGGCGTCGGGTGGTGCTGTCCTCCCCCTGGGAAGCCAGCCAGCCTGGAGCAGGTGCCGGGAGTCCCCAAGGGGCCTTTCTGGGAAAGCGGGATCCCATCGAGGTGCAAGGATGAGGGAGTAACTTGGGGATGTGCTTAAGGAAGGGTTGCAAGTGTACACAGAAAGCACCTTGAGGCCCTCGTGGGGGACCTGGCGGGAGTGGAGCGCCCTGTCCTGGGAGGTAGGTGCTGGGGCAGAGTAAGAAATGAAATAGAAATCTCGGAAAAACACAGAAATGGGTTTTGCAGTAAGTGGGGGGCAGCAGAGGGCAGGAGGGACCCCAAAACAGCCCTGTCCCAGGCCTGAGGACGGCAAGTGGCTCTCAGTCTGTGCGCCTTGGGGACACAGGATGGCCCTGGCTTCTGCACACGTGGTCGTGAAAGTGTTGGCAGCACATGTGGAGGGGATGCGTCTGCTGCCCTGGATGGAGCGGAACAAAGGGTCAGTTCTGCAGAAGACAGGGCTCGGGAGGAAGTCGTTGGGCAAAGGCCGCCAGAAACAATCGAAAAAGCGGCAAGTGTGAAGACCTGTGGGGGGGTCTGCGGCATCACAGCCCCCCTGGAAGAAGACAGATGCCAGCAGGACGCCGGCGAGGCGGGTGTTTGGGTGAAAACCGAGGAGGCAGGCGCCGGCCCCCTCATGCCCACGGCACCAGGTACAGCCAGGGCTTGGCTGGTGCACCTGCGTGCTCGTGGGGTCCACATTGCCACTGCCGGTCTCGATGGCGCTTTGGCACTTCTGCGGAAACCTGCAGCTGCAGTCTTCAGCCCAGCATCACACTCTGGCCTGCATGCGCCTGTTTGTTGTAGAGAAACATCCAGAACGATCTACACGTGTGTTGGTGCATGGTGTGTCACCGCTGTGCCTCTCTGAGCAGCAGTTCCATAGAGTAGGCCATGCCTGTGCGTGTGGACCTGGAAAGATGAGTACGGTGTGAAGAAGACTGAGGGCTCGTGAGCCGGCACAGCGTGTGTGTGACTGTGTGAAGGGAGCGTGGCAGGCCCACCCCTGCCCCAGGATGGAGGGTGTTCGAGGCCAGGGCTGGTGCCCACCAGTGTACATATTCCTGACCAGCCAAACCCTGGCTTTTCTTTGGGGTGGTGCCTGGCGAGTACCCCTCAGGCCCTGCTGCCACCAGGAGCACCCAGGGGCCTGTGCTCAGCCTTCTGAGTCAAGAAGGGACTCATGCGAACCCCATGCTGGAGTTGAGGACACTGAGTTAAGTCACTAGCCTGACCACATAGCTAGTGGAGGGTGACGTGACGTGAGTGGACGTCTGCTAGGATGGCTTTTGGGAGGCTGCTGGTTCCCAATCTGAGGGCAGACTTGGCCTGGGGCTTCCTCCCTGGGAGGTTGCTGTGATGGCCCCAGTGTCGCAGCCACTTGCTCACCATGAAAGGGAATATGAAGAACCTGCCAGGGGAGTGGATGCAGCAGCTGCAGTGGCCTTGGCCTGTGGACTTTGGACAGAGCCCCTGCTGCGGTGGGCTTTCATCCTGCAGCTGAGCACAGGCCTCCCTGGTGCGGGGTGGGGGATAATGCTCATCCTGTTCTGAGAACACTGCACCTAGTACTGTGTGATTAAAAATATGCTCAGTAGAAAAAGAACTAGGACATGAAAAAAATAGTTTACCAAGAGACATATGTGGGCAAGTCACACTGAGAAATGCAAATTAAAGCTAAAATAATGGATTCCAGTTTGCATCCATTACATGTAGCATTTTAAACTCTGGAGTGCCCGGTGATGGCCGGTGAGTCATCCTCCGGGCACAGCAGGCAGCAGCACCCAGAGCCTTAAAGTGGGTTCCCTGTTTCTAACAACTTGTCTCAAGGAAGTAAGACAAATACACAGATTGTTATTGCAGTACAGCCAGTATTGGCAGCAACCCGAACGTCCCAGCAGTAGGCAAGTTCAGACAAATTATGGACCCTCCATGTTGGTACTCCACATGGGACACCTGCAAATCAAGACTGAAGAGTGTGACCTGCCCTTGTTAAATGCTCAGGATAGAATGCAAGCTGCCATGTGACACACCTGCCCGTGCTGCGAGGGTCTGTCTGTCCGGGGACTCAGGCTCTCCTCCGGAGCCTCCCCCTCCACAGTTTATCTGTCCCCAAGTCCAGGGCTACTCATCTTGACACTTGCTCAGGTGCATCCATCTCTCCATTTCTGGTGCATGGCTGTGCCTGCCCACAGTGAGCACTGACAAATGTCTACATGCACCTTGCCCTGTGGCCCCCTGCCTCACCTGCCACGGGGGTCCCACTCACCAGCTCTTGTGGCCATCCTGTCTCCAGTCCATGCAGCACAGGGCAGCCAGAGGGGTCTTCCAGGGGTCCCACCGCCGAGCCCTGTCCCTCCCCTCTGCCCCATGGTCCTTGCCACCTCCACTGCTGGGGGGTCTCCACTTCCTGTCCACCGTCCCCACATGCTCCTGGTTAACCCCCTCCTTCCCATGGGTTCTGGCTGCTACTCTGCCATCACATGGCTCCTTGCCCGTCCACACCAGGTCCAGTCAGGGCACCAGAGGTCTGTGTCCACATGTGGCTTTGACATCTTTCCAGGAGGCCAGGGACAGCCATCAGGACGTGGGCAGTGTCAACTTAAAACGCAAATTCCCCTGTTATTTTATCCGCAGAATGAGTTTATTCGGGAATAGCAAAAAGAATTGCAGTTCAGGACGTGCGTGCTCTGGTGAACCACAGGCAAATCCAGGGAACAAAGGAGGGAGCTGCTTTTATAGAGAAACGGGGCGGGGGGGGGGGGGAGCGGGGGGCTCTTCTAAAGGAAGGTCCGCGGGGGGAGAGGAACAGTTCAGGGCGGCCATGGCTTCTCATTGGCTGAGCTGCGGCGTTTCCCGTTGGCTGCGCTGTTGCCTGGCAGGGAGAGAAGTCTTCCTCCCGCAGTGAAGGGGCCTCGCTTCCGGTTTGGCGTAACTGACCAGTGGGATGGGCGGGCCCCCCGCAGGCCTTCCACGTCCAGTCCGGTTGGGGTTTCTGCTCTTTTCACAGCAGAGCCCGCCCCTCATCCAGGCTCCTCAGCAGCTCTCTGCCTCCAGGAGCGCGGATTCCTGGGCTCTTCCGGGCACGGGCCCGGGCAGCACCCGACCTTCCCTTCCCCTTGGAAGAGTCCAGGCCACCCCGGCCTGGCCCCACCTGTGTGGTCCCTCGGGGCTGCCCTGCCGTCCTCGGAGGGAAGTGTCCGTGTCCTGGGCAGCTCTCTGTCCACACCCGGACGCTCGCTCTCCTCCGCTCCCCGCAGGGTCGGAGTCTGGGCTCCCGAGGCGCAGGCTTCTCCCTCTGGCAGCCTGCGCACGGCCAGTCCTCGCGGCGCGCCTCCCGGGGACCCGGGGCCAGTACAGGAGGAGCCGACTGCAGGAGAGGGTGCAGGACACAGCAGCCGCTGCGTGCCCCTGAATTTGAGGGGCCCACTGCTGTGTCCCCCGACCACGACACGTCGTGGATCACACGTGCGTCTGGAGCCCCGCGGCCCCCTGCTCTTGGGCCCAGAAACTGGACGCTGTGGGTCCTCGGCCCGCGTCTGGCCGTTGCCAGTGTCCCTCGCGACTCCCATAGCCTGGCGGGGGCGGGGCGCTCACGGCCGAAGCAGGCCCCGCCCGCCTCCACCTGCACGGAGTTCTCGCGGAGCCCCGCGGGTGGTGGTAGCGGCGCTGGCGTCCGTGTCACCCAAACTCAGGAGACGCGGCCCCCGGTGCCCGCGTGGGCTCCGCGTGGAGCCGCCACACAGGCCCGCCGACGTGCAGGGCTGTGCCGGCCGCAGCTGCCCCGCGTGCCCGGAGCCCCCCCCAAGCGTGTTGGGGACCGGCCCACGGCCACGCTTCCGAGAGGCGCAGAGACGCCGCCTGACGCCCCGGGGGCCGCGGGTGGCGAGGCCGCCCGAGCGCGCGTGGGGCGCGTGCACCAACCTGCCAGCCCGGCCCCGCGGCCGGGGGCGTCGGCGTATCCACCCGGCCTCTGCGTGTGAGACCGAGGGCGGCTTCTTCCCGGGTTTTCCTCGTTGTCGTGGACTCAGCCTGCGTCTCTGCAGGGCGTTTATTCGCGGCTCCGCGTGGCGCTGCTCCTGTCCTGGCAGCAGTTTGTCACCCCGCTGGCAGGGTCTGGGGTTTTGGACGCGCCGCGTCTGCGTCTGATGCCCGCCGGGGAGGTAAGCCCGCCACGCCCCGCGTCTTCTCCGCGTCGCTCCCGCGGGCTGACTGTGCGCTGCCTCCTGCGTGGGCGCCGTGACGCGAGGGAGGGACTCTTGGCTTCCCGGACAAGTCTGAGCGGAGAGTGAGCAGGGTCGCCTCCGGTCACCTGAGAGTCACGAGCGGGCGTTGGGCGGCTTCCGCCCGGAGAAGGCCTGCGGCGCAGCACCGGGAGGAGGCTGGTTGGGAAGCTGCGGGAACCTGGGCGGGCGCGGACTCGGGGGAAGCGTCCGCGGGGCCGCTCCGGGCTGCGGGCTGGTTCTTGGGCCGCTGGCGTCCAGGAGCGGCAGGCCGAGCGCTCATGCTGTGCGCCGCCTTCCCCCAGGTGCTGAACGAGGCCGTGGGCGCGCTCATGTACCACACCATCACGCTGACGAGGGAGGACCTGGAGAAGTTCAAAGCCCTCCGAATAATCGTGCGGATCGGCAGCGGCTTTGACAACATCGACATCAAGTCGGCGGGGGACTTAGGTAGGGCGCCCCAATGCTCCCCTGTGCGGTCCCGGTCGGCGGGGGACTTAGGTAGGGCGCCCCAATGCTCCCCTGTGCGGTCCCGGCCGCCCTTCCGGCGTGAGCTCATCAGCTTTGCTGTGTCTGCCCGTTCAGCCTCACACCTGGGCCATCCTGCCGGGCGTCTGGTTTGGTGGAAGGTGACTTGTGCCGGGCGCTGGTGGGCCCGGCGCCCCATCAGGGCAGGAGCAGGTCCAGGTGGCCTTCCTGAGAAAGCCTTGCTGGGCTGTCCTCTCTGTCCTGCGGCTTCTGCAGCTGGGCAGGCAGCCCGCACGTCCCTGTAGGGTTTCACGTGTCCCAGCCCCAAGACACAGTGGGAAAGGCAGTTTATACTGACTTAGGACACACGCAACTGTGATTCACACCCCTACTGAGACCTAACAAGGAGCACTGGCCCGCACCCCGCTGGCTACAGCCTCCTGCGTTCTGCTCTCTCCTCTCCCTTTCTTGCCTCGGCTGGGCGGGGTGCTCAGGCCCAGTAGGGCCCTTCTCTTCTAGGACGAAGCTTCAGGAACCGCAGACTCATGGGAGCTGCTGTTGGACATCACACATCCTGGGGTCCACTCTGATGTGCAAGCCCTGCGTACCCACCGCCACCCCACTGTTGCTGTTCCTAGGGGCTGTGCGGGCTGGGAGGACGGAGGCCACCCCAAAGCCAGGCCCCAATTGGCCTGGGGAGCTGTGGAAGGCAGGAGGGGCTGTACCTGTGTGGGTGTCAGTGGCTGTGGGGCTGGCTCCGAGTTCCAGCCTGGCTGTGACCCCTTCCCAGAAGGTCGTGTGGCAGGTGGTCCATGTGGGGCAGAACTGGTGTTGGCCTCTGCCCGGGCAGCCTCTCCTGTCCCCCACCCCATCCACCTGCTGGACCCACAGGTGGCTTTTCCACAGGGCACGGAGCATGTAACGTGCCTTTGTCTCATAGCCTCTGGTGGCTCAGGGACGTGTCCTTGGGCCTTTCACAGGTGAAGTGTCAGGATGGGCTCTGGTGACCGTCACACGTGTCTTGTGTCCCCAGGCATCGCTGTCTGCAACGTGCCGGCGGCGTCCGTGGAGGAGACTGCAGACTCCACCATGTGCCACATCCTCAACCTCTACCGAAGAACCACCTGGCTGCACCAGGCACTGCGAGAGGGCACCCGAGTGCAGAGCGTCGAGCAGATCCGCGAAGTGGCTTCCGGAGCCGCGAGGATCCGTGGGGAGACCTTGGGCATCATTGGGCTAGGTGTGTTAGCTGCTGCCCTCGCCCTCTTGCGGGCTTGGCACACGATGAAGCCAGGGCTTGGCTGTGCTGCCAGGTGGTGCCCCAACACGGGGACAGCCTGGGTGGAGGGGGCTCTGCCCCAGGAACACCAGGTGTGGGCCACACACATGCAGATGTTAAACGGGTGTCCACAGGGTCACGCACACACTCACACAGCTGTGCACGCTCAGCCTGACTTCTTCCCCCTGGTGACGGCAGAGTGGACGTGGCCTTCAGACCAGCAGCCGCCTGCTGGCCCCGAGCCCTGCCGAGTGGAGGGAGGTCGTTCACTCCCTCTGCTGTGCGTTCATTATTCATTCATTCACTTGCTGACTGCAGGTGGCTGTCCTGGGCCAGGCATCCTGGGTCCCACACGCAGCAGGGAGCAGGCCTGAGACAGCCCCAGGCCCACACTGGGCTCACAGCAGAACTGTGTGTGTGTGATCCCGGGAGTCGAGAAGTGTTGAGAGAGACGGTGAGGGTGGGGTGGCATGGGTGGGGCAGCAGGTGGGGGTGGGGTAGGAGGGAGCTTGGAAGTTTCAGGAAGTGGGGCAAGGGGCTGAGTGTGGAGGGAAGGGCCTGCGGGGGGGCCGGGCTCCTTCTCTTAGGGCCATTCTACCTTCCAGCCTTTTCTCTCTTGGCGGCCGTCTCCATGCCAGAACACAGGCTCCCCAAGAACGGCCTGCCCCGTCCCCAAGCACGCCCCAGCATGGTCACAGCTTCTTGCTGGGGCCCTTGGCATGCTGCTTCCTGGACTTTACTTTCTCCAGGCAGCCTGATCCCCCGCTGATCTCCCCACCCTTGCCCCGCTGGCTCTACAGCAAAGGCTCCACCTGTGTGGCGTTGGGGAAATTGGAGGGATGTTTGGGGTCATCTCCGTGATGGAAGTTGCTGCATTGGTGTGAGAGGTCAGGCTCGTGGACACCCACAGGACACAGGGTTGTCTCTCATCTGACGTAACTCACTGTCCCGCTGGATGTGCACACACACCAGGGCTGCTCGGAGCCCCGCAGCCCTGTGAGCATCTCCCCACCCCCGCCCAGCACCCGGTCCGGCCTGCCTCCCTCTTCTTGCCGGTCTGAGGGCAGAGACAGCACCTTTTGCCTCAGGGCCTGGCCCACACAGTTTGTTGAAGGATGGGGAGGCAGCTGGGAGCCAGGTTTGGCCACGTGGGTTTTGGGGCCACATAATCCTCTTCACGCTATGTGGGTCAGGAGGTTCAGTGGGGTGGTTTAAATGTGCTTCTGACCAGGAAGCCTGGGTGGCCCTGGAGCCTGCCTCCTGACCAGCGCCAGGCAACAGCTCTGGGGACTGCTGCTCCTGGTCTGCCCTGGCCCAAGCCCCCTGCCTTTTCGGGCCTCTTTAAGTGGGTGCTCCCTGCATCTGGGGATGTGGCTGTGGTCACTGCCATTTGAGAGCTCCAAGGCTGAGCAGCATGAGGCGGCCCTCACTGACTTGCTCACGATGCTGTGGGCCAGCATTTTAGGTGGGTTGGCGGGACCGTTCTGCTTTGGCCTCACCTGGGGTTCCTCGTAGCCACAGTGGGTGCCTGGGGCCTTGCGGCCCTGCTCCTTGACGTTTGTCTCCCAGATGGCCAGCTCAGGCTTCCCCACGTGGGGTCTCGGGCGCCCAAGGCATTCCCAGCCTCTGCTTTCATTGTTAACGTCCCACCACCCAGAGCAAGCCCAGGGGGCTCTGGGAGCGGGGGCACCCTGATGTGTTGGTGGTCTGCAGGGTGGCCAGCCGCAGCACACACCCCTGAGACCTTGGGGCTGAGGCCACGTCTGGCTGCCTCACATGAGTCCGAGGGTCAACAGCGTCCCCAGGTCCTGGCCCGCCGTAGTTCTCTCTCTTCTGTCTCCACCACCCTGCGGCCCCACTGTGGCCAGGTCAGAGCTCCCTCCTGGGGTCCCGGAGTGAGGCCTCTGAGCCCCTCTGGCCTTCTTTGGGAGCAGAGGAGAGTGGGTTCCATCCTCCAGGGCACAGGGCTCCTCTGACACCGCAGCCCCCACCACACTACACTGTACCCCACCCCGTGTCCAGAGCTACTGTCTGCTACCCGGCTCCCTCCCGTCCTGCCCCTGCTCTCTGAAGCCTGTGCCTTGTGCATCTGGGAGCGGAAGCCTTGGGGCCAGAGAGGGCCCCGCTCCCCCACTGAGGGGCGTGTGTCCCACGGTGTCGCCACCAGGCCCCTGGCCGTGGTGACACTGTCTCCGTCCCACCCACCAGGTCGCGTGGGGCAGGCGGTGGCCCTGCGGGCCAAGGCATTCGGCTTCAACGTGCTCTTCTACGACCCCTACCTGTCGGACGGCACGGAGCGGGCGCTGGGGCTGCAGCGGGTCAGCACCCTGCAGGACCTGCTCTTCCACAGTGACTGCGTGACCCTGCACTGCGGCCTCAATGAGCACAACCACCACCTCATCAACGACTTCACCGTCAAGCAGGTGGGCTGCCCCCCTCCAAGGCCAGAGTCGGCACAGGGTCTCGAGCGAGGGCGAAGGTCACGGCTAGGCCAGCAGGGTCTGTCCTGCTCTGGCCGCGCAGGGTGTGCACGGGTGGGTGGTAGGTGGACCTCTCCAGCTGCTCGTGCCAGCACCCCCGCGCAGCTCGCCAAGGTACCGAGTTGCCTGGGGCAATTTCCCTCTCCCACCCCTGCGGGCTGAGCGACCAGTGCGACTTGGGACCCGTGCACACGCACGGCTGTCAATTGTTCCCTGGGTTCTATGAGGCTCCTTTGGCTGAGGGCCCACGGTGAAGGCAAACCACTGACCTTCCAGTGCCAGTTTCTCATCAGGTCCTGTCGTCCCCACAGATGGGGCGGACCCAGCAGCGTGGGGGTCTCGGGTCTGGCTGATGTGGCCACCTGCGCTCCCACTTCAGCACTGGGCCATCAGCTGAGGTTTAAATCCGCAGCTGGAGGAGTTTGTGCCGTGGTGTCAGCCTGCGACCGGCATGGCACGAGCTCAGGCCTGTGTGTCCCGAGCTGCCCCGGGTCCAGCAGGACCTTCCCGCCAACTCCAGGCCTCGCACAGGGCTGTGTGTGTGCCGAACCTGTGCGTGTTCACATGCGTGCACAGGGGCATGTGCGTCGGTGTGGGCAAGTGTGTGTACCTGTGTGGGCACAGCTTCGTGTGTGTACGTGCATACATATATACAAGCGCTTACCTTTGTGTGGGTACGTGTGTGTGCACGTGTGCATGCACGGACGCGGGTCCCGCTGTCCCGTGGAGGATGAGGCTGGCATCCATGCAGCTCCTCCCTTTGTTCCCGCCGGGGTTTGGGTTTCTGGGGGGCAGGCACAGGCTGGGGGTACCAGTCAGAGCCTAGTGTTCTCGAGAACTGGGTGTGACTTAGTGATGGCCGCCTGCAACACCGGCAGGGCAGGCTTGGTGGGGGTGAGGTCGGGGTCACAAGAAGCCTCACCTCAGAGAGGGTGGGCATCTCCAGGCCGACCCAGAGGGCTCACAGCAAAGGTGGGCAAAGGCAGCTGGGCTGGAATAAGGCACTGTCAGCACAGCCCCTCAGGAGGCGCCCTGGGGGCTTCCAGCCATTACCCCAGGGCGTTTGGGGTGTGTTCTGAGGCCCTGAACCCCCACCTCCTGGGGTGAGGCCCTGCTGGGGGAAGGTTGGGCCCCCACCTACCTGGCGAGTGTGGGGTCAGGGGCCGGGCCACCAGGGCCACACGGTGCCCAAGACACCCCAGACCCTTTCCAGGCACCATGCGCAAAGTGGGGGCTGGGCTCAGAGCCCCCTCAGCCTGGCCCACGCCCCAGTGCCTAGGGTGGAAGGAGGCTGGGCCAGGCGTTGGTCTGTCCCCTCCAGCCAGCCATCTCAGTGGGGCAGAGGCCCCATGCGTCCTGAGCCCTTGGCCAACCCAGGAGAGCCCTGTGGCCTCAGCACAGCTGCCCGGCCCTCCAGGCACAGGGCCCGAGAGCTGGGGTGGGCTCATAGGGAAAGGGACCTGCTACCACGTCCTGTAGTTGGTCCCTCTGCTCGGTGCCCCTGCCTGACTCCACCCTCGTGGGCGGGCAGGTGAGGAGTCCCGTCAATTGACTCTTTGTGCCATTGTTGTGTCTTCCCAGATGAGACAAGGGGCCTTCCTGGTGAACACGGCCCGGGGCGGCCTGGTGGACGAGAAGGCCTTGGCCCAGGCCCTAAAGGAGGGGCGGATACGTGGCGCGGCCCTGGACGTGCACGAGTCGGAGCCCTTCAGGTGCCCCCCAGTGGCGCCGTGGGCGGTCCCCGAGATGGCACCTCTCCTGGGCGGGTGCTCACGCCCCCCCACAGCTGGCAGGAGTCAGGGGCCGGCCCTAATGGCTGCAGCACCGAGGGACTGAGGCCCAAATGCCCATCTATGGTCTCTGAGCCCGGGTCCCTGCCTTGGGCAGCTGAGGGTCCAAAGGCACAGATGGGCCTGACTTCGTGTCCAGCCCATGATCCCGGTCCGGCCAGTGCCCAGCCAGGTGTCGGGGGGCAGGTGGTCGGCACCTGCAGGCTCATTCAGAGGCCTCACAGCCAGGAAGCCCGTCTGGGCAGCAGGCCAGCCCGGGTCTCCAGCCCTGGGGGACAGCAGTGCGGGAGGACCTGGGGTCACAGCCTGTAGCTTCTGGAGCCAGGCCCCCTTGAGGGAGGGGCCAGGGCAGCGTCCCCCCAGTGCAGGCCCCTCCCTGTGGCTGTCAGGAGCCCGTGGCAAGTTTCACCATCCTGGGGGTGGACGGATCTGATGGAGGGGTGGGGGCGTGGTTCCAGACAGGGCCAGGCACCCTGCGCCCCACCCCAGGCCACGGCGCTCTAACCTGCCGTGCGTTGTCCGTAGCTTCAGCCAGGGTCCTCTGAAGGACGCACCCAACCTGATCTGCACCCCCCACGCAGCCTGGTACAGCGAGCAGGCGTCCATCGAGATGCGCGAGGAGGCAGCCCGGGAGATCCGGAGAGCCATCACAGGTGGGCTGGCAGGGTGGGTGGGACGTGCCGATGGCAGGGTCCTCAGGCTCTTTCGGAGACCAGTGCCCGTTGGGTGGCCTTTCTCCACCTTCCCCATCATTTAGCCATGTCTATCTTATGCTGGACGTGCACGGAGCTGATACTGACCCACCCTGGTGTGGGTGGCACAGCCGCAGCAGACCCCCAAATGCAGAGGAAGTCAGCCCCCAGGTCTCTCCTGTGGCCACAGCGTGCTGGTCCTCAGTCAGGCATGTGTCACCTTTGTGACCCTTGCTCATTGTCACTGAGGTTTCAGCATATGTGTCATTTCTTACCACCCTTTAAGAAGGTCAGGCTGTCCTTGGTGGGCCCTGCTGGCTGCTCTCTGACACCCCCAGGTGGAGCAGACAGGGTAGGGGAGCTCCTTTGAGCTGAGGGCGCCTGCTTGGGGTTGGGGGTTCCCGAGCTGCGAAGGTGACCGTGCCAGACAAGCGGCCTCCTGTGCCTAACAGGAGTGAGCCAGGAGGAGGGGGCGCATAGCCACGGGGCCTCTGTAGCATTAGCTCCATGGGGGGGCGACCCAGGTCTTTGACCTACAAGCTGCTGGGGTCCCCTTGGTGGCAGCTGCTGAATGCGGGCCCCATCCTTACTCTCTGTTCCATCTCCCAGGCCGGATCCCCGACAGCCTGAAGAACTGCGTCAACAAGGACCACCTGACAGCTGCCACCCACTGGGCCAGCATGGACCCAGCCGTCGTGCACCCCGAGCTCAACGGGGCCGCCTACAGGTGAGCAGGCCGGTGAGGGGGCTCTCAGGCCTGGACGTGCGTGCTCACCTGGGCCCCAGTGGACACAGAAGGTCGGGTGCCCTTCAGGGCCTGGTGGATACAAGACCATCTGGGTAGAGGCCGTACTGGGCACAGGGGGGCAGGGTGTGTGGGAGGGCAGTGGGCCCGCCCCAGCAGGTGGCCTCGGGAGCAGCCCCCTGCCTTCCTGGCCCTGTGCTGTCAGTGCTGCAGCCACAGAAGGGGCCTGGCTGCGGGGCCTCATCTGCTGTCTCTCCTCTCCCAGCAGGTACCCCCCGGGCGTGGTGGGTGTGGCCCCCAGTGGCATCCCAGCAGCTGTCGAAGGCATTGTCCCCAGCGCCATGTCCCTGTCCCACGGCCTGCCCCCCGTGTCCCACCCGCCCCACGCCCCTTCTCCCGGCCAAACCGTGAAGCCCGAGGCGGATAGAGACCACCCGAGTGACCAGTTGTAGCCCGGGCGGAGCTCTGCAGCCTCAGTCGGCGGGGCCGCCGTTGGACAGGCGCGCGGAGTGGCTTGCAGGCGCCACAGCGATCCAGAGACTGTCCCGGCTCCAGGTGGCCGGGAGGAGGCGCCAAGCCTCCCAGCGTCGACTGTAGTTGTCCCGTCCCGAAGGCCGGCCGCTGCCCTGTGTCCTTTGCGTCCTCGTTAAGCAAGAGAAGTTAGTAGTTAATCTCATGAGTGTCCTGTCCGTGTCCAGTCTTAGAGCGTGACAAAGGGTCTGTTTGCCAGGCCGTCAGCCAGGAACCGGGGGGCTCAACAGGTCGATTTCACACGGTTTCCTTCCGTGCGTTGAACGGCCCGGAATGAGGCAGTTGGCAAACTTCTCAGGACAATGAATCCTTCCCGTTTTTCTTTCTACGCCACACAGTGCATTGTTTTTTCTACCTGCTTGTCTTATTTTTAGAATAACTTAGAAAACAAAACAAAGGCTGTTTTCCTAATTTTGGCATGAACCCCCTTGTTCCAAATGAAGACGGCACTGCGACACGGCTCGAGACGAAGAGAGCCTGGGCCCGCGGCATCTGTCCGGGCTGCAAGCGCGCCATGTCCCGGCCTGCGCCGGTGCCGTCCGTCCTGCTGATGTGGTAGCTCGCAGTATCTTGGTTAAAATCATGTTTGTGACTGTCACCATTTGTATGAATTATTTTAAAGAAATAAAAGCCCCAGAAAGAGTGGCGTGCCCAGCGTCTGCTTCAGCAGCTTGGTCTCGCGGGGACGCTGGGGGCTCTAGGTGCAGGTTCCAGTGGCCTTGGGGCCAGTTACAGCCCCGGGAGCCATGTCCGAGGGAGCCGCAGGTCCTGGCCCGGAAGCTGTGTGCCTCAAGTGCTGGTGCCGGCAGTGCCAGGGGCATGCAGGTCCTGGCACAGCCACTGCCAGGACAGGGCCCACCCGCCTCCGCCTGGTGCTCCTCTCACAGGGGCCTGAGGCCCGGGGAAGAACGGATGCCGTGGCCTCTGCAGAGGAAAGCCAGGAGGACACTGCAGGGACGCAAGAAACAGCAGTCAGTCCTCATGCAGCTCAAGGCTAAACCCTTTGTCCCCTTCTCACGGCTCCCTGGGAAGCCCCATCAGCGCCCGCCAGCAGAGCCGTGTGCACAGGTTGCCTGCTCCCTGTCCCTCCCTGGCATCGCACGGCCTTCAGGGTGCCGCCGAGCTGGCGCCCCGGCCTGCCTCGGGCCCACTGGTCTGGCACCACGTGGTTCCTGACCTTGGCCCTCCTATGCACCTGCATGAATGACCTCGACTCGCAGCTGCACTTGCTCCTCAGTCTTGCGCTAGATGGGGTTCCTGAGGGCAGGGACGGGCCCGCCACAGAGGCCTGCTCTTTGCCCGAGCCTGGCATTTCCCTCTCGGCCCCAAGCCTCCACTGTGGTGCCTGGGGCTCACGTCCCGGCTTCTCCGACTCTGCTCCCCTTTAGCTCTGTGCGTCCTGGAGCGCGTCCTTCAGTGGTCTTTCCAGCGCTGTTCTGCCAGGGAAGCCATCCACAAAGGCCTATTTGTGGGAGACTTCTGGAGAAAACTTTAGTTTTGCCCACACCCTTGCTGAGGTTGGGCTGGCGCAGGATTCCAGGGCCGGAGCTGTTTTCTCCCCACTCCGAGCCTCCTCATCGTCCAGCCTCTGTCCTCGGGAGCCAGGGGTCATCCTGGTCGCCGTCCCTCGGGGGTCCCGCTTTTCTCTGCAGCTGCCTTCACAGTCCCCTCTTTGCCCAGCATTCTGCCTTCTCACTGCAGCTCGTGTCCACGAGTGGCTCTGTTCTTGTTTCTCCTTCCCAGAACTCATTACACGTTGTGAATTGGCAGATTCGTGTCTTTACTCAGTTAATTCTGGAAAATTCTCAGCCATCCTGTCTTCACTTGTTTCCCCCTTTATCACCGGTTTTTCCTTCAGGAATCGTGAGTAACACTGAAAACACAACATATAAAAACTGGGGAATAGCTGAAGTAATTAACGTAAAGTATTAGAAGAGAACAGAAACCGTAATTAAGATAAATTTATATGTATCTTAAGCAACTAGAAAAAGAATGACAAAATTTAAAGTCATAGATGGACCAAAATAATATAAGCTCAGAATTAACCAAACAGAAAACAAACACATAGCAGAGAAGATCCACCAATCCAACAGGTGGTTCTTTGAAAAATTAGTAAACTCTGTCAGATGAATTAAGAAAATAAGTACAACTGCCACCAGCCGTGAAAAGGTGTCGTTACAGATCCCAAGGTCAGTAGAATGACAGCGGATCTGATGAACATGCTGAAAATTTAGAAGAAATGAAAAAAACAACACTTGCGAACACTGACACAAACATAAAGACCTGAACAGCTCTATAACTTTAAAGAATTCAAATTTAAAAAAGATTTCCTCAAAAAAAAATTACAAATCTGGATGACTTCGTGGTGAGTCTTAAATATTTAGAGAAGAAATAACTAGTTTCACACAAACTTCCACTCACAGGGAGTGGGTGCACCTCCCAACTTGTGTCATGAGGTTGCATTAACTCTGATTCCAAAGTTGGAAGAGAAAAAAAGACCATCGGGAACCGCCACAGGAGCGTCCAGACACGGTGACCTTCCCCACAGCGGGGGTGGTGGTGCATGCACCGGGCGTCCGCACAGGACCAGGGCATTCGTTCCCCAGCCCTGGTGCCCTAGTTCCTGAGGGCGCACGGCTCAGCCCTCCGCACGGTGTCCTCAGCCATGAGAGCTGCGCCCCCCCGAAGCCCACCCCGGCCGTAGTTGGTGCTGTGGGTCCAGCATCCTGCAGCCTGCTGGGGGGTCGTCCCTTCTGCTCACTTAGTCCCTGGCTTCGGAGTGCAAACCTCCAGCCCCTTTGTCTCAGCTGAGGATGGCTGTGGACACCCGCCCGCTCCAAGGGGACCCCCGCCGACCCCCATCCCCCTCTGCCCCAGTGCTCTCGCTGGGCCCTGCAGGGTGTCGCCAAGAGGGCTCCTGCCACACCAGCTGTGTGTGGAACCCATCCCAGGGCCGCTTCCCCGGAGCCCTGCTGAGACCCCCGACCGGCATTTCCACTCCCGGGGGCTCTGATACACGGACACGCAGTGACTGACCGCCGGGTCAGGGGCATCCAGAGCAGCTCTCACCATAAAGGGCAGAACCTGAAACACCCCGTCCATCAGCGGTGGGATGGATGGCCAGTAGTGGTTTCCACAGCAGTGAAGACGAGTGACGTTCACAGACAGTGCGTGTGGGCCTCACACGTCAGAGGAAGGACCAGACCCTGGAGCACGGCCGCAGGCTCCTTCACGTGGGCCCACGCAGAGAGAGACTGCCCCATGGCGCTGCGTCGGGCGAGGGGCAGGGCTGGGGCTGCTCTTCTCTTTCCCGGAGCTTCTCTCTCACTCGAGTCCACTCAGCTCCAGCAAATCACCGCTCACCCCTGGGCGCACCAGCCCATCGTGGCTCCAGTGGCTTCTGCTGCAGGCGAGTGACCTCGTCACTGTCCCTCCAGATCTCAGGGTGGTGGTTTGCCCTGTGACCTCGGTTCTGTGACGGGTCCAAGAAAAGTTGTTGATTTTTCAGTTTTTCAACTATTTTTGTTGCAAGGACAGAAGTGACGACTTCTAAGCTCTTTACATGTCTGAACTGAAACCATACTTTCTATTTTAGTTTGAAAACCTGTTTTGCTCTGACTCCCTTTGCAGAAACGTGTCAGGAGGGACTCCGAATGTCCTCTGCTGCGCGCTCGGTGTGTGGCTGGTGTTTGCTGAGCGAGCGAGTGGATGAATGAATGGACCTCTCATGCTGCCTGATCTCCTGGCCCATCACCCTCTTCTTGGGTTTACACCCTCATTTTGCTGAAGTGCATCCTGCAATAGCTTCCTGAGAATGGGCTCAAGGGAGGTGATTTTGTGAAACCTCATGTGTCTGAAATGTCTTCTCGCCTGCCCAGATTGATGGCTCTGGGACCCCCTCCTCAGGCTCCCCTCCCACCGGGTGGGGCTGCTGCTGGGCCTGCTTTTCCTTGAGGCTCTCTGTCCCCAGAGGGGCCCGAGGGCAGCTCTCTGGATGGACCCCAGCCCAACCCAGTGAGGAAGCCTGGGCCGGTGGTGCCCACTGCAGACCATCTTGTGAAAGTGATGGACAGGATGGCATTGCCCTGGGAGTTCAGAGCCTGCTGTGGGGACGCCCCCAGTCTGTGACCGTTCTGTCCAGTGGCTGGCTCTGAATCTGGTGGCCCCTCCCTGGTGCTCACTCAGGGTCTCAGATCTCCCACCAGGCTTTACAGTCAAACCCCACCCCATCCTTGCCAGCCCTGCCTCCTGACCTGGTGCCGTGGCGCCTGGTTGTGGGGGGTGCCACTCCCAGCCCTGAGGCCCCCTGACTGCTGCCCCCCAGCTCCTGCGGGGCTCACTGGAAGGTGTGACCAGGGGCCTGTGGACTCGAGGCCAACCCCACCAGCGGCGCCTGCCTCACTGTGCCCGAGGCCTCGGTGCTCGGCCCTGCTGGGCAGGTGGGTTCTGCTTCCCTATTGGATGCTGCCCAGCCCATCTCTGTCCCGAGGGCCAGTCCTGTGGGCCCTTTGGGAGGCTCCAGGACCTGCAACACATCACCGCCTCGTGGAGCAGCCCCTCCTGGCTCTGGGGCCGTCAGGAGCCCGAGGGTCCCTTGACTGCATGTCCCGCAAGCCCCCACCAGGTCCTGTGGGTCCCCTCCCGGCATCACCGGCACCTGCTCAGGCCCCCACCCCCTGGCAGCCGGAGGCACCTCTGCCCCGGCCTGCCCGGCCCCCCACACTGCTGGGGACTTGGTGAGCACGAGGGTGGCCTGGACCCCAGCAGGAAGGGGCGGATTCTGGATGCATTGGTTTCGCTGACGTGGGTGTGGGTGTGAGAGGAGGCCGGAGGGGTGACTTGGAGGGTCCCTGGCTCAGCCCAGAAGCAGGTGGGGCTGTAGAGGAGGGCCGTGGGGACACGAGGAGTCCTTGGGCCCTGTGACCCCGGGCGAGGCCCTCCCCTCCCAGTCTTGGGGACCCCAGCTCATCTCCCAGAGTCTAACATTGTGCCGGAGGCCACGGCCACAGCCAGGAGACAGGGACACAAGCACAAGGCAGGACATTGCAAGGAGGAGGGAAACGCACCGGTGCCGCCACAGTCGTGGGAACAGAAAACCCTACGAATCAGCAGAGCGCTAGAGCCGATCCAGACGGCGGCTGCTCCACAGGGACCGCTCTGCCGGCCGCTTGCCAGCGCTTCCACCAGCTGCCGACCGAGCACAGGCGGAGCACCGGCCCGGGAGGCTGCCCCTCGCACGACCCATCGCCTGGTTCCCGGTGAGAAAACCGGCCGGCCTGCCTGGCAGCACGCTTGACAGGCAGCTGAGGAATGATCAAAGGGCGCCGGCCTCCCGTGAATGCTGACGCATCTGAGCCACCATAGTCGACCCGCCCGCCTGCTCTCCACGTTGACGTGAGGGCGCTGCGATCTGCCAGAAGGCTGGCTGTTTGTTTTCAGCAACTTCAACAGTCTTATCCCAAATCTGCATGGAATAACAGGGGTCTGTGAACTGGAGGTGCTGAGACCATGGGCAAGGGAACAAGCGGACGGGGCAGCAGAGTCACCACAGGGATGGAGGGAGAGCGGGTCTGGCGCGTGTGTGTATATGTGCTTGCGTGTGCGTGTGTATGTGTGTGCGTGTAAACTGAGACATGATCTGGGGCACAAACCAGTGGAGAGGGACGGGCGTAGTGGAAGAAGCCGTGGTGCTTATGGGCCAAAAGGCAGCTCCTCTGGGCGGTGGGGCCACAGGATGACCGAGGGACACCCCACTGGCGGTCTTGCCACCTGCAAGAACACGTGAGCCCTGGGCAGGGGTGCCGAGCGGCTCCCTGGGCTGGGGCAGAGTGAGGCGGGCGCTGGGGTGGGAGCTCTCAGCAGTGGTACCGACAGGGAGGGGCGCCAGCCACCCTACTGCCATCATGGCTGCCCCCCTTTGGTCCTTTGGCCAACCCAGCGGCGGCTGCCCTCTGCCCTCCGCCCTCTGCCCTCCGTCTGGGTGTGGCTCTAGGGGCTCAGGGCTGTGGGGACAATGAGTGGGCATTCAGCACGGGACCATGGCCAGGAAGTGGCGGGGCAGTTGTCCTGGGGTGGCCTGAGCAGGGGACAGGGCAGGGAGGCAGGCTCTCTCCCTGTGACGTCGGCCCCCGCCCAGACAGCCCCCACTGCCCACAGGAGGCGGGACAGAGGCAACAGGTCGCATCCCCTGGAGCCGGGCCGGCCGCCCGGCCACTCTGGCCAGGGCCCAGCTGGACTCGCAGAATTGATTTTCCAGCAAAAAACAACCCCGGGCAGAGGCGCTGAGATGAGGGCCAGCTGCAAGGCTCTTCCGGGCTTTCTGCCCTGGCGGCCGGCGCTCCTGCGTGAAGAAAACCATCTGGGCCGCTGGGCCGGCGCCCGGAGGAGGACCCGGGGCCCCGTGACCACCACTGCTCTCCCTGGCACACGGCGTTCAGGCCAGCCCAGGTCACGGGCGTGGAGCCCTGGCTGCCTGGCCCAGAGGCCTGGCTAGCGCGCCGGCCCCGAATCAGTGTCCGACCGTCCAGCCCCAGACCTGGAGTACCGAGGCCACGCAGGACTTCCCCTCTGCCCCCTGCCTCTCGGCCGCTGCTCTGGCCTGAGCCCCTGCCATCCACCCTCCCACAGCAGGGGCCCTTCACTGGCGGGATTGAGAGATGTCTCCCACAGGCATCGCGTGGTGGTTCGGTCCACGTTCAAGAGGCACAGAAAGACGGGGGGTCGCACGCCCTGCCCGAGGCAGCCGCACCCCGAGGCGGCCAGCACGGCCTGAGTCCCCTTCCCATGTGTGTATAAACACGGAGCCCAGGAGCCCCCACTTCTCTCTGTCCCACAAGGGCAGCGGACTCTGTTCTATTTTAACTACTGAATGGTCTCGGCGACGTGGACCCTCGGGTCTGGGATCCACTGCAGAGATGAATCCTGCTTCCTCTGCCCCGTGCCCGCTCGTTCCCTTCTTACAGACAGCGGTTCAGCCTGTGGCTTGTCCTTGGGTCAGTGTCACGGGGGAGCAGATTTGTAGGGTGAATTCCCAGGGGTGGAATTGCTAGTCCAAGAAATGTCCAGGTGTAATCTGGGGAGATAATCCCAAATTGCACACTGTGGGCACAGACCAGTTTACACTCCCAACAACATGGAAGGGCTCGTGTTTCCCCACAGGCACCGGACACAGTGAATTATCCAACTTCACGATTCACGTCAGTGCAGCAGGTCACTGTCAGCACCTTCATGCCATTTTATCAGCTTTCCTTCCAGTACCAGTAAAATTGCACCCTGCCCATGTCTCCACGTCCTATGAACTATCTGTTCAAACTCTGTTTATTTTCTATTTGGGAAATAATGGCTGGTCTCTTTCTTATTGATCTGTAAGAGCTCTCTACATAATAAGGAAATTACACTTTTATCTGTGAGTTGTAAATACAGTTTCTTCACTTGTTGTTTATTTGTTTACATACACATTTATCATCTTTCTCTGCCATGAGATGGCCAGCCTTAGGAGGGCAAGGAGTCTCTGACTGCCCAAGCACAACGTCCCTGTCACCAGGAGCCGACCCCGGGCTCCTTGTCCCCCATGCACACTGCCTCCTGGAGGCTGCCCCACCCAGAGCTGAGACCCCGGCTGAAATGAGACCCTGCCTCACCAGTGCCCCTGAGTGCCCTGGAGTCTGCTGGGAGTGGAGGCCAGGGCAAGGCCCCAATGGAGAGGCTGGGGCGCCCCTCGGGGGGTCAATAGGGAAGAGCTTCCCCCAAGAGGCCCCTGAGGTGGGAGGGCAAGCTCCCTCCTCACTCAGATAAGGACCAGGGGCTTGAGTCCAAGGCAGCTAATGTCTGATGGTCCTAATTAGGTCCAGAAGCTGAGATTCCCCAAGGAGGAAAATCCCAACTCAACAACAGGGCCAGAGGCTGCCTGAGGCCTGGCGTGTGGTGCTCATGCCTCTGCAGTTCCTGGAGCCCAGGGCCCGTCCCCGCCTGGAGGCGGACGCAGCGGGCTGGGCTCGGGTCGGACCTTGAGGGTCAAATGCATTGTTCTCAGCTAATTTCATACCTCCCGGGGCACCAGCGATTCCCCCACAGCAGCCAGGCCAACTCTGGGCTCTGGCCAGGCCCCCGTACCTCCTCTGTACTTCCTGGCTGTGCCAGGGCATCCCCTCAAAACTCACATACACACGCAGCCCACATAGCCCCCATATACATGAGCCCCCACTGCTCCTGAGCAGCCCTGCCCCTCCCCCCACCCCGTGTGGAAGGGGACGGTCCCCCCTCCCTGGCTGTGTCCCCCATGCCTCTGCTCCAGGAAGTGGCCCTTTCTAGCTCCTCCTCCTCCTCCCCGCCCCGCTCCAGCCCAGGGCTGAACTTGGTGCATCTGGTATGAGCTGGGACTTTGTCCCCTGGATGCCTCAGCTTGGTGGGGGCCATACCCGGAGCTGGTCCTGCCATCTCACCCAGGCTCAGGGAGGAGGCTGTGGGGGGGTGGGGCATGGACTGGGCGGGCAGGCAGGGGGTGGGCAGAGGAGTCCCCATGATGGGCTGGCCCAGGGGAGGCTGGGGAGAGAAAGACACCTCCATCCTGTTGGTGGGACACGCAGGTTTCTAGGAGCTAGACCCGCCCACACCCATCCCCGGCTCTGGCTCCCAGCCTCAGTGTCCCCATCTGAGCAGTAGGTGGTCACTGCTGCCCTGAGCAGTTGCTCTCTACCCACTGCACTGTCCCCTGTGGCTGCCCTGGGGGCCTAGTGACCTGGTGGGGCAGGCCCGCGGGTGGCAGCCCACGCTTGGGACCAGGGGCCAGCTTTCCAATAAAAGTGGTGATTGTTTTAGCAAATGGAAGATCCTGGAAATTACTGGGTGAAAAAACAGTTCTTGGGCCCAGCCATGCTCAGCCCGAAGACCCGGGGGGTGCGGGCAGCGGCCCTCGGCTCCCTGGACTCACAGGAGAGGAACGGTGCAGGTGGACAGCGGGGCGGGCCTCACACGGCCTTGGCGGAGACAGGGGGCCAGGCCCCCGGCTGGGGCCGCGCTGTGGACACTGGGTTTGCTTAGAGTGGAGTTGCTGGGCCTGAGTGGGACACGGGGTAGCCTGCGGCTGCTCCCTAGGCGGCGGGAGCCCCTCCCCTCACTGCCCCAGGGCCTCGTCAGTGGGACCTGATAACAAGGTCTGTTCCGCTCCCCAGCTCTGCTCACAGCTTGGGGGCCACCCCACCCCGCAGCCAGTACCCTGGAGCCAGTTCAAACACTTCAGACGATGACTCCAGCCAGAGTGGTCTCTGCGCCCCTCCCCCAACGCACCTCTGCCTTCACCCTTGCCAGCACGGCCCCTGCTCCCCTGCCCCCCTCAGCTGCCCCTCTTCACCTGCCCCTGCACCTGCCCCTGCACCTGCCCCCTCCTCACCTGTCCTCCCACCTGCCCACCCCTTGCTCTCCTCCAGTGGCTGCAGCCTCTTGCTCTCATCCCCACACACCCAGGGTTGGCTTTGGGTTTGCTGTCTCTGTGCCATGGGTCCATACATCCCAGCTGAGCCCCCTGCCCTGTGCTGGGCAGACCTGGGTAGGAGTGACTGCGTGATCCACTGGCTGGGGTCGCACACCCACCAGGTGACCTTGGCCACTGGCTTCCCCTGCTCTGGTAGAAGCATGGCAGCTCCATGCAGGCCCAGTGGTCAGCCCAGGGGAGCCAGGGGCCTGGGTGTGGTGGACATGCTGGGGCAGCTGTGTGAGGCTGGAGCCCTGCAGGGGTGCGAGGTGAGCAGTGCCAACCCCCTGTGCTGGGGCCTCTCAGTTCCACAGGCCAGACTGGACCAGGCCTCAGCCCGGGGCACTCTGAGAGGAGGCCGAGGGTGGCCCCTGCCCGCTGGCTTGCATGGCGGGAAGTGGTGCCCTGGGAAGGGAGCGTCCTCCTGCTCAGGGCCTTGTGCTGGCCCTGGGCAGGGCAGGGTCACCCTGGTGACCCTCAGCCCAGGGGACAGCGGGGAGGAAGAATTCAGCGGGAGGAGCCAGCACATCAGAAATGAGAACCACATGCCAGCCTGGCAGCCCCTCCCTGGCCGGGGCCCACTCTGCTCCTGCTCCCAGCCCCTCCCTGGCTGGGGGTGGGAGATTTAGAGGGAGACAGAGGCCTTTTGGGTCTCCACATCCACCTGGTGTCTCTAGGAGAGCTCGGGGCGGGGGGTCAGTCAGGGACAGGTCACTTCCTGCTGCCCTCCTCCCTAGGGCCTGGGGCCTCAGGGACCCCAATCCCTGCTGGCCGCTCAGCCCAGAGCCCCCCATCCGAGCACACCACCCGGTTTCAGGGGTGAGAGCTCCTGGCAGGGCCTACTGGGCGGGGCGCCGCGTGGAGGCTGAGGTGGTGGGGGCCGGGGCATTTTGGGGTGGGCGTCTGGGTGAGCGAGGACGGGCTGCCACGAGGGCCTGCTGCATCTCACCTGATTGACACCAGATGACTCTTGACGTCCGACCCCTGTGCGGCCACCCTACCTTCTCTGAGGCCACCAATCCACACGCGCCACTGATAAACACGTCAGGACATTTGGCCTCTTGGCCGGAAGGAGCGAACCTGCTGGCGCCTGACCGGGCCCTTGGGGCCGGTGGTGCTGGGCCATGGGCTGGCCTCTCAAGAGAGACTTGGGCTCCCGTTGGTGACCCTAAATCCTAACGCCCATTGAGTGCCCCCGAGCGCCAGGCACTGCGCCCTCTCATCAGAGCCCACAGCTCCATGGGCTCATGCCGCAGCTCTCTGAGGCACGGAGAAGAGGGGCAGGAACAGGCAGGCGTCTGCCCCAGGGGGCGTCCGCACAGGCTCAAAACCAATGTCTTTCAACCAGGCAGCTTCCAACTGGACAAGATGATAAAGAGAAGGCGCCACTCAGAACAGCAATAAAAATCGCGAACTTCACACACCGACCTCCCCAGGAAAGATCCTGAGACCGTCCTGAAGGACTTCCCACTGACGGAAGTCGCGTTCTGTCTGAGATGGGGTCCCGGGGTCACAGGGGCATCCGTTCCTCCTGAGCTAACCTTCGTGTGACGCCACCAGTGGAAGGCACCGGACCACGCGCCTGTGACTAGGTGAGCTGATTAGAAGGTTAACATTGAAAAGCAAGCAACTGTGAATAGCTAAGAACGTTCCGGAGTAAAGAGCCATGAGGGAGCCACCGGTACCGGGTGTCGGCACACATTTTCAGGCCACGGCCAGTGACTACTGTGTGGACCCGTCACCATCTCCAGATGGAGAAGGACACACAAACACACAAGGAGCTAAGTGTGGGTACAGGTGGCATCTCCAGTCAGTGGCGACAGGTGGGCAAGGAGCACCAGCCACCCACTCCCCAGTCCTAACCCTGCAAGCGTGTGGCAGAGACCGCCTATGCCTCCCAAACACGCCACATGCTTGGCAAGCTGGACTGAGGTCACGTGACCATTTCTGGCCAACGATGGAGCAGAAGTGATGCTCAGCAGCTAAAAACCAAACACTAAAGAACTCTTACGACTCAACAATAAAAAGATAAACAGCTGAACTAAAGAATGGTCAGAGGACTTGAATAAATGTTTTTCCAAATAATTTATATAAATGGCCGACAAGCACATGAAAGGACACCCAGCATCATGAGTCGTCAGGGAAACGCAAATCAAATGAGAGAGCACTGCACCCTCAGCTGGAGGGCTGGAGTCAAAAGGCCGGAGAACAGCTGGTGCTGGGGAGGGTGTGGAGCCATCGAACCCTTGCACGCAGCGGCTGGGCCTGTACACAGTGCAGCTGCGGTGGACACTAGGCTCCTCAGAATGTTAAACACAGCTGCCATTTGGCCCAGCAATTCCGCTCCTAGCCATGACCCAAGAGAATCGAAACCTCCATCCCCACAGAAACTGGTGCACAATGTTCACGGCAGCACCAGCCACAGCAGCCAAAGGTGGAACAGCCAGACGTCAGCGGATGAACCACGTGTGGTCTTTGCGTACAGTGGAGTATATTCAGCCACAGAAAGGGAGGAAGCACCAACACAGGCATGAATGTGGATGACCCTGGAAGACGTGATGCCAAGAAAGAAGCCAGACACAGGAGGCCCTCCGTCCTGTAGAGGACGTCTACAGGAAACGTCCAGCGCAGGCAGATCCACAGGGACAGAAAGTGGGTTAGCAGTGGCCAGGGGGTGGGATGGGGGACAGCTGAGGGAAATGGGTAGAAGGTTTCCTTGGGGAGTGAAGGAATGTTCCGGAATTAGACAGAGGTGGTGGTCGCACAACCTTGTGAATGAACTAAAGACCACTGAATTGTACACTTTAAAAGGGTGAATTTTATGTCATGTGAATTATATCTCAACAAAGCTGTTTTCTTTAGAAAAGTCAACGTGTTCTCCCATCTGTTGTTGGTGTGAGACAGGGCCACAGCGAGAGGGCAGCTCCAGAGACTCGCAGCCACGCCGGGTCCCAGGTGTGGCAGAGCATCCCTTGGCGGGACCGTGGTGCGGGCTGGCCTCCCCTGTAGCTGTGAATCCCTCTGCCCTCCGTTCTGTACGGGCGCCTCCTCTTTTAGGGGCTGCGTCCTCTCTTGTGATTTTGCAGGGCTGTCCCTGAAAATGTTCTGGCCATGCATGCCGCCTGGACTGCTGGGCACAGGCCTGGCCCATGGGCAGCCTCCACGCTGCCGTGCAGGGGGTGAGCCCTGGGGGCCGGGCAGGACCGTAGAGGGGGTGCTCTGGGCAGGAAAGGGCCAGCCCGACACTGCAGGCGGGAGGAGAGGCCAGAGGGGCAGAGAGCAAGCCCCCATCCCACAGAGGGCTCCCAGCCCACCCTAGTTCCAGCCAGGGATCCCCCGCTCATCCTGCCTTGAGTTGGTGCTGCCCCTTGCCTGGCAGGAGCTCCCCCGTTGGTCCACAGGCCACATCCCAAGTTGGGTGGGGCTGGGGCAGCAGAGGAATCGCCCGCAGACGGGTCCCAGCGGCCGCGGGAGTGCAGGGGTGCTCACACAGCCCTCACAGGTGGGAGGGACAGGGGTGCAGGACTCCAGCACAGAGGTGGAGAGTGGGCTTGTGCTGGGGGAAACCAAAGCCCAGGGCGCAGGATCAGGCCCTGAGCAGACAGGAAATTCCCTGTGCGGCGGCCAGGCTGCGCAGGAGGGGCTGAACCGTCCAGAACGTTGTGGCCTGTAGATCCTGACTGGTGGACCTACCAGGAGCTGGGAAAGAAGCACCACGTGGGGGCTGCAGTCAGCGGTCTTGGGGGTCCATCCGCCCAGGTGTGGGTGCTAAGGCCACTCAGCAAGGGCTCAGGCTGCATCCTGCCTTAGGGGGCTCAGGGACCCCAATACAGTTACCACCACGGCAGAGACCAGAAAGGGACAGCGAGCGCCTCCTCCCCTCCCCCCCCACCCTCCTCCCGGCACCTCCCACCCTCCTCCAGGCTCTTCACCATCCACTCCTCCCAGTTCTACTGACCCCTCCTCCCTGCTCCCTCCACCCCTCCTCCCTTTCCTCCCCCACCCTCCTCCCCCCTCTGCTCCCCTCCTGTCTGCTCCCCCAACAGCCTCCCCACACTCCTCCTCCTCCCCATTCTCATCTGGAGCCCAGGACATCCACTTAGATGAGAAGGGCCTGCACATCCAGCCTTCGCCTGCTCCTGCCTGGACCCTCTCTGTCCTCCCTGTGGGTCTGCCCTGGAGCTGGTCTCGATCAGGGGTGGGGATGGGAGAAGCAGCCACACCTGGCCTGCAGTTGTGTGGCCTCGGGCTTCCTGCTAGGAAACGAGGGGCAGCCAGAGCCAGGCGGGCGCCCCGCCCTGATGGGGAACAGCTGTCTGCTGCGGGGGCAGCAGCGGAAATACATTCCCCAGGCCCTGAGCTCATGGGTCACATTCTCGCCGACTGATAACGTGTCACAGGGAGCTAGGCGGGTCCCAGTCCCGCCTGAACCTCCTCCGCAGGCCTGGGGGCCCGGCCTCTGCACTGCCTCCCCAGGGCCGCTTCTCTTGAGGCCAGGCTCCTCCTCTCTGGCCGGCTGCATCCTGGGCCAGGCCCCCAGGTCCCGCGGGGCCCTCCCAGCACCCCCACCTCTGCCCCTGGCCCCCAGCCCAAGCCCCATCCCGTTTCCTGAAGGATAGCTCCTGCCCCATCACGCTAAGATGTCATTTAATCAAACCACCGTTTTCCCCACTGACTCTAAACCTCAGCTTTGTCCTGCAGGAGCTTCTCACACAATCCAGAATCCAATTCTGGACTCTGATCCAGGCACCGGACCCTTTCCTCCGTGTCAGCAGCACACGGCCTGGGTTTCGTGGTTTCTGGGCAAGTCCTGATACCCGCGCACAACACTGGATGTGACTGACCGTGAGTCAGAGCGTGCCGGGCGCCAATGCTGTTGCAGGTGCTTCTCACGGGCTAACCTGCCCTCACATTTGACGAGTGTGGAAACTGAGGCACAGGGAGGCTAAGTCACCCCCCATGGGCGCACAGCTGGCAACTGGCAGAGCCGGGGCTGGAAGCAGGGCCCCGCTGCCCCTCGGCCTTCTTGCGTTCTCTGGGCATGTGTGCTCTTCCTCAGCAGTTAGGCCGCCTCCCCTGCCTGAGAAGCTGGGATTCCGGCTGCAGGTGGGTGCGCGCTGGCCCCGGGCTGTCAGCATCGAGAGCGAGTCTCCTGTTTGTCTGTCTGTCCAGCTCCTCTCATTCGCTCTGCGTTCAGCATGAGGTTCCGCTCACGTCGATTCCTTGTCATTCTTGTCAAAATATTTCACAGTTTTTGTTGTTGTGGGAAGGCTGCTGCTCACCATGCTGGGCCCCTCTGTGTCCGCGGAAAGACTGCGTCCGCCCCTGCACCAGGCCAGGCCCTGACCACGCCGTGACCCCAAGGACGAGGACGCATATGAGCAGCCTGGGGCGCTCCCAGGACGCAGCCTTCGAGAAGGCCACGGGGTGTGAGAGCCACGAGTGCCTCTGGCCTTCAGCCGAATCGTTGCTGGGCTGCTCGTCAGAGCAGCTTCGCCTGCATGGCGCTTACTGCCGCAAGCAGAACGTCTGTCCTGCCTCACTCCAGTGCTTGTAGCTGGAGGAGCAAGAAGTTGCCAGTTTCTGTGTGTTCATCTGGTATCACACTCTAGGTAATCCTTCGATAAAACAGGAATTGAATCAATTTTTAATTTTTTAAAATAGGGTATGGGGGGGTCTCCAGGTTTATAATCACATCATCAACACAAATATTTTATCTGTTGTTTTCTAATGCTTGTGCCATTTATTTGATTTTCTTATCTTATTGCTTTTGCTAGAAACTCCAAGAACAATGGCTATGGCAGGTGTCACTTTCCCTTCCTGCATTTTTTGAAACAATTTTGTGTTTCCATGTAGAGTGATCTTGGCACTGTTGTGTGCAAAGTTTTTCATTTCTTTTTCTATTTTATTGGTATTATTAATAACAATTGATGGATTTTGTCACATTCCTTTTCAGAATTTATTGATTTGGTTCTATGGATTTTCTGTGCTAACTTGTCAATGAAACTATTTGTCAATCATTGAGCCACTGCAGAAGCCTGGCTGGACCCGCGAAGTCATCACATATATTCTGCAGATCTTTTACTGCTGGTCCCTCAGTTAGATTTTTTTCTCATCTTCATTTATAAGTGATATTTGTCCATGGTTTTCTTTTTTTGTATGACATCAGGTTTCTGTATTAAATTATACTGGCTTCATGAATTGTAGAGTTTTCCATCTTTTCATGTCTTGGAAAAGTTAACAGGACGCTGGGGTGACCGCGGTTACATCATTCTCACTGTGAACATCTGTTCCTGCTCCTTTCCTTTGCTGGTCCATTTTTAATCACTTTTCCAGTGTCTTGTATTTGTCTGTTCATGTTTTCCCCTATTCGAAGTTATTTCGGTAATTTGTATTCAGTAGAAAATTACCTGTTTGCTCCAGGTTTCCGATCAGCCGCCCCAGATTTGAGCTGTGGATGGCGTCATTCCCTCAGTCTTTCCATCCGGAGCCTCCTTTCTCATTCTGAATTATATGTGGGTTTCTAAACGTCAATATGCGTGAATTCTAAATCGAGACCGACGTCCCTTAACTAGGCTTTTGGGCAAGGCTAAGAGGCTCTATTTTATCTGCTTATAGAAAAGACACTTGATATTTCTCTTTTGTACTTATTTGGTTTTTATTTAACTGATTTCTGGTTTTATCTACATAACTCCCTCTGTCTGTGTTTGAAAATGTATTTTACTGCTCTCATGCAAATTTCCTAGGAAGGGCACAAACACTTGCTCAGTTCTTTCCTCTGAGCCTCCGAGAGCCCCTGGCTCTGCTGGGACATGTCTATGTTTCCGTGATTTCCAGGGAGCTCGCGCATCCAGATTCGATTTCCTGTTTTATCTAAGCGTCATGTAGGAATGTGCTCTCAGTTTCTGAGTGGTCAAGATGGGCGGTACGTGTGTGACACTTTTTGCTATTTATTTTAAACCTTGTTGGGTTATAATAGGATCATTTCATTACTCTACTTTTTTTCATTGAGGTTTCCTTTGTGGCAAGTACGTAATGTCACGGTCTTATAGAAAACAGTGTGTTTTCTCTCTGAGGAAGGTGAAGATCAATATCTCCATCCACGTCTGTTTGTGTTTTCGTTGCCCCCAGACCTGCTCAGGAAGCGATCCATGGAGAGCTCCCGTATCTGTGTTCATCAGCCCTTGTTTCAGCTTTCAGTTTGGCTTTCTGCATTTGGCTTCCGTGTTGTTTGGCACATAGGGGTTGGTGACTTACATCTCGGTCATTCCCGACCATCTGTTCGCCTATTTACTGTGTGTGTTAGCGCGTCCCGGGCTTCACGCACAGGCTCCTCACCATCCCGCTGCCTGTCCTCTCAGCCTCGTCTCAACATCAGTCTCGTGTCCTCCGTTCTGATTTGTGGTCAGTCTGCTGGTCTTTCTCTCACGTCCTCCTTGGAGGGGTTTGTGGATGACACACGCTCTAATTCTTTCGTGCTCACACGTGACTGTTTCTGGGCTGTTGTGGGATGCCTGGGCGGGGTCCTTCTCCCTCCGTGACCCCTGGATGACATTTCACTGTCCTCTGCATCCACTGCTGCAGATGAGAACGCCAGGCCTCGTCAGTGTTTTCTCTCCTGAGGTGACGCATTCTCTCTGTCAGCCAGCACGTGACTTCTCCCTGCCCTGGCGGACCGTCTACCACGAGGGCTTCACGGGTGAGGGGAGGAGACAGGCAGAGGCCCAGGTGGAGCGAGTGGGCAACAGCTGTGCTCGCATAGCCGCACTGTGAGCCCTCTGCCAGCACTCACGGGTTGCCTCCCCAACCCCAGCATGTGCTCCAGGGCTCACGAGGTCTTGGTCAGCAGCATTTTGCTGGAACACGGCCACGTCCATCCCTGCACGTCTGCCTACGGCCCGTTCACAGGACAGTGGCAGAGGCAAGAGGTCAAGGCCGATCCCATGTGGCCCTTTAGAGACTTCAGGCCCTGTGCCATCAGATGCTGAGACCTGAGAGGCAGAGCCACCTCCCTGAGGTCGCACAGCCGGTGGGTGAAGGAGCTGGCGTCTCCCTGGCCTCTCCAACCTGGAACACGCAGCCTCCTCCGGGTGTGTGCCCAGTAATCAAAGCAGAGGAGGCTCTGCTCCTCTGGGCAGCCCCAACTGAGCCCTCGCCGGGCGCCAGGCTCCCTTCTAGGTGCAGCTTCATGGTCCCCAGAGAAGAGAGGGCGGAGGGTGTGTCAGTGCAGAGGTGGGGGGTTAGCTGGAGGGAGAGCAGCCTCCTGAGGGGCGAGGGCACCAGGAGCTCCCCCAGATTCGTCTCTTCTTGCATGTCGCGGGACCCCAGTTCTGATGACCACAGCAAAGGCGAAATTTGCTGCTTCAAAGACAGGAGTGGAGGGCAGCCCCTGAGCCAGGCCTTGCTGGACCCAGGTGTGTGTCCCCATCCCAGCCCTGCCTCCCCCAGGGTGGGCTGCACCCTCGGACAGCTGACGACGGGGCTGAGCCAGAATCCTCACTGCTTGCCAGCCCCCAGACCCGCGGGGCCTGGCCAATGGCTGTGGCCAGGGACGTCCTGGGCATCAGGTGCTCTGATTGCCGAGCCCTCCCCGTGCAGGAGACAGCTGGAACCAGGAGAAGGGAGACGGGACTGGGCCTCCCTCTGTGGAGGACCCGGGGAAGCTCGGCCTTGCTCACTTCACACGGTGGCCAGAGTGATCGTCCACCTGCAGATCCGACTTGCACCCACAGGACCCATGTTGGCTGGGAGCTTCACCCCAGCCAGCTCTGGTCCCAGTGGCCGACCCCAGGACTCACCGCCAGGCCTTAACGCAGCAATCAACACATTGGCACCACTGGCCATGGGCATAGCCCTGTTCTGACCCCTCCCGCAGGATTCCTGCCCATACCTGCCTCAGTCCAGGCATGAGGACCAGCAGACAGCCCAATGCAGGGCATGACCAGAGCCCTTCAAACCGCCCAGGACTGCATGGGACTAAGGAGATGCGGCTGCAACACAGCGCGGGGTCCTGCCGGGGGTCCTGCCACGGAGGGGCACTAGTGGGAAGGCTGCTGAGGTCTGGACGAGGTCTGCAGCTCGGAGAACAACAGGCGCCAGCGCCGGCGTCCTGGTTCTGACTGGCGTTGGGGCTATCAAAGCATTAATGTCAGAGGAAGCTGAGTGGAGGGTCGGAGGAACGCAACTCTGCAGCTCTCTCCAAAGTCTAACGCTATTTCAGAAACACAGTTTCTTACACGAGTACCTCGGCGGTAGAGTTGGCAGGGCCAGCGCTCTGCCACCCTCCTGGAGGAGGCCTGGCCCCCGTCCCCGCCGGGCCAGCCGGAGCCTCCTTTGTGCCTGGGTCTGCCCGGAGGACACTCAAACTCCACTCAGCTTCCCAGAGGGTGGACACCCCAGCCCCCGCCCCCCGCCCCATCCTGTGCTGGGGCTCCCCTGCCCTCCCCCGTTGCTTCCCATCGCCCCCATCTCCCCCCATCAGGTGGGTGGGGGAGGGGAGGCTGATCGTTTCTTTAGATCGCTCAGAATGAGACTTACTTTCTACACTTTCAAGATACCCTTTGGGAAGTCCCAGAAGGAAGGGAAGCGACATTTCGGAGTGCAGCCACGTGGCAGCACCCAGCTGCTGTGGGGGTCTGGGCTCTGTGCTGCACCGGTCCCCTCGGGGCTGCTCCGAGACCCTCTCCAGGCTCTGCCTTCCGTGGTCTGACAGCAGGGTCCTGAAGGAGGGGCTGCAGTAGGCACAACTCTAGGCACACCCTCCCGAATTTGGGGTCCACCAGTAGAGCCCCTAGAACTGTGTGGAGGATTGGGGCGCCCACAGCAGCTCGGGTGCTGGAGGGCAACAGTGCTGGCACTAGGTGCTGGCCACGTGCTGCCCAGGGGACACCCACTAGGGCGGGCAGGCATGATATAGGTGCCTCTGAGGAGAGGGCAGTGCCAGCCCAACCTGGTGCCCCATTCATGGGATGGCAACAGAGGAGGAAATGCACAGGAGGGACTGGTGGACGGACCTTGGGCCACCTCAGGGAGCTTGAGGGACAGCCCTGCGTCTAAGCTCCTCCCTGCCTGCTGAGCAGCACAGCGGTGGTGACCGGGTCGGGGTAGCCTGGGGTGGGGCTGGCTGACAGGGGGTGAGGGCCCTCACCAGGCAGCCCCGGGCTCCACATTCTTCTTCCTTGGAGCTGGCCCCAGGCCAAGTGAGCAGATGCTGACCCACGGAAAGTAGGAAAGTAGGCCACCGACGAGCCTGGAGCCAGGGCGTCCAGCCACAAGGCTGTGGGGCTGGCCAGCGCCTGCTCAGACTTTCCAAGCTGGGAAGTGGGTCCTGAAGCGGGAAGAAGGCCTTCCCCTGGCCCTGGGTGGGTGGACGGGGTGGGGGGGGGCGCGGTACTGGGGGTTCTGGTTCACTCTGGCTCTGTCCAGGAGCCTGAACTGCAGCCTGTGCCTCTGCGGCTTGGGGCAAGTGGGGTGGGGTAGCATGGGCAGGGGGATGGGACAGGGATGGGTACAGAGCCACGGGGCCTCTCCCTGCTCTCCCCATGCTGGGTGACATGGCCCCTCCCCGCTGAGGTTGGTCCAAGATCCCCCATCCTGGGGTGGGCTCCTTTAACGCTGCCCACTCTTCCATAGCGGCCCCTTCACTGGGGTCCCTTCGGCTGAACCTGCCACCCTGACTGATAGGGGGAAAGCCGGGCCGCCTCTCTGACAGGACAGGACAGGCCTGGACACTACACCACATCACAGCCCCCAGGAGCCATTCATCGTCCTGGGGGAGCGCGCAGTTGGAGGCCCAGGGCAGGACTTGAGGGGGGTCTGTCTTCCCACAGGCCCCGTCCCTGTGCTCAAAGCCAGGTGGCGGGTCTCCCCACCGCAGAGCCCAGTGGTTCCACGCCCAGGACCCTGGGGGGCTCTGGTAGACCCACCCTGCGGTGCTCAGGCCATGGTGAGTGAGGACATGGAATAATGGCCGGGCCACCAGGGGCATCACAGGCTTGCTCACCCCGCCAAGAAGGAGGCTCTCTGGGACTGCAGGGGGCTCTGGGGAGAAGGGCCAGGCCCTTGTCCTGCTGGGTGGCCCCTTCTCCCTGGACAGATGGACAGTCACATCTCCAGACAGCTACCCCGGCAGGGGGACCCTGAGTGATGAGGGGTGAGGGTGTGGGGCCTCCCTAGCAGGTGCATCCTCAGGAATAGCTGCAGGGTCAGCCGGGGACTCAGGCTGAGTGGCCTGTGCAGGGAGTATGTGCACACATGTGGTTGTGTGGACATGTGGATGGCATGTCAGGTAGCATACACACGCATGCTATGTGTGCATGTGTGGGGGTATATAAACACTTGTGTGCAAGGTGCCACCCTGTGCAAGGGTGCAGCGGGAGCAGAGAAGAGACCCCAGCAGTCTCTGTACTGGCGGGATACTGAGGTCTGACCGTCTGCATATTCCTCACCAGGACCACCTTGGCCCAGCACCTGGGTGCTGGGCCAGCACTGCCTCCCTGCCAAGGTCCCTCCCTGGAAGAGCCCAGGCTTAGGGTTCAGTCCCAGTTGTCACCCTGGGCTGTGGCCTTGGCAAGCCATCTCCCCGTGGTTCAGTCTCCTTGTTGATAGAATCAGGGTGTGGTGGGCCCCTGGGCCCCTGGGCCCCTGCTGGACCAGCCAGACATGGGGCACACGGCACAGTGAGGCAAAGGTGCCCTAGGGCCGGGGCATGTGGACGACAAGGAAACATCCAGCTTTTAGCAGGGACAGTCTGTGCCTGCAGGCTTGTGACCCAGTCTGCAGGTCTGTGTGAGCAGACAGAGACGAGGCAGAAACGAGGAGAGACGCCCGGCTGAGATCGTTCTCTCTACTCGGGGCTCACAGGCATCTGGTGGGGCCTCCTGCTGTGCCTGAAACCCCTCTGCTGAGGGCCCCTCTCTGCTGAGCCCCCCTCTCTGCTGAGTGCCCCTCTGCTGAGACCCCCTTTGCTGTGGGTCCCCTCTTCTGGCTCTCCTAACCACCCCTTCTAACCACCATTCTGTCCTTTAAAGATGCCATTTCCTGTGGAAACTCAGCTCCTTGCCCTAACACCTGTCAGAACCCAGCATCCAGGTTCCGGACCCAACCCAGATACAGCAAATGACCCCCAGCATCACAGAAAACCAGAGAAAGAAAATGTGTTGGGAAGAAGAAAAAGTGAAAATTAAAGCATAAATCCCCAAATTTGGAACCCCTTCCAGGGATCCACAGCAAGCCTGGCCGGCCAGCGAGAACTGCCAAGGTAGGGGGTGGGGCAGGTGGGCTCAGAGCCTGGACAGATTCCGTTTGCAGCAAAGCCACTCGGCTGGCCTGCGGGGTCGTGAGGAATGGGGTACCTCCATGCTAGAGCATATGCGGAGAGCCTGTCCCACCCCACACTCTGCAGAGGGAGAAACAGGCTCGAGGGGGCACGGCCGGGGCAGGGTCAGGATACGGAGGGGCATGGAAGGCCCGGTCTAGATCCCCCATCCTGGACTCTGGCTTGGGGCTTCCTCAGCCCAGCCTCGCCAAGAAGGAGGAGGCGAGGGGGCCACCAGGCTGAGCATCTGCTACCCTATTGGAGCCCAGGAAGCCCCGGAAATGGGACCCATGTGGTGTGGGGCCACCAGCCCTGGTGCCAGGTGCACAGGCCCAGAGGGAGGGGCCGGCTGTCCTGGGAGCCCCTGCAGCCTCCGTCCACCCTGATCCAAACCCCCATCGGGAACGTGTGCTGGGGATGCCTGCTCACGCGTTCCGGGGTCTGCTCCAGGCAGGGCCACACAGCCTGCACTGTCCCGCACTGCAAGGTCCTGGGGGGGTTGCTCTCCGCTGCCCCCCACTTTCCCTGTGGATTTCAGAGCCGTTCTAAAGCCAAGCTCCTTCGGACAGGGTCCCAGACAGGTGTGGGAGGAGGTGATGTGCGCACCCTGGGAAGAGGTGCTCCAGGCCAGGTGTCAGGTGAGACCCTCCTGCCCCTGCCGCTGGGTCCTTCCCATGAAGCCTACCCCTCAGCGCTGTCTGTCTACACTCGCGGCTGAGACCCAGAAGAGGCCGGAGAGTGCGACCTCAGCCCGACCCACGTCCTGCCGGTTGTGCCGAGAATGGAGCTGAGGACAGCTCACATCCAGAGGGACACCACACTGGCACCCGTGGCATGGGTAGGGTCAGGCATGGAGGGGGCGTGGGTGGAGCCCCAGTCCCCAGTGTGTATCTCAGGCCCAGCCCTTCAGGCAAACTTCCTAACACACCTCTTATCTGCCCCTTGAGTACCTGCCCCCTGAGTACCCCGCCTCTGAGCACCTGCCCCCTGGGCACCTGCCCCCTGAGCACCTGCCTCCTGAACACCTGCCCTCTGAACACCTGCCCCCTGAGCACCTGCCCCTGAGCACCTGCCCTCTGAGCACCTGCCCTCTGAACACCTGTCCGCTGAGCACCTGCCCCCTGAGCACCTGCCCCTGAGCACCTGCCCCCTGAACTCCTGCCCTCTGAACACCTGTCCGCTGAGCACCTGCCCCCTGAGCACCTGCCCTCTGAACACCTGCCCCCTGAGCACCTGCCCCGGAGCCCCTGCCTCCTGAACACCTGCCCCTGTGCACCTGCCCTCTGAGCACTTCCCCTTTGTCAAACCTGCAGCTGTTTCCCTGGAAGCAGGTGAACATGGCACCTGTGAGCTAGTTACAAGGCCATGTTGCTTTTGGAACCATCCCTGATGGGTGGATTGCTTTGGGACTGGGGACTGCACGGAAACCACAGGCACTTGAAAGGGACGCCACCCCTGGGTGTGGTGACCCCTGTCACTGGGTGTCCCTGTAGGGACGCAGAGGCTTCTGTGGGGCACCAGGGTGGTTCCTGCAGCCCCAGGTGTGAGCCGCACCCACCACGTGAGCTGCTGCAAAGACTCGAGGGCAGCTCGTATGCTCCTGAAATGTTCACAAGTCTCCAGACCCACGTCTTCAAGAACCGTGACCCTCCCTATAAGAGGTCCCCTCCCCTTGGACCGTGGGCTGCATGGACAAGAACACAACAGAGGCCTTCCAAAAGGCCAATAAAATTATGAAAAGATGCTCAACCTTATGAGTCACGAGGGAAACGCAAATTCTGAGCACAACACCCTATCACGACACACCCACCAGAATGTGTAACACGGCAGTCCAGCAGTGCCAGTCGTTGGAGAGAACGTGGCGGGCCAGCACTTTGCTTACTCCAAGGGTGGGAATGGCGTGCCATGCAGCCACGTTAGCGTTGAAGCTGGAGAGAAGCCCCCCTGGGACTCAGCGCTTTCGGTACCTGTGGTCCCGGAAGTCGTATGAAATGTTCCCAACAACATCATGCGCAAGGGCCCCAGACTGGACTCTCCCGGAATGCCAGCTATGTGTGTCCACTCCCCGTGGACACTCGACAGGGGAGAGAGTGGTCTCCAGACGCACTGGACACACCGATGAGGCTCACCAAGGGGTGATGGGAGAAGGGAGATGGCTCTGGGGTCCTCACAGGGAAACCAGCCAATCAGGATGGTGGTCACCTGCTGGGGTAGGTGCCTGTCAGGTCTTCTGAGGGACCAGTGACCATCCGTTTCATCACCCAGGTGCTGCTACTGTGAGAGCATCCAGTTTGTTCAAATTCACTGAGCTGCAATTTATCTGTGCACTTTTTTGTAAGTATGTTTTACGTCAATGAAAACATTTTTAAAACCCAGTCAAAACAAATACGCCTGCGCTGTCCCTCCCTGGTCTGTGAGGTGGGTGCTGGGGCTCTTTGGCGTCAGCAATGAGGTCCTCGCTTCGGGCTTGGGGCAATGAGAGTGACCCCTTCTGAGGACACCCCCAGCTCTGCCTGCCGGAACCATCTTTCTTTTGGTCCGGCAATGTCCCATGTCCTTGGGCAGACAGACAAAGGGAAACCCTGTCCCCGTTAGCAGTCACTCCTCATGCCCCTCTCCCAGACCCTGGCAACCACTAATCCATTTTCTGTCTGTAGATTTCCTTATTCTGGACATGTCATAGAAGTGGAATCATACAATAGGTAGCCTTTTGTGTCTGGCTTCTTTCACTTAGCACATTTTCAAAGTCCATCCATGTTGCAACATATATCAGTATTTCATTCATTTTTATGGCTAAATAATATTCCATTGTGTGGATGAACCACAATTTATCTGTTCATCTGTTGATGGGCAGTTGAGCTGTTTGCATTTTTTAGTAATTGTGAACAGTGCTGCCATGAATACTCACATATGAGTCTTTCTGTGGGCATATGTTTTCATTTCTTGAGTAGTGTGTGAACTCTGGCCATGGGAGCAAACCCTTTGCTCAACAGAAGATTGGTAAGTGCCAGCCATGAGCCAAACACAGGGCAAAACCCAGGGTTGAGGGAGAAGCCCCACATCCACTTCCAGAGCCCACTTTCGCCTCTCCTTTGTGTGGAGTCACAGATCTGTGGCATTGGAGCTGGGGTTCCTTTGGGGGTGGGACAACCTTGCCTCTCCTGGCTTTGGGGTTGTCTGACCTGCCTCCTCACTGGACTGTGAACTCCTGGGGGTGTCGGACAGATACTTGGGATGAAATTGCTGTGCCATAGGGTAACTTTGTGTTCAACATTTTGAGGAAATGCCAAATTGTTTTCCAAAGCAGTACACCACTTTACATTCCCAGTGGCAAAACCTGAGGGTTCTCCAGTGTCTCCACATCGTCGCCAACACTTGTTACTATCTGGCTTTTTGATATATCCATCCTACTGAGCTGGTATCTCATTGTGCTTTTGACTTGCATTTCCCTAAGCGTCTTTTCGTGTGTTCGTTGGCCATTTGTACATCTTCTTTGAAGAAATGTGTATTCAGATCCTTTGGCCACTTTTAACTGAGTTGTCTTTTTATTACAGAGTTGTAAGAGTTCTTTATATATTCTGGAAACTAAGCTCTTATCAGATATAGAATTTTCAGATATTTTCACCAATATCGTGGGTGTCTTTTCTCCTTCTTGATAGTGTCCTTTGAAGCACAAAATTTTTTCATTTTGATGTCGTATTTCTCTTTTCTCTTTCACTTGCTGGCACTTTAGGTGTCATATCTAAGAAATCATTGCATAATCCAAGGTCACAAAATCTACACCTAAGATTTCTTTTAAGAGTTCTATAGTTTTAGCTCTTACGTTTAGGTCTTTGATCTATTTTGAGTTAATTTTTGTATATGGTTTGAGGCAGGGGTCCAAATTCCTTCTTTTGTGTGCTGCTGTCCACTTGTCCCAGGACCGTTTGTTGAAGAGGAAATTCTTTTCTCTGGTGAATGGTCTTGGCACCCTTGTTGAAAATCAACTGGCCATAAATGTAAGAGTTTCTTTCTGAACTCTCAATAATAGTCCATTGGTCTGTATGTCTGTCTTTATGCCAGTACCACACTGTCTGGATTACTGTAGCTTTGTAGTAATTTTTAAAACAGAGAAGTATGGCTCCTCCAACTTAGTTCTTCTTTTATAAGGTTATTTTGGCTCTCTGGGGCCCCTTGCAAGTCCACATGAATTTTAGGATCAGCCTTTCCATTTCTGAAAAAGAAAAAAAAGCCATGGGAATTCTGATAGGGATTGCACTGAATCTTGTAGATCAATTTGGGGAGTATTGCCATCTTAACAATACTAATTCTTCCAATCAATGAACACGAGATGTCTCTCCACTTATTTAGATCTTCTTTAATTTCTTCCAAAAATGTTTTATAGTTTTCAGTGTACAGGTCTTGCACTTCTTTGCTTAAATTTATTCCTAGGTATTTTATTCTTTTATTTTTATTTTTTTTGCTATTGTGAATGGAATTGTTTTCCTAATTTCATTTTCAGATTGTTCATTGCTAGTATACAGAAATAGAACTGATTTTTGTATACTGATCTTTTATCTGCAACCTTGATGAACTTGTTTATTAGCTCCAGTACTTTCGTATGGATTTCTTATGACTTTGTATATGGGAGATCATGTCATGTGCAAATACAGGTAGTTTTACTTCTTCCTTGCCAACTTGGCTGCCTTTTATTCTATTTTCTTGCCTCATTTCTCTGGCTAGGACCTCCAGCGGGGTGTTGAATAGAAGTAACAGGAGTGAGCATCCTTGTCTCACTCCTAATTTTAGGGGAAAGCTCTCAGTCTTTCGCGGTTTGGCACGAGGTCAGCCGTGGGTGCTCACAGACGCCCTTAATCAGGTTCATAGTTTCCTTTCTGGTCCCAGCTGGTCGAGTGCTTTTGTTATGGAAAGGGGTTAGATTCTGTCCAATGCTTTTTCTGCTTCTGTTGAGATGACCATGTGGTTTTTGTCCTTTATTCTGTTAAAATAGTATATTACATTGATTGATTTTCATGTATTGAACCACCCTTTCGTTCATCTGCATGATCTTTATTTATGTTGCTGAATTCACTTTGCTAGTATTTTGTCGAACATTTTGCATCTATGTTCATAAGGGACACTTCATTGGTCTGTCGTTTTCCTTCCTGTGATGACTTTGTCTAGTTTCGTCATCAGGATAATATGAGCCTTATAGAATGAGTTGGGAAGTGTTCTCTCTTTTTCTCTTGAAAATTTTGAGAAAGATTGGTGTTAATTCTCCTTTAAACATTTGGTAAAATTCACCAGTGAAGCTGTATGATCCTGGGCTTTTCTTTGTGGTAAGTTTTTTGACTAGTGATTCAATCTCTTTGTTACAAGTCCATTCATATTTTCTATTTCTTCTTGAGCCAGTTTTGGTAGTTTGTGTCTTTCTAGGGATTTGTCCATTTCATCTAGGTTATCTGTCTAATTTGCTGGTGTACAGTTGTTCATAGGATCCTTTCATAATTCTTTTTATTTCTGTATAGTCATTAGTAATGGCTCCTATTTCATTCCTGATTTTAGTAATTTGAATCTCCTTTCTTTCTTTCTTGGTCCAGCTGATCAATTTTCTTGATCTTTTCAAAAAACTAACTGTTGTTTTCATTAATTTTTTCAATTTTTTTTTTCATTTTCTGTTTCATGTGTTTCTTCTTTAACATTTATTGTTTCCTTCTTCTTGCTTTGGGTTTAGTTTGCTCTGGTATTTTAGTTTCTTTAAGTGGAAAGATCAGTCACTAATCTGGTATTTCTTATTCCTTATTTCCCTCTAAGCACTGCTTTGCTTCATCCCATAAGTTTTAGTATGTTGTGTTTTTTCCATTTATCTCAAAGTGTTTTCTAACTTATATTGTTATTTCTTCTTTGATCCCTTAGTTACTAAGGAGTGTAACGTTTAATTTCAACTTTTTTTTTTTTAAGGAAGATTAGCCCTGAGCTAACATCTGCTGCCAATCCTTCTCTTTTTGCTGAGGAAGACTGGCCCTGAGCTAATATCCGTGCCCATCTTCCTTTACTTTATATGTGGGACGCCTACCACAGTGTGGCTTGCCAAGTGGCGCCACGTCCACACCCGGGATGCAAACCGGTGAACACCGGGCCACCAAAGAATGGCATTCACACTTAACTGCTGAGCCACTGGGCTGGCCCCTAATTTCAACATATTTTTAAATTTCCCAAATTTCTTCCTGACATTGATTTCTAATTTCATTCTATTGTGGTGAGTGAACATATTTTGCATAATTTCAGTCGTTTTCAAGGTATTGAGACTTCTTTTATCATGTGGTCTTTTCTGGTAAGTTCCGTGTGCTTGAGGATGCCCTTGCTGGGTGGAGGCTCCAGCCATGGCTGCCAGGTCTAGTTGGTTCCAGTGCTGGTCAAGCTTTCTATTTCCTTTGCATCTTCTGTCTTGTTACTCTATCTATTATTGAAAACAGGCTACTGAAAGTTGAAAGTCTCCAATTATCATTGTTGAATTGTCCATTTCGCCCTTGATTTCTGTCTGGTTTTGCTTCACGCATTTTGGGACTCTATTGTTAGGTGAATGTAGGATTATAATGGCTATGTTTTTTCGATGGATTTGCCCTCCTATCATCATAAAATGTCCCTCTTTGTCTCTAGTAACAATCTTTGTCCTAAAGTCTATTTTTTTGCCTCCTATTGGTACAGTCACTCTAGCTCTCTTTTGTTTACTATTTGCATGGTATATCTTTTCCCATCCTTTTACTTTCAACCTATTTGTGTCTTTGAATGTAATGTCTGTTTTTGCAGATGGCATATAGTAAGATCATGGGTTTTTTTGGTCCATTCTGCCACTCACTGCCTTTTAATTGGAATGTTTAATTGATATTTAATTCATATTGAATCTTTAGCTGATAAGGTAGAATTAAGATCTGCCATTTGCTACTTGTTTTTCATATGTGTCATGTCTTTTTTGTTCCTCTATTCTTCCATACTAACTTCTTTTATGTTAAATAGATATTTTCTAGCATCCCATTTTAATTCACTTCTTTCTTTTACTATGTTTTTGAGTTATTTCATTAGTGGTTTCCCTGGGAACTGTAATTAATATCTTAATTTAAAACAACCTACTTCAGATTAACACCAGTTTAGGTGCAACAGTACACAGAAACTTCGCTCGGGTACAGCTGTTCCCTCCTCTTCCTTTGTGCTCTCATTGTCATAGAAATTACATCTTTATACATTATTTGCCCAGAAAGACAGATTTATAATTATTGCTCTGTGCAGTTCTCTTTTAAAACAGAAGAGAAGAAGAGCTCCAAACAGAACACATTTAGATTTACCCGTGTCATTGCCTTCGCCAGAGGCCTTATCTCTTCCTGTGGGTTTGAGTTACTGTCTAGTGCCATTCATTTCAGTCTGAAGGATTCCCTGTAGTATTTCTGGAGGGCAGGTTTCCTAGTGATGAATTCTAGTTTTGTTACCTGGGAATGTCTTAATTTCTCCTTCATTTTTGAAGGATAGCCTTTTCAGATATAAAATTCTTGGTCGATGGATGTTTCTTCTTTCATCACTTCGGATATATCATCCCACCACCTCTGACCTCCATGGTGTCTGGTGAGAAGTCAGCTGTTGACCTAATTGAGTGTCCCTTGTTTGTGACGAGTTGCTTCTCTCTTGCTGCTTTCAAGATTCTCCGTCTTTGTCTTCTGACAGAGCGTCTCAGTGTGGATCTCTTCGCATTTTCTTTACCTGGAATTGGTTGAGCTTCTTGGATGTGTACATTAGTGTTTATCTTCAACTTTGGGAAGTTTCGGCCATTATTTCTTCAAATAATTTTTATGCCCCTTTATCTTCCCGCTCTCGTCCCAGGACTGCAATTGTGCACATGTTAGTATGTTTGATGGTGTCCTACAGGTTGCTGAGTCTCTATTCTGTCTTCTTCTTTTTTCTGTTTCTCAGATTGGATAATCTCAATTGACCTATTTCCTTTTTCCTGATTCTTTATTCTGCCTGCTCAAATCTGCTGTTGGGCACCTCTAGCGAATTTTTCAATTCACTTGTTATACTCTTTAACTCCAGAATTTCTATCAGGTTCTCTTCTATAATTTCTATTCTTTACTGACATTCCCTATTTGGTGAAACATCATTCTCATATTTTAATTCTTTAGACATGGTTTCTTCTAGTTCTTTAAGTGTATTTAAGACAATTAATTTAAGGTTTGTCTGGTAAGTCTGACATCTGGGCCTCCTCAGTGACTGCTTCCCCTCCTGTATATGGATCATGCTTCTTATATCTTTGTATGTTTCATAATTTTTTGTTGAAAGCTGAACATTTTAAATAATATAATGTGGCCATTCTGGAAATCAGATTTTACCTCCTCCACAGGATTTGTTGCTGTTGCTGTCTATTGTAGTTTGTTTTGTGACTTTTCTGAATTAATTCTGTAAAATCTGTATTCTTTGCCATGTGTGGCTACTAAGTCTCTGCTTCATTAGCTTAGTAGTCAGTTAATGACTGGAGAGATATTTCCTTAAATGCCTGGAATCAATAAGTCTCCATGTCTTTGCTGTGGGACTCTGTGGGTGTCAGGGCGTGCTTTCAACATTCAGTCAGGCAGTTGACAACTTTGCCTTGGGCCACTCTTCCTCCCTTCCTGCCATTAAAGAGCCTCACAGCCAGTCAAAGGCAAGAGTTAGGGCCTTCTCAGGGCTTTCCTGAGCATGTGCACAGCCCTAGGAGTTTGTGTGGCCTGCTAGATTCCCAGGAATATGTTGGAGTTTTTCAAAGCTCCCTGTGGACATCTCATCTCTCAGATTTTCCTTCTGAGCTTTTTGGTTAGTCTCTTGTTTGCCCCAACTGTTACCCATCACCTCAGGCAACTGCAAAGTCCATTAATTGCTTGTAATTGTTTTCAACAATCACCCCTGGGGAAAAGGGTTTTCATACTGGGTGAACTCTGGATTAAGTCAGTGCAGACAGCCTTGCAAGTGGGGTCTTCCAGGAAACCACTAGACAGGTCAAATAATGACAATTTTTTGGAAATGCTGCTTTGAAAGAGTTCCAGCCCTATTCTGTTCCATCTAGTGGCTCACTGATTATTGTTTTTCACCATGAATGTGGGTTGTTAATTTTCAAGGCTCCTACAGAGCTGGAGAGTGGCAGATGGGCCTAGGGCAAGTTAAAACACCTCATAGGTTGGTGAGGACATGGATAAATTGGAACCTTGTGCACTGCTGGTGGGAATATAAACTGGCACAGCCGCTGTGGAAAACAGTATGAAGGTTCCACAAAAAATTTACCCAAAAACTACCATGTGAGCCAGCAATTCCACTTCTGGGTAATACCCAAAAGAACTGAAATCAGGGTCTCAGAGAGATATCTGTACACCTATGTTTACAGCAGTGTTATTCACAATAACTGAAATGTGGAAGCAACCCAAATGTCAATCAACAGATGAATGGATTACCAAAATGTAGTCCATCCACACGATGCAATGTTATTCCAGCCTTAAAGAAAGAAGGAAATTCTTGCACGTGCTATAAGATGCATGAACCTTGAGGACATTATGCTGAGTGAAATGAGCCAGTCACAACAGGACAGAGTCTGTGTGATTCCACTTCTATGAGGTCCTAGAGGAGTCAAATCCATAGAGACAGAAAGTAGGATGGAGGTTGTTGGGGGGTAGGGGAGTGGGGAACGGGGAGTTGTTGTTTAATAGGTAAAGAGTTTCAGATTTGCAAGACGAAAAGAGTTATGGGGACAGATAGTACTGATGGCTGCAAAACAACGTGAATGTATTTAATACCACTGCACTGTACATGTAAAATGGTTAAGGTGGCAAAAAACAAGCAAACAAAACACCTCAGAGCTTGCTGTTCTTAGCAAAATTCAGCCAATTACAAGGACTGCTGCAAGACTTTTGTTAATTTCCTGAGTACGAAAAAGTTTATTCTGACCACTTTTGCCTGTTTTCTCATTGCTTTGATGAAGGAGAGCATTTCAGAGCTCCTGGCTCTGCCATTTTTCCTGAGGTCCTGACCCCTTAATTTGGACGAAGACACCATGGCAAGTGCTGCTGAGCACAGACAGGCCTGTGTTTGTGTGAGGTGGACTGTCTCACGGAGAGGAAAGTCTATATTTATCGCCAGATGGAAGCAGATCCCCTCCCAGATCTGCGGCTCAGCCGCTGAGGCCTGGCTTCCTCAGGGAGGTGGGCTGGAGGCGTCCTGCAATGCCTGGGGAGAGCCCTGGCTTCTCGGGCCCTCCTGGGAGCCAGGCATGGTTGCAGGGGTGCTGCTTACAGGGCGTGGGCCTCCGGGCAGGGCCCCCACTCGGCATTAGCTCCATGAGCAAGAAGAGCAGGGGGTGGGCGATGTGGGGGTGGGCTTGGCCCGCTTGGCACCTCCCCCTTCTAGTGCCTTCCTGGAGGGCAGAGGCCACAAAGCTAAATCCAGACCCAGGATTCCCTGAGCTGATCCAGGCTCCACCAATCAGAAGTGCTCCAGGAAGCCTGAGTCCAGAGTGGAGGGAGGCAGGCGGGAGGGAGGAGGCGCTGCTGCGGCCACAGGTTCCTGGGCAGCTCGGGCCAGCAGCAGCTTGGCAGCCCCTCCTGTGTCCTGCATGTGGCTTTAGAGGTCCTTCTTGGAAGCTAGGCCAAAGCCTTTCTCCACCCTCCTGACAACTCTGTAAGCTGCAGTGCACTCTGCGGTAGACCCCTGTCTGCGTACACGAGTCAGACATCTTTCTCTGTGGGAGCCCTGACTGCAAACAGGGCCACGTGTGGCAGGGCGTGAGCAGGCGTGACAGGGTGTGACAGGGTGTGAGCAGGCATGGCAGGGCATGAGCAGGAGCTCCTCTAGACCAGGGGGTCAGGAGGTGCTCTCTCTGAGACCTGTACGGCTGGAAGAAGCCAGCATGGGAAGAGTTCTTCGTGGGAAGGTAGAGGGAGCTACAAAGGTCCTGGGGTGGACAGCTGGGAGTGTCCCTGCACAGGGAAGAGGAGCTGGGATGCGAGGTGAGGGCGTCCCCGTGGACTGTTGGGCCCATTGCTAGGAACGCTCGGCCCTCAAGGACTCAGCAGCCGTTGGAAAGCCTTGTGTGCAGTCTGCGGTGTCTGGCAGGAACAGGCCCTCAGTAAATGTCTGACGAGTGGACAAGGGGCAAACAAGCATGCGCCTGTGTGACTGCAGGTCTCCCCGGGGAGCAGACACCAGCGCCCGGTCTGTGTGCTCCCAGGGAGCCAGCCTGTCCCCGGGAGTTCCCAGCCAGAGTCAGTCCTGGTGGGCCTGTGCCACCCTAGGGAGGGCCTGAAAGAGCCCTTATTGTGCCAGGCCCCGAGGGCCCCTCCACCAGACCCATGTGGAAAAGTGACCTAGGCCTTCCTCTGTCCTGCTGGAAGCCCAGCACCCCTTGGGAACATCCAGGGTCTTGGGGCCCCGTGGCAGGGCCACAGCCCGGGGAACGGTATGACAGACGACAGAGACTTACCTGTGTGCCAGCTGTCCTCGGCAACTGACAAATGCGGACACCACTGCTGAGGGCCACTATGAGCAGCAGCCCCTCAGTCAGGAAGGGACTTCACAGCTGCCCAAAGTCCACTGTTAGCAATGCTTTTGGGTTAAAGACACTGTAAAAAATTGCAAACACCCTGGGAGGTGGGGCCCATCAATGACTCATCCCATGCTCTGTACTAATTTGAGTTACATCAAGCATTGAATTCAGGTCGGGGGTCAGGCAATGATGGCATGCCCACTGGATCCATTAGGTCAGTGGGGTGGGGTTGGGGAGCACACAGGGAGACTGGAGGTGCAGACACAGAGCTTTGGGGGATGTAAAAAGGGAGCTGGCAGGTGCAGATAGGGAGGCTGGGGGTGCAGACAGGGAGGCTGGGGGTACAGACAGGGAGGCTGGGAGGATGCAGACAGCGAAGCTGGGGGTGCAGACAAGGAGGCTGGGGGTGCAGAGAGGGATCCTGGGGGTGCAGACAGGGAGGCTGGGGGTGTAGACAGGGTGCCTGGGGGTGTAGACAGGGAGGCTGGGGGTGCAGACAGGGAGGTTGGGGGTGCAGACAGGGAAGCTGGCGTTGCAGAGGCCTGGCCTGCAGCCACAGCCCTGAGTCTCATTCCCCCGAAGCCGCCTCAGGGGTGATTGATCACAGTGACTTACAGGAAGGGACCCTGGCATTTTGTCAACCAACTAACCAAGCATTGTTGATGAGAATTCTGTGGACGAAACTATCTTTCCTTCCCCAGCCCCTCCCCACAGCCTCAGGGCGCAGGGTTTCTGTCTAAGCTCACAGGGAGGTACTTGACATGTAATGGATTAATTTACTGGGGGTGGGGATGGATGCCCACTTGCACACAGAGGAACCCTTCTGTTTGTAGGAGTCACTTTCAAAAGTGCTTCCCAAAGCTGCCTCACTTGATCCTCAGCAGGAGGCAGGATGTAGCACCCTGGTTGGCAGAGGGGGAGCTTGAGGGTCAGAGTGGTTTGCTGTGAGTCCAGGATTCACAGAGTCATTTAACTCCCTACTTGCTGAGCTCCACCTGAGGCCCACCCCTGGCCAAGGGGCCAAAGGTTACCTGTCCTTGGGTGTCCCTCTGTGCCTATCTCTGAACTGGGCAAAGAATGAGGCCCCTTCCCACGTCCCATTGTGTCCCAAGAACCCCCTCAGGCATGCTTCTGGGGGCCATTCCACCATCAAAGGAAGTGCCTCCCTGACCACCCTCAGGGAGCCCCAGGCAAGCCAGTCTCTGCACTGCCCAGAGGGCTCCGGGCCTTGGTGACCACTGACTGCACCTCCCAGATGGAGCCCCGAGTCGCAGAGCCTTTCCGGGTGGTCATGGGGGGCTGGGAGAGGAGCCTCCTGATGCGCTGGGCTGTCTGCGCCCTGGGCCTCCTGTAAACCGGGCTGAGCCGAGGGGCCACCCCTGGCCGCCGGACAGTGGCGAGAAGTGGATTGTGCCCGAGCGACCCTCAGGAGAGCTGCCTAGCCCCCTTCCCGCCCAGCGGGAGAGACGTCCCAGCCCTCCTGCTTCCTCTCCTCAAACCCAGATCAGCCCCTTCTCCAAGAACAGACACAGGAGCAGGAGGACATCACCAGCCCTGTCTGCTCACATCCCCTCAGGGGTGTGCGGGGTGCTCCCAAGGCTCCGTGGTGTGTGCACACAGACCTGACAAGACCGCTGGAGAGGCCTGCTCTCTCCAACTGCGTCTGTGCAAGGTGGGCCTGCACAGCACACCCGTCAGACCGCCACAGCAGCATTGTGGATGTGAGGGCCGCCGTGTCCAGTGGGCCAGATGGCAAGATCCGCGCAAGTGCCGAACGGGGCCACCTTCTCCAGGGAGGGCTCCTCGCTGAAATATACAGCTGTTCTTCATAGAACGTTATGCCATTCATGTTAACTTGCAACAGGTTCATTTTTGTTGTTTTAGTGAGTTAATAAATGTTCTGAACATTTACTACGATTTTAGATACGGTCAGTATCGATAGACTTAACCCCCACAAACAGAAGCTCTCTGGGGTCCTCAGTGGTTTCCAAGCGGGGAAGGGGTCCTGAGACCAAACAGTTTGGGAACCACGGAGTGAGAACTTGTCCTCAGCTGAGGACGGCGTCTCAGTGCGGTATTCACGGGGCTTCCCTGTGGTTATTTGTTTGGAGTACAGGTTAGATCATTTGTTTTTGTTTGCATTCTATTCTTGTTGATTCTATTTATTTTCTCTCTTTTTTTGAATTTGTGAAACATTGACGTGGTTCCAAAAATCAGAATGCTTTCTGTTTAAGCTTAAAAACTCCCTGAGTGGTTCTGACAAGCAAAACCGTCCCCACTGTCTTTCGTCTCTCCCAGTTCCCAGATCCCGTGACTAGGATTCTAGAAATATTTTCTTGACTGTGAGCAGGGATAAACTTCAGAATCTGTTGGCCACGTCCTTCTGTGTGCAAAGTGTCCTTGGAGCTCAACCCAATGGAGGGAAGTGGGGTGGGGCCCCAGCCGCCCCCGGGCCCTGGGTGAGCCTCGCAGCCTTTCAGGAGGGCACAGGGTCCAGGCGAGGGCAGCCACCCTTTCTGTGCCTCATCCCTGAGCATCCACTGCGTGGTCTGACTCCCTCTGGAGAGACTGGAGAGCATCTGGGTCCCCGGGCCCCAGCGCTGACAGCATGGCTGCTCTGTGCAGCCCTGTGATGGGGAGGAGGCAGCTGTGGTCACTGACACCTGGAGCCCCAAGGCCAGGGATGCCGGGGTTGGGGGCCTCTGCTTCCCCAGCCTGGCCCCAACCCTTGGTCTAACGTCAGGCTCTTCAGGTCCCGCCCTGCCCTGAGGGTGCGACACGCTGGCCCCCTGAGCCGAGCAGGCTCTCCTCCCAGCCGCTGGCTTTGGCACCACCTCCAGGGAGACACTAGGAAGGGCCTGATGGGAAAGGAGAGAACCGGGAGGGAGGGGAGGGGCGGGAGGGGAGGGGAGGGAAGACAAAGAGAGGGCGCGGCGGTGGCGGGCGCCCGGGAGGAGCTGACCTCAGCCTGGGGAGGCTTCTCCAGCTTCGGGCAGGCAGGCGGGGCAGCGCCCGGGGCTGAAGAAGTCCCTTTCTCTCCCTCTCCCTGTCCTGTCTGCCGCTCTCTGGTGGCCGCGGTGGGGGACCTGGGGCCTCATTGGCCGGCCAGGCGCCGTCCTCGGCATAAATTGGAGCTCTGGGCTCTCGCTAGGACCGTCTGCTGCCCACAGCCCGGCTGCCCGCCCTCCCGCTGCTCCTGCTGGGTGAGTACCCACTCGCCTCTGCCCCTGAGGCCTCCTGGCGCTTTCCCCGGCCCAGAAACCGGCAGCACCCCAACAGAGAGGCCCGAGTTTGCTGTCTAGGCCCGGGCACCGTGAGTCCGACAAGTTGACCCCCGAGGTTCCCAGGAGTCCCTGGGCCAGCAGCGTGAGAGGTGTGTAACCTGGGATGCCGCCTGGTGTCGCTGGCCCAGGCTGCAAGCTCCTCCTGCCGGGCTCTAACCTGCCAGGCTTGCTGGGCTCCTGCCGACGCATTGTGGAATCCAGCTGTAACCCCACACGGCTTCGCTCTCCAGGATAGGGTCCAGCCGCCGGGGAGGGCAGCATGAGGGACGTGCAAGGGCTGCCCTGATGTCCCTGCCCAGGGCAGGCATGCCGCAAGGTGTCGGGGGACGGCGAGGCCAGCGTGTGGCGCTCTCCCTTCTCTCAGGTGATGGAAACCCTGAGCCTGGCTGCCGCCCGGGGCAAGGCCCTCTGGGCTCTCCTCCTGGCCACGCTTGGCTCTGCTGCTGGCCAGCCGCTGGGGGGAGACTCTGGCTGCATGGCCCGGCCCCTGGCCAAGTACAGCGTCACCTTCACCGGCAAGTGGAGCCAGACAGCCTTCCCCAAGCAGTACCCTCTGTTCCGGCCGCCCGCACAGTGGTCGTCCCTGCTAGGTAAGTGCAGCTCTGTCCCCGTCCGTCCTCAGCGTGTCTGCACCGCCCCATCCCCCGAGAGCGGACAGTCACCCCCAGCTGCACCACACGGCACAGTTTGGAGGGCACTCTCGTCCAGTTCACTTCAGCGCAAGAAGTATTTGTTAAGTGCCTCCTGCGTGCCGGCCAGACTCTGGGGATGTGCTGGGCAGGGTGGCTGGAGTCATGGGGAGGGCTGGCTGGATGCCCACCAGCAAGGTGCCCGGGCAGCAGGAGGCCGCAGGATGTCACCGTCCACACGTGCTGGCTGGATGTGGCTCCCAGTCTTGCTCAGGCAGGGAGGGCCGGCGTCCGCTGGGCGTGGCGGCTCACACGGTGGCGCCCACAGGGGCAGCGCACAGCTCCGACTACAGCATGTGGAGGAAGGACCAGTATGTCAGCAACGGGCTGAGGGACTTTGTGGAGCGGGGCGAGGCGTGGGCCCTGATGAAGGAGATCGAGGCGGCCGGAGAGAAGCTGCAGAGCGTGCACGAAGTGTTCTCAGCCCCTGCTGTGCCCAGTGGCACTGGGCAAACCTCCACGGAGCTCGAGGCCCATTCCAGGCACTCGCTCGTGAGTGGAGTGGCAGCGGGGGTGGTGGGGTGCGGGACCTGGCCACCACCTCGCTGAGTGCCCGGCCCCCCAGGTGTCCTTCGTGGTGCGCATTGTCCCCAGCCCTGACTGGTTTGTGGGCATCGACAGTCTGGACCTGTGTGACGGGGACCACTGGAGGGAGCAGGTCGCCGTGGACCTTTACCCCTACGACGCCGGAACAGACAGCGGCTTCACTTTCTCCTCCCCCAACTTCGCGACGATCCCGCAGGACACAGTGACTGAGGTGAGGGGACAACGGCCCCGTGCCCGCACTGGCTCTGGGCCCCTCGGGGATGCATGTGATGACACTACCCACCTGGGGTGCCTGGCTCCGTCTCCTGTTTGGAAGACGCCCCTGTTCGTCATATCCACTGAGCAAGGGGTGCAGTCCCTGCCTAGGAGGGAGCTGGCTGCATTGTGGGAGGAAAGCAGAGAGGCCCCACATTACTGGTCTGGCTCCCAGGCCGTGGGCCCCGTGCCCCATGGGCCACTGGGAGCTCAGGAGCCCGCACCAGAGGTTGGGAGGCTATCTGGGTGGTGTCGCCCATAGGAGGGCCCGGGTTGGATCTGTTTTCCACACTGCCTGCCGGACCCCTAGTACCGGCTCCCGCGCCTGGGCCATGACGGACGCTTGCACGCTCGCGCAGGTGGGCTTATGGGTTTTCTGGCCATGCCAACTTCCTCATCCTCCCCCGCAGATAACATCCTCGTCTCCCAGCCACCCAGCAAATTCCTTCTACTACCCGCGCCTGAAGGCCCTGCCCCCCATCGCCAGAGTGACCCTGGTGCGGCTCCGGCAGAACCCCAGGGCTTTTGTCCCGCCCGCCCCAGACCTGGTGGACAGGGGCAACGAGATCATGGACAGCCTCTCAGGTAAGCCCAGTCCCACCCCCACTGCAGGCCCACCTCCGGTTCCCCACTCTCAACATGCGTGCTCCTGGTGCCAAGCTCTCAAGCTCTCAGGCTGGCTGAGTCCTGGGCAGGACCCCCACCAGGGGTTTGTGTGTCACACGGGGACTCATCCAGACTTCACCTGCCACCATGCAGCTGTCGACACAAAGCTCCTGCTCCAGGCTCTTATCTCTCACCTTAGAATGATCCTTAAAAGCGAATGTCCACCACAGAAATGGAAGAAACAGTAGAAACAGAAAAGGATGCTCAAAGGCCAGAAACCGCCCAGAGGGGCCGTCTGCGAAGTGTCAGTGATGACACCCGGACCTTGCCACCTTCCCGGAGGCCACACCTGTCGCCCACGTGCAACCCACTAGGGGAGGTGGTCCAGGAACCATGCCCCGTGGCGTCCCCCCACCCCACACAGTGCACCCTGGGCTGCCCCACCTTGCAGACGACGTCTCAGAGCCAAGAAATGTGCCCAATTCTAAGCCAGGCACCTGGGTGGGCTGTGCCAGCCTCCAGGCTGGGCCAGGCCACCCGCAGCCCCGGGGGCGCACGGGGGTGTGAGGAAAGGAGTCAAGGCAGGGCGAGGCTGCGGGTGCTCAGAGGGCCCCAGGGCACGGTGCTCTTCAGGTCGTGTGAATCTGCGTCTCTGAGCAACTTCAGACAAGGGTGCAGAGCCCTCAGTGCAGGACGATGTGGGTCTGAGATGTTAGATTCCGGTGATTCAAAGTGCACACGGGAGGTTTAACGCTTGCACATTTGCCACTGACAGCCTTTCACACCCCTGCAGCCCGGAAGTGAGTCGTGAAAGAGGCCCATCCGTCAGGGGGTGCCAGCGTGTGGCTGCGTCGTGGCTGACGGGAAGGACACTTCACTAAGTGGACCGCTCCGCGTCATTCCCGCAGAGGAGATGGTGGGGGGTGTTGGCAGAGGTGGCGCTGCCCACAGAGGGAGAACTGTGCTGGGTGCGGGGCAAGCCCGGGGGCCGCGCTCCCACAATGGTCCGCCTCAAGCGTCCGTGATTGGAATAGCGTAGCCCGCGGCGAGACCCTCCTCCACCGTGCCCCACTCAGAGCCAGCTTCACAGGAGCATTCTCCACCCTCCCCTGGGGACGTGGACCCAGCACAGGCGGGATCCCCCAGGGACCTCATGCCACCGCGATGCTAGAGCCCCAGACACTGGAGACGGGCGACAGCACCGGCCCTTGGGTAGAAGCATGAACTCGGGTCGTTTTGGTGGTTCCAGGAGGTGTGCATGGTGGCTTCCTCGGGTATGCACTCCAAATAGTGCTGATAAAAGCAGGTGTTTCCACCCCACTCTGAGCTCTGGAGACGGTCTCCTCCGAGGGACACCTAGGGTCCCCTTCCGCCAGGGAGCGCCTCCTTGCGCACGTGCCGATGGTCTCTCTTGTGCTTGTCCAGTTCCAGAAACGCCGCTGGACTGCGAGGTCTCTCTGTGGTCGTCCTGGGGCCTGTGCGGAGGTCCGTGCGGGAAGCTGGGGGCCAAGAGCAGGACTCGCTACATCCGCGTGCAGCCCGCCAACCACGGGACGCCCTGCCCGGAGCTGGAAGAGGAGGCGGAGTGCGTGCCTGACAACTGCGTCTGAGCGCAGGGCCCGTAGACCGCAGGCGGCGAGTCTGGTCCTTCAGGGCCAGGGTTGCTGCCAGCAGCCGAGTGGGGCTTCGTCACCTCTCTGAGCGCCACTGCTGATGACACCCCTACACAGACACGCAACCGGCCGAGGGGTCCTGGTGGGCAGGCGCCCCTTTTTGCAAGCTCTTCCCTCTTATTCCCACCACGCGGAAGGTCATCTTCCGTGCAGACGACTTGCACAAGGCGCCCTGCCGGGTGGGCTGCAGGAAAGCCACGCAGCCACACAGCTGGGAAATACCTGGGCCTGGCCACCCAGGCTCCGCTGGCACCGGAGCCCACACCCACAGCCACTGCTGGAGCCAGGCTGCCACCCAGCACCGCTTCCGGTGTCCGAGCGGGTGACGCACGTGAGATGGATAAGGGGGCACACGCAGACACCTCGCCTTGGCGTCCACATGTTACCCGTCTCTGCACTTGAATAAAGACTGTTTCCCGACCTCGTTGGCCCGTCTCTCCTTTCCTGGAGGGCCCTGGGGGAGGGCAGAGGGAGCAGACACGGGGTCATCCTCCTGCCCCTGGCTGGGTCTCCCTCCGAGCAGAGGGGTGGCTCCCCAGACTCCACAGAAGAGCACTTGGCAAGCGTCAGAATAGTGTAAGGAGGTGCTCGATCCAGCGCACACCCAGTGCTTGTGGCAGGGAGTGCCGAGGAGCAGCACAGGCAACACGCGGCTGCCGTGGGCCCCGTCCCCTCAGGCCACTGACCACTAGGGCCCCAAACTCACAGAGGTGCCCTGAGGGTTCTCAGTGTATCTGCCCTGGCCCTTGTCTGAGGTTGGGGGTTCAAGACCTTGTCCTCCCAGCACAGACCCTTCCTGCCAGATGATCCAGTGGGTTCCTGGTCTCTCATGGGACGGCCAGGAGATGGGGTAGGCCAGCTCATCACTCCTGGAGACGCTTGCAGACCCTTCTCCCTCCTGCTTGTACTTGTGTAGAATAGATCCTACAGCCAGCCCACCACCCAGCGCCCGGTCCACTGTCCTCACCTCCCACCAACCAGCGCCCTGTCCACTGCCCTCCTCACTTCCCACCTCCCAGCACCCTGTCAACTGTCCTCCTCACCTCCCACCTCCCACCACCCAGTGCCTTGTCCACTGCCCTCCTCACCTCCCACCTCCCAATGCCCGTCCATTGCCCTCCTCACCTCCCACCTCCCAATGCCCATCCACTGCCCTCCTCACCTCCCACCTCCCAATGCCCATCCACTGTCCTCCTCACCTCCCACCTCCCAGCACCCTGTCAACTGTCCTCCTCACCTCCCACCTCCCACCACCCAGTGCCTTGTCCACTGCCCTCCTCACCTCCCACCTCCCAATGCCCGTCCACTGCCCTCCTCACCTCCCACCTCCCAATGCCCATCCACTGTCCTCCTCACCTCCCACCTCCCAGCACCCTGTCAACTGTCCTCCTCACCTCCCACCTCCCACCACCCAGTGCCTTGTCCACTGCCCTCCTCACCTCCCACCTCCCAATGCCCATCCACTGCCCTCCTCACCTCCCACCTCCCACCTCCCAATGACCATCCACTGTCCTCCTCACCTCCCACCTCCCAATGCCCATCCACTGTCCTCCTCACCTCCCACCTCCCAATGCCCATCCACTGTCCTCCTCACCTCCCACCTCCCACCACCCAGTGCCTTGTCCACTGCCCTCCTCACCTCCCACCTCCCAATGCCCATCCACTGCCCTCCTCACCTCCCACCTCCCACCTCCCAATGACCATCCACTGTCCTCCTCACCTCCCACCTCCCAATGCCCATCCACTGTCCTCCTCACCTCCCACCTCCCAATGCCCATCCACTGTCCTCCTCACCTCCCACCTCCCAGCACCCTGTCAACTGCCCTCCTCACCTCCCACCTCCCAATGCCCATCCACTGTCCTCCTCACCTCCCACCTCCCAGCACCCTGTCAACTGTCCTCCTCACCTCCCACCTCCCACCTCCCAGCGCCCTGTCCATGCTCCTCCTCACCTCCCACCACCCAGTGCCCTGTCAACTGCCCTCCTCACCTCCCACCTCCCAGTGCCCTGTCCACTGCCCTCCTCAGTCTTCTCCTGCCAATTCTTCACATGTTCACCTCCACATGGAGACCCTCTTGCCCCTGCCTCTCCGTTTCCTCAGGTTCACATCTCCCACCTCTCCATCCTCACTCTAAACAGCAGTCTTGGCTCCCCACACGCTCGGCCCTCCCACAGGCCACCACAGATGAACTGTACATCCCCCTGTCACAAGCAGCTTGAGCAGCACGCCCCCGCCACCATCCTCAGTGGCCTCCAACAGCTCTCCCTCTGTGTCCCCGCTCAATGGCTCACACCAGCAAGCGTGCTCTCTTGTCTTAGAAGGCATTCCTCCCGCTGTCTTCCCTGTCCAGCCCCTGCTCCTGGGCCCATCTTGCAGCAACGTGTCTGGAAGGCATTTCCCCTCCCCACAGTCAGCCCCTCCACCCCGGCTCCCCTCTGCTGCTGTCGAGGGCCCAGTGTCCACGCATCGCTGCACCCAGGGTTCTGTGCTCCTCACTCGTCTTCTTCGCCCCTCGGGAACAGGTGGTGCCCCCAACACACTGAGTCCCTCTGGCCCCCAGGCTTCTGCCCTGTCCCCTGACTGGCTGGGCGAGGCCCTTTCTCTGTCTCCTTTGACAGGCCGCTGTCCCTGACACACTTCTCTGCAAGCTCAGCCTCAGACTCCCTCCATCCTCTAGTGACACATACCTCCTTGGACCCATTTCCCTCTCCAGAACAGATTTATATCCCCAGTGGTCCCCTGGACCCTTGACCTTGGGGAGGAAGGAGTGAAAGCAGCTGCCTGGGGCCCATTTATCCCCCGGGGTTGGGGGGTGAAGCCTAGCTAATTCCTGGACACGTGCTGCTGCTGGGCGTCCTGCTAAACAGACTGGCAGCGTTAGCTCAGAGGAGGGGGCTTGTCTGAGGAATGGTCTTAGCAGATGTTCTCTGTGGATTTATGGGCAGGTAATCTTGGGGCACAATGCAGAGATACTCACGTTCCAGTGCTCCCCAGTGAGGGTAGCAGCCTGCATACCTCATTGAGAGCCCAGGAAGGACCTGGACCCTGCAGGGCGGCCCAGCCCTCTCGGGGCTCCACCTGTGCCCTCGCGTGCTTGGCTCCCTGTGTCTTAGTGAAGCACCACACTGGGTCAGACTTCTCGGGAGTCTTACGAGCAGAGACTTTAGTCCGTCTGCTCACAGACGTAATCTGCCACCATAGGCTTGGGAGCATAGCTTTGGGATGAAGGGCATGCACGTGGTGACAGCCAAGGCACACAGCAGAGATGGCAAATACTCGCCGAATGAATGAGGAACTCGGTTCCCTTCCTCTATTTTGCAGGAGTCCTCATATTGAGCACCTAAAAATACCAGATAAAGCGTCCAGCGTTGATGAACTGGTGAAGGTAGGGAATTCCTCTGAGGGGCAACAACAAGCAGCCACGGGGTCAGCAACGCACTCAGGAGCCAGGCTTCACCCTGGCAGCCCTGCTGGCCGTTCACACCTTCACCTGGGATGTCTGAGGCCTCCCCCAGGGCAGGAGTGAGCCAATAGCTGGCCCTCCAAGGGCACAGCCTCTCTTGCACTTGGCTCTGCATAGAGAAGAAAACAATTATCCCTGACACCCCTGATCACAGGCCCATGCTCACCAAGCATGAGGTCTGACATGACAGTGGAGATCTGAAAAAGCCCTAATTAAAAGTTTTGCTTAAAGATTCCCGGGCTGGTAATGCCCTGAGGCACCTAGAAGAAACGAGTATCAGTCCTCCCTAGGGACCTCACTGTTGACTGGGACTCAGAGAATTCCCACAGTAACATGGACTCACAATCAACACCCAGGAGACACATGAGAAAACCAGCATGACATCCCTAAATCGAAGGACGTGGCAAACTACAAAATCAGACCCACAAAGCCAACGACATTAGGACTATCAAGTACAGGATATGATTAAACGTGCTGACTGTGTTATCCAAACCTGAGGTCAAAACTCAAAAGTGAGCCATAGAAGCAAGCACACAACAAGGTTTTAGATTTAAACTTTAACAGATGGACTAAATACTCCAGTCAAATGACAAAGATTGTGGACTGGATTCACAAAACCATGTGCTATTCATAGGACACGTAAAATCCTCTAAGAATGCTAAAACACTGGGGGAGGATATGTGGTGGAGACTGCTGCAACAGGCATGTCCACTGCCCTCTCCTTCTGATGCATGGGGTTGGGCATGGCCCTCGGGGTGGGAATGAGTGTCATTCTTTGGAGCCAGAATATTTACTGCCCCCGTGAGATGCTCCAGACCCTGGAGCTCAAGTCAACATGGAGGTGCCTTCGCAGAAGCCAGCCGGGACAACACACTTAGGACAGCCACCCTGGAGAGTGCTCAGGATCTGCAGCCAACTTAGAAACAAGCTTTGCTGTGTTAAGAACTAAGACTTAAGGGAAGGGGATGATGAACGTACACCCAGTAAAAAGGAATCCTGTATTAGGTGATGCTCAGGCTCTGTAGAAGAGGGAATTGGACACTGCTGCTGGTTGTAGTGCTGGTGGTGTAGGTGGTGACAGTGATGCCGGTGGTATGAGTTCTGGTGCTGGTGCTGGAAGTGGTGCTGGTGGTGCTGGGGCTGGGGCTAGTGGTGCTGGTGGCAGTGGTGGTGGTGATATAGGTATTGGTGGTGCTGGTGCTGGTAGTGCTAGTGTTTGTGGTGGTGCTGGTGGTGCTGGTCCTGGTGTTGGTGGTGGTGGTACTGGTGGTACTGATAGTGGGGCTAGTGGTGGTGGTGCTTGTGGTGGGGCTGAGGGTGGTGGTGCTTGTCCTGGTGGTATTGATGGTGCTATAGGTGCTGGTGGTGCTGGTGCTGGTGGTGCTGGTGGTAGTGTTGGGGCTGTGGCTGGTGGTGCTGGTGCTGGTTGTGGTGCTAGTGGTAGTGCTGGGGTGGGTGCTGGGGCTGGGGCTTGGGCTGGTCCTGGGGTTGTTGGTGCTGGTGCTGTTGTTGGTGGTAGTGGTAGTGTTGGATCTGTGGCTGATGGTACAGGTGCTGGTGGTACTGATGGTGGTATGGGTGCTGGGGCTGGGGCTGGTAGTGCTGGTGGTTATAGGTGCTGGTGTTGATCCTAGTGGTGCAGGTGGTGCTGGTGGAGGTGATGGTGCTGGGGCTGGTGGTGGTGGTGAGGCTGGAAGTGCTGGTGGTCATAGTGTTGCTGGTGGTATAGGTGCTGGTGGTAGTGTTGGGGTTGTAGCTGGTGGTGCTAGCACTGGTGCTGGCTGGGGATGCTGGCAGTGGGGCTAGTGTTGGTAGAAGTGCTTGTGGTACTAGTGTTGTTGGTAGTGGTGCTGAGGGTGGTGTGGTTGCTGGGGCTTGGACTGGTGGTACTGGTGCTGGTGCTGGTGTTGGTGGGGCTGGGGCTGGGGTTAGTGGTGCTGGTGCTGATGATGCTGATGGTGTTGATGGTGGTATAAGTGCTAGTGGTGCTGGTGGTAGTGGTGGTGCTGGTGGTGGTGCTGGTGGTGCTGGTGGTGCTGATGGTAGGGCTGGAGGTGGGGCTGGTGATGGTGGTACTGGTAGTGCTGATGCTAGTGTTGGGGCTGTGGCTCATAGTGCTTGTTGGTGGTGGTGCTAGTGGTGGTGGTGCTGGGGTTGGTGATGGTGCTGGTGGTGGTGGTGCCAAAGGTGGTATAGGTGCTGGTGCTGGTGGTAGTAGTGCTAGTGCTGGTGTTATGGCTGCTGGTGGTGCTGGTGGTGGTGGTGGTGCTGGTCCTGGTGCTCATGGTGGTGGTAGTATAGGGGCTGGTGCTGGTGGTGTCGGTAGTGTTAGTGCTAGTGTTAAGGCTGTGGCTGGTAGTGCTGGTGCTGGTCATGGGCTGGGGCTGGTCCTGGTGCTGGTGGTGCTGGTGCTGGTGGGGGTAGGGCTGGTGCTGCTGCTGTGGTTGCTGCTGGTGGTGCTGGTGGTTCTGGTGCTGGTGATGATGATTCTGGTGCTGGTGGTGCTGGTGACTCTTTCAGGAGGGCAGCTGTGGACTCCCTCACTGACAAGGCCATGTCTGAGCAGGGCTCTGAAGGAGGAGGGGGAAGTCTCACAGAGATCTAGTCGTGAGTGTCCCAGGCAGAAGAATGGCTGGAGGTAAAGGCCCTGCTGTGCTGGGGAGACAGGCAGGGCCAGTGAGGCCAGCACAGAGAGTGGGCAGCCTGACAAGGGGCCTGGTCAGACGAGTCAGGAGCATCTGCTCCTAGTGAGGTGAGGAGGGAGGCGGGGCGGGGCGGGAGGCATCGCTTGAGGGCTTGGAGTAGAGAAGTAACTCATTGGTGTACATTGTAAAGAGCCATCTAGTCATTTTGAGAGCAGAGTATAGCGGGCAAAGGCAGGAAAAGGAAGAGTTAGAGGCCACTGCACCAACCCAAAGAAGAGGGAAGTTTGGGCCACAGAGGTATGGGGAAAGTGCTAAGAAGTGGGTGAATTCCAGGTTCATTTTGATGTAAGAGCAATAGAGATACTCATAGACCGGCATCTAACAGTACTCCCAGAGATGTCTGAGTCAACCCCGTCCTAGTTCATAGGATTAAGTTCAGGAAGGCCTTGGCCCCGCTGGGTCAACCCAGGGAGTTGGAGGGGCCGAGTGTGGACAGGTCCACTCCCGAGGCTCCTGTGGGTTCTGTACTACTGTCATATACCGAATAGATGAGGGACACTGGGCCACATGAGATGGTCCCAGTATCTACACTGATACCTGCAGGCCTCTCACATAGGCTAGAAACGTGTATGCTGGGTTTCAAGGGGGCTACTGGCTGGGCCTAGTGGGTGGCAGGACCCAGAGTCAGCATGTCAAGGAAGAGACAGGAGTGGTCAGTAGTGTCACCCTCTGGAGGAGGTGGGTGAGGATCATGAGAATCATCCACTGTGCTCAGCCACAACAAGCAAGTGATGGGGGCTGGGGCTGAGCAGTTGGTGGCAGTGGGGGGAGAAGGCAGAGGGTAGGACATTGAGAAGTGATGGGAGGGTCCTCCTGGCAGAGACAGTGGACCGAAAAATCACATCTCACTCCACTCCCACCCAAAGTCCACTAAAACTACAGAAAAGGATGTTAGATGGCATAACCCAGATGTCTGCTTTGGGTTTTAGGTCTGCTGAGGCACACTGAGGGGACATCTTCCACCCACACAGTACAACTAGACCCTAAATTCTGGATGGAGACACTATCTGAGACATTGCCCTTCTCATAAGGGGTGGAGGAGAACTCTCACTTCCTCCTCCCATTTCCAAAAATAAGCAAACAAAACGTTGAACTGGACCTAGAGCAAAGAGGAGCTGGAGTTAGGCCAAATTAAGTGAGCTTGTGAGCAGCTGGGAAAGGCAGGGTTCCTTGAGGGCTGTGGCTAAGCTTGGGCCAGCGGCAGAGTTGAGAAGACAAGCCTGGTGCTCCCACACTGAGCAGGGCCCTCCAGGTCTGCAGCATCCGTTCATATGAGGGAAGAGCAGAAGCAAAGCTGTCTGTAGGAAGCTTCCCAGTTCCCAGTGTGGGTCTCAGGGCTCCCACCAATCAAAGTCAAGCAATGGGGAAACACAAAAATCACCAATTAAACAAGAAAACAAGTCACTATGATTGAAAGCAGAAAAAACTCCCAATAGATGCAGACACCCAAGATCACAGATAATGAAACTGTCAGAAATAGAACCTAGAACAGGCACAACAAAAATGACCAATCAACAAGGATGATTAGACACTAACGTAAATTCAGAGAGGAAAAACTGTGGCATAACAAAGCCTCAGTCCATGGGTTAAAGAGCTAATCTAGGCATAGTTGGAGAAACAATTAGTGAACCAGAAGATACAGCTGAAGACATCACCCAGAATGTAACACAGGGAGACAAAGAGATGGGAAATTTCATGAAGATAGGGAAGATAAAATGACAAGTTTTAAAATGTTTGAAGTCAGACACTCTGAAGTATGTAAGAGGGATAATGGAGAAGAGATCATATTTACAGAGAAAATTGTGCAAAGATTAAGGAGCTGGCTAAAATAAAAAGGTATCTCCAGAACAGAGAGCACAATATATCCCAAACCAGACGAATGAAAGCAACCCCTGTCGGTGCATATCATGTGACACTGCTGTGCACCAATCACAAGAGAAGATCTTTCAAGGACCCAGGGTAAGAGGACAGATCACGCATAAAGGAGCAACCATTGGGAGGACAGTGTTCCTCAACAGCAGCAAACGGGGTCAGAGGCAGTCAGATAATATGTTTAACATGTTGAGAGAAACTGTCAACCCAGAACTGTGAACTTGACACCACCTTTCAAGAATGAGGGCTTTTATACATTTTCAGACTATCAAAAATGGAGAAAGTTTAATATTAAGAGAACTACACTGAAAGAACTTCCAAAGTGTGTGCTATGTTAGCTCTATCCTCTGAAAAAGCTCAGAGGCAGTGACAGCCCAGTAGAAACAAACACCCACTGTGCCATGCTTTTATATTAAAGAACTAATGTTATTCTGTCCAAAAGACACAGGAGGAAAAAGACAAGGGGAAGATGGTGGAGCGGGAAACACCTGTGAGGGGAGAATCTGTCTCTCCACCAGGACAACAGCTGCGCTGGCGGAATCTGTCTGATGGAACCATTCTAGAACTCTGGAGTCCATCTCCTCACCTGGACGACAGCTGCGCTGGCAGAATCTGTCTGATGGAACCATTCTAGAACTCTGGAGTCTGTTGAAGGCTTGCAACTTCCAGGGGAAGTTTTCGACAGTAAAAGTGGTTAATTTTGGTCGATTTCAGCTCTTAGCACAGTAGCAGCTACCCATCCCCACCCCCAACTACACAGCAGGCAGTTGTGCACGTGTTCCTGGAGCAGCTTGCACACAGCTTATGGGAACCAAGGTGGGCAAAGAGGACTCTGTCCTCCAAATATCAGGGATCTGTACTCTGATGGCTGCTTCTGACAAGAGGTGCAGATGAAGAGGAAGGCTGCCATTGTCGTTGCACCTCCTCCATTGTTGCAAGCCCCTTCCTCTCCACTGAAGTGACTTCCAGGGGATTTAAAGGGTCGATGCCCTTTTCCCTCCTCTTTCATTTTTTGCTTTTTCTCCTCTTGGAAGCCAGATATTAAAGACAAGGACATTCAAAAGCAAGTGCATATATGGGGAAAATAGAAAGTGACTGTGCATGCCCAGGGAAAGGCTCAGAAAAGAACTGAGAACATCTTAAGTTTACAACTCAGGCTGATCCTCAAAACAGAAACAACCTACAACAAGCAAAATAAACAAACAAATAAAAAACCCAATAACACAAAAGGAGCAAACCCTGTGGAAAAAGATTCCAGAGTTACCACATTATTAGATTCAAATGTTCCTGTTCAACAAAGCACACAAAGAAACAGGAAATATAGATCATTCAAAGAGGAAAAATAAATCAGCAGAAACTGTCCCTGAAAAAAAAGACATAATGGCAGATCTACTAGACAAAGACTTTAAAACAACTGTCTTAAAGATGCTCAAAGAACTAAAAGAAGATGTGGAGAAAGTCAAGAAAATGATGTGTGCACAAAACAGAAATACCAATAAAGACACAGAAAACAAAAAGAAATTCTGGAGCTGAAAGTTACAATAAATGAAATGAAAAATTCACTAGAGGGATTCAAAGGCAGATTTTAGCAGGTAGGAGAATCAGCAAACTTGACAGAACAATGGAAATTATTGAGTTTGAAGAACAGGAAGAAAAAAGATTGAAGAGAAGTGAACAGAATCTAAGGGACCTGTGGGACACCATCAAATGGACCAACGTAAGTGTGTGGAAGTCCCAGAAGGAGAAGAGAGAGAGAAAGGGGAAGCAGGAACATTTTGAGAAATAATGATTGAAAACTTCTGAAATTTGATGAAAGACATGAATATAAACCTTCAATAAACTCAACAAATTCCAAGTAAGATGAACTCAAAGAGACCTGTGCCAAGACACATTATAGTTAAACTTTCAAAAGACAAAGAGAAAATCTTGAAAACAGTGAGAGAAGTGACTTGTCACAAACAAGGGATGCTTAATAAGATTGTCAGCAGATTTCTCATCAGAAATTTTAGAGGGCAGAAGACCAATATATTAAAAATGCCAAGAGAAAAAACTGTCAGCCAAGAATCCTACATCTGGCAAAACTGTCCTTCAAAATTGAGGGAGAAATTAAGACATTTCCAGATAAACAAAAGCTGAGGGAGTTCGCGACCACTAGACCTGCCCTGCAAGAAATGCTCAGGGGCGCCCTGCAGGGTGAAATGGAAGGATACCATATGGTAACTTGAAGCCATGTGAAGAAATAAAGATCTCTATAGAGGTAAATACATGGGAAATTATAGAAGCTAGTATAGTCATAACAGTGGTTTGTCACTGCACTTTTGGTTTTCTACACGATTTGAGACTAATGCATTTAAAGAAGAAAACAATTATTAGTGTAAAAGCTGGCATTATTGTAACTTTGGTTTGTAAAAACAAATCTTGTTTTCTACATAATAGAAACGAACTAATGCATTTAAAAGGATTATTACTTTATGTTTGGGGGCACACAATGTATAAAGATGTAATTTTGTGACATCCACAACTGAAAGGAGTGAGGATAGAGCTGTAAAGGGGAAGAGTTTTTGTATATTATTCAAGTTAAGTTACTATAAATTCAAATTTCAGTGTTATAATATTAGGATGCTAAAAGTCATCCCCATGATAATCACAACGAAAATAGCTACAGAATATACACAAAAGGAGATGAGAAAAGAACTTAAACATTTCACTACCAAAAATCAGCTAAACAAAAAAGAAGACAGAAATGCAGGAAAGAGGGATAAAAAAAGCTATAAGGCATATGGAAAACAAATAGCACCATGATAGAAGTAAGTCCCTCCTTATGAAACAGCACATAAAGCACTGACCAGCTTGAATTAGTTTTGCTTCCTTAAAACAAGTAATTGATTAATCAAACCTTGCTCAATGACAGGCAGCACTGCACATGTGCCAGGTGGGAACCCATAGCCCCAGGATGACCCTGGACTTCAGCAAGGAAAATCTGGCCTCCAGCAGCCCAAGTAGCTTGGTTACCATATATGGACTGATTCAAGATTAGCCAACTAGCTTACATGGGCCCAGCTGCAGCTCAGTGACTCCCAGTTCCTTAAATTTCACCTGAACTTTGGATTGGGGAGACAGATTTGAGAGCTTTGCCTCCTCTCTACCTGCTGGTCAACCTTGAAATAAAGCTCTTTCTTTTCTCAAAAGCCAGTGCCATAGTATTGGCTTCTATGCACATCAGGCAGCAAACCTTGTTCAATAACATTATCAGTAATTACTCAAATGTAAATAGATTAAACTCTCCAAATTTTAAACTTTCCAATCAAAAGACAGAGATTCACAGAATGAATAAAAATACATGATCCAACTATATGCTGTCTACAAGGGACTCTCTTTAAATCCAAAGATACAAACAGATTGTAAGTGAAAGGATCAAAAACGATATTCTATGCAAATAGTAACCAAAACAGACGAGGGGTGGCAATATTAATACCAGACAAAATAGACTTTAAATACAAAATGGTTGCAAGAGATGAAGAACAGCGTTATATATTAATAAAAGCTTTGATACAGCAAGAAGATATAACAATTATAAACATTTATGTACTCAATGACAGGACATCAAAATACATGAAGCAAAAACTGACAGAATTGGAGGGAGAATTAGGTCTATAATAATAGTTGGGGACTGCAGTGCCCTCCTGTCAATGAGGAACAGAACAACCAGACTGAAGATAAGTGAGAAACGAGAGGACTCCACACAACAAGCCACCCAGGTCTCACAGACACACACAGGACACTCCACCAACAACAGCATAGACAGTCTTCTCAAGTGCACATGGGACTTTCTCCAGGATAGACCATCTGTCAGGCCCCATATTAAGTCTCAGTAGGTTTTAAAAGATAGATACCATACAAAGTATCCTCTGCAACCACAACAGGATGAAGTTAGCAATCAACAACAGAAGGAAAACTGGAAAGTTCACAAATTTGTGGAAATTAAACAACACAATTTTGAGAGAGTGACATCAGTATCATGGGGGAGTGAGCTCTCCCTGTAAACTCTCCCCTCCAAGATACAATGAAAAGGACATTCATATTCCAACAGGGCATCCACACAACGCAAAAGACATCTGAGAGACCCATGCAGCCAAATGTCAAAGGTGGAGGTGCTGGAGCCCCCCCAAGGAACTTGAACGAGATAAGAAAAATCTTCTCTTCCTCCCCAAAGGGCATTGACCCAGGGACTGGGCACAGCTGCAAGAGGGAAGTGGGGAGGGGGCAGCACTCCATGGAAAGGCCATCACTCTCCGAGGTCTCTCACAGCCCAGGGGAAAGCCTCACACAGAGGTGACTAGCTATCTTGGGTGTATCTTCATCAAGCTAACACCCCAGGAGGGCGGATAGTGAGGGCAGAATGAAAAGCCCCCTGAAATTGCTCAGGAGAAAGAAACTGCCTCCCACCTCCATCTCGTGCCCCAGTTCAGCAGCCAGGAGCTCAGCCGAAGATTGCAGTGGGCTCAGAACATGCAGCTCTTGACCCCCACCCAGTGGCAGCAGGTGGAAGTAGTGATCAAATACTACCACAATGAGGAAGGACAAATCCATGCCATCTAGCAGTACGAAAAAATATATTAAATCTCCAGACCAGAAGGAAAATGACAATTACCCAGAAATCAACCCTGAAGGCACAGAAATCTATAATCTAAATGATAGAGATTTCAAAACAGCTATCATAAAAAAAAACTCAATGAGTTACAAGACAATGCAGATAGACAGTTCAATGAGTTCAGGAGCTGCTTCACAAAAGAGATAGAAACTATAAAGAAGAACCAATCAGAAATATTGGAGATGAAAAACACAATGGATGAAATAAAGAAGAAGATGGATTCCCTGAATGATAGAGCTGATATTACGGAGGAATGAATTAGTAATATTGAGAACAGAAATATAAAAATGCTTCAGATGAAGGAGGAGAGAGAACTAAGGCTAAAAAGAAATGCATAAATTCTCCGAGAAACAGCCAACTCAATTAGGAAATGCAATATAAGGATTATAGACATTCCAGAGGGAAAAGAGGAGAACTTCCCCAACCTGGGGAAGAAGCTGGAAACACAAGTGAGAGAACCAATGGATCATCTAATGATGTCAGTGTAAAAGGACCTACTGCAAGGCATATAGTAGTGAAGCTGTCAAAAGCCAATGACAAAGAAAATATACGAGGGGCAGCAAGGCAGAAGAAATAACTTACAAAGAAACCCCTACCAGGCTTTCAGTAGAAACCTCACAGGCTTGTAGAGAGTGGAATGATATATTTAAATCTATGAAAAACAAAAACTTTCAGCCAAGAATACTCTACCCAGCAAAAATATCCTTCAGATATGATGGAGAAGTAAAAACTCCCCTAGATAAACAAAAGCTAAGGGAGTTCATTGCCAGAAGACCCACCTTATAAGAAATCCTCAAGAAGGCCCTCATACCTGAAGAAAAAAGAAGAAAGGAGTTACAAAGCACTAAGTAAGGAAATAAGTAGGTAGACAAAATTAGAAAATTGTGGCTATCCATTAGAACAGATCAGGAAACATTCAAGCATAACATTAAAGATAAAGGGAATGAAAACACCAAAAATAAATATAATCTTGTCATTTTAACCACAAATTCATGACACAAGATAGAATAAGATGTTCAAAAACAACATAGGAGTGGAAGAGGATAGGGATGGCGTCAGCTTAGTCTAAGGAAATGAGAGGTTATCAGAAAATGGACTATCTCATCTGCAAGATTTTTCATACAAACCTCATAGTAACCACTAACCAAATAAGTAGAACAGAGACACAAATAACAAATAAGGAGAAAAACTAAGAAAAGTAGCATAGAAAACTACCTAATCAAATTGGAAGTCTGAAATACATGGGAAAAGAAACAAAGGAATGCAGGAGAACCAGAAAACGAGTAATAAAATGGCAGCAATCAGCCCTTATATACTGCAATCATTCTAAATGTAAATGGATTGAATTCTCCAATCAAAAGACACAGAGTGGCAAGAATGATTAAAAAACAAGACCCAACAATACGCTGCCTCCAGGAAACACATCTCAGCTCCAACAACAAACACAGGCTCAGAGTGAAGGGATGGAAGATGATACTCCAAGCTCATGGCAAACAAAAGAAAGCAGGTGCTGCAATACTTATATCAGACAAAGTAGACTTCAAGATAAGACAGGTAAAGAGAGACAAAGAGGGGCAGTATATAATGATCAAAGAGACAACCCACCAAGAAGACATAATACTTATAAATATCTATGCACCTGACACAGGAGCACCAAAGTACATAGAGCAACTATTAATAAACCTAAAAGGAGATAATAACAACAGTACAATATTAGTAGGAGACCTCAACACTCCACTCACATCAATGGATAGATCATCCAGACAGAAAGTCAACGAGGAAATAGCGGATTAAATGAAAAACTAGACCAGTTGGACTTAATAGACACACATAGAACACTCCATCCAAAAACAGCAGAATACACATTCTTCTCAAGTGCACATGGAACATTCCCAAGCACAGACCACATGTCAGGAAACAAGGCAAGCCTCAATAAATTTAAGAAGACTGAAGTAATAACAAGCATCTTTTATGACAATAATGGTGTGAAACTAGAAGTTAACTACAAGAAAAAAGCTGAGAAAGGGACAAAGATGTGGAGACTAAACAACATGCTACTGAACAACCAATGGATCATTGAAGAAATTAAAGTAGAAATCAAAAAATATCTGGAGACAAAGGAAAATGAAAACATACCATACCAACTCATATGGGATGCAGCAAAAGCCATATTAAGAGGAAAATTCATCACAATACAGGCTCACCTTAACAAACAAGAAAATCCCAAATAAGCAATCTCAAACTACACCTAACAGAATTAGAAAATGAAGAACAAACAAAACCCAAAGTCAGCAAAAAGGAGGGAAATAATAAACATCAGAGCATAAATAAAAGAAATTGAAACAAAAAAGACAGTAAGTAGAAAGGATCAATGAAACAAAGATCTGGTACTTTTGGAAGATAAACAAAATTGGCAAACCCTTAGCCAGACACACAAAGAAAAAAAGATAGCTCAAATAAATAGAATTAGAAATGAAAGAGGAGAAATTACAACAGATACCACAGAAATGCAAAAGATTTTAAGAGAATACTATGAAAAACTATATGCCAACAAATTGAACAATCTAGAAGAAATGGATAAATTCTTGGACGCTTACGACCTCCCAAAGCTTAATCAAGAAGAAATAGATAGGGGCTGGCCCCATGGCCGAGTGGTTAAGTTTGTGCGCTCTGCTGCAGGCGGCCCAGTGTTTCGTTGGTTCGAATCCTGGGTGCGGACATGGCACTGCTCATCAAACCACGCTGAGGCAGCATCCCACATGCCACAACTAGAAGGACCCACAATGAAGAATATACAACTATGTACCAGGGGGCTTTGGGGAGAAAAAGGAAAAAATAAAATCTTTAAAAAAAAAAAAAGAGAAGAAATAGATAATCTGAATGGACCAATCACAAGTAAAGAGATTGAAACAGTAATCAAAAGGATCCCAAAAAGTGAAAGTTCAGGACCAGATGGCTTCCCTGGAGAATTCTATCAAACATTCAAAGAAGATTTAATACCTATCTTTCTCAACTTATTCCCAAAAAATCAGAAAAATAGAACATTTTCTAACACATTCTATGAGGCCAACATCATTCTGGTACCAAAGCCTGACAAGGACAACCCAAAAAAGGAAAACTACAGGCCAATATCACTGATGAACATAGATGCAAAAATCCTCAACAAAATATTGGCAACCTGAATACAGCAATACATCAAAAAGATCATACACCATGATCAAGTGGGATTTATACCAGGGACACAGGGATGGTTCAACATCCGCAAATCAATCAATGTGATACACCACATTAACAAAAAGAGGAATAAAGTCCACATGATTATCTCAATAGTTACACAGAAAGCATTTGACAAGATCCAACACCCATTTATGATACAAAAAAAAAACTCTTAACAAAATGGGGATAGAAGGAAAGTACCTCAAACTACACTCAAAGCTAGCAGAAGGAAGGAAATAATAAAGATTAGAGCAGAGATAAACAAAAGAGAATAGAAAAACAATAAAGAAAATCAATGAAGCCAAAAGTTGGTTCTTTGAAAAGATCAACAAAATTGACCAACCTTTACCTAGATGGACTAAGAAAAAAGAGAGATGATTCAAATTACTAAAAACCAGAAATGAAAGTGGAGGTATTACTATCAATTCTACAGAAACGAAAAGGATTATAAGAAAGTACTATGAACGACTGTACACCAACAAATTAGATAACTTAGATGAAATGGACAAATTCCTAGAAATACAAAACCTACCAAGACTGAATCATGAAGATACAGAAAATCTGAATAGACCTATAAATAGTAAGGAGACTGAATCAGTAATAAAAAAAAACTCTCAAAAAAGAAACTGGACCTGATGATTCCACTGGCTCAGTGGTGTAATTCACTGAATTCTATCAAACATTTAAAGAGGAACTAATACCAATCCTTCTCAAACTTTTCAAAAAAATTTAAGAGTAGGGAGCACTTCATAACTCATTCTTTGAAGTCAGCATTACCCTGCACCTAAGCCAGAAAAAGACACTACAAGAAAAGAAAACTACAGACCGATATCCCTTATGAATATTGATGCAAAAATCCCCAGGAAACAGAATTCAGCAGCATATTAAAAGGATCATGCACCATGACAAAGTGAGATTCATTCCTGGAATGCAAGGATGGTTCAATATATAAAATTGATCAATTTAATATGGCACATCAACAGAATGAAGGTTAAAAAAACACATGATCGTCTCAATTGATGCAGAAAAAGCATTTAACAAAATTTCATTATAAAAACACTCAAAGCACAAGAATAGAAGGAAATTACATCAACATAATAAAAGCCATATGTGAAAAACCCTCTGCAAACATCATACTCAATGGTAAAAGACGACAAGCATTTCCTCTAAGATCAGGAACAGGGCAAGGATGTCCACTTTCACTGCTTCTGTTAAACATGGTACTGGAAATTCTAGCCAGAGCAATTAGACAAGAAAAAGAAATAAAAGGCATCCAAATTGGAAAGGAAGAAGTAAAACTATCTCTGCAGATGATTTGATCTTATACGCAGAAAACCCTAAAGATTCCCCAAAACAGCTGTTAGAACTAATAAATGAAGTCAGCAAAGAAGCAGGCTGCAAAGTCAACACACAAAAATATGTTGCATTTCTATACATGAACAATGAACAATCTGAAAAGGAAATTACAAAAACAATTCCATTTACAACAGCACCAAAAAGAGTGAAACACTTAGGAGTTAATTTAACCAAGGAGGTGGAAGACTCGTACAATGAAAACTACAAAACATTGCTGAAAGAAATTAAAGAAGACAGGAATAAGTGGAAACATATCCCACGTTCATGGAGTGGAAGACATAATGTTGTGAAGATGCCAATACTACCGAAAGCAATCTCCAGATTCAATGCAACTCCTACCAAAATCCCAATGATGCTTTTTTCAGAAATAGAAAAAATCCATCTTAAAATTCATATATGGAGTCTCAGGGGACTCCAAATAGTCTTGAAAAAGAATAGCAAATCTGGAGGGCTCATACCTTCCGATATCAAAACCTACTACAAAGCTACAGTAATCAAAACAGTGTGGTACTGGCATAAAGACAGACACATAGACCAATGGAATAGAATAGAGAACCCAGAAATAAACCCTCATACGTATGATCAAACAATTTTTGATAAAGGTGCCAAGACCATTCAATTGGGAAAAGACAGTCTTTTCAACAAATAGTCCTGAGAATACTGGGTATCCACATGCAAAAGAATGAAGTTGGACCCTTACCTCACACCATATACAAAAATTAACTCAAAAGACATCAAGGACCTAAACTTAAGACCTAAAACAATAAAACCCTTAGACAAAAACATAGGAGAAAAGCTTCATGACAGTGGCTTTGGCAATGATTTCTTGGATATGACACCAAAGGCACAGGCAACAAAGGAAAAAGTAGACAAATCAGACTTCTTGAAAATTTAAAATTTTTATGCACAAAAGACACTATCAACAGAACAAAAATGCAAACCACTGGATGGGAAAAAATATTTGCAGATCATATACCTGATAAGGGATTAAAATGCAGAACATATAGAGAATTCCTAAAACTCAACAAAAACAATAGAAAACAAACAACCTGATTCAAAAATGGGCAAATGAGGGGGGCCAGCCCATGGCATAGTGGTTAAGTTTGGCACACTTTGCTTCATCAGCTAGGGTTTGCTGGTTCGGCTCCAGGGCACAGACCTACACCACTCGTCAGCCATGCTGTGGCAGCGACCCACAGACAAAATAGAGGAAGACTGGCAGAGATGTTAGCTCAGGGCAAATCTTCCTCAGCAAAAAAACGTAAAACAAAAAACAAATCAAACCAAAAATGGGCAAATGACTTGAATAGACATTTCTCCAAAGAAGATATATGAATGACCAATAACCACAGGAAAAGATACTCCACATCGTTAATGTTTAGGGAAATGCAAATCAAAACTGCAATGAGATTATACCTCATAACGATTAGGATGGTCACTCTCAAAAAACCAAAAAGCAACAAGTTTTGGCGAGGATGTGGAGAAATTGAAACCCTTGTGCACTGTTGGAGGGAGGGTAAAATGGTACAGCTGCTGTGGAAAACAGTATGGCAGTTTCTCAAAATATTAAAAATAGAATTACCATATGATCCAGCAATTCCATTTCTGTATAAACCCCAAATAATTCAAAGCAGGGTCTCAAAGAGATATTTGTACAACCATGTTCATCGGAGCATTGTTCACAACAGATGAGACGTGCAAGAAACCCAAGTGTCCACTGATGGATAAAAGGGTAGCAAAATAAGGTCCATCCATACAATGGAGTATTATTCAGCCCTAAAAAGGAAGGAAATTCTGACACATGCTACAACACAGATGAACCTTGAGGACGCCATGCTCAGTGAAATGGGCCAGTACAGGAAAACAAATACTGTGTGATTCTACTTACACGTGGTACTTACAGTAGTCAAATCCATAGAGACAAAACGAAGAATGGTGGGGGCCAGGGCTGGGGGAGGGGAGAATGGCAGGTTGTTGCTTAATGGGGACAGAGTTTCAACTTTACAAGATGAAGAGAGCAATGCAGATGGATGGTGGTGATGGTTATACAACAGCGTGAATGTACTTAACGCCACTGAACTGTGTGCTTAAAATGGTCATGAAAGTACATTTTGCTGTGTGTATTTTACCACACACACAAAAAAGGACATAGGAGCCAAAGTGAAGGGCCGGCCACTGGCCAAAGGTTAGGTAACCTGAGCATCTGAATAATCTGAATAATGACTATAATATATCTGAAAAACATTAAATATGAAACAATTCCTGAGCTTGTAATGATAAGTTAAGGACGCCCCACTGGTTACCAAGAGGTTATTAGGGCACCAGTGTATTGCTTTGAAAGTTGATGATCGCAGGGAAAGAATCAGGCGCGTGGCCTGCCTCTCCTGCGCATGCTGTATTTCAGGGTAACCAGCCAGTTGATGAGAACTTTTTCTTTCCAGCACCCCCAGGGCAATAACGAATCAAGGGAGAGACTGTAGCTGGGTATTAGAGCCATCAGATAGCGGTTGAGCGGGATCCTGACAGCGGGGATTCGAGTGGACAGCCCTGAACCCACTCATGGATCTTTGGTCACTCAAAGCAGGACTAGACACCTTGACCTCTGTTGTAAGGTGATGGGAAGAACACACCTGTTACTCTCGCTTAAAAGTCTGCGCCTGAGTCTAATTGAGCCTGTCGCTCCACATACCCGTCTTGAGAAGCAGGAGGAAGAAGGAGTTAACCTCACCAAGCAGAATTGCCCACAGAGCACAGCATCATCGCGGGACCCAGGATCCAGAATCGGAAGGTGCACGTTACCAAGAACCGCAGAGAATCCAGTGCACAGGAAGTGTGTGCTGTGCTCAGGCAAACAATGCCAGAGGACACTTCACCCGCACCTGGGTGTAGGCCACCCTGAGCAGGTCACCTGGTCTCTAACAAGTCCTCGGGACTACAAAGGCTGTCTGGGGGGATGGGGATCCAACACAACAAAAGATTCGAGAGACACACGACCAAGTGCAACACGTGGATCCTGTTTCCGTACGGATTCAATAAATCAACTGGAAAAAGACCTTTCAGGACAATCAGGGACATTTGACTATGAACTGGCTATTAGACAGTAGTAAGGAATTATTATTAATTCTGTTTGGTGTTACAATGGCATGGTGGTTAAGTTGCTGTTTGTGGGGATTTTTTGCTGGGAAAGAGTCTCCCTGAGCTAACATCTGTTGCCAATCTTCCTATTTTTTTTCTCCCCAAAGCCCCAGTGCATAGTTGCATATGCTAGCTGTAGGTCCTTCTAGTTCTTCTCTGTGAGCTGCTGCCACAGCACGGCTGCTGACAGACGGGTGGTGTGGTTCCACGCCCGGGAACCAAACCCAGGTCGCTGAAGCAGAAGACTCTGAACTTTAACCACTAGGCCATCAGGGCTCTTAAGTTTTTTTAAAGTCCTTACTAGTTAGAGATGCATATTGAAATACTGGTGAGTGAAAATGACCTCTGATCAGGAATTTGCTTTAAAATATTCCAGGGGAAAAATGTGTATGTATGTTGGCTAAAGGAAACAATGTTGTGGTTATCACACAATGCTGTAGTTTTGTGTGTTTAAAATTTTCCATATTAAAAAGTTTCACGGAAGTGAATGGAGACAGGGAGACAGCTCATCCAGATGACTCCTTCAAGATGTCAGGCTCTAAAATAATAATAGTGGGAAATATTTATGCAGTGTTTCCTAAGTACCAGGGGCTATTCTCAGCACTTTATACATATGTCGTTTAATCTTTACAACCACCCTATCATGTAGGTACTAATATTATTCCAGTTTTATGGATGAGGACACTGAGGCAGAGAGCAACTAAGGGGCTGGCCCAAAGTCACACATGTTACCGAACCTGAAGTGAGTTCGCTCACCCATTGCACAGCAAGCCAATCTCTGACACCGGAGGTGGTGGAAGAAAGTAGGATTTTTATTTTTGCACAGCGCTGAGCAAGGAGAGAGGGCAGCTAACGCTGAAATCCCAAACTCCCTGAAAAGCTAAAAGGGAAGATTTTTATTTGGGGTTTTAGGTAGGGGAGGGGGAGCATATGGCCTTACTGGTCGGAGCTTTCCCACCAACCTGTCTTTGGCCTTGAGACACTTACAGAGGGGAGGAAGCCTGTGACCTTGCTGGTCAGCAGCTTTCCCACCAGTCTGTATCTCTTTGTGGGGAGGAGATAGTCCAGGTGCTTGTCCTTGAGGGTGTCTGTCTCCATGGAGGATAGTGGATTCTGGAGCCAGGAAGCCAGAGAGTAAGCAGGGAATGAGTGTTTTGGTTTTAACCCCATATATGCTGGGTTTAATGTGGGGAAACTGGTATCAGGGTCGGTATCACGCAGAAGGTAAGCGGCAGAGGAGGTGAGCCCTGACGGCGGCCCCAGAGTCCAGGCCTGCAAGCACCATGCTGTAGTGCTTATCAAAGGGACGGCATTGGTAGCTGCTGCTGCCTAAATATGTCCCCTCAAAATTCATGCTGGAATCCTAACACCCAACGTGACGGTGTTAGGAGGTGGGCCTTTGGGATGTGGTTACACCATGAGAGTGGAGTTTCCACAAGTGGGACCAGTGCCTCATAAAAGAGACCCCAGAGTTCCCTCACTCCTTCGCCGTGTGAGGACACAGCAGGAAGGCGGCCGCCCGCAACCTGGAAGAGGACCCTAGCAGAACCCGACCATGCTGGCGCCCTGGCCTCAGGCTTCCAGCCTCCTGAATGTGAGAGACGTGAGCTATGCGGTCTGTGGTGTTTTGGTATAGCAGCCCAACAGACGAAGACAGTGGCTAGGGACGGAGACTAAGCTGGAGGGCACAAGCCAGTAGGAAGGAAAAGGCTGAAGCCCCAAACAGAGCAGGGTCCCTGAGGACAAGAAGATGACCTCCAGGGCGAGAGGGGCTGAGGGCAGGGGCACAGGTGTAGACAGCTACAGAAGGCCTGCGTGCCTGGTGGCCCACTGCCTTACACCGGGAACACATCCAGCGGGGCTCCACCCAGTGCTGGAAAAGCCAACAGTACACCCTTTACTGAAGGCCTACTGTGTGTCAGGCACAGAGCCAAGGAATTCACACTCCTGGTCTCATCTGAGCTCTACCACATTGCTGTGAGGGAGGTGCCACCACTATTTCCCCACTTCAAGATGACAACTCTGTGGTCTGTGACCCGTCCACACTCACACAGCTAAAAGCAGTGCAGTGAAATAACCCAGGCCATACGATGCCAATCTGTTACTCCATGACGCTGCATTATTCCCCATTTCCCCCTTGTTTCAAGAGAGTTCATGATTACTTGTTGAAGCCTTCTTCTGACCGTATACTAACATTAAAAAAAAAATGAGTGTGTGCAAAATCTGGTGAAATCCATGTAAGGTCTGTAGTCTATTGATTGTAATCTGTCAGTGTCAAATTCCCAGACTCCAGGATACAGTAATTTGGTTGTTCTAGTTATGGAAGATTTTACAATTGTAGGGAGCTGGGCAATGGGTACATGGTACCTCTTTCTACTATTTTTTGACAGTCTATAAATATAAATATTCCAAAATAAAAAATTTCTTTTTAAAAATAATCATTGGATCCAGAGCTGAAAGGACCCAGTGGGTCACACTGGGTGATTAACTCCTTTTTTTTTTTTTTTGAGGTAGATCAGCCCTGAGCTAACATCTGCTGCCAATCCTCCTCTTTTTGCTGAGGAAGACTGGCCCTGAGCTAACATCCGTGCCCATCTTCCTCTACTTTATATGTGGGACGCCTGCCACAGCATGGCTTGATGAGCAGTGTGTAGGTCCGCGCCTGGGATGTGAACTGGCAAACCCCAGGCCGCCAAAACAGAACATGCGAACTTAACTGCTATGCCATGGGGCCAGTCCCAATTCCTCCTTTTTTTACAAGAAAACTGAGCCTTGGAGAATCTTGTTCAGGGGGAGGCCTCACTCGAACTCAGGCTCTCCCCTCCTCCCAGCCCAGAACGTTTCCGTCTCAGCTGCCTTCTCCTCCTGCTCACACTTCCACACCCGTTTCCCTCCCCACAGCAGTCTCCCTCCTTCCTCTCGACACCTTCTACACTTCCTCCTCCCCCACCTCTTGCCAAGCAGTGGGAACAACCAGCAAATGGCTATTTTGGTTTGCTCACTACAGCACACATTGGGCCATCCGAGCATTCTGCTGGGATTGGCGCTCCACGGCTCCCCCCAGGGTTTGTCCTTTGGCCCCACTTGTCGTCTTTCATTCCATTAGAACCTTCAGAATCCTTAAGAAGTGACAGATCAGAAGGAATTCTGATGTCATTACGCTTGGAAAGGTCCCAGGTTCAGGTGTGTTTTTATCTTGTTCCCTGGGATTTGCTGGATCACTTGCCCAAGTGTAACCACCATATGTCAGTTCTCACAAAAATCGATTTACAAAATTATCCAACAAAATACAAACACTCAATAAGCAGTATCACTTGCAATTGATCCATTTCAAAGAAAGTACTACCAGGAGTGGCTAAAGCAACAGAAATGCAAATGTTAACACTGCTTTTAAGTTTTTGTTTTTCGCTTTCAACTGCTTTTTATTTCCACGTGGGGGAACGAGAGGAGAAATGCATAATAGAAGACATTCCAAGCGACACCTTGATAACAGGTAGGTAAGACGCGCTCTGTCGAATGTTGAACTCAGCCGAGACCACAGGGTACTGTGCTCTCTCCTGATGCAGCATTGTTTGGCAATGAGGGTCACGCTGTGTGGTTTTCTCTTGAGACAGTTTATCAAGTTATGCAAACCTAACACGAAAATAGCCTTTAGGATGAATTGCATAATTCATAAAACAGGAAACCCAGGTAGAATATCACAGAATCTAAGCTTGATTTGTTTTTCTGGTTGTTTCTCTTAAGTAAAAGAGCTTCTGATGCCATTAATCACGCTAATTGTGGTTCAGTTCTCAAAAGACACATGAGTTCTCTAGACTGGTCCAGTAAAACGGGACAGAACAGCAGAAGTTAACGTCTCCCGACCACCAGCCTCCTGGAGCCCCACACGTCCCGCAGGGAGGGCGTGCTGTAGGGGGGCACGTGTGTGCAGCTCCAAGACTTCTTTCCAAGCACACTGCCCGTAAAACCTGCTGTCCTCGTGGTGTCTCTGCCACCAAGTACATCCCCGTACGGCTGAGCTTAACTGGCCTTCTGAGAAAGAAAAATGCCCATGGTTTCAGAATTCTATAGAAAACCCAGTATGATATTTAACATTCAAGTCAGAATCAACATCAAATTCCTTGATTTTAATGCAAAAAAGAAAAAAAAAGCAGCAGGATCTAACTCTAGCAGTATTCTTCATAAGTACTGGTCACGTGTTTTTACGTCCAGTTCAATCCTACCCTAAGGAGTCGAATTCCTCTCAATTTCTCTTGGCTATCACATTCGGGTGCTCTATGCAAAAAATAACCCATCCCACAAAAACTCAAATAGATGCAACACGCATGGAGGCAAAGGAAGAGACTGCAATGTGAGACAGAGTTTTGGGGTGAGTAGACTGGAAAGAAGTCATACGGAGGACAGCTGGGTGGCATTGGAACCCTCACTGCTGTGGCCATTGTGGGAAGAAGCTGTGTTTGAGACTGTGGAGTGTGAACAAGACCAGCCGGATCCAAACCCAGCTCTGCCACTTAATAACTGTGCGCCCTCGGGCAAGCTACTTAACCTCTCTGCTTCATTTGTAAAATGGGATAAAAATAATGGTGATACCTGTTTCTTTTGGTTGTGATGATGATTGAATTAATAGTTACAAGGCTCTTAGAAACAGTCAGACACACTGGCTGTGTGTGTCTGATTCCAACTTTCTCATCCTGGGGGATGCTCTGACTCCTGGGTGAATAGCTCTGGGCAGCTGGCCATTTTCCTAGCAACCTGTGAATTTTTCAACCTGCATCTGAAGGACAGAGGAGGAGTGAGAGGGACAGGAGTAGGCTTGCCACCCCGCCTGCTGCTTCATGGCCCACCAGCTCGATGGACTGGGCCTGGGGCACACTTGTGGCAGCAAGAACCACCTGACCTGCCAGAGGGGTCTGAGGCAGGAAGGCAAATGTAGCCAGACAGTGCTCTGCAGCTGCGTGGATGACAGGGCCCAACCTGGCCAGTCCCTCAGCCCAAGTCAGGAGCCTCTTTAAGTCCTTGTGGACACTGCAGTCCACCTCCTTCCTTGTCCTTCCCTGGTTCATTCTTCCCTAACTCCAACTGCACCCCGCTCCCTTTTCAAGCCTCTGTCTCTGTTCTCCCTGCTCTGTCACCTCCTCAGCCATCACCCCCATGCAATTATTTAGGGTTAGAGCTCAGCTGCTCAAAGTCTACTATAACCACAGGGAAAACTGGAAACACACCAGGTCACGTGTTTCAATGTTTCTTTAAAAAAGAATATGGTCCTAAAGTCCCAAAATGTAGAATATGCTAATAGAGAAAAAAATGGGGAAAAATACTTGATTAATCAAAAAGAAAAAGGCAAGAAAGAAGGGATAAAGGAACAAGCAATTAAAAGGACAAATGGAAAACAAATAGCAATATGGTAGGCATAAACCCAACATTTTACACTACATTAAACATAAAAGGATAAAAACTCTCCAATGATTTGGGGCTGGCCCCGCGGCCGAATGGTTAAGTTCGCGCGCTCAGCTGCAGGTGGCCCAGTGTTTCATTGGTTCGAATCCTGGGCGCGGACATGGCACTGCTCATCAAACCACGCTGAGGCAGCGTCCCACATGCCACAACTAGAAGGACCCGCAACAAAGAATATACAACTATGTACCGGGGGCCTTTGGGGAGAGGAAAGAAAAAAATAAAATCTTTAAAAAAAAAAAAAACTCTCCAATGAAAAGATGAAGGTTGTCAGACTGGATTTAAAAACAAAACAACGATATGCTGTTTCCAAAAGAAACACTTTAAAAATAAGGAAAAATTGAAAGTAAAAGAATAGAAAAGATATACCATGTAAATATGAACCAAAACAAACATTACCGGAGTTTAAAGAGACACGCAACTCACTGATGTTGGGTTTAGTAACAGAAAGATGTTCTTGGAGGTGCTTCCTACTTGACTGTTAGGAATTTATTTTAAAACGATTTTGAGCACGATAGAATATCACTTAAGTCTCTATTCTTGTCATTTTTTCTTAAACTGTGATTGTATCTTTAATCATCAGTCCCTTACTTTGATGTGCCAAATAATGTAATAGCATACCCAAAAATACAATTCTTAAACATTTCTTTTAAAACTCCCCTTGATGAAAAACTTTCATTGCATATTTCCTCTATGCTTTTTTGTTCATCATATATTAAAAGCCCCTATATCTAAAGCCAGGACCTTGGCTCTGTTCGTCTGCTTGCAGCATGAGTACGTTCCTGGGGGCTGTGGGCCAGGATCCTCGGACTTCTGCATGCCCATGCTGCCTATGCCAGGAAATGACTCCGTGTCTCCACTCCCTGTCTCACCGAACCATCTCAAAAGCTTCGCTGTCCGTGAGACCCCTGCCTTTCACTTAGTGCACACATGATCATAATGCATGTGTCAAACACTACTTGGTTAAGAAATGCTCACCCAGAATATGCCTATATTTAATTCTTAGATCACCATTAAAACAAAAACACAAATTTTAAAGCTTTGCTGGAGATCTGTGGACACCTGACATCCCTAGTCCGGGAAGAGCACACACCAGCTACGTCTCACTTTTCTCTTCACGACTCTGGGGTCCAAAGGAGTCCAACAAAATAAGCCCATCCAGAAAGTTCAAGAGAGATGACCTCAGAGCTGGTCATCAAAATCTACCTAGAAGTGTGCGTTTGGTCATTAGGACTAAAAATAGGCTGCAGGGAATTCCAGGAATCGGCCTTCCGCATTCCCCAGGTGGAGGTAGCTCTGGGCGCCACGGAACAGCGACTAGAATTTGGAGTCAGAGAGGCGTGCTTACAATTGCGGTCATTGCCCAGCGGCTTGGTGACTTGAGCTCTGTTTCCTTATCTGTGAACTGGAGCTCACACCTGCTCTGGAGCAGCAAAGCACCTGGCATGGCCTGGGACCAGCCACAGGTGTTCATCAATGTTAGTTCCCACCCTCTGGAGCTGTCTCCAACCTTGTCAATTCGGCCTCCCAGGGTCTGTCCTAAGCTACCAGACAAGCAGGTTGGCTGCAGCTCTGGCTCAAACCCTCCCTGAAGGGGAGGATGTTGCCTGAGGAGCAGAGAAGAGGCCTGCATCCCCTACTGGAGGCTGAGGGGAGACAGAGCAGGGCCTGTGCCCCTGTGCCCCATGCCGGTCCACATGCAGCCACATGCAGGATAAGAAACCCTTGCTACGTATGCTCTCTTAGAAATGTCAAGGTCTAAGATATTCTGTGTCTTCATATTGTTTATCTTAGGTCTTCTCAGTAACATTCTCTAAAAATAAGTTCCAGGTTGTCTTGAATGAAAGAAGGGGGAGAGGGCTCTCTGGGGAGAGAGGAGAGGAGTAGGCGGGGATGTGGCAGGCAGCTGTGAGTCACCGCTGCTGGCCTGATGAGCTGTAAAGCCACTTACTCACTGGACCTTGGAGACCTTTTTTTAAACAAGGCTGTTAGTCCTCGTACAAGGCAGGCACGGAGAGAAAGGGAGAAGTGCCATGGAGCACAGTGGCCATAATGTGTGAGGCTGTTCATTAAAAGGAAAACATTCAGAATTTGGGACCAGTTAATGAAAAATTTTGCTCCTGGTTGCTCCCTTCCTAAGGGTCCCCAGATATGACTCTTGCACTATGCCAGACTACCTGGGGTCTTGTTGTTTTTTCCTCTGAGTACAAAACCTATAGGAGACCAGGAGATAGGAGAAGAGGAGGGCACCCCGTTAAATGAGTGCCATCACTCATCATTCCACGGGGAGCAGCTCCCGTTCCTGTCTTCATGGAAGATCCCACCACACCCCAGGGTGTCCGAGGTCAGGTGCTCTCTGAAATCGAACCTGAGCCGAGGATTCAAGCGCGAGTGGTTCATTAAGAAGATGCTCCCAGGTAGGGAGGGAAAGAAGCCAGGCGAGGTGAGATTGCAGGTGAAGCTCAGACTCAGACAGAGCCTGGTGGGCTCCAGAATATAAGGTAATACTGCAGACATATGATCCTGAACTTCCACTTCTGAGCAGATGCCCAAAGAAGTGAAAACAAGGACTCAGACACCTGTTTACCTGTTCACACAGCATCACTCACAACAGCCAAGAGGGGGAAGCAGCCCAGTGTTCACCCACAGAGGAATGGACGAGCAAAATGTGGTCTACACATACAGTGGAGTACTAGTCAGCCTTAAAAAGGAAGGAAATTCTGACACCTGCTCCAACACGCATGAACCTTGAGGACAGTATGCTCAGTGAAAGAAGTCAGAAACCAAAGGACAACTATTGCCTGGGGCCACTTATTGAGATACCCCGAGTAGTCAAATTCAAAAAGCAAAATTAGCACCAAGGTTACCAGGGGCTGGGGGGAGATGGGAACAGGAGTTATCACTTAAACGGGTACAGTTTGTTTGGAGTGATGAAAAAGTTCTGGAAATGGATAGTGGCGGTGATTGCACAACAATGTGAATGTACTTAATGCCACTAAATTGTACACTTATAAACGGTTAAAATGTTAGGTTTTGTTATACATATTTTACCGAGATTTTTAAAAACATAAAACAATAGTCAGATAAGATATCCCACAGAGTTTGTCCCACCGCCAGGCGAAGGAGCTAGGTGCTTGTCCTCTCACACCATTCACTGGCTGTGGGCTCAGGGCGAGGAGCTCTAAAACTCATGGACTCCTCCCATTCTCACGAGGGAACACGGCTCCAGTGCCCAGACACTCCTATGAGGTCACAGGTCACAGCAGAGCATGGGGATGTGGGACATCGACAGTGTCCATCACGCATCGTGGCAGCTGTTTCTCCCTGGCTGCAGAAAGTGCTTCTCCTCCAGAGGGTCACTGACCTCTCTTGGCACCTTGCCTTGCCACTGGCCCCCAGCAAACACCCACAGTTTCTAAGGACGCTGGTTTGGCAGAAGTGTTGGCACTTCCAATCAAATCTCCTCAGCGAAAATATGACAAATACCTAAGAATATAAATGAAGGTAAAGATGTGCACAACCTCTGCACTGAAAATAACAAACTAGTGTGGAGGACCATCCTGAGTTCAGGGGATAGAAAAATGGGCAGAAGATTAACAGATGCCTCACAAGAGAGGAGACACAAATAGCCAGGAAGTAGATGGAAAGGCACTGAACTCATTAATCATCAGGAAAACACAAAGCAAAGCCCAATGAGACGCCATAACACACTACATTTTACACCTACACGCATGACAACACAACGAACTCATGCTCTACCCCTACACATGACAACACAGGTGAACGTCATCCTCTACACCTACACACGACAACAGGACGAACCTCACGCTCTACACCTACACACGACAACGCGGACAAACTTCACTCTCTAAATCTGCACATGACAACACAGGCGAACCTTGTGCTCTCCATCTTCACCTGACAACAGGAATGAACCCCATGCTCTACACCTTCACATGACAACACAGATGAACTTCATAAACACCTATTGATTAGAAGAAGTCAACACAAGAGAACATATACCATATAAAGTACAAAGACAGCTAAAAATAACCTGTCTTAGAAGTCAGAGTGGTGGTTACCTTTTTAGGGGATAGTAAATGGCACAGGGTTATTTGAGATGATGATGTTCTGACCAGTGTAGTTTGGTTCTGAGAACTCGTTGAGCTATACACTGATGATGTCTGTATGATGTAAGGTGTACATATGCTCCTCCTGTCAGCACCATGTCACCTCACTGCAGTCCCTCTACATGGAATCTCAAAAAGTTTCCAGGTTCTAGGGAACAAAGGGTCCTCAGGGAGCCTGGGGCGTTCTAGAAGAGATCACCCTGTATTCACAGCTACTCTTGAAAGCAGTTGCCTTCTAGGCCCAGGTTGCACCAGGGGTCAACCAGATGACTCAGCTTTTAACCACCACACTGTGGGGCCTCCCATCCCTTCTTCTTTCACTCATTCATCAAACAGCAGATGACCAACTCTTGTCTGCAGAGCTTTGGGCTCAGCACTGGACCAACAACACTGGATCTTTCTTCCGCTCACTGAACAGACCTCAGCTTTGTTAGTAGAAGAATTTAAGGACATACAAAGATGGTCACCAAAAAAATGGATCGAAAAATCAAGTTACAGAAAGGACATACATTATGATCTCATTTTTTATGAAATATATAATATGTACTTACAGGAAAAAGGCTAGAAAGATAATACTGAAAACCAAAAACTTCTAGAGGGGATTTTTACTTTCTAAAATTCTTACAGTGAATGCATTTTATTTTTCTAATACCAACTCAAATGGCCTTCAGTTCCAGCTGCAAGGACTCACAGTCTGGAGCCAAAGGGACGATTACATCACGGGTCACAGAGCAGGGCTGAGCGCCTGGACGAGGGGTGCACAGGCACTCGGGGGACCAGGAGACTCGACCCGAGCAGCAGGGAGAGGGTGTGCACAGGCTCGGGGCCTCTGGCCCCCACGACAGTCGGCTCGCGCCTAGCCCCCAGCAGCTCTCAGCCAGTGTCCACTGAATGGAATGCCCAGAGGAAGGGCCCTGGGAAGCAAGGTTGCCCACAAGCTCTGCCAGAACTCTATCTGGGGTTCAAATCACACATACACAGTGTCCAGGGCTGCGAAGTGAGCAGTGCAGTTTGTGGTGAGGGGCCAAGGCCCTTGATTTGGGGATCAGGCTGCTTTATCCTGGCTCTGCCTTTTGCTGTCTGGATGCGTTTAGACCACTTGCTGAGTATTTTTAGCCTCAGCTTCCTCGTCTGTAAAAGTGGGTATTCTTACACCGACTTCACAGGGTTGTAGGGTTAAATGGGAGCTGACAGAAAACACTGCACATTGAAAGCCCAATAATAACATCAAGAATAATTTCTCAGGTGCTTACAAAGCACTTATGATGTGCTAAGTTCTGCGTCAAGCAGTTTGCAAACGTTAACTCATTCTTCATACCCTAGGAGATATACCACCATTATCCTGATGGGGAAACTGAGGCACCGACCAGTTCAGTGCCTTGCTCAAGTGCCCCTGCTCCTAGCCATGCAGTGAGAAGCATGACAAGACAGCCGGTCCTGTCTTGTCTGTGTGCCTTTGTCCCACGGCCGCTCCATCCCTCGGTGAGGCCCTCTCTCCCAAGCTGACTGCCATGAGCAGTGCCTCTCCCCTGCCATCTGGTGGTAGCTGGAGGCATGACACCTCCCTCCACCACTCCCCTCCCACAGCAGGCCGAGGAGGGCATGCCCAGGGCTAACGGATCATGATGAAAGCAGACAGACATACACTCACTCGGTCTGGTAACTCAAGGCAGTCTGCCAGGAACACTGGCGCTGTAAGAGTGGCCCCAGCACTCACTCACTCAAAGTCCCATACTGAACACGCACGGTGATATGCACTCACCCCACCAGCCCTTCCTGAGCCTCTCCCTCGGGGCCAGACACGCCCTAGTGTGTGCCAGGCCCCAGAGGCCCGCAGAAGAGGACTGCAGCCCATCCTGGGTCCTCCAGCACCTCACAGAGTGCAGACGAGGGGACTGACGACCGAACAGCTGGCGTGCTGACAAGGGCAACCCGGTGGGGGCAAGCGTGTGGGTTACAAGAGCAAGGTCTGGAGGAACGGGAGAGGTGGCCTTGATCAAACAGGGAGACCCAACCACCCCAAAAAGAGGCAGGTAGAAAGGGTGCGTGAGCTGCAGGGGGGTCAGGATGTGTGGCAGTAGGAAGACTAAGAGACTGGTTGTTGCCATGGGAGGCAAGGTAAGCGTCTGACAGGTGGCGTGGGGTTGCCGGGAGAGGCTCAGGAGGAAGGACACAGCATGACCCAGGTGTTCTGGAGAGCGGGAAACACACATAGCAGAGATTCTCAGGCCGTCATATATCTGGAAAGCAATCGGTCTGCTTTTCTCCAGAACATTTAGCTGCTTCAGCAGGTGCCCGATCGGGTTAGGGCTGTCACCTACGCTGGTGAACGTTCCGCGTGCACTTGAACAGAAGTGTGCGTTCTGCTGTTGTGGAGGGACGTTCTGCAGACAACAGGCGGTCCGTGGGTTGACGCTGTTCGTGTTTCTCTCTTCTTGCTGGTTTTCTGTCTAGTTGTCTGTCAATGATCGAGGAGTCTTGAGTCCCAACTATAACTGTGGGTCGTCTACTTCTCCTCTCAGTCGTTTTACTTCTGTGCATTGTAACTCTGCTGTTTGATTGCTGTTGTTCAGTAAAAATACTCTATTGTCCTTTCCCCAGATATGTACTGTTTCCATCTTTCCCTCTTCATTCCTGATCTTCCAAGTTTTCTGTTCACATTGTCTTTCTGTTTGAAGAACTTCCTCCAGCAATTATTTTAAAGCAGGTGTTCTGGTGAAAACTTATCTTAGTTTTCCTTCATCTGAGAATATTCTGCCTTCATTCTGAAGGATATGTTGAGTAGATACAGAATTCTGTTTGACAGTTCTTTTCTTTCAACATTTGAAAAACGTGCGACTTCCTTCTGCCCTCCGTGTTTCTGCGGAGGAATCTGTTGTCATTCAAGTGGTTGTTTCCCCATCAGTAATGCGTCATTTCTCTCTATTTTCCTTTTTCTTTTTTTTGTCTTTAGTTTTGAGAAATTTGATCATCATGTATCTGGTGATGGATTTGAGGGAGTTTATCCTGTTTGGGGTTCATTCAGCTTCTTGAATCTGTAGGTTTATCTTTTTCACCAAACTTGGGGAGTCTTCAGCCACCATTTCTCCAATGTTCATTCAGTCCACACCCTTTCTTCTCATCTCCTCTGGGCCCCGCAGAGTGCAGCTGTGACTCTTGTCCCACGGGTTCGTGGAGCTCCGCATCATGCTCTTTTTCTTCAATCTACTTTCTCTCCATTGAACTGATTGGATTATTTATATTGATCTCGTTTCAAGTTCACTGACTCTTTTCTGTCATCTCCTTTCTTTTATTGGGTCTACTCACTGAGTTTTAAATTTCAAATATTGTATTTTTCCTGTTCTAATGTGTCCACCTTTTTCTTTTTATATCTTCTGCTCTTTTCATGAGACTTCCTATTTTGCCCTTTATTTTAAGGGTGCTCAAACTTCTTGTTGATGCATTTTTACAATGGCCACTTTGAAATTCATGTCCAAATGACATGCAGTTCCAACTTCCATGTCATTTAGGTGTTGGTGTCTATAACTGTCTTTTCTCAGTCAAGGTGAGACTTTCCTGGTTGTTGGTGTGGTAAGTTTGTATCCTGGACATTTTGAGTATTATGTTATGACTCTGGTTCCTGTTTAAAGACTCTATTTTAGCAGGCAGTTAACCCATTTAGATCAGAGCACACACCCTCACGCCAACTTAGTGTTCTGAGACTTTGCATTACTACTCTGCTCTGCCTGCTGTGTGCTACCCAGAGGCCAGTCTGAAACCTGGGTGGTATTCCACGCCACAGTTGGAGTCTCAAAGCCTTTGCCGCATTGATGCTGGTTGGTTCCATGCAGACTGCTCAGAGGTGTGCCCAGGACTTCATAAACAGACATGAAGAGCCCCTTCTCCAGCTCCCTCCTCTCTGTCATCCTCCCTCAGCTCTCCAACCTGGAGGAGGGGTGCTGCCTCTTTGTCGTCCTCCACTTTGTGTGGGCGGGTATCTCCAGGCTCCCTCTGTCTCCACATCTGAAGCATCCAGTGGGGAACGTTCAGGTTCTTTCATGGCGTTCATCTGGAGTAGGGCAGACCCATTCAAAGGGGCTCTGACCTGCAGGGCCACCCTTTCCCAGAGCCTCTGGCTAGAGAGAGCAGACTTTCCTGAGCAGATTTTCTCTTTCTTTTTTCTCCTTCTCTCTCTAATTTGTGGTTGCAGATTGCTCTGGCACCAGGTCAGGATATACAGGGATGGCAGAAACAAACAGGGGACTGAGTGGTGCTTTGGGTCCTGAGTCCTTAGCCAGTCACCTTTTTTTCTCCACCTTTCAGTCTTCCGATAGTTGCTTTAGACATTTTGCCCAGGGTTTTTAGCTGTAATTAGCAGGAGAAATAGGGTGGATTGGACTTACTCCACCTTTTCCAGAATCATCAATTATACGTTTTTAAAGAACTTCTTGAGATGGACCGTTCTATAGGCTATGCATTACATATGCATTATGGATTGTTCACAAGCTTCTACAGGGCAAAGGGCCAGTTCTACTCAAAGGATGCCTGAGCCAAAGTCACTCCAACGCACAGGCTGGCTCAAGGGTTTGTCTTGGCTCCCATCCCAGAGCTGCTCTCTCCAGTGTCCCCCTGAGAGCACCTGCCTGTCTAGGGGCTGCCTCGGGGCCAGCCTCCAGGGTGAGGCTCCCATGCAGGCCCTGTCGGGGACTTGGCCCCTGGCGCCTTCGGGCAGGCAGGGTAGCACTGGAGCTGTGGTCTGGGCTTGGGATCTGTCTCCCTCGGTTCTAATTCTGCCTCTACAACTTACTATCTATGTGACTTGGGGCTGTGGCTTTATCTCTCTGAGACTCAGTTTCCAAATTGTAAAATAGGGACAGTAATACAGAATCCAACACGTTTTACAACCCCCACCACTAGCACCTGGTCCAAGACACCCAGATGATGACCACAGCCTCCCCACTTCCACTCCTGATCCTTCTTCACTCTTTGCTCCACACAGTGAAAAATTTAAAGTGAAAGCCACATCATTTCACTCTCCACTCAATTGCTGCTCCACATCCTCACAATGGACTTGTAGACCCTCCATGACCCAGCCCCTACTATGCCTTCAACTTCATCTCCTACCATTCTCTCCTTGCTAACCTCACTCTAGCCACTCTGCTCTTCCTTGAACACCCCAAGAGTGCTCCTGCCCCAGGACCTTTGCATGTCCTCCTGCAGGGAATGATATTCCCCTAGACAGAGACAGCATCATGTTGAGGGAAGGGAAACGGCATATACTCCCTGGGTTTGAATCTTGACTCTGCCATTTGCTAGGTATGCGACTTCAGGCAAATCACTTTTTCTAAGCTTTGGTTTCGTCACATGTAAAATCGTCATAAAAATAGTATCTGCCTACGTACTGTTGTCATGAAAATTCAGATTCTATGTGTAAGTTCCTTAGAATGGTGCTTGGCACAGAATCAGCACTGAATGTGATGTATAGAGATATAGATATAATTTACACATATCATATTTATACCATGTAAGGGCCAATATTATACACATGTGTGTATTTTACTCCCTGCTCCTTCAGGCCTTTGCTGTGACGTCAGAGAAGCCCTCCCTGACTTCCCCTATAACACTTTAGCCCCTGGCACCACCAGGCTCTCCACACGCGTTTTCCCAAGCCTTCCCAACACCTTCCACAGCACATGGCTATTCGTCTACTGTCTCTTTCCGTCTGTATGGAAGCTCCATGAGAACAAAGAGGCTGTTTTGCTCACGTCTGTCCTCAGCCCCCTGGACAGTGCTGTCCATGGACGGGCTCATTAAATACTTGTCAGATGATGGGTGAACAGATCAATGCAGATGCTCTCCTCAGAGCACGTTTTGAGAATGAAGGCGATGATGCACGTGAAGTTCTTAGCACGGTACCTGCACAGCCAAGGTACTGCCAGCTATTTCTCAATAAACATTAGCCAGTTTTTACTCCCACTGTCCCTTCCAAGGGCACGGGGTGGAGAGTTAAGCCACAAGATGCTCTCATATCCCGAAGGGAGACAGTGGGAGTCTCTTCCAGGGATCCAAATTTTAGCAGGAGCCTCGGGACAATGGAGGGAAGGATTCGACACGAGCACACCTACGCTTAGGAAGGAACTGTGCAGGGAGGGTACAGGAGAAGTTGTGCGAGGAAGAAACTGGAGGCAGGAGATGTTGGAAAAGGCCTCTCAGTCCTGACCCACAAGTTTACATTCTGGGTGCAAAGCTTTCATAGGCTTTTTTTCTAGCCCTGAGCTAACATCTGTGACAATCCTCCTCTGATTTGTATGTGGGTTGCCACCACGGCACGGCCACCAACCAGTGGTGTAGGTCCGTGCCAGGGAACCTAACCCAGGCTGCCAAAGCGGAGCTTGCTGAACTTAACCACTAGGCCATGGGGCCAGCCCCCATAGGCTTTTAATTTTTTTGACAGTCCTCACAACTCTGAGAGGGATATATATTACCCTACTCTTCTGAATAGGGAACCAAGGTGTAAGGCACTAAAGTAACTTGTAAATAAGAGCCAGAAGTGGACCAAGAACTCGTCTCCCTCTGCATCCCAGGGTCTGCCTCCTCTGCTGCATGACCTCTTCACCAAGATACATGCTACTCAAACTACAGTATTTTGTGATTTGGGTAAATTGAAAAATATAAGTTCATTTATCAGTAATCATATATAACTATTATTTTTATAATAAATATCTTATATTTTTGAAACAGGGACTTTCAAGATGCAGCAATGGGACATAGACAGATATGATTTCCTTGAATCTGCTCCTGGTTTGGGAATGTTTGTGACGGTTACAACTTACAATAATGAGGTAAAACGTTCCTTTATGCTTTGTCACTAATATTTTTCATTTGTTAAAAATTCATGTGTCATGCATCCTCACAAACTTTTTAAATCTCTGCATAAGCACACATTAACCAGCACTTAGTTTCTAATGTGTCCAGCCCTGAATAAGGGACCACACAGAGATGCAGAAAGTGCCTGCCTTAGCTGAGGAGCAGAGATGCCTTAGCATAAAAAGTTTAAAAACGCAAAGGGCAGGCCTCACATTCACCCCCCTGAGGTTTTCTGGTCTTGTTGGACAGAGGGGATCCACAGGACCAATGCATCCCCGTGGCTTTGCAGGTGCCACAGCCCCATCCAAGCACGAGAGTCAGACAGGCCACCTCCTCCCTCCTCTTGTCCTGGCGGTGTGGCAGCCCCTGGTCTCACAGAGAGACCCTCCTCCTCACTGAGAGTTAGCGAAGGAGTAGAAAAGGCTTCATGGTCAAGAGGAAAGAACGTGGATTTTGGAGTCAGAGCCAAGTCAAAGTGTAGACCGTCATCTTCAAGCTGAATGTTACCCAGGGATCTGACTGCTTCAACCCTCAGTCTTCTCATCTGTGCAACGGACGTAACAGAGACGCGCATTCCCCACGTGCAGGCTCAGTGGAACCTGACTTGCTCAGCCCAGCAATCCAAACACAGTTGCGAGAACTGCTTCCCTTTGGACTTTGGAGTTTCCCTGGGGTGCACTCATGGGGTAGCAGGATGGTGGTGGAGCAAAGCCTTGTAGAGCAGAACAGGCATCCTCCGCGGTGAGGAGCGGGTACTTGGTGTAGACAGGTCGAAGTTCCTGTTCTCATGAACTGGACACCTGATGGGTCTGAGCTCAGGGCGAACACGTTGACACTCCCGCTCAGGTGGAGGCTGGAAGCCAGGTCACTGGGGACTCCACTCCAGCCAGACTGCTGGACACTTGATTCTTGCCTGTGTAGCAGTCTTTTCTTGGCACACTTGGCACCTCCCTGATGATAGTTCCATGGGGCCCATTTTCCTAACCCCAGTCACCTGTCAGTACAGCCACCTCGTCCTTTGCCCACCCCTCCTCCTATGCTTCTTGGCTGGTTACACCTCTCCTTTACCACCTCTCCTCTGTCCCTTCCCAGCAGTCCTTCAGGACCAGTCTGGGGCTATCTCCACAGCTTATTAAACACAGAACCCAAATTTTAGTTGGGTTAAAAATTGTCACAGAAAAACCTATTCACTGTTTCTAAAAGACAGAGAAGTTTCATTCTTCAAAAAACAGAATTGCCTGGGGCTGGCTCCATGGCTGAGTGGTTAAGTTTGTGTGCTCTGCTGTAGGCGGCCCAGTGTTTCATCGGTTCGAATCCTGGGCGCGGACATGTCACTGCTCATCGAACCACGCTGAGGCAGCGTCCCACATGCCACAACTAGAAGGACCCACAACGAAGAATATACAACTATGTATTGGGGGCTTTGGGGAGAAAAAGGAAAACAATAAAATCTTGGGGAAAAAAAAAAAAAACCAGGATTGCCTGAAACTATATCCCCTTCCAGAAGGGAGGAGAAATATGTTCATTCATCCTGCAAACATTCAACAAATATTTACCATGGGCCTAATATATGCCCAACCCAATTCTTGGCCTAGGAGAGAGACAAAATGCTCACCCTATAGCCCTGATTTCCAGGCAGGCTCTCTCCATCTGGAAGTGGGGTGACAGGAAATAGCTCCAGTTTCAACATTTCTTCAGGCTAAGATCACTTTTTAAGATCCTCATCAGCACCCCTACCAGGACTTAGACTGTCCCTTCTCGGGTCATTGGTCTGAGGACACAGGACACTCTAAGTTGCCTACCTCATAGTGTGTCCATTCCTATGGCATGTGATTGACAGCCCAAAGGAATAACATGGCTGGTAGGGTAGGTAGGGAAAACAACAAAAACAATATATATGTACCATACAAACATATGCAGCTTGTATTCCATTTTCCATTATTCCATGTCCAATAGTCCTATTCCATTTTGTAGAAGAGGAACTGTGGTTCTAAGAGGTCGAATGACTTATACAAGATCCCATTGTCAGCAAGTGGCAATACTGAGATTTAAACTCAAGTACATTCTTTTCCAATGCACCAAACTAATAGGCATTCAAAACATGTTTGCTGACTTGAATACTCATTGGAAGTAGACTATGCAGAATTTCAATATGAAACCGAAGCTCAGAAATAGGTAATGAGCAGCCACTGAATATTTTCCCAAGCAAGAGTTCTTTGTTATTCATACAAAATTAGAAATCAATTATGAAATCTGGAATGCAGTTTTATTTAACAAAATTTCCCTATCAACAGTCTATTAAAAGGAGTATACAGCAAGATCCTTTAATTTTCTCCAAAATTGAAAGACTTAAAAAGAGAATCTTTACTGCATTTTTCTATGTGTAATATATACCTTTTAAAAAAATTAATCATCAGGGAAATGCAAATCAAAACTACACTAAGATATCACCTTACACCCGTTAGATTGGCAAAAACATCCAAAACCAAGAGCAACAAATGTTGGAGAGGTTGTGGAGAAAAAGGAACCCTCATACACTGTTGGTGGGAATGCAAACCCGTGCAGCCACTATGGAAAACAGTATGGAGATTTCTCAAAAAGTTAAAAATAGAAATACCCTATGACCCAGACATCCCATTACTGGGTATCTATCCTAAGAACCTGAAATCAGAAATCCCAAGAGTCCCTTGCACCCCTATGTTCATCGCAGCATTATTTACAATAGCCAAGACGTGGAACCAACCTACATGCCCAGAAACTGATGATTGGATAAACAAGATATGGTATACATACACAATGGAATACTACTCAGCCATAAAAAAAGACAAAATTGGCCCATTCGCAGCAACGTGGATGGACCTCGAGGGTATTATGGTAAATGAAATAAGCCAGTCAGAGAAAGACGAACTCTATATGACTCCACTCATAGGTGGAAATTAATATATTGACAGGGAGATCTGATCGGTGGTTACCAGGGAAAAAGGGGGGTGGGGGGAGGGCACAAAGGGGGAAGTGGTGTACCCACAACATGACTAACAAAAATGTACAACTGAAATCTCACAAGGTTGTAATCTATCATAACATTAATTAAAAAAAATTAATAGATGTTACTTTTGAGAGCAGTTTTAGGTTCACAGCAAAATTCGTTGGGAAGTACAGAGCGTTCCCACATGCCCTCTGCCTGCCCAAACAGCCTCCCTCACTACCAGCACCAGAGTGGTATGTGTTACAATCCATGAACCTCCGTGGATACATTATAACCACCCAAAGTCCACAGTTTACATTAAACTTCACTAATGATGTACTTTCTATGGGTTTGACAAATGTATGACTTGTATCCACCATTATAGTATCCTGTACAGTAGTTTCACTGCCCCAAAAATCCTCTGTCCTCCACCTATTCCTCCCTCTCTCCTCCCTCACCTTTGGCAACCAGTGATCTTTTTACTGTCTCTGCAGTTTTGCCTTTTCCAGAATGTCATAGAGTTGGAATCATACAGTACATGTAGCCTCTTCAGATTGGCTTCTTTCACTTAGAAATATGCATTTAAGGTTCTTCTGTGTCTTTTCAAGGCTTGATAGCGCATTTTTTTATTACAGTTGTACATCATTATTAGTCATGTTGTGGGTACACCACTTCACCCCTAGTGCCCTCCCCCACCCCCCTTTCCCCTGGTAACCACCAATCAGTTCTCTTTGTCCATATGTTAACTACCACCTATGAGTGGAGTCATACAGAGTTCGTCTTTCTCTGTCTGGCTTATTTCACTCAACATAATACCCTCAAGGTCTATCTATGTTGTTGTGAATGGGATGACTTTGTCCTTTTTATGGCTGAGTAGTATTCGATTGTGTATATATACCATATCTTCTTTATCCAATCATCAGTTTCTGGGCACTTAGGTTGGTTCCACGTCTTGGCTATTGTGAATAATGCTGCGATGAACATAGGGGTGCATGGGACGTTTGGAATTGCTGATTTCAGGTTCTTAGGATAGATACCCAGTAGTGGGATGGCTGGGTCATAGGGTATTTCTATTCTTAACTTTTTGAGGAATCTCCATACTGTTTTCCATAGTGGCTGCACCAGTGTGCATTCCCACCAACAGTGATTGAGGGTTCCTTTTTCTCCACAACCTCTCCAACATTTGTCACTCTTGGTTTTGGATATTTTTGCCATTCTAACAGGTGAAAGGTGATATCTTAGTGTACTTTTGATTTGCATTTCCCTGATGATTAGTGATGATAAGCATCTTTTCATGTGTCTACTGGCCATCCGTATATCTTCTTTGGAGAAATGTCTGTTTATGTCCCCTGCCCATTTTGTAACTGGGTTGTTTGATTTTTTATTGTTGAGTTGTGTGAGTTCTTTGTATGTTATGGAGATTAACTCTTTGTCAGATAAATAACTTGTAAATATTTTTTCCCAATTAGTGGGCTGTTTTTTTTTTTAATCCTGTTTTCCCTTGCCTTGAAGAAGCTCTTTAGTCTGATGAAGTCCCATTTGTTTATTCTTTCTATTGTTTCCCTCATGTGAGGGGTTATTGTATCTGAAAAGATTCTTTTGAAGCTGATGTCAAAGAGTGTACTGCCGATATTCTCTTCTAGAAGATTTATTGTTTCAGGCCTAATCTTTAGGTCTCTGATCCATTTTGAGTTTATTTTAGTAAATGGTGAAAAAGAATGGTTGATTTTCATTCTTTTACACGTGGCTGTCCAGTTTTCCCAGCACCATTTATTGAAGAGACTTTCTTTCCTCCATTGTAGGCCCTCAGCTCCTTTGTCAAAGATTAGCTGTCCATAGATGTGTGGTTTTATTTCTGGGCTTTCAATTCTGTTTCATTGATCTGTACACTTGTTTTTGTACCAGTACCATGCTGTTTTGATTACTGTAGCTTTGTAGCATGTTTTGAAGTCAGGGATTGTGATGCCTCCAGCTTTGTTCTTCTTTCTCAGAATTGCTTTAGCAATTCTGGGTCTTTTGTTGCCCCATATGGATTTTAGGATTCTTTGTTCAATTTATGTAAAGAATGACATTGGAATTCTGATTGGGATAGCGTTGAATCTGTAGATTGCTTTAGGTAATATGGACATTTTAACTATGTTTATTCTTCCAATCCATGTGCATGGAATGTCCTTCCATCTTTCTACGTCATCATCGACTTCTTTCAAGAAGGTCTTGTAGTTTTCGTTGTATAGATCTTTCACTTCCTTGGTTAAATTTATCCCAAGGTATTTTATTCTTTTTGTTGCAATCGTGAATGGGATTGAGTTCTTGAGATCTTTTTCTGCTGGTTCGTTGTTAGCATATAGAAATGCTACTGATTCATGTATGTTGATTTTATACCCTACGACTTTGCTGTAGTTGTTGATTGTTTCTAATAGTTTTCCTATGGATTCTTTGGGGTTTTCTATATATAAGATCATGTCGTCTGCAAACTGCGAGAGTTCTACTTCTTCGTTGCCTATTTGGATTCATTTTATTTCTTTTTCCTGCCGAATTGCTCTGGCCAACACCTCCAGTACTATGTTGAATAAGAGTGGTGAAAGTGGGCACCCTTGTCTTGTTCCTGTTCTGAGAGGGATGGGTTTCAGTTTTTGTCCGTTGAGTATGATGTTGGCTGTGGGTTTGTCATATATGGCCTTTATTATGTTGGGGTACTTTCCTTCTATACCTATTTTATTGAGGGTTTTTATCATAAATGGATGTTGGATCTTGTCAAATGCTTTCTCTGCATCTATTGAGATGACCATGTGGTTTTTGTTTCTCATTTTGTTAATGTAGTGAATCACGTTGATTGACTTGCGGATGTTGAACCATCCCTGTGTCCCTGGTATAAATCCCACTTGATCATGGTGTATATTGATAGAGCATTTTTTTAGCACTGAATAATATTCTATCATCAGGATTTATACCATGATTTATTTGTTTACCTGCAGAAGGACATTTTTGTTGATTGCAAATTTTGGCAATTACAAACAAAGCTGCTATAAACATTCACATGCAGTTTTTCGTGTGGATATGTTTCCATCTTATATGAGTAAATAAATAGCATGACTGCTGGACTATATCATAAGAGTACATTCAGTTTTGTAAGAAAGTGCCAAAATGACTTCCAAAGTCACCGTACCATTTTGCATTCCCACCAGCAAGGAGAGCAATGGGCGCTCTTGTCGTCCACTTCCCAGCCAGCATTCAGTGTTGTCAGTTTCAATTTTTGCCATTCTCATAGGAGTGAAGTGGTATCTCATTGTTTTTAATTTGCAATTCCCTAATGACATATGACATGCAGCATCTTTTCATATGCTTATGGCCATTTGTATGTCTTCTTTGGTGAGGTGTCTCTTCAGGTCTTTTGCCAATTTTTTAATGGATTTCCTCATTTTCTCGTTTTCAGGGTTCTTTTTGTATTTTGGGTAGCAGTCCTTTATCAGATATGTCTGTTATAAATATTTTCTCCAGTCTGTGGTTTGTCTCCTTATTCTCTTGACAGTGTCTTTTGCAGAGCAGAAGTTTGTAATTTTAATGAAGTCCAGCTCCTCAATTATTTCTTTCATGGATCGTGCCTTTGGTTATATCGAAAAAGGCATAACCAAACCCAAGGGCACCTAGGTTTTCCCCTATTCATCTTCTAGAGTTTTAGTTTTGTATTTTATATTTAGATCTATGATCCATTTTGAGTTAATTTTTGTAAAAGGTGTAAGGTCTATGTCTACATTGACATCTATGTCCATGAGAGATACTGGTTTATAGTTTTCTTGTGTCTTTCTCTAGTTTTGCTATTAGAGTAATGCTGGACTCATAGAATGAGTTAGGAAGTAGTCTCTCTGCTTGTATCTTCTGGAAAAGATTATAGATAACTGGTATAACTTCTTACTTAAATGTTTGGTAGAATTCACCAGTGAACCCATCTAGGCCTGGTGCTGTTTTGGAAGATTATGATCTATTCCATTTCTTTAATAGATATAGGCCTATTTGGATTGTTTATTTCTTCTTGTGAGCCTTTTGACACATTGTGTCTTTCAACGCATTGGTCTGTTTCATCTAGATTATCAAGCTTGTGGGCATAGAGTTGTTCACAGTATTCCCCTATTACACTATGGAAGTCAACGGGATCTGCAGCAATGCCTCTCTTTCACTTCTGATATTAACTTAGGTCTTCTCTCTTTCTTAGTTAGCCTGGCTAGAGGACTATTGATTTTTATTGATCTTTTCAAACAACCAGCTTTTGGTTTCGTTAATTTTCTCTCTATTTCCTGTTTTCAATTTCACTGATTCCTGCACTAGTCTTTATTAGAGCAGATCTTATTCTCTTCTTCTGCTTACTGTGGACTTGACTTGTTCTTCTTTTTTCTGGTTTCCTAAGGTCGAAGCTTAGAGGATTGATTTTAGATCTTTCTCCTTTTCTAATATATGCATTCAATGCTATAAATTTCACTCTAAGTACTTCTTTTGCTGTATCCTTCAAATGTTGATAAGTTATTTTCACTTTAATTCAGTTCAAAATATTTTTTGAGATTTTTTTTTCTGGGGAAGATTAGACCTAAGCTAACTGCTGCCAATCCTCCTCTTTTTGCTGAGGAAGACTGGCCCTGAGCTAAAATCCATGCCCATCTTCCTCTACTTTATATGTGGGATGCCTGCCACAGCATGGCTTGCCAAGCAATGCCATGTCCACACCCGGGATCCAAACCGGTGAACCCTGGGCCACCGAAGTGGAACATGCACACTTAACCACTGTGCCTCTGGGCTGGCCCTGAAATTTTTTTTTTTTTTTTGAGGAAGATTAGCCCTGAGCTAACTACTGCCAATCCTTCTCTTTTTGCTGAGGAAGACTGGCCCTGAGCTCACATCCATGTCCATCTTCCTCTACTTTATACATGGGACGCCTGCCACAGCATGGCTTGCCAAGTGGTGCCATGTCTGCACCCGGGATCCAAACCGGCAAACCCTGGGCCACCGAAAAGTGGAACATGCAAACTCAACCACTGCACCACCAGGCTGGCCCTGACCCTGAGATTTTTTAATTGTGGTAAAATACACATGAAACTTACCGTCTTAACCTTTACTAAGTGTGCATTTCAGGGGTATTAAATATATCCTTCATGTCATGCAACCATCACAACCATCCATTCCCCCTAACTCTTCATCTTGTAAAACTGAAACTCTATACACATTAAACAGTAACTCCCTCACGATTTTGATGACTCTAAGTACCTTACGTAAGTTGCTTCATACAGGGATTGTCTTTTTGTGACTGGCTTATTTCACTTAGGTTAATGTCCTCAAGATTCATCCACACTGTAGCATATTGCAGAACTTCCTTCCTTTTTAAGGCTAATATTCCAATGTATGTATATACCACATTTTACTCATCCATTCATCTGTTGATCAACACTCAGGTTGCTCCCACATTCTAGCTATTGTGAATAGTGCTGCGATGAACATGGGTGTACAAATATCTCTTGGAGACCCTGCTTTGAATTCTTTGGGTTTATACCCAGAAACAAAATTGCTGGATCATATGGTAATTCTATTTTCATATTTCTGAGGAACAACCATATTGTTTTTCACAGTGGCTTCACCATTGTACATTCCCACCAACAGTGCACAAGGGCTGCAATTTCTCCACATCTCTGCCAACACTTGCATTTTTAAAATTAATATTAATTTTATAGCAGCCATCCTAATAGTTGTGAGGTGGTATCTCATTGTAGTTTTCATTTGTACTTCTCTAATTATTAGTGATGTTGAGCATCTTTTCATGTGTTTATTGCCCTTTTTCCTTTTAGCACTTTGAAGGTATCAGCCCACTGCCTTCTGGTCTCCAAAGTTTCTGGTGAGAAATCTGCTGATGATCTTATTGAAGATCCCTTGTATGTGATGATATCACAGATCCCTGATATCTGGAAGACAGGGTCTTTTCTGCTCACCCCAGGTTCCACAAGCTGCATGCAAGCTGCTCCAGGAACACGTGCACAGATGCCTGCTGCATGGCTAGGGGTGGGGATGGGTAGCTGCTACTGAGCTAAGAGCTGAAATTGACTCAAATTAACCATTTTACTGTCCAAGACTTCCCCTGGAAGTTGCAAGCCTTCAACAGAGTTCTAGAATGTTCCATCGGACAGATTCTAACAGTTTAACTGCTGTCTAGATGGAAAGACAGACTCCTGGTGCTTTCTACTCCACCATCTTCCCGGAATCCTCTCCTAGGTCAAAATATTTTTGCATTTCTCTTATGATTACTTCCTTGACCCACTTATTATTTAGAAGTGTGCTGTTTAATCTCTTAAATATTTTGGGATTTTCCAGCTATTTTTCTGTTATTGATTTCTACTTTAATTTCACTGTGTTCTGAGAGCATACATTGTGGTTTCCATATTTTAAGTGTGTTAAGGCATGCTTCATGGCCCAGAACATTGTGTATCTTGGTGAATGATCCATGTGAGCCCGAGAAGAATGTGTATCCTGCTATTGTTGGATGTAGTGTATACGTGCTAATTATATCCAGTTGATTGATGGTGCTGTTGAGTTCAACTATGTCCTTACTGATCTGCTACTGGGTCAGCCCACTTCTGATAGAGGGATGCTGAAGTCTCCAACTGTAACAGTGAGTTCTTCTATTTCTCCTTGAAGTTCCATCAGGCTTTGCGTCACATACCTTGACACTCTGTTGTCAGGTGCACAGACATTAAGGATTGTTTTGTCTTCTTGGAGAATTAACCTCTTTATCATTTTGTAATGCTCTATTATGTCATTATCCCTGTTAATTTTCCTTTACTGTGTCTGAAGTTAATATAGCTACTCCAGCTTTCCTCTGATTAAGATTCGCTTAAAGCTGGCATACACGTCTTTCTCCATCTTTTAACTTTCCATCTATATGTGTCTTTATACTTAAAGTGGATTTTTTGTAGACAATATATAGTTGGGTCTTGTTTTTTGATCCACTCTGACAATCTCTGTCTTTTAATTGGTGTATTTAGAACTTGATGTTCAAAATGATTGCTGATATAGTTGGATTAATATCCACCATATTTGATACTGTTTTCTATTCGTTGTCCTTGTTCTTTGTTCCCATTTTCGTCTTCCACTCTTTCTTTTGTGCTTCAATTGATCATTTTACATGATTTTATCTTCTTTCTTAGCATATCAATTATACTTATTTTTTTACTTTTTTTAGTGGTTGCCCTAGAGTTTGCAATCTATATCTGCAATTAATCCAAGTTTACCTTCAAATAACACCATACCACTTCACAGGTAGTGCAAGCGCCTTATGATAACAAAGTATCCCTAATTCTCCCCTTCCACCCCTTGCATCATTGCTGTCATTCATTTCACTTACACATAAACTACAATCATCAATTACACTATTGCTATTATTTTGAACAGACTGTTATCGGTAAGATCAATTAAGAAGAAAAATGCAAGTTTTAATTTTACCTTCACTTATTCCTTCTCCCACGCCCTTCCATTCTTCATGTAGATCCAAGTTTCTCATCTGTGTCATTTTCCTTCTCTCTGAACAACTTTTAACATTTCTTTCAAGGAAGGTTAATCACGGACGAATTTCCATAATCTTTGTTTCTCTGAGAAAAATCTTTATTTCTCCTTCTCTTTTGGAGGAGAATTTCAGAAGGTACAGAATTCCAGGCTGGTGGTCTTTCTCTCAACACTTTACGTATCTCACTGCACTCTTTCTTGCCTGCATGGTTTCTGAGAAGTCGGATTAATTCTTAGCTTTACTCCTCATTGTCTAAGGTGTTTTTTCCTCTGGCTTCTTTCAGGATTTTTTTCTCTATCTTTTGTATCCGCAGTTTTAACACGATATGGCCAGGTCTAGTGTTTTGAGTATTTATCCTGCTTGGTCCTCTCTAAGCTTCCAAGGTCTGTGGTTTGGCGTCTGACATTAATTTCGGGAAATTTTCAGTCATTATTGCTTTAATTATTTTTTCTGTTCCTTTCTCTTTTTCTTCTTCTCTGGTATTTCCATTATGTGTATGTTACACCTAGGTAGTTGTCCCACAGTCCTTGAATACTCTGCTCCTTTTTCATTTTTTTTAAGTCTGCTCTCTTTGCTTTTCAGTTTGGGAAGTTTCTGTTGATATATTCTTAGGTTCAGAGATTCTTTCCTCGGCTCTGTCCAGTCTATGAATGAGCTCATCAAAGGCATTCATTTCTGCTAAGTGTTTTTGATTTCTAGCATCTCTCTTTGATTCCTTCTTAGAGTTTCCATCTCTCTGCTCCCATTACCCATTTGTTCTCACATGTTGTCTACATTTTCTGCTGGAGCCCTTAGCACATTAATCATAGTTTTTCCAAGTTCCTGATGGGATAATTCCAATATTCCTGCCATATCTGAACCTGGTTCTGATGCTTGCTCTGTTTCCTTCAAACTGTGTTTTTTTTGTTTTTTGTTTTTTTGCCTGTTTGTATGCCATGCAACTTTTTCTAATTGAAATTTGCCAATGTACTGGGTAAAAGGAACCCAGTACTGGCTCCCACAGAGTTTTCTGCTCTGGTAAGTTGTGATCCTTTGTATTTGCTTGTTTGTCTCTCCAATTTGGGACAGTGGTTTGCCCTGTGACCTCAATTCTCTGAGAGATCTAAGAAGAATTGATTTTCTTTTTGTTCAGCTTTTACTCGTTAGGGCAGAGTGACAAACTTTCAAGCTCCTTGTATTCCAGGATGTAAGTCCTATACCTGTTTTTAAAACAGCAAACAATATAGAAATTAACTAAACAGAAAATCAAAGTGCCCCAACAAATATAACCACCTAACAGCTTGGTGTATACTCTTTAGAATCTAAGCATATAGAAACATATATATGTGTGTGTACTTTTACAAATGATACTTTTTACAAAAATGGGATCCCATAGAGGCTGCTCTACCACGGGATATTATGGACACCTTTAGTACAGGTATGGGTATAATATTCTTTTACTATTGCCATGTAACGCTCCTTTGTTTGACTTTACCTAAATTTAATCAATCTCCTGCTGAAAGGTATTGTTACTTCAAAAATGCAATTTTGCTATTACAAATAACATCACACTGAATGTCCTTTTACATATAACTTTGTCCACTACTGCATTTCCATAGAATAAATTTCTACAGGGAGAACTGCTGGGTCAATGGTTATGTACATTTTAATTTTCAATACGTATTGCCAAGCTGCAGTCTAAAATGGTTGTTCAATTTATGTTCCCAAAACAGTGCTGGAGACAGTATTTCTCAGCACTATCCTTGGGTACTTTTAAATCTTTGCCAATCTGATAACAAATGAGGAATATCCTACGGTGGTTTATATATATATATATTTAACATATATTTTATTTCTAGCAAGGCTGAATATTTTTCATGTTTATTGGCCATTTGATTTCTTCCTTAGGAACTGCACAATTTTTACTGGATTATATAGGGGAGATTTATTTTTAAGAATGGAAAAGAGAGAATAATAAACTTAAACTATGGAAATCCTCACTCCTAGGTATTATTGTCAAAGTTATATGGCCCACAAGGAGCATTCTATTTTACTTCACATTCACCTGGTGAACACATCATTTGCTTAGAATCTAATTCTACGAGGCTGGTGTCCTTTGGAGGGAGTAAGCTGGTGAGTATACGCCTGCCATGTCCTTGTTGATGAACACGACGTCAGCACTATTCAGGCATGACATTGGTATGCAGAACCATTACACCCAGCCTGGCCAGATGCTTATTAAAGTCTTGCATCTCGATCTCAGTGCACAACCAAAGAGGGAGACGGAGAGCTTGGAAGGGGTTCAAAGGAGAGCCACGAAGTTGATTAAAGGGCTTGAAAAATAAGAACTGTGAGGGAAGGTGAAAAGAACTGTGATTATTCAGGCTTGAAAACAAGTGAAGGGTGAATTAATAATGGAATTGCAATAAATAAAACTCTTACATGGTAGATGGTGATCAGCTATTTTCTAAATGTGCTGAGAACAGACGAAGAGAATTGGTACTTAGCAGCAGAAATTTAGCTATACATAAAGAAAATTTTCCTGCAAGTAGTCAAATTCTCTCAGCACCAAAGGCATTTTTGCCTAATAGTGAATCTGATGTTCAGGAAGGAGTAACTACTCCTTCAGGTCAGGAGGTCACCATTTAATGCATTTTTATTACAAAGAAAGACTAGCGAGGGTAATGGGGACAGTGGCAGTGAGGCAAACAGGAGAGGAGAATGAAGCAATGCCTGCTCTCGAAAAGGGGGACAGAGAAAAAGCAGAGAGGGACGGGAGGAGAGAGGCAAGAGCAGGGCTGTTGTGAACACGCGTCTTCCTCTTTACCATTTGTACAGCGGATCCACTTAGATATTCGAGTCGGAGAACATGACCTTGATGCAGCCATTGCTCAAGCAAAGGACAAAGTTAATGAAGTTAGCTTCAAGCTTGAACATCTAATTGAGCAAATTGAGCAAATAGTCAAAGAACAAAACTATCAAAGGGTCAGTTTGCTTATTCAGCTTATTTTATCTCTTCCTGCCAGGAAAGCAATTCTCGAGTCAAAGCCCCCAAACCAAGGAAAGAACAAGCTGCCTGTTCCTCCGTCTTTCTCTCCGAGCTTGGACTGTGTGGCACGCAGGGAGTGGGGAGGGAGCGGTCTCTCACTGTCTGCTGGACCAGGAGCTGCTCCAGGAAGGGGGACTGGGGCTCATTCGCCTTGGGGTGCGAGCTTACAGAATGAATACATGAGGGCTTCCAAACACACCCGCATATTTGAAGAGGCTCAGAACTCCCACTTGGGAAATCACAACTTTGTTCTTGTGACATTTCGTGCTTTCCGGATCACTGTGCTCAGCAGACTCTGGTCAGATGTGGGCCCAAAGCTGCTCCACCACTCAATAACCTTGTGACGTCTCTAAGTTTCAGTCTCCTTATCTGGAAATTAGGATGAAGACGAGTGTGCTTGGCACAGTGCCCAGCTTAAAGTAAGGACTCAAATGATGAGAACTGACCACTATTGGTTAATGCTCACTTTGCTTGATGGTGACAAACAAAATGTGTAAAGTGATAGATCAAATACCTGATATTTTACACAAATATACAAAAACGTGTTTCATGAGGTTGATTCTTACTCCTTGCCTTTGGCTAACAACGCACCCTGGCTTAGAAAACCAGATATTGCACTTTGGTATAAGAGATTAATTGTGAAATACTAAATACATTGAATGCATACAGCACCTTCCCCTCAAATTCACACATTAAGTACTTTAAGAAACTAACTCCGCCTATTTCTCTTCTCTTCCTGCACAGGACCGTGAAGAAAATTTTCGAATGACCAGCGAAGATACAAATAGCAATGTTTTATGGTGGGCTTTTGCACAAACATTAATCTTTATCTCAGTTGGAATTTTCCAAATGAAGTCCCTTAAAGACTTCTTTATAGCTAAGAAGCTTGTTTAAAATGTCAATAAAGACAAACAACCACCTGCTAATTGGCACAATGTTTGAGTTAATAAATCGAGATACATTCACAAGTGTGTATTACTTTTATGCTTTCAAAGACATCAGGGGTTGACATTAATGTCACAGCATTGTAACACTGATAAAATGTTACTTTAACAATGTAGCCTCGGAGTTTGAGAGAATAAGCACATCCCTCAGTTCTCATCTTGAACTCGGTATAGATCAGCACAGTCCAATAGAAATAAAATGTGAGCCACATACATAAGTTTTAAGTTTTCTGGTTGCTACACTAAAAAGGTTTTTAACCTTAGTGACACATATTTAACCCAATACATCAAAAATATTAACATTTTAACCACACAATCTGTATAAAATTATTTACATTCCTTTTTTGATATGAAGTCTTGGAAGTCCAGGTGTATTCTACACTCAAAGCACATCTCAGTTTGGACCAGCCACACTTCCAGGGCTCAAAGGCCACATGAGGTCCAGAGCCACAGTAGCGGACAGAGAGAGTGCATCCTTCCGCTCAGAAAGAGGCATGCCGAATCTCTTTCTCCTATTTCCCCGAAAGATGGCAACTTTTCTTCACAAAGTAAATGGCCCAGAAGCTTCTCTGAACCAAGTTTTCTCACTTGGTCCCCACTAGGCCTTGGAGACTGTCTGACCCGCCCCCGGATGCAGACGGAAACTCTGCTCTTCCAAGCCATGGATGGGGAACCACACAAGGAGCGTAACTCTCCGAAAAGCAACTTCCATCTATTTTCTTTTAATTTAATTTTGAAGTAATTATAAGCTCACTGGAAGTTGCAAAAACAGTACAAAGAATCCCTTCCCCCGCTCCCCCATCTATTACTTTTTAAAAGGGAAATAATGTCCTCTAGATCAAGGCCTTTCACGCAAGCACGTTAGAGGCAAGCAGCGGCCTCTGGCCTGGCCCACCTCTAGCATGTGGTCCACCAGTGGGCCCGAGGCCCCAGGCAGATCGCTCCCTGGACACTCAGTCCTCCTGGTCTCTCAGTCCACCTGGTGCCCCCATCCTGGTCTACCTGGTGCTCCTAGTCCCCCCACCCCCAGAGCTTCCCAAACTCCACCTCACTCTGCCCAGGCCCCTTGGTGCCCGCTTCCAGAGCCTCTGGTCTCTCTAGTCACCCCTGTCTCCCACTCTAGCTGCCTGGGTCCCTAGTAACCTCCCCTCCCATCTCTTATGCAAGGCATTGGGGGCCCGTCCCCCCGTCTCCCCCCTCCATGCGCCCCGTCCCCCCCTCCCCCATCTCCTCCCTCCATCCACCCGTCCCCGTGTCTCCTCTCTCCATCCACCCCGTCCCCAGGATTCTCCCTCCATCTGCCCCTTGCCCCTGGTCTGCTCCCACCACCTCCACCTCCGATGGGAGGGCCACCTGGCCCACCCTGGTGCAGTCCGCTCGGCCCACCGCCGCACATCCGGTCTCTCTGCGGCCACTCGCCTCAGGCACTGCACATGCCCGCCCGGCCCTCAGCGCGCAGCCGGGAGAAGCCTGGCGACACAGCAGCCTCTGCGCCTGCGCCGTGGTCCCGAAGCACCCACGGGGGCAGCTCGCGGGCGCCTGGACTACAGCACTCCGCTCACAGGAGAATCACGGGGACTGCATGATGGAGGGAGGCCAGGTCCTCCTGTGCCTGTTCCTCCTCCCGACGTCCAGCTAAACAACCCACAGGGAGGAAAACCTAACTCAAGCCCCCCTCCCTTCCTGAGTTGGTACCTTCCACCGCGCGGGTTTTGGCGGGAGCGGCGCCACGCTCTGGTGCGCAGGCGTGGGACTGCGCCCTGGAGTTCGCGCAGGCGCAGACCCGACCGCCCCCCCCCCCCGAGTGCGCAGGCGCGGAGTCGCCGCCGTCGGGCGGGCCTGGCGGGGGCCTGGCGGCGTGGACGCTGGCCAGCATGGCCAGCTGGGTGTTCTGTAACCGCTGCTTCCAGCCCCCCCGCCAGACGGCGTGCTTCAGCCTGACCAACTGCGGCCACGTGTACTGCGAGGGCTGCCTGGGCAAAGGTCAGGGCGGGGTGCGGCCTGGGAAGGGGGCCTCCTGGGGGCCGGGCCTTCGGGGACGCTGCTCCGGTGGAGGCGAGGCCCCAGCGGCGAGGCCGGGGCGTGGGCGCCGTGCCTCCCAGCGGACAGGGGCGGGCCGGGCCCTGCGGGACTGCGCTGACGGCCGAGGCGCCGTCCTCCCGCCCGGCCCTGGAGCGCGGCGGGCCTGTCCTCGGAAGGCCTTGTCGCCGGGACGCTGTGACAGACGCGTGCGGGCCCGGGACCAGCGAAGCTGCGCGAAGCCTGACCCGGAAGCGGGGGGTGCACGGGCCCGGGGCGAGGCCCACGCGCCGCAGGCTCAGGGCGGCAGGAGGCGGGGCGACTGCGGGGGGCTGGGGCCGGTGGAGGCGGTCCTGTCCCCGTGGGCGGCGGGAAGCCAGCAGGGCGGGGACATGACCACAGGGGTGTGCTTCTTTCTGTGAAACTTTTTTGTCAAAGTGTACAGCTTACACGGGACAAAAGCATAAATGCAAGACACCATGAACTTTTACAAAGTAAGTTCCCCTGTGAACCGAGCTCGCAGATTGAGACAGAATGTCGGCGTGCCCTCGCAGCCCCTCAAGGAAGGCCGCTGTCCTGACCTCCAGCCGTGATCGTCACCTTACACGGTGTGGACTTCGGGAGACGGCTCGCACAGCCGTGCCCGCTCTCCCTCCCCGTGTCTGCCTCCTGTTACTTCGCGTTACGTTGTGACCTTCATCTGTGTGTTTTAGGCAGTTGCCTGCGTCCACCTTCACTGCCTCAGGGTGTGACAATATATGGTATACGCTGATTTATTGGCCGGTTCTGCAGTTGATGGCCGCTTGGGTGGTTTCTGGTTTTTATTACTGTTGGTGCTGCTGGGAGCTCTCTTGTTGGCGTCTTGGGGTGAGCACAGGGACACGTTTCAGTTGGGTATACTTAGGACTGGAGTGGCAGAGTCCCAGGTGTGTGTTTAGAAAGAAAAGTGGTGGCTGGACGAAGCCTCATCTGGCGGAAGATGGGAACTGTGGAAGAGGCTGTGCAGTCGAGCAGGTGAGAGGTGACGGGTCGGGATGGCGCTGTGGGGCTGGAGAGGAGTGGTGGGTTTGGGGAAGTTAGGTGGATTCAGCAGACTTGAGTCCAGGAAGGCAGCTCAGTTTCTGACCTATGGAGCTGGAGAGGGTCAGCAGTTCGGTTTTCACAGCCATACAGAGCACTGGAGAGGAGACAGCAGGTTTGAGTGCAAGGCTCAGGAGCTCGTGTTCGGACACTGAGGTGCTGGTGAGAGCCGTCCCGGGGGAGACACTGAGGAGGCAGATGTGTATATGGGTCTGGGAGTCAAGACAGCCAGGAACACATTTGGGGAGCCATTAGCATGTAGATAATAATTAGAAATACTAGAACGAGGAGAGGGTCAAAGGCAGAGGAAGCTAGAACGTGGTATCGCCTTGGGAAGAGCACTTCTTAAAGAAGGTGTGAGGGGGAAAAGAAAGTGGAGGTGTTGAACTAGGCGACTGGGGGAAGTCAAAGAATTGGGCTTTGGAAGCACGCACTGGGTTTAGCGATGTGGCTGCCTTTGGGCAGTGTTGCAGGACGGTGGTGTGGGGCATGCGCTCAGTGTTGGGAGGGGCGAGGCAGAGGCTCACGTGCCCTGGCTTTGGAGCCAGCCCCGGGTGCCCGTTGTGGACTGGCTCAGGGCCGGGGCCAGGGGTGGTTCCCAGGTGCTCTTGCTCTTGAAGCCTGAGGTGGAAGCAGGTTCCAGGAGTCCAAGGTCATTCCTCCAGAAGCCACAGACGCAGGAACACACAGCAAACAGTGAAAAGGGATGGGGCTCTGGGCAAGCACTGACCGTGGCTCCCTAGCTGCCCAGTGACCTGTTACTAGAGATGAGTCCTCCGTAAGCTTTGCTACATATCCTTTCACACTTTTTCCTATAGTTACGGGCTTTTAAAACAAAATGTATACCATTTTGTAACCTGCTTTTATTAACAGGACATGGACCTTTTTGCATATTAAAATAAGTCTGTATCATCATTTTTAAGGCTGTGTACAATATCTTCTAGTTGCTTTACCAGAATTTATTTAACTGACTCCCTACTAAAAGACACTTATATTTTCTAATATTTTGCTGTTAAAAACCACTTTAGCACTTGTTCACTTACTTGATTTTTGCCGTTTGGGTATATTCTTAGGGGTGGAATTGCTAGGCTGGGGGTGTGTGTGTTAAAACCAGCACATACGACCAAACTGCCCCCCGAAGGGGTGGCTACTCTGCGTCCCCAGTGCTGGCTGACAAGCTCCCTCTCCCTTTTGCATCTCTCCTTGGTGGTCTGGATCTCACTTTGTCCGTTATTGGTGATCTGCGCTTTTGCTGTTGCTCATTCCAGTTCTCTCACGCCCTTTTATTTGAGCATTTATTTTTAATTGGTTTGTAAGCACTGTTCACATATTAAGTACAAATATTGGTTTGCCTATCAACTGCAAACGACTTTCTCTCTTTGTCGTGTCTCTTACTTACCCCGGCCCCAACAGAACTTTTGGATTTTTAGGAGTCCAGTCTGTTAATCTTTGACTCCACAGTTTCTGGCTGTGGTGGTGCACAAGGGGAATGTCCTTGCTCCAGAGTTGCAGTAGCAACATGGAGGGCAGGAACACAATGCTGAGGGTGGATGTTTCCAGGAGGGGGCAACTTGCATGTGTTTGTGGGAAAAGAGGAAAGGGGACCCACTTGTTCCACACAAGGACCCCATCCTGTGTGCTGTGGGTAGGAGGTGAGGTGAACACACAGATGCAGGGTTCGGCTTAGCCCATAGAGGATGTCTCCCGAGACGGAGAGGAAGGAGGCAGTGAATTGTGTTGTTCTGTGCCAGGCAAGAGGAGGAGAGGCAGGGGAATTGAGGTAGGTCATGACTGGGGCCTTCTTTTCTCCCAGTAGGTAACATGAGGGGACTTATTTGAACATCCCCCATAGGCATCCCCCCATTGGGGGGAAACACCCAAGAAAAGTGGAGGGTTGCCCATGAGTGTTGCAGCTTCAGCAGTGTTGGCATCCACAAATCTGTGAATCCACTTCTCAGGTGACTTTTTCCTGTTCTCGGCTGCATTGGACCAGAAGAGGGAGAAAGAACGCCCCAGGTTTGGGCTGGGTATGCTGCCTGGAAGGACAAGGGATGAGGAGACTGCCATGTTGACGGGTCGGCGCTGGGCTCCAGGCTGGTTAGTGAAGAAATGAAGGTCAGAGGGTGTGAGGACGTGGCAGAGCCAGGGTGAGAGGCTCTGCTGCTCGCACAGGAGAGCTGGAAGCAAGGAAGGTGGACGAGGAGGTAGGAGCTCTGAGTTTTCTGACACTGGGTGCTCTGATGGTCCAGGCTGTGGTTGTGGGAGAAGGTGCCAGTGTGGAGGGCAGGCGAGGCTGACGTTAGTGGCCAGCCCCACAGGGGTGCAGGTCTCCAGGGTGATCAGTAGAATTTCACGGAGAGGAAGATAGTGAAATGGGTGCTAAGGTCACTGGGGTCTGGGGCAGAGACCCCAGAAAAGGGCGGGTGAGTTAGCTGGATGCTAGCAGGCAGGACATAGTACCCTTTCATTCTTAGGTCCTCGCACTGCCTTCCAGGGAGCTCAAGACACACTTAGAAAAAGCTTATCCGGTGCGTGGATGCGTGACTGTCCATGGTGTTGCAGGACTGAGGCCAAGGCAGCACACAGCTCACTTCATCTGTTAGGTGGGGTAGGAGGAGCTGTTTTCATTTTGAATAGTTAACAATTTTAAACTAAGATATTACTGTAAAATCTAATTGTGAGAAATATCTGGGATGGATTTAAGTTTAAGTGTTGTTGATCTTTGTGGTCATGATTTTGGGGAATATTTGCAAAGCAGGAAAAAAAAGGATTGTTAATTGTACAAATCTTTCCAACTGTATCCATACTCACAGTCTCATCCACTGTCTGGACATGAAAACATGTAAGTGCTCTAATCCTGTACATGTTTTGAAGAAGTGTTGTAAGTTAAAGCCTGCATTTATATGTGCTTAAAAGCACTGCTCACTGTAATCTAATAAAATTTTCTTTCCTTTTGTAGGTAAAAAGGACGAATGCGTGATTTGTAAAGTTCCTTGTCGTACAGTGTTACTTTCAAAACACGTGAGTTGAAATCTGTAGTATCTAAATGTTAATCACAGTGTTTCCTTTTAAATTTGAGATTGAAGTTTTAGTCATTTGTAGTGTCTAAGGTTTTCATTCATTTTGCTAGGTTAACTCCATCTTACAAGATTTCTGAGTAATCGAAGGACAATTAGAATTTGGTTTTGAATATCTCCTACAACTTTCTTTCCTAACCATAGATTGGCCCTGTTCATACTTTGCTGTGCTCTGTTCATAGTTTGCTGTGCTCTGTTCCTGGAAATGGAGATGGGTTGTGACTAGATGAGTGCAATATAAGCTCCTTAAGAAGGTGATCAAGTTTGGTTTTTCATAGGGGTCGCATCTAATTAAGAGGTTTTTTCAGAAAGCGAGTTTGAAGTGGATTACTGTTACAGGAGGTTTAGACAGTGTCTTTCCTTCTCTGTGTAAAATACCACAGTTTAGCCTGTTTGGTTTAAACTTAGTTACAAATAGTTCTTCTCTTTACACTTAGGCTCCCAGCTGTGTATTTGAGTAATGTTTTCATCTGTAGCAATTGTTTTTTTCTGGTTACACTTATTGTACAAAGTTACACAGGATGCAAACAGTACAGAAAAATAGTGGAGAAGGCGGAAGTCCCCCAGGTCCTGTTTCCCGAAGGTGACACAGCCAGGCCTGTCGTTCCTGCTCTCTGTGTGTTACTGTGATTTTTTTTACAAAAATGGGGTTTTCTCAGTCGACTTTATATTTTGGGCACACTCACACTCCTTGAAAAGGACCACATAGGACTTCACTATTTTCCCGTCGGAAAACCTTTGGTTTTTTTCAGTTTTTCACTATTTCAGACACTCTTAGAGTGCAGCTTTTTTTTTTTTTTTTTTTTTTTTACCAATATCTCTGCATACTTTTAAGAATATTTCTGTAGGAATGGAAAAGCAAGGGAAAATATTTAAACATTTACATTTTTAATAGAAAGTGCCTTATTTCCCCCAGATATGTGCAATTTGCACTCGCAGCCCCAGTGACTGTTTCTGCTTCTTGCACAGTTGCTGAGACTTGCGGTTGAGGAAGGAGGCACCCTGAGCCTCTCTCTGCCTTCTCAGGTTGATGTTTAGTTCATTATTTTCTTTCTCATTTTCTATTGAATTTATTTAAGACCATCGTTTCTTGCTGTTCACTGCCAGTCCACATCATTTCCAGTGTTGCTTTTCTTATCCTTTCTCTCTTTTCTTTTTTAAAGATTGGCACCTGAGCTAACATCTGTTAGCAGTATTTTTTTTTTCCTTCCTCTCCCCAAAGCCCCCCAGTACATAGTTATATATTCTAGTTGTAGGACCTTCTGGTTGTGCTGTGTGGAACACTGCCTCAGCATGGCCCAATAAGCAATGTCCGCGCCCAGGATCTGAACCAGCAAAACCCCAGGCCGCCGAAGCAGAGTGCATGAACCCAACCACTCGGCCACGGGGCCAGCCCTTTTCTTATCCTTTCTGAATCATCTCTAATTTCTCTTTTTACTTCTTTTTTAACTCAGGAATTGTTTGGAAGAATATTCTCTAATTTCCAAGTGGTTGGATTGTATCTCCACTATCATGTTTGTGGCACAGTTTTAGTTTTATGGCATTGTGACCAGTGACCATGGCTATTTGGTTTCTTTTTTTAATTATCAGGATTTTTGTTGTGGCTTAATCCATGGTAGGTGTTGAAGTTCTGCGGGTGTGCCTTCTTTTGTTCTCTGTCTGAGTGTGTGTGAGAGGGAAGTCGCTTAAAAGGTGACAGTCCTTCGTGACTTCTCTTTCTCTCACACCCGTGCTCTGAACCATCAGAAGATTCCGTGGGCTCTTTTTCCAGCCACGTCTTCAGGATCCACCTCTTCCTCTCTGGTTGCTCCGCCCCCACACAGGCACCTGCTGCTTCGACTGCTAAGGGCTGTCCTCCCTGCTTCTGCTTCCTCGAGTCTGTTCTCACCCTGCAGCTGGAGGGGCCTGCTGAAACGTGCGTCTCAGCTTTCCAGGAGTAAGACCCGAGTCTCCACGTGCCCATAGCTCTGTAACCTGGCTTCTGGTGGCCACCCAGTCCCGAGGCCAGCCACTCTGACCTTCCGCTGCTCCTGGAGCTGGGCTGCTTCCACCTCAGTTCCCAGCCCTGGAATGTTCTGTCTCCCCCCACTGCCTTCAGGTCTTTGCCAACGGCTGTGTGTGACGGTGGCTTCTTTGACCGTTGATACTCCGTGTGTGTGCGTTTGCGTGTGCATGCATCCGTGTGTGTGCACACATGTGAAATAAGCTTCACAAAGTAGTGCTTATCCTTGCAAAATGCAGTGCCCCTGATGTTTCTATCTGGTCGGGTTTTCTTTCGTTAAAATAGAGCACATCTTAACAGGCCAAGCTCACCTCTGGGACTTTCTCCCTGCCTGGCACCTTTTCCTTCTACTCCTCAGCATAGGTACCACTGACATATGTGTGTCAGTTGACTTATTTGCTGTTAAAATGGGCCGTTACCATCACACACAAAATAGCACACTGCCTTATCTGTCAGGTGGTGAGTGGCAAGGAAGCAGGAAAGACAGAACCTGGGGAGCCTGCGGGCACCTGGGAGACAGCCGAGCCTCTAGGACAAGCCTTTGGCAAAGGCACAGAGCAGGATATGCGGGCAGGAAAGGGGTGCGCACTGGGGCTAGAACTTTCTGGTTCTCCGGCAGAGATGGAGAGGAATGGCTTCCATAAGGAGGTGAAGGACCCCCAGCACTGGAGAAGCCGATTGCTTCTGGACTCCAAGTGGTAGGAAATGAGACCTGGAGAGAGTCTTGAGCAATCGGGGCACACTACCTCACACCTCCTTCACTCGGGGCCTTGGGGAGCCATAGATGAGGAAGAACCCCCAGTGGGCAGAACCAGGGGCTGGAAATGGGTTCCCCTGGACTGCAGAGACCAATCTAATCAAGACGGCCCTAGGATAGGAGCCCCAGGACACTCACCTGCAGGGTTCTCACCTTCCCCTTGCCATTGGGGGTGTTGATTCAGTTGTGGTGACCCAGTCCCCCAGTCAGACGTTGGTCACAGTGGGGATTGGCCTAGTTTATAGGTTGCAGACTAGATCGGGACTTGAAGGAAGGTACCACACGTACCACCCAAGCCCCTGGGCTGGGTGTGGACACAGTGACAGAGGCATTTGGCAATGTTCCGCAGGGTTGGGGGAGTACTTTTCTGTGTAGGGAAAGAGAAGTAGACACCAGCAACCAGAACGGCAGACTGACCTGGCTGAGGGACTGTCCTTAGTTAGCCCTGCTCCCTTTCTTCCTGGGCACCCAGCTAGACTCCTTCTCCCCACCTGCCTCCCCTGAGAAATGCCACTCTAGGCCTGGCCCCCAAAACAACCTCTGGAGACCCTCACCCCCCACCCCCACCACTAGCTGGATGCTGAGGACTGAGCAGAGCACAGCTGCTGATGGAGGCTGGGCCCCACATGGAAGGCCATCTACCAAGCATGGTCTTCAGCTGTTGTACGGGCAGGAAACAAATGCCCCCCTTAAGCCACTGAGACTGGGGAGCTGTCTGTTACACCAATTAGCCTGCATTAGTCTTTGCATTTCATGTAAGTTTTGCAATCAACCTGTCAGTTTCTACACACACACAGTCCTGTGGGGATTTTTATTGGATTTGCACTTAATCTATAATGTAGGTATCAATAATGTAGACATGTATGTAATACTGACTCTTCCAGTCCATGAACATAGCACTGGTCTCCATTTGTTGAGATATGCTCTGATTTCTCTCAAAATGACTATAATTTTCTGTATAGAGGTTTTGTACGTCACTGTTAGCATTATTCTCAGGTGTTGATCATTTGGGATGCTGCTGCTGTCGTCATTTCTTTAATTTGTCTCAAGTGCTTATTGCTGGTGTGTAAAGATGCAGTTTTGTTTATTAACTTGTATCTAATGACCTTGCTGCGTTTACTGGATGAGTCTGTTGGCTTATCTGTAGGTTTCCTAGACTCTGTACGCTGTCGTGTTGCCTCTGAATGTTTATTTCTGTTTTATTCCTCCTTCCTGTCCTTATGCCCTTGTTTCCCATACGTCACTGGTGAGGACTTCCACTCCGTTGTGGAGTGGGGATGGTGGCACCTGCAGGCACCCTCGCCACCTCCTGACTCCAGGGTCCAGCTTCCAGCATTTCACCGTGGAGGCTTATGTGCCCCCTGGGCTTTTTGCAAAGGTTTTTATCATGAACAGTGTTGAATTTTATCAAATGTTTTTTCTGTAACTATTAAGATTATCATTTGATTTTTCTACTTTATTTTGTTAAAGTGGTGAATTGCATTTGTTTTTAGAATTTTAAACCTACATTAGCTTTCAGGAATGAATACAGCTTGGCTGTGATGCAGTGTAGCTTGCAGGTATAGAGGAATTAGGATTTTTTTGCACCTGTGTTCGTGTGCAAACTGGCCTGTAATTTTCCTTTTTATAATGCCCTTTTCAAGTTTTATTGAATCAGGGTTGTGCTGGCTTCACAGAAGAAGGTGGAAATTCTTTTTATTTTTTTATTCTCTGGAAGATTGTAAGATTGGGGTTGGAATTCACAAGTAACGCTATCTGAGCCTAGGAGATATTTAACTACAGATTTAATTTATCAGATATGAGATGACTCAGAATTCCTAATTCTCCTTGAGTTAAGTTGTATTTTTCTAGGAATTTGTGCTCTTTGTTGGAATTTTCAAATCTCCTTGAACGTGTTTGTGGTCCTCTCATAGTTTCAATGTCTATAAGATCTGTAATGATGTCCCTTTTTCTTTCTTTCTTTTTTTTGGTGAGGAAGATTTGCCCTAAGCTAACATCCGTTGCCAATCTTCCTCTCTTTTTTTTTGCTTGAAGAAGATTGTCCCTGAGCTAACATTTGTGCCACTCTTCCACTACTTCATATGTGGGACTCCTCCACAGCATGGCTGATGAGTGGAGTATGTCCAGACCCAGGATCTGAACCCACAAACCTGGGTCACCACAGCAGAGCACGCAGAACTTTAACCACTCAGCCACGGGGCTGGCCGCCCTTTTTTATTTTAATAGTGGTTATTGTGCCTTCTCTCTTTTTTCTTGAGCAGTCTTGCCAAGAGTTTATCAATTTTTTAGTATTTTCAGAGTTAATTTTTGGCTCTGTTTATCTTTATTTTACACTCGTTCTCTATTTGTTAATTCTCTTTATCCTTTCTAATGTTTACATTATAGGGATGTAAGTTCTCCTCTGTGTTCATCCTTGCCTGCATTCTGTCTGTTTGGCTGTGTTATATTTTCATTATCTTACAGTTCAAAATAACTTAAATTTTTACTCAGTTGCTCCTGTAACCCACATGGAGGTGGATGGATTTAGAAATAGTTGGGGATTTTTGTTAGCATTTTTGCTAACTTCTACTGAAGTATAGTACTGAAAGCGTGAGCTTGGTGAGTTTTTCACAATGGGAGCGTAAGCAGCACTGGGAGAATGAACACCTTCGTCCCTGCGACCCTGAGACAGCCACCTATACCTGGGCTTCAGGTCGGGTTGTCTGACTGTGCCCGCCTCCACACGCCCCTCCTCACCTTGCCTCCAGCGCCGTCACTGCTCATTGCAGCCGCGTGTGGCTCACAGTCCCTCACCATCCCACATGCCCTGCCGTGCTCGTCACTTCTCCCACTCCAGGCTGCCAGCCAGGGCACTGTCCTACCTGGACGGAATTCCTGTTAGTTCCTCTGTGTAGGCCTCTTGGTGACACATTCTCTCAGGGTTTTTTTGTCTGAAAAGGGCTTCTTTTGTTGTTTCACTTTGAAGCTTATTTTCACTGGGTTTAGAATTCCTTATTGAAAATTAGTGCTAATTTTTAGTGCTTTGATAATATCCCTCCCTTATTTATCTTTGATTTTCCACAGTGTAGCTATGGTTCGTGTGACAGTGGTTGTCTTGTAGTTGTCCTGCTTGGCTTCCTGGAGATCTCATTGTCTGTCCATGATGTCGTCTGTTAGACGGGACGTCTTGGCCATTCTGTCCCAGTACCCTCCTATTCCATTCGGAGGCTGTGTCCCGAGTAGAATGATGTCCCGCGCCTCTTCTGTCCCATGCAGGGTCTCTGTCCACGTAGGATGATTTTATTCCCCCTCACTGAAGGCTGTAGATCCTGGTAGGTGGGTGACTCCATTTCCGGTTGCTTCCATTCCTGGTCCACGGAGCTAATCGTCTTGTTTTGGGTGCATCTGTGTATGTGGAGCATATCTTTACGTAACAGTAATGGTACTGTTACGTAAGCTGTACGTATGGTACGCCAAGCACCACACTGGGCTCCACTCTGTGGAACACTGCTCCCTCTTGTGTTACAGGGTCCCACCGCAGCCCGGGGACACCGTGTCTACTTCTGTTACACTCGGGGCACAGAGGTTCGCAGGTTCCAGGCGTATGCCAGGGTCAGAGGTCGAGCTGGTTGTCCATGGGCACACTGCCTGGCCTTGGGATGGTCACTTCCAGGGCCCCACCATCCCAATGCCCTGCTTGGCCTCTCCCCAGAAGGCCCAGGAGTGGGTCCTGGAGGTGCTTCCCCTGCCTGGCTCCTCTGCACTCTCCTCCACTCCGTGAGGCCGTGGGCCTTCAAGGTGCATTTCCTAGTTTGTACCACTGACCACTTTCCCCTAAATCGAGTTTCATTGCCATTTTAGTGGCATTGCGGGAGCACTCGTAAATAAGTGGATAGGCTTTAATTGCCATCTTGACGCGTTATCAGCCTGATGGTTCCCAACCAAAGACCCGTGTGGGGAGGGCCTGGAGCTCTTCCTGCACCTCCCGGCTCTGCTGTGTCCTTGTGCAGGCGCTCCTGTGCTTCTGGTTGCTGGCAGCTCATGCTGCATTCAGGCCCTGGGCTGGCTGTCTCCCTGACGTCTTGTGCTGATGTGGTCGGAGGGAGGCAGGGCAGGTCTGCACAGGGATTAAGAGGAAGCTGACACCATTTCCTGAACCCTGTTTTTCCCGAAGTACCTCATATCTGCTTTGTAAATAATTTAGCACATGCCTGTGACTAGTTGTGTGCTGCACGCACAGCTCTTTTCCTGATTTTACTGTTTCCCCTGAGCCCAGCTTTCACTCCTGGCCTCCTTGAGTCTTCTGAGCAGGGATGTGTCTCACCTTGCCATAGAGGATGTGAGGTCCACAGGGCTCGGCCCACTGCCAGGCCATGCTGCCCTCAGGTGGCGCCCAGAGCCCCTTGGCACTGCCCTTCTGTCCTGCAGGAGGTGGTGCTGCCCCTCAGCCAGTGGGCGTCCCTCCAGCGCCTCGTGGAGACAGTTTGTGACATGCAGTTGTCTGCGTCATTCACAGTCAATTCTGGATCTTGCAATACAGTCTTCACGAGTGGCCACGAGCATGTTCTAGAAGCAGCGCGTGGACAGTGGCTTGCTTTCTCTTGCAGACTGACTCAGACATCCAGGCGCTCTTCATGGGCATTGACGGTCTGTGTAAGAAGTACTCGAAGGAGACCTCGCAGGTGAGCTGTGCCGTGCTGTCTCCCTGCTCGGGAGAACTCCTGTCTGCCAGTCTGTCCTGGAGACTTGGTTTGTGATGACCCAGGGTAAATGATCTCAAAAGAGCCCGTATACTTCACACGGTCTGGAGGCCAGTCCCTTCTGAGATGTGTGACCAGTGAGTCTTCCTGCCATCTGTGCTGTCTTCACTGTGATGGCGCTGCTTGCTCTGTTCATTTGTTGCTGTTTGTGCCTTTGGTATGTGGAGATGTGGTCATTTGGTCAGGACACCCCCTGATCCTCACAATCCAAGACATGGACCCTAGGATCTCAGGTTTGGAAGGGCCCCTGAGTCCGGACTGTCTGGATTCGGGGCAGCGGGCTGCTGCATGAAGCTGTCCTTCCCTGAGGGTCATGGAACCTTCTCGGCCCCAAGGGCTGATGACTCCCAGACCCCCTCCATCCTATGTGCTCTCCCTTTTGCTCCTGTGGTTCCCATCTCCTTCCCAACCCTCCCTGTCACCAAGAGCACACCATGCTCCTGCACAGCTCACCTCTGCTCTCTGCTCCTTTGCACTCTCTCCCTACCCCCAGCCTCTCATGTTGTAATTCTGTGCCCGCCCTAGGTTCCATCCCACATGTCTGACCTCCTTCAAGTCACTGGATGCCTGTGGTCCACCAGGCTGTCCAGGAAGCTGCCCAGGAGAGAAGGGAGCCCTTCACCCAGCCCCCAGCCCATCCTGCTTCCCTCTCTTCTGTTAACAGTGCAGCACCCACTGTTGGCTGCCTCCTAGCCCTGACCACCACAGAAGAAAAGGCCGAGTCGGGGAGCAGCCAGAGCCACCTCCTGCTGAGGCCCTTCCCACGGGGCAGTAGGCCGAGAGAGCATGCACTCACCATGACCATTCTCGGCCTGCTGGCTTGTCCATCTGCACACCATGGTCAGCCAGCCTGCCAAGACTGTCCCCTCCTCTGCGAGGCTGCTTTCTGGCTCCGACAAGGCCTGAAGCACCCGCAGTGTCCTGTTTGTCCCTCATCGTCCTGGGAGGCTTCCCAGGGGGATACACGGATCCCCAGAATGCAGCGTCGGCACAAGGCGAGTGCCATGTGGGGAGGTGGACCACCTCCATCTCCACATTTGCAGTGGGACCCAGAAGCTACCCATGTTTGTGACCTGTGGGAGGTCCTCACACCCACAACATTCAGAACACAGGCAGCCCTACACCCGGAACGGTCTTGGTAAGGACGTGGCGTTTCCAGACTGCCCCGCAGAGCCTCATGCTGTCTCAGGAGGAGGCAGGGCAGACTGTCCACCATCTCAGACCACACGCCCTGCGAGCCACGGAGAGAGGACCAAGGGACAGCTGCCGAGTGACCTCCTCCACACTTCTGGGTCATACCATCTCATCATCATGTGCCTATCTCTCAAAGTGCAAAGGTCACAGAGCATTTGATATTGCAGCTCCTTATTTATATCAACGTATCAACTTGGTTCTTAATGAATTAGTAAATATCAGATTTATCTCAGTATTAATTTCTAGTAAGTAAACACTGACAGATAAACCCACGTAAACGAAGCTTTTTCGACTCCTTGGTAGCGTTGAGGGTTCGAGCCGGCCTGAGACCACGCTGTGAGGGCCCAGGCCCCAGGGCCTGCCTGTGTCCAGCATGAGGATCATGGCAGGTTCCTTCACTGAAACCCTCATCAGAGGTCTCTGGGCCCCAGTCACCCTTCCTGATGCGGTTCATAACGTTAAAACTCTTCCTTTCTGATGGCCTGAGGTCCCTTTCTCATCTGCCCAGCTTCTCCCCCGAGACAGGGCTGGTCACCATCGCGTCTGCAGACCAGGAGCTTGATCGGAATGTGGCTACCTGCACTGCTCTGCAAAGGAGACACGAAATGAGGCAATGGATGGAGAGCGTCCTGTGACGGGCACTCCTGGCCGCCCCTCAGCACAGTCACCTGTGGCCTGCCCTGCTCCAAGACCAGGCCCCTCTGCCCGAGGAGGCTGCTCTGTCCCTCCACCGTGATCAGTCGCTTCACCTTCATTCTCCTGCTAGCCCGCAGGGTGCAGGCAGAGGATGTGTGTGCGTGGTCAGCCCTTCTTTGGTCCCCAACAAACCTGGCTGGTTAGTGGTCCAGCATAGCCTCTGGGCTTCCTCAGCCTTTGGGCTTTGTAAAAATCTCATCAAGCTGTACCTCTGTCTTGATCCAAGAGGCATGTTCTCTCTCAACCCGTTTTAGTTTTATTGCTACCGTCTACACCCTGCCAAAGCCAGGGCAGCTTAGCCTCTGGGGCCCAACACCTGGTCAGAGTCAGGCCGACAAGCTCAAGGCCCAAAGGCTGGTCCCCACCCAGTGCAGATGCGTGACGCAGGGATGTGGGGTGCAGGCTGCTCCCGAGCTTGCATGAGGCTCTGCAGGACTCCACTCTCAGTGAGAGTGGTCCCCTCTGCGGCCTCGTGTCCCCCCTGCAGGCCTCTCTCCTGGGGTCAGCTTTGCCTGTGGCCCTGTTCTTGCTGTAGCCTTGCCTTCCCTGTCACGTCTGTGCCAGTTGCAGGGGCCTGCACACCTGTTCTCACCACGGTCCTGGTTTAAAAACGGCTTGCCAGAGTAAAAACAGCCATTTACCTGTGCATAGGCCTTACTGAGCCCAGTGCCTCCACGGTGACGATCCCAAGTGCCAGCTGGAGACATCCTGTTCCTGGACGTCTAGGACATCTGACCCTGGTCACTCCTGGACACCCCAGAACAGCTGACACTGGTTGTTCCTGGACACCCCAGAACGGCTGACCCTATTTGCTCCTGGACACCCCAGAACAGCTGGCACTGGTTGTTCCTGGACACCCCAGAACGGCCATCTCTGGTTGCTCCCAGATGCTGGTACTTTCTTTTTCTCAGTTTGGACCCTGCACCAAGACACAAGGTCAGGGGTCAGTGGTGACGTTTTTCTCTTCTTGCTGCTGGTGTAGAACCCATGGAGGAGTAAGACCGAGGAGACATGACTGTCAGCCTTGTCTCTAAAGGCTCCTGGGGAAGGCAGCTTTAGATCTGCCAGAGCTCCTCCCAGCTGTGCCTGGTCCCTGCCTCGCTGCCCCACACAGTGTGCGATGGAAAGGGAAGAGAAGGCAAATCCGTGGGTCCCAGGCTGACGTGAGGCTTCACTGGCCCAGAAGTGAGGACCAGTGGGTGTCTGCCAGCAGAACCCCTCTCCTGGAAGCCAGATCCAAGGGGCGACAGGACATGAAAACTGTCAGTGGGGTCGGGGAGTCTTTCCAGGATGTGGCCTTGTGGGCCATGAGGATTCCTGCAGGAGGACACCCGGGGTCCCTCATCTCAGCGAGTGGGAGGGCTCCAGAGGAGCCCCACGTGGCACATCCTCCAGACCCTGAGAGCTCTGAATCCCTCGGAAGATGCAGGAGCCAGGGGTAGGAGACTGTGAAGAGGGCATTTGTCACTCCTGACCTCAGGCCCACCTTCTGGAGACAGTGCGGCCTTAGACGAGGCAGTGAAGACCCGCCATGGGCTGGGTCCTCCTCCTTCCACAGAGGGCTTTTCCCCCTGGCTTCGACTAGACCAGTGAGCCTTGTGGAGGAGGCTAGCCAGCCCTAATGTTTGCAGTGTATCAGCCGATTTCTGAGGGGGAGGGACGTGGGTGGTGGGTTTATAGGAAGTGGCCAGACCCGGCTCTGCTGTGCACAGAGAGCAGTCCACAGTTAGGCTTAAGCAGTTACAATGTAGCATTTTGAGAGGGTAGGTGCCATTGTTTGCAAACTTCACTGCTGTGAAATAGCTGTTTCCTCCCTGGAGTGGTTGTGGGCCAGTGTTGAACGGTTCGCAACACTGTTGTCTGTTGGTGGCCTCAGGGACCTGGGAACTAGATGCACTGTTGAATGGTTCGCAACACTGTTGTCTGTTGGTGGCCTCAGGGACCTGGGAACTAGATGCACTGCACACATGGAAGTGGGTGCTCAGGAAAGTGGAAGGCCAGGGGTGGTGCCGGTTCCAGGTGCTGCTGGCCCTGGGAGTCCAGGAAGGGTCACTGGGCTCTGGGAGTTTCACAGCTCTACCGGTCTCTGCGGGCATCACGCCCTGCGTTGGCTCTTCCCCACCCCAGACCCAGCCCCTGTCCCAGTTTCAGGGTGTGCCTGTTCGATGCTGTTTGGTCAGCAGGCCGTCCCGTGATCCGCTCACCGTTGCCAGGGGATGGCACACTGTGATTGGCCCACATGAGTCACATCGCATCGCGAGGCCAGGGCCCAGAATGCCACTGAGGCCACACAGAAGGGAGGCAGAGCAGCCCTTGGTGTCTGTGTGTCTTCACGTGGCGTGTGCCACCCTTGCTGCATTTGTGTCTGAGTCTGCCCTACGGCATTCTTTCATTCGCTCATTCATTATCCAGCGGTACCGGCCGTCTGCTCTGGGCACAGGGCGTCAGCCGGCAGCCCCTGCTGCAGCGGAGCCCACGTCTGGGCGGCAGGCAGGTGGGGGATGAGTGTCTGGGAGACGCACAGGGGCAGAGCGCTCTGTAGCCTGCGCTGCCCCTTCCTCCCAGCCCCTAGTGTCCGGGACCGAATTTGCAGTAGTGGCCTGAGCCTGTCAGCAGCTGACCTGTGTTGTCTTCTCAGATTTCAGAATTTCAAGAAAAACACAGGAAGAGACTGTTAACCTTCTATAGAGAAAAGGTAAATGCAGTCAACTCGTCACCTCATGAAGTTCTGATCCTTTGCTGTGGTGTCACATTGTCGCCCGACGCCATGTCTCAGGGTGGTGGCCCCAGGGCCGACCCCAGCCTGTCGCACGGTTCCTCTCTGTGGTCAGCCACATAGCCTCTTGGGGACTGACCGTGGTCCCCAGGGCGATCTCACCTTGGCACTCAATACGTTATCCCCAAAACCCAGTAGGCACTTTTTCATAAACGGCAACTATGAAGTTGCTCCCGCTGATCCTCAGAGAAGGAAGTTCAAAATGCCCATTTGTTTGCCCTGTAAATATCCTCCTCACTTGATATTTAAACTAATAGGAAGGAAAATAAAGCTTTAATGGAGACACCATTAATCTGGAGCCTCAGCTTTGACTCAGATTAAAGTCTCCTGGAGGGACGTGTAGATGAGGGGGGCAGGGGGAGGGGGCAGGGGGAGGGCAGCCATGGTGGCCAGCTCCTCGTGGCTGGGGCCCAACCCCACGGGGCATCCCCCTCACCTGGCCGGGAGCTGTATCAGGGCCTTTGGAACATGGGAGGCAACTTAGATGCTTCCTTATTCAACCATCATAGTTTTTCTAAATCAAAGTCCTTTTTTAACACCTTTCGAGGCTGTGTAGTAAGGAACCTAGCTTTGGAGCCAGGCAATCCTGTGGCCACCTCTTTAAGTGTGGAAGCTGCCTGGCCACCCCATCTCTCCTGCAGTGCCCCCCCTACCTCCGTGCAGAGTGTGCAGGTGTGAGGGTGGCGCTGCTCCAGGCCTGGCCGGCTGCATGCACAGTGCCTCCTGCCACCTCCCTCCTCCTCATGGGCCCCAGGCCGCTCCTGCAATGGGTCTGCACAAGTCGCCTAGAGGAGACGCATGGCTGCTGCCCCAGCCCCTGCAGGCAGTCTCCACGGAGCTGTCCAGCCTGCCCTCGCCCGGCACAGCCCGTCTTCCCTTATGCCTGCCCAGAGTCCTGCCCACAGGTACCTGGCCGAGCCTCTGTGTGTATTACCTCCCAGTCCTCACAGCAGACCTCGAGGGCAGGTGGATTAACTACTTTCCACAGGGGTGGATGTAGGATCAGAGAATGTAATTGCCTGGAGGTCCAGCAGCTGCTACGCGGCAGGGACCCAAACCTGACGGAGCAGCAGCTCTCCCGTGTCGAGGGCAGGGCACACCAACAACGACCCGGCCAGGGCTAGAGCGCGTCTCAGCCCCACCTGTGCTGGGGGTGCCAGCTCGGAACCTGCCTCCTTGTGCTCCAGCTGGTTTCCTAAGTAGCTGATGACGTGACCCCTGTGCAAATTCACGGATAAATAGGATGAGGGCAGCTCCCACTAACTCATGTTCTGATCATAGTTTAAGGGATTTAGGGGGCCGGCATGTCATCTTGGCACTGTCACTGCACAATCTGATAACCGAAGTCATTTCACTGTGTTCAGATTTCTAAGTTGGAAGACTCCCTCCGGAAGTCAGTGCTGCGGATCCAAGAGCTGCAGAGGTGAGTTCTCGTGAGCTCGGGGCCTCTGCCTGTGCTGAGGCCTCGCCTCCAACTCAGGTCTAGAGAAAGCGCTGCTGCAGGTGCAGCCTCAGTCATAGCCAGGGGAACAGAAGGAGGAGCGCTTTCACTTGCTAGAAACTTCCGTCAAAGCAAAAATGCGGTGGGAGGCTGAAGGGAAGAAAAAGGAGAGAAAGAGTGAAACAAATATGGGTGGTTCCCCTTGGGGCCCCCAGGTGATTCCTGAGGTGATAGGGGTGGCCTGGGAGAGCGCAGGCACTTGGCTGCCTGCAAGAGTGACCGCCCTGCACCTGGAGGGCCTCTGAGGCTGGGCCCCATGGGACCCCCACCTGCAGCTGGTAGCCTCCGTTCTGCCAGGAATTGTGCATTTATGAAAGGATGAGCGCGCAGCACATCCAGTTATCAGTGAGGAAGCCATCACGCACCCAAGGTCAGCTAGCACCATGTGTAAATGTGGCGCGTCTCACCTTCCACATCATCTTTGATGTTAGGAGATGCAGTGTAGCTTTCTGTTAAGTGTTGTAATGTGGTGAATATTTAGAAGCCCTGATTTGGTGAGTTGCACGTTATTTAAAGGTTGCAGAGTCAATGGCGCTGCAGGGCTGCTGTCTGCCTAGTTGGTTGCGTGTGCAGGGGTGACCCACGCAGTGCATGTAGATGCGTTGGGCAGCTAACTAGTGTGGCCGTCCCAGGACCATGGGCTGGAGGAGGAGCTGGGAGAGTCTGTCGCGCTGTCCTACCTCACCTCTGCCAGCCGTCGTCGCTGCAGGTACTGCCTCGTGAGGGTGTGTTCCGGGGCTCAGCAAGCTGCAGCCAAGTCCAGCCCATGGCACATTGTTGCGTAGCCCCCGAGCTGAGATGACTTTCACACCTGTTAAAGGATTGTGAAAACAATGCAGTGGAGACCTCGTGTGCCTGCGAGCCCGCCCGTCCCTCCACCCTGCCGCGCAGCTCACAGGAGGAGTGGCCGACGTCACACGGTGCCTGAGCGTGGGCGCGCTCCAAGTCATCCTCCTCGGAATGTAACCTGCTTGCTTTCTGTGGAATGTGGTCGTTTATTAATTCTGGAGAATTCCCAGCCGTTATCTTTTCAGAAACTGCCCTTTTGCAGTCTCCTGCAGCCTGTTCCAAACCTGGCAGGCCTGCTTGTTCTGTCTCTGGGCCCCGTAACCTGCTGTGTCACTCTCCTGGCAGTGCTCTGACCGTCCAGGTGGCCTCCTCAATCTCTAGGCCCAGTCCCTCCAGCTCTGCTGCTGCACACCTCCTCCATCAAGCTTTGACTTTGGCAGCTCAATTTTACATTTCTAGAACACTCCTAGTTATTTTTATATCACGTTCCTTGCTTATTTTCTGCCGTCTTTCTTGCGGCATCTCACAGGCAGTTTTTAGTTCCCGACTCTGAGGTCCTTGGGAGTCCCGGTCCGCCTGTGTCCCTTGGACTCTCGCTCCAGGTGGAGCGTTTCTGGCATCGTGGCGCTTCGCAGCGGGTCCTCCTGGGATGCACCCTGTGGGTTTTCCTCCAGGGAGGAGGCCCGTGCACTCTGCAGGCCCAGACCACGTTTGTGCGTGTCCTCCTCGCCCTTAAAGCCATGCAGCTTTAACCCGAGTGGTGTCCGTGGCCCTGGCTTTCTGTCCCGGGTGTTGTCGCTCATCCTCCCCATGTGCCCATAGCGTGTCATTTTTTTGCGGAGTCACTTGGAAGCAGGTGCATGCGCCCTTCAGGAGATCTGGCAGGCTGTGGTGCTCCTCCCACGTGGTCAGTGAGTCGCTCAGCAGGCCTTTATTGAGCCCCACTGTGTTCTCGGTACTGCTCTGGGCTCTCGAGAGTCAGGGAGCCACAGGCCGCGTGCCTGTCCTCAGGGAGCATCTCTGGGATGGATTATGGACATGTATGTGGGACGAGTGGGTCTGGGAGGGTCTGAGGGGATGGGGCCAGGGAGAGCGTTCAGCTGTTTTAGTCTTGTTCTTTCAACTGAAATGGATTAACTGGCAGTAAGTTTTCATGGTTTAATTAATACCATTTTTCCATCTATTTAGTATGAGATCATCACAACAGACGGTTTTCAGCACAATAAGAAATTCAGTTTCAAGTAAGTGAAGCGCCGCCTCGAGGGGGAGGGGAAGTGCTCCCGCGCAGCCCTGAGTGTGCTCTGATGCTGGGCTTTCTGCCACAGCCCCTTCAGCACAGCCACATGGGTGTCCGTTCCTGCCACCGGACTCGTCCGCCTCTGAAAGGTGTGTGCGTCTGGTGGGGCTGGTCTGAGAGTTTGTGGACACCGCTGGACTGATGTTTGGAAGTTGCATACATCCTGCCTTTGACACGCCTGCGTCTGTCCCCCCATCCCTTCCCCCTGAAATCCCCTAATACTGGATGGTCAGCGCAGGTACTCAGGAGCATGCCCGTCCCGCAGGTGCCGGTCCTCAGACCAGGTGTGTGGTCCAGGCTGCCAGTCACAGGTCTGTTCCTGTGCCCGTAGTGATTGGTTTGGGAGTGGTCACACGACCCAGGCTGCACGATGAGTATCGTCCCTGGGACTCTCCTCTGTGATCAGGATGGCCAGCCTAGGGGAGGCAGCTTGGAAATGGATCCAACACAGAGGAAACAGGGCAGGAAATAGAGGCTGTGCTGGTGGCACCGCGGGGACCCAGACCCACCCCTGCTGAAGGGGGCAGTCCCTGGTGTGTGTTCCTACTCCACCGTTGTTTCCTTGAAGTGACTGGATCTGAGCTCCTGTGCAGCCCGGGAGGTCCCCGTGGGAGGTCGCCCAAGGCAGCCAGTTGGGCCCGGCCGGCGCCCTCACTCCTTCCCTGGTGCTTCCTCTGGCTGCACAGCATCTCACATTTAGCATGCCTTCAGAAAGTCGTTGTTTAGACGATTCGCTCTTCCTTTCTTCCTCTGTTCTTTCTTTCTTTCTGCCTCTTTTCTCCTGCGGGGATGCCCAAATGATGTTTCCACATCAGCCTTTGGGCTAATTAATTAAAAAACTAACACTTAATGAGCACTAATTGTGAAAAATGTATGTGCCAGGCAGAAAGTGTTAACGAAAGTAAATAAGGTGCTCCTGCTCCCAGGAGGTTTGGGCAGGAGTAAGAAGAGTTGGGATGGACAACCAGAAGAGGGGCTGTCTGAGCCAGGAGGCAGTGGGTACGGGCATGTGCAGGCAGTGAGATGGGAAGGCCGGACTCCAGAGCTCACGGGGGCCAGAGGGGGAAGGGCCTCAGTGCCCTGTGGATGAATGAGTGTTTTCCAGACGGGGTGGCCAGCACAGAGCTTTGAAAAGGGAGAAGCCAGTGATCAGGTCTGTAACTCCCTGCAGTCTGATAGCGTCGTGGGCCTGAAGGACGATGCAAATGTTCACACGGGGTCTTACTGTGAGTCTGTTTGAATTGGCGTTGTTCCACCGTAGGTGAGTCCCAGGCCCAGTTAACGTGCATCACTGTCTCTTTAACAGAGTGGAGTCCATGGAAGTTGACCTCACTCCTTCCCCACTGAGGAAAGTAAGTTGTCTGTTCTCCTGTGTCACTTGTTTCCCAGATACTTAGTATTCGCAGTTTTTCTCGGCACTAATAAATGTAACCGTTCATTTAACAGTGGACCGATCACAGTGTCTCTTCACATATGTAAGACCAAGGGGTGAGCCAGTTGGGATATGGTTTGTAAACCAGGTCCCGAGCGACCGTTACGTGCACATTCCTTCTGCTCAGGGCCTGACTGTGGTCAGAGCAGGAGGCAGGTCCCGTGCTGCGTGGGGAGAAGCAGCTGCCGGGCTGGCAGCCCTGTGCTCCACCTGCAGGCTGGAGCGATGGTGGAAACCAGGCTGAGTAAAACCAGGATAAATCCTGTCAGCCCAGGTAAAGAGGTGGGTTGGAAATGTGAAGGGCCCTGAAGAACAGGAGGCGACAGCTTCACCTTGGAGAGAAGCATGCCCAGAGGAGACGTGGCCAGAAGTGCAGGGAGACCAGGCCCAGCCCATCACCGCCCAGCCCAGGCAGAGCGCCATCTGACTCCAGGGGCCAGCACCAGAGTTGGGAAGATGGGGGAAGTGACCAGTGGAGAGGCTGGGGGAGGAAAAAGGCCCAGGTGTTGGGAGGGTGAGCGAACCACGCCAGGAAGTGCAGCCAGTTCTTGCAAGCAGTGAGCAGGGTGGTCTGTGCACACTTACTTGTGAGTGTTGGGGACTTACTCATTCACATCCTGCTTTGGGATGGTGTTGCATAGTGCCATCCCAAGCACTGTGTGGATGTGAACTCAGGCTTCCTGGTAGTCCTGTAAGGTGGACCCTACCGTGTAGACTTGTTAATGAGAAACAGTGCTCATTTCAGGGGAGCCCTCCTGGACCCAGATTACAGGGGAGCCTGGCTTCCAGGGTAAGAAGATGGGAGTGCAGAGCTGCTGTGAGCTGGGGTGCTGTGACTGGGGGGGACACCCAGTCCTTATCGGTTGGTGTGAGCTCACACCTCCTCTCTAGGCCCACTCATCTCCCCACGCCTCCCATCCCACCAGTGTCGGCTGTGCTACCAGACAGCACATGCTTTCTGTCACACCTCGGAGGGAGGCCCTGGCTGCCCCTACCTGCCCTGGGCGTTTGCAGCCCTCTGCACCCCAGCACCCCACCGTCTTCATGCCTCGCCAGCAGCTCATGAGGAAGGCCTCCTGGAGCTCACCTGTGCTCCCTGAGGGTGGACCACGTGCCTCAGCCCATGCATGGCCTTGTTCTGAGATTGAAGACAACAGGCTGAACTGACTTCATGTCCCTGGGATCACTTTGGAAACTGCCGCTGAGGGACCTGGGTGTAGTGAACTCTTGTGAAATTCCAGAGCGAGGCTCGAGGCTAGATCTCAGAGAATGTTTCTATCAGGGGCCAGACAGTAGACGGTTGAGACTGGACCGACGGGTCTCTGTCGCCACTGCTCGCCTCTGACTGACAGTGTGGAAACAAGTGGGCACCGCTGCATTCCAGTAAAACTTTAGTGACAGAAACCAGCTGTGGGCGTAGTTTGCCAACCGCTGTGCCGGAACAGAGTGCAAGTTTTCAAGGAAACTTGTCAACCCAGTTGTTTGCCTCTGGAGCCCGTCTCAGCCCAGGCCTGGTGCACGTGAAGGCGTCTTTGGCGGAGCTGCTGGGAGCCCTGAATGGGGCGGAATGAGAGATGTCTCCTGGAAACCTTGAGCTGAGGTTGCGGGAGACCACCCAGATGGCACAGGTGGGACCAGGCCTTACCCTCTGGCCTGCCGGCCTGTCGGGGTGGAGCAGTGGGCAGTTCCCCACTCCTCAAGGTGAATGAGGATGGGCTCTGGGCCCCTGCCATGGGCCGCCAGAGGAGTGTTGTCTGGGGTGTTCTTGGCGGGGCCCCTGCTCCGGAGGGCTTGTCAGAGGCGAGTGGCCACAGAGAGGGCTGCTCGTCGGGGCGGCTGCTGGAGAAGCAGAGCGCGAGTGCCACATCCAGCCTGGGAGGCACAGTGCCCACCTCACACACCCGTGAGAGAGGCCTGGGGCCATGCCACCAGGGTCAGCTGCCCTGCCCATCCTCAGGGGCTTCGTCTTCCCTCCTCCTTGTTGCCCTGGGCCAAGCCTGGGGTCCTGGGAGAGAAAGTGGGAGAGGCAGAGCCTGCTGTCCGCCCAATGCCCAACCACCTGCAAGTGAGGATAGAGATGCTGGTGACACATCAGCCGTGGACGTGGGCACGGGCTCTCCCAGTCAGGGCTTTTAGCCGTAAGGAGCACAGGATTTGGTACTGCCCACAACTGGCCAATGTTAACAGAGCTTGGTTTTTTTAGAGGCAGGATTGTGACTTACAAATAGAAAGTGATACGTACTTTGTTTAACTCACGAATTAATGAAGGAAGCTGGTAAAACGTGAGACTGGTTTCGAGGAGGATTCAGACTGCGTGCACCTCGGCCGTTGGGAGAGAGCGCGGAGCACCAGGCAGAACACGCCGCGGCTGCCACGAGGGACATCGCTGGTGCCGCCTGTTTTGTGCAGCTCGGTGCTATAGGTGGCCCCCGGACAAGGACACACAGACCCGGAGCCTCAGATAACCTGGAAGGGAGCCTTGGACACCCAAGCCTTTCTGCCCATTTAAGAATCTTCTATGCTTCTCTGACATCACAAAAGTTCTGGGTCTTTCCAGAGCGTTTATTTTCTGGCAGGAAAGATTCTCTTGTGAGCAAGTTGTGGATAGAGGGAGAACGTGAAGCCGAGCCCGGCCTCTGTGCTTGGTGCACATAGCTGAGAAGGTGTCGGGAGGGGCCCGGGCAGCTGGGGCAGGAGAGCCGTGAGGGAGCTGGGCCGTTTCTACGGGCACGTCTGGGCCACATGGGAAGAGGGTGAGTGCCATGCCTGTTGGCGCCACCTCCTCCTGCCGCTTGCCGCCTGCCCTGCGTCTCCTCCTGGCACTTGGCATGTGTTCGGCTCCTGTTTCCCTGTGACTCCTGGATTACCAACTAGGGGCCTCCACTTGAAGATGCGTTCCTCGGAGCGCGGCTGACGTGGGTGCCACCTGAGGCCCCGTGGCTTCCCAGTGCCGCTCCAGGCCAGTCCTGGTCCTGCTCTGCATGTTGGCCTCGCCACCTGGCAAAGTGGAAAGCCAAGTGACGGTTCAAGTCCTGAATGTAGCAGCCAGCACCCCAGACCCTAGACAGTAACTAACTCCCAAACGCGCTCCAGAAAACAGGTCCTCACAGGCCCCATCTTGGCGCATCTCACTCGAGGTGCTCACGGTAGCACCTTAACCACCCTGTCCCCGCACAGCCACCTCAGTGCCCTCCCCCAGGCTGGGCCCACCTGGCCAGGCCTCTGGGCTGTGGCCATCCTCCTGGGCACTCTGGGTCATTTTTTTTTTTTTTCTGAGGGGGGAAGATTAGCCCTGAGCTAACTACTGCCAGCCCTCCTCTTTTTGCTGAGGAAGACTGGCCCTGAGCTAACATCCATGCCCATCTTCCTCTACTTTATATGTGGGACGCCTACCATAGCATGGCTTGCCAAGCCAGGCCATGTCCACACCTGGGATCTGAACCGGTGAACCCCAGGCCGCCGAGAAGTGGAACGTGCGAACTTAACCGCTGCACCACCGGGCCGGCCCCCACTCTGGGTCTTTAAATTCTTTTTGCTTCATCTGTCACTGAATTCTTCCCCGGAGCACTCAAGAACTGACCTGACAAATGAGAGTCTTTTCTCGTGAGGAGGTAAGAGTGAGAAGAGACAGTTCACCTGATTCTTACCTGACATTAGTGATTTTGTCCTCGTGTGTAGAAATAACTTTTCTCTGTTGAAGTTTCAAATGCTGCATCGTTGGCTGGAGTTGGCCTGCACTGGATGTGTGTGGCGTGATATGCACAACAGGCTGGAGGTGGCAGTCATGAGGGGACAGCCCGGGACAAGGCCTCAAGAGGAGCAGGTGTGCAGAGGGCTGCCGCAGCGTGAGCCAGCATGTGCAGCACTGAGAGCCTATGTCAGAGATGCTGCAGGCCTATGGGGACGGCAGGCATCTGGGCACCCCGACTTGGCGGGCGGCCACAGATGGGGAGGGGAGCCCCCAGGGGAAGTATGGACAGGACAGGCCCTCTCGAGAGTCACTCTAAATGCAGCAGAGAACTGAGCCTCTGGCTGGGAGGGGCTCGGAGGTTGGGGCTCTTCTTATGGTGAGCTGTGTGGAAGCTATGGGAGCTGACGGGAAGGACACAGAAGTGACGGTGAGAGCACCCCTGAACAGGGCAGGGGACGCACTGGAGCCAGCCCTGCCGTTTGCACAGATGGCAGGGGGAGACGCTCCCGGTTTCAGAACTTCTGTCTGGGCGTGAGTGAGGTATCAGCCCGAAGTGGATGGGGAGAGAAGGGGTTGGGTGGTTGGAGGCTGGATGGCTGGATGGAGGACGTGCCAAGTGGAGGGTTCAGGGGATGCTGGCCTGCCAGGAGTGCAGTGCCAATTGCAAAGCCTGTCTGCCTGAGGGAGCTGTGCCTCCAAGGTTGGGATCTGCCTGGGCATGAGCCGAGACAGAGCTGGGGTTGGTGTGTTTGCAGAGGGTGCCCTGTGCTCTGGAGTGAGGCCGCTCGGTGGTGGAGCAAAGGATCATTGGGGTGGGTGTGCCAGGGCACAGGAGCTGGGAAGGTGGGCCACGGAGATCCCAGCAGGGCCACAGGTGGTGGTGGTAGCCGAGTCTGGGGACAGACTAGTGGGGGCCGGGAGTGTGAGGGGCCACAGGAATGGGGCCAGGACCGACCATGGAAATGAAGGGTTGGATGGCAAGAAGCAGCACCTGGTCTGCACTCCTGGCAGCACCTTTGTGTCCACCGCCGGCCCCCAGATCCCCCCTGCCAAGTGGTTGAGAGGAAGGGCCCTGGGTACAGAGTGGCCTCTGTCGCCAGCTTCACAGCCCGACAAGCTGCTGTCCCTCTGGGCTCCCTCTCGGGGAGTCAGGGGTGGTGACCCTGACGTGTGTGCACGGCCTGGAGTAGGGCCCAGCACACACTGCCGCCTGCAAACAACACTACCACGCCCCTGTCATCAACACCTGGATTTCAAGGTGACAAAATTATGCACCCAAAATGAGGATTTACTCGAGATTTTAAAATTTCTAATGACAGCCAAGAACTTTGTTTCCTTTTTCTCTCTGCCAAAATTCTTACAAGCACTTGGTGACCCCTTCATCCCCTCGCTGCTGTGGCCTGGTGGGCAGTGGGCGCATCAGGGACTTGCTGCATTGCCCTCCACGTACGTGAGCTCGAAACCGCATCAGCCAGGAATTTGTCAGGCTGATAAGCCCAAGGAGCTGGGTTCCTAGTTAACAACGAGGAGGTTCTTGCTCCCAGGAGTGGCAGCTCTCACATGTCATCGACTTTTTTCTCTTTATGTGCTTAGCCTGAAATAGCAGCTGGCCCGACGAGAATCTCCCTGATTAGTCCACCGCAGGATGGACGCATGGGTGAGTGCACGTCCCTGAGACCACACCTCAGATCCACACGCGTGTTGAAATGTGTTCCCCTGAAGGGATGTTGAATCCCATCCGTCACAGCTTGTCCAGTGTTGTCCTTCAGTGACATCAGCGTGGGCGGCTACACACTCCCCAAAGTGGTGCAGCTCCTGGGTCTGTTGAGGGACACCTTCGTGAGCACCATTTAACATGTCACGGAAGAAACTGCTGTGTCTCCTGGGTTTGAGCAAAGGTTGTGTCACGGGACTGGCTGACTGAGAATTGTTGGAGTCTCTGGTCGGTTTCCGAAGTGAGTGCCCACCACACCCGCTGGTTCAGGCCCTTCCCCCTGGGGTCACAGTGAGCCCTCTTGCCCCCCGACCCCTGTCGCCCCTAGTGCTGTGAAGCACAAGGCCTTCTGGCCAGTACGGTCGCCCACACGGGCTCTCTGCCTCCATGTCCCTCCCTCGCCAAACGCCAGCCAACTCCGTGGAATTAATCTCGCTGCCATCCTGGAAACGTTTAAATTCGTGACCAATACTTGTTCTGCACCATGAGCTCTTCTGTCCTTTCTCGCCGTTGCTGCCTGCATCTCGCTTCTTAGATCCGTCTTTCTTCTTGCTGACGCTGCCGTTCTAGTAATGGCCTCAGTGAGGGCCTCCAGGTGCAGCTCTCCTGGGCATCCTTTCTGGAGCCTCTGGTTCCACCCACACCCTGAGCGAGTGTGTAGGTGCCCCGGGAGCGCTGGCTCAGGCCCCTCGTCCTTCAGCACTTTGGGGAGGTGGCGCCAGCCTGTCCTCCGTGTCCACGGTGCTGTGCTTTTGCCTCTGGAAGCTTTGGGGTGTCTGCTGGCCATGAGGTGCCCGGCTCGAGTGCTCATCCCGCTCAGGCCTCCTTCAGGTCTGCATGCTCGCGTCCGCCTCCCTGCCTCTCCCGCGGGAGCCCTGTTGTCTGTCCCAGCACTTTTCCTTTGTGCTTCCCACCTGGGTTCTGTCAAGCGGCTCACAGGTACAGCTCCTGCGCCCCTCAGTTGAGTTTCTGTCGCAGTGATCTGATGTGCCACTCTTCAGCTGGCTTGTCCCCATGGATGGAGCACCTGTCACACCTTGGGGAGCATTGGTGACACTTGTGCTCAAGTCCTGCTCAGCTGCCTGTTGATGCGTTTCCTTGGTGATGCAAGTCGCGTTTCTCCAGGGTGCATGTTCTTGCTGTGCGCCCGCCTTGGTTGGGAGCATCCTGTGGGGCCCATGTCCTTGCCTGCACAGGGCTGGACAAGCTGCCCTCCCACCCTGGTGCTGCCCGCGCCCCACCCATGCCCCCGCCTGTGGCCCAGCTTCATGGTTCCCATTGTCTTCACAGGAGGCCAGCAGCATGTGAGCGACTGGCAGCTTCTGGAACCGCTGCATCCTCCTTCCCCACACAGACACCCGGGGTCTGGCTGGCGTGTGCCCGCCACCCTGCTCAGCTGTGCTCTCGGCCTGGAGCACCCTCCCTGCCTCTCCTGGGGCCGACCTCACGTCGGGGTGAGGGGGGCTCGTATGAGGACACGTGTACTCACTTGACTCTGTCCCCAGCTACGTTTCCAGAAGGTCACAGGGAGCACAGGGACCCTCTGTGTGTTGATAAGTGTCAACAAGTTACAAGGGCTGCCCCGGGGGCGTCTGGCACCCTGAGTGTCTGTGGTGCCCCCTTTCCAGTCTGAAAGGAGAGGGCCTCGTTTCTGTGACTGTCAACGATTCTGAGCGTTTTCATCTTGGGCATCTTGTGGGTTTTCTATGAATTGTCTGTTTTTCTCTTTCCCTTCATGTGCATGAAACCCTCGATATAAAGGGTATGACCTTTTACCCAATGTGCTTTCTCATTTTGTATTTGATTTTTTGCATTTTAGACATTTAACATTTTTATCTTCTCAAATCTGTTACTATTATCTTTTTTATTTCATAGGTTTTTATGCTTAGATTTTTTTCCCATTCCCAGATCATTTTCTTCTAGTTTTTAATGTTTACCTTTTTCCAAATTCTTGGGAGTATATTTGGAGAGAGAGACGTTGTAAGATGAGTGTCCAACTTGGTATTTTTATAATTTGTTTTGAAAATGTCTCAAACACACAGAAAAATGGTAAAACAGGGTAAAAACTCCCATGTCCCCCTCACCTGGACTCCCCAGCTGTGAACATCGTGCCATATTTTCCCCTCTGGGTCGTCAGAGTTTCTCTGAGGCGCTGAGAGCAGGTTACAGCTGTGGTGCCTGCTCCCCTGAAAGACAGGGCCTCCTCCGCAGGACTGCCCGCAGCCCAGGCCGCTCGGCCCCGACACAGCTCGGCCCGTCAGCCGTCGCGGCCAGACTCCTTTACCCCTCAGGTCCAGAGTCCCGTGTGAACACACCCTGTCTCCAGGTGTAACACCTCTTCAGTCCCCTCCAGGCTGGAGCAGACCCTCATGCTTTCCCTGTCTTTGCCATCCTCAACAGTTTTAAAGAATACAGTCCTTAAATTCTAGAAGACGACCCATGAGCTGGCTTGTCTGGTGTTTGTTTCCTCATAAGACCAGACCAAGCTCTCCTAGCAGCAATGCCCATAACTGCTGCCTCTTCTTGGCACATCATGTCAGGGCACACACAGTCACCCTGTCCCACCATGGGGACATCCACCGTGTCACCCGGCTGCACTGGTGTCTGTCAGTTTCTCCAAGCTGGCACCATGACCTGCTCTGATGAGCATCCCATGGACGCTGATTCTCTCTTCTTCATCCAGCCTTCACCCCAACAGTCAACCATTGTTGTGACGACTGTGTGGAGTGACTTCCATATATCCACAAGTCCTTCTACATGTGTCAGTTGGCATTCTACTGAGGAAGTGCTTTCCCTTTTATCTAATTTATGTATTCATTCATTTATTTATAGAACGTAGATTCATGGATTCCTGTTTTATTCAACAGGTTGTATTCTCTGCTCCAGTTCTCTTAGATATGGCCATGTGCAAAGTGCTCTTAAAAAATACCAACCAAAGATTCTGTAACCAGTAGAATTCTCCTTTTATAATGAAGATGAATCTCAACAACAAAAAATCAGACAATACGATCAAAAAATGGGCAGGGGATATGAATAGACGTTTCTCCAAAGAAGATATACAGATGGCCAATAGGCACGTGAAAAGATGCTCATCGTCACTGATCATCAGGGAAATGCAAATCAAAACTACACTAAGATATCACCTTATACCTGTTAAGAATGGCTATAATCACCAAAACAAAAAATAACAAATGTTGGAGGCGTTGTGGAGAAAAGAGAACCCTCATACACTGCTGGTGGGAATGCAAACTGGTGCAGCCACTATGGAAGACAGTATGGAGATTCCTCAAAAAATTAAAAATAGAACTACCATATGACCCAGGTATCCCACTACTGGGTATCTACCCAAACAACTTGAAATCAACAATCCAAAGTAACTTGCACCCCTGTATTCACTGCAGCACTATTCACAATAGCCAAGACATGGAAGCAACCCAAGTGTCCAGTGACCAATGATTGGATAAAGAAGATGTGGCATATATTTATATACACTGGAATACTACTCATCCATAAAAAAGGATAAAATCATCCCATTCACAACAACATGGATGGAACTTGAGGGCATCATGTTAAGCAAAATAAGCCAGACAGAGAAAGACAGTCTCTGTATGACTCCATTCATATGTGGAAGATAAACACGTGGACAAAGAGAACAGCCTAATGGTTACCAGGGGGAAGGGGGGGGTGAGGGGTGGGCACAAAGGGTGAAGTGGTGCACCTACAATATGACTGACAAACAATAATGTACAAGTGAAATTTCACAAGGTTGTAAGCTATCATAACCTCAATAAAAAGGGAAATAGAAAAAAAAGTATATTCAAAGTAATTTTTAAAATGGAGATGAAATTAAGACAGTCACAGAGTAACAAAAACAGAATTTGTTGCTAACAGACCTGCCCTACAAGAAATGCTGAAGGAAGACGTTTACACTGATGGTACCGGACTCCACTGGAAGGAGCAAAGAGTGTCAGAGGTGGAAAGCATGTAGGGGAGTGTAAGACATTCTTATTCTCTGACTCTACTACTTAAAATGTAAGGTGGTTGAAGCAACTTTTGTTGGGGTTATAACAAATAGCTTAACATACACAACAATAAGCACAGAGGAGGGGAAGGAAATGCAGCTATGTTGGAGCAGAGGTGCTGCATTTCACTAGAATTAAGTCTGTATTAATAGAATTAGACTTGTTTAGTTTAACATACATAACTCCAAAATACAGTTTAAAATTCAAGAGGAATTAAAATATTACATTATTACATAATACTACAATATCAAATTAAAAAGGATTTGTTTAATGCAAAAGAAGGCAATAAAGGCAGACTAGAGGAAAAAAGAGACATCGGACATCTAGACAATAAATAGCAAAATGGCAGATGTAAATCAAATCACATCAGTACTTAGATTAAATACGCTGATCAAAAGGCAGAGATTGTCATACTAGATAAAAGCAAGATGCAGTTACACAGTCCACAAGAGACACGCTTTAAATTCAACACAAATAAGTGCAAGGTAAAAGGATGGGAACGATGCCATGCAGACAGTAACTAGATGAGAACTAGAGCAGTGATGCAAGTATCAGACAAAAGAGACTTTAGGACAAAGAAGGTTTCTGGAGACAAGGAGGAACATCTCATCATGATAAAGGGTCACTGTGTCAGGAAGACACAGCAGTTAGAATGTTATACATCCGACAACAGAGCAGATGTGTGAAGCAAAGGCTGCTGGGAAGAAGAAACAGACAGTTGTTGAATACGTGTTCCAGGGGTCAGCAATGCAGTTCTGGAGCCACGTGGAGAACCAGGCTTTCAGGAAACCACAGGGCTGCATTCATTTTCATTTACTTATAGTGGAAATGTATCATATTGATCTTTTTTCCAAACAACCCATAGCTGGAAATGAATTTATTTCACACTGTTCATAACAACTATCCATCCATCTTATGTGTATGTTTGTGTGTGGTGTATATATATACACCATATTGAATGACACAAGACCAATCCAGTGGTATGAGATTATTTTTAACTGTCAAAAAAAGCATCAGCAACAGTTGAGTCATCTTATGTTAAGGTCGAACAGTGTCTAAGTACTTTCTGAAGCACATAGTCAAAATGATGTGTGCCCAACTCTAGTATAAAATTCCTAGAACAATGGCTGTGTATTTTTTTCCTTTGAAATCTGGACCCATGTGACAACGTTCTCGTGAAAACATTAATTAGCAAGTCGTGGTTGTTTGGAAGAACTGTGGCCATGAAGGTACAATTGATAGCAAAAAAAAAAAAATCAGTTTTAGAGCTCTCAGTACCCTCAGAGATTGATGGAACAGCTAGATAAGGAAAGACATAAAGGGGAGCAGGAGCAAACAAGATATGAGACATTCAGGAAACAAGCAGCAAAGAGGCACAAACCTGACCTATGGGTAGAAACTTTGAACGTAAGTGCACCAGGTACTCCAGTGAAAAAGCAGAAGCTGTCAGACTGGAACAATAGGAAGACCCAAGTGGATGCTGTCTACAAGAGATACACTTTAGATTCAAAGATACAAGTAGGTTGAAAAAAATTATAGAAAAAATCTGGAGTGGCTGTTTTCAGTAGGTTTTGAATTAAGAAATATGACTGGAGACAAAGAGGGGTATTTCATGATGGTAAAAGGGGTAATATATCAGGAAGACCTAACAGTTGTTGGTGTAGACACACCAAAAAAGGAAGCCCTAAAATACATGAGGCCAAAACTGACAATTAAAAAAGGAAGCAGTTAGGGGCCGGCCCAGTGCCACAGCAGTGAAGTTCGCACGTTCTGCTTCTTGGTGGCCCAGGGTTTGCCAGTTCAGATCCTGGGTGCGGACATGGCACCACTTGGCAAAAAGCCATGCTGTGGTAGGCATCCCATGTATTAAAAAAAAAAAAGTAGAGGACAGTGGGCATGGATGTTAGCTCAGGGCCAGTCTTCCTCAGCAAAAAGAGGAGGATTGGCAGATGATAACTCAGGGCTAATCTTCCTCAAAAAAAAAAAAAGTTAATCCAACAATTATGATCTGGATATCTCAATACCCCATGGTTAATAATTGATAAGACAATTAGACAAATAATCAATAAGAAGATAGGAGACTTGAACAGTGCTATTAACCCCAATTGACTTATCTGACAAGTGTAGACATCACCCAACAACACCAGAATATAGATTCTTTTCAAGTGCAACGGAGCATTCTCCAGAACAGATCATGTACTGGGACAGGAAGCAAGTTCCAGTGCACTTCAAAGGACTAAATCACACACAGTGTATTTTCAGACCACAATGGGATTAAATTGGAAATCAGCAATAGAAAAATCTGAGAATAAAATGAATATTTGGAAATTAACACAATTCTAACTAACTTATGGATCGAAGGAAAAACCAGAAGTAACATCAGAAAATATTTTGAACTGAATGAAAGGAAATACAACGTATCAAAATGTATAGGCTGCAGATAAAGCAGTGCTTAGAGGGAAATGCACAGCTCTAAGTCCTTTAGAAGGAAGGGGACCTAAAGTCAGCCATCTAAGCTTCCACCATAGGAAGGTACAAGAGAGTAGAGTGGAAATCCATGAAATGGAAAACAAAAACAATAGAGAACATCAATGAAACCTAGTTTGTCTTCTGAAAAGAACAGCAAAATTGGTAAACTTTTGCCTAGACTTAGCAAGAGAAAAAGAGAGAACACAAATTACCAGTGTCAGGAATAAAAGCAGGGACATCACTATACACCCTACAGATATTGAAGGGATTGTAAGGGGATATTGTGAGCAACTCTGTGCTAACAAGTGGTTCACGTGAAGTTGACAAATTCCTAGAAAGAAATTACCAAAACTACCTCAAGAAATAGGAAATCCGGATAGATCTCTGTCAAGTAAGGAAGCTGAATTAGTACTTTCTACATCTTCCCACAAAGAAAATCCTGTTTCCCAATGGCTTCGTGGGTGAATTCTATGAAACGTTTAGGGAGGAACTAATACCAATCCTACCTAAACTCTTTCAGAGAATAGAAGAGGATCAGACGCTTCCCAGTGCGTTTCATGAGGTCAGTAATGTCTTAATAACGAAGCCAAAGACAACACAAGAGAAAGACTGAGCAACGTTCCACATGAGTATGGGTGCAAAATTCTTTAGAAAGCTCTGAGGCAATCAAATCCAGCAGCATATAAAAAGGTTTATGTACCATCACCAAGTGGGGTTTACCCAAGGAATTCAAGGTTATTTGACATCTGAAGACCAGTTAATATGGCAACTGTATTAGGACAGTAACAGACCTAAAAACAAGATCTTTTCAAGAGAAAAAAACTTTGACAAAATTCTCAAGAAACATGTAATAGAAGGGAACTTCCTCAGCCTCATAAAGGACATCTACAGAAAACCCACAGCCAGCATCATAATATTGAGAGATTGAAAGTGTCCCCTTGACACCAGGAACAAGGCAAGGATGTCCACACGTACCACTTCTATTTGACTTTGTACTGGAGGTTCTTAGCCAGTACAGTGTGGCCAGACAGAAATTAAAGGCACCTGGGTTGGAAAGGAAGAAGTGTAGACAGCATAATCTTGCAGGTAGAAAGTCATAAAGAATCTGTGAGAACACTACTAGAAACCATAAACAAGATTGGTAAGGTTACAGGATGCAAGATCCATCTACAAAAATCAGTTAATTCTAGATACAGACGTGTGCTGCATAACGACATTTCGGTCAATGACAGACCCTATATACAATGGTGGTCCCATAAGATTAGTACCATGTAGCCTAGGTGTGTAGTAGGCTACACCATCTACAAAACCTTTTGCAAAATATCAGTGTGTAGGTACACTCTGTGATGTTCACCTGATGACAGAATCACCCAATGATGCATTTCTCAGAACATGTCCCCGTCATTAAGTGACACATGACGGTACTAAGGACAGTCCAAAACTGAAATTAATCAATTGAGCATAAGTGTCACAGTTTTCTCCTGGACTTCCTGTTCTATTGGCCAGCATATCCTGTCCTTTTATAAATACCATCGTGTCTCGATTCCTTTCACTTTACAAGAAGTTTTGAAGTCAGACAGTTAAGCCCTGTACCTCCGTTCTTAATTTACCAAAATAATTTTGGCTATTTTAGGTCATTTGCATTTCCATGTAAATTTTAACATCCATTTGTCACATTCTACCCAAAAAGCCTGCTGGGATTTTGATGGAAATTTTATTGAATTTGTACATCAATTTGGGGGAGAATTTCTGTCTTAGTTTTGAGTCTTTCACTTCATAGCCATGACATATCTATCTCTCCGTTTATTAGATCTTTAATTTATCTAAAGAATCTTTTGCAGTTTTCAGTGTACGGGTCTTTTACTTTATGGATAAATTTACACTTAGGTATTTAATTATTGTTGATAGTGGAATTTTCTTCATTTAATTTTCTGATTGGTTATAGTTTGCATGATCTATCTTTTCCCATCCTTTTATTTTCAACCTGTTTGTGTCTTTGAATCGAAAGTGTGCCTCTTGTAGACAATATATGGTTAGGTCTTGCTATTTTTTTTTTGGCTTGATCCATTTTTAACATCTCTGCCTTTTGATTGGACTGTTTAGCCCATCAGTGGTTAAGAGGGTTATTTATATGTTTGGATTTATGTCTGCCTTTGTTTGTGTGTGAGTTGGGATTTTTTTGTTTATGCTTATCTCCTTAACTGCCTTGTTTTGCATTAAATATTTTTAGTGTGCCATGTTGTTATGGACTGAATTGTGTCCCCTCAAAATTCGTATATTGAAGCCCTAACCCCCAGGGTGACTGTGTTTGAGGTGGGACCCCCAGGAGGTCGATGAGGTCGTACGGGGGGCCCTGATCTGGTAGGATTAGTGTCCTTATGAGAAGAGACCCCAGAGAGCTCGCTCCCTGTCTCCATGCGCACACACACAAAGAGGAGGCCGTGTGAGGACCCAGCAAGAGGGCAGCTGTCTGCAAGCCAGGAAGCGAGCCCTCACAGCCCGAATTCAGCCAGCACCTTGGTCTTGGGCCTCTGGCCTCCGGGACTGTGAGGACAGAATTTCTGTTGCTTAAGCCCACAGTCTGTGGTGTTCTGTTCCAGCAGACTGAGGCGCGTTTGATGCCTCGGTTGGTACTGTGCAGTGGGTTTTGTTTTTTCTTAGCGATTGCCCTAGGGATTACAACATGCATCTTCTGACCTACTTGAGGTGAAAGCTGACTTAATCCTGGAGAAATACAGCAGTGTCGCTGCAGCCAGGTTCCACTTCCTCCCCTACTTGGTAATGTTTTCTTTACATATGTCATTACGTATGTTATATATAGCACTCACACGTGTTATAAACCCAACAGTTCAGGATTGTAGTTGTTTCTTGTAAACCAGCTCACATTTCTCAGAGATCACAAGAGGAAACAGACACGTGCGTTCTTCACATTTGTCATGTTTTTACCATTTCCAGTGCTCCTCATTCCTTCCGTGGGTTCAAGGTGCTGTCGGCTGTCACCTCCTTTCAGCCTGAAGCAGCTGGTCACTGCAGGGTGGGCGGCCAGCATGAGTTCTCTCAGTGTTGCTCACCTTTGGGTGTCTCCAGTTTGCCTTCATGCTGAAGGGCCGCTTCCCTGGATGTGGGATTCCTGGTTGACAGTTTCTAGCACTTTGCATGGTGGTTCTGCCTCCTGTGGCTTCCTTCGTCTCTGATGAGACGTCAGCTGTGGGCCGCACTGTTCTGTGTGTGACGAGCTGCTTTTCTCTTTGTTTTTCCCTCCCGATAGCTTTAGAGTAATTTTTGAAGTTGTGAAGTGCGTCCTCCGACTTTGTCTTCCTTCTTCTAGATTCTTTTGGCTCTTCTGCTGATGACCTGCATGTGCTGGGAGCCTACTCACATGCAGCCAGTGCTCTGACCACTCCCGACTATGCTGTCCCAGGCGCTCTGGGTGCCCCCTGCTCATCCCCCTGCCCATGTGTGTGTTTTTCCTTTGGCCAGGATTACGTGGAGCACAGCCTTTCTCTGGTGCTCTGGTCTCCAGAGTCTCCCCATTCGATTTCTGGCTGGTCTCTGCTCTGCCCAGTCGTGGCTGCAGGCCAGCAAAGCTGTGGGCTCCCCATTTGCGACCGATTCACCTCTTGTGGGGTGGCTGTGCTTTCTGCTGGTCAAGGCTTCCCCCCTGGAAGCAAAGCCGTGAGTTCCAAGCCGCCCCTCGCTGGTGCAGCTGCCCTCTCACCAGCCCCAGGCAGAGCGCCCTCTTCCACCCAGGCCACCGCAGGTGTTCCAGCACGGATGCCATTGATTTCTTAAAACAGTTGTTTTTACAAGTTCATCCAGTTTTATACTCAGTCTTGTAGAGGTGGTTTGCTGATTTCGACTCCACAAGCCAGAAGTGTCTTCTCAGCACTCATTGAATGACTTAAAACACTGCCTGCAGCCGTCCCACTTCACCCGGTGACAGGCGGTCCACAGATGGCTGCACAGTTTCATGTCCTCTCATGTTATGCCCATGGCTGATTGGTTTAAGAGCATTTCTGGGTATCTTCCCTCTCAGTGATCAGACAGGAGCGATTGCTTTGAGGCACATTGTCTCATCCAGAAAACAGCAGAGCCTTGTTCATCTGGCACCACAGGGCAATGAGTTTTTCCATATTCCAGATAATCAAACTTACCCTCTTGAAATGTCACATTTCTTTTTTAATTTTTATTTCTTTTTTCTCTCTCCCTTTTTTCTTTTTTTGGCAGGGAAGATTCGCTCTGAGCTGAGATCTGTTGCCAGTATTCCTCTTTTTTTTCTACTGCCCAAAGGCCCTGAGTACATAGTTGTATATTCTGGTTGTAAGTCCTTCGAGTGCTTGTCTGTGAGCCACCACCACAGCATGGCTGCTGACAGACGGGTGGTGTGGTTCCGTGCCTGGGAAGCAAACCCCGGCCACCAAAGCAGAGTGCTGAACTTTAAGCACGAGGCCACCAGGGCTGGCTCTCAAAATGTTTTTAATTTAAATTTTTCAAATGAAAATCTTTCTAAAATGCATTAAATAATATTGCTTTCCTGAGCAGAATTCAAGGCTCTGGCTTGGAGGTGTCTCATTGGTAAGAGAGCATCCCTCTGGCTCCTGGTTTTGTTTTGTTTTCTTTTTTAAAGATTGGCACCTGAGCTAACAGCTGTTGCAATCTTCTTTTGTCTTTTTTTACCCCTGCTTTTTCTCCCCAAAGTCCCCCAGTACATAGTTGTATATTCTTGTTGTAGGTCCGTCTGGTTGTGGCATGTGGGACTCTGCCTCAACATGGCCTGATGAGCAGTGCCATGTCCGCGCCCAGGATCCAAACCAGTGAAACCCTGGGCCACTGAACTGGAGCCCGTGAACTTAACCACTCAGCCACAGGGCCGGCCCCAGTTTCCTGGGTTTTAATTGGCTGGAGCACGGGGCACCCTCACAGCCTGAGGACGTCCTCCTCTGGTCCTGCGGCCCTGCCATGCTCTTGAGCTCTTGGTGGCTCTGGGATAGTTTTCCGTCTTCCCAGCCGCCCCACCGTCCTCGGCAGCTCACTGAGCTACTGCTCTTTAGAACAGACTCTGCCCTGTCAGGGTTATCAGGCAGAGCCCGAGGGACTCCTGAGAGCCCACCGCCTGCTGGGTGTGCAGAATGCCCACTGCGCTCTGGCCACAGAGCCCTGAGCACACAAGGCCTGAGAGGGCTGCCCACACGGCCCCCATGAGTTGTTGGTCTCTTGGAGCCTGAGTTTCCTCATCTCTGTATGTCCACTGTAAATTACTGTAAAGAGTAAATAAGAAACTTCCAAGTGACCGTGAGCCTGATGTCACCGAGCAGAGAGCCACTGCTGGTGGCTGCTGGTTCTGCCGTGTGTTGACGGGTGCCCAATTTGTTTGAAATCAGGTGGTGAGGCCAGCAGATGAGGAGACAACCGCTGTGAAGGGAGAAGTTCACACTCAGAGGCAGGTGGCAGGAGGCAGGCACGCAGGAGTCCTGACTGTTTTCAGGGGAAGGAGTGGGCGACAGGGCGGGACAGGCTGGCAGGTTTGGGATTGGCTGGCTGGAGTCGCTGTAGCGGTCTCAGGGTGGGGCCCCACGTTCTCTGAGGCCCAGCCTCAGGTGATTAGGGCAGAGCGTGAAAGTCAGAGGAGGCAGGTCAGAGGAGGCAGATCAGAGCGCAGGTTCAGAGTGGCTGGTGTTTGTGTCAGAGGCACGCTTGCAGGCAGACCCTTCACTGGCCCTGGGGGTCCGTTGACCCTGGGAGGGGCACTCTCTCCAGGATTAGCAAGGCCCCAGGACGTCAAACCATCGTAAATACAGACCGTAAAAAACGTGGTTAGCACAGCCACAGCTGAGACAGTTTGCCTCCCTGGTTCTCAGCGTTGTGCGGGGTCTTCCTAGGGTCACCTGCAGACTCTCAGCAGGGCTGCGGTGCCACCAGAGGGCAGTGTCCTCCCGCCATCCACACAGCCCAAGGGCAAACAGACCAGACCTCCATTGTCCACTTAGCGCTGTGCAGCCTTGGGAAAGGCACTCACGGCTCTGATCCAGGTTCTTCAATGAGGAGAGGGGTGACGTGAGAGGACACATAGGGAGCCTAAGCTAACGCTGTCTTCCTTCTCTCCCTGCCTTTCTTATGTCAAAATTCTACAAGATTTGGATACAAAAGTATTCAGGTGTTAAAGGAGGGCCATCTTTACCCATCTGCCCTCTGGTGTGACAGAAGCTACCAGGGACGTTTGCAGGGTTAGCTGAAGTGTCTTACCCACCTGTTAGGATTTCAACACAGAGACGCGGCCGGGTGTAAACCTGTGGTTTGAATGGAGACCACCTTGAGTCCTGGCACTGACGGGCGGGCTCGGTCCTGCTGCCCCCACACCTGTCAGAGCTGGAGGAGTGTTTCCCTTCCCACGGCTCTCAGAGCATGGGGACAGTGTGGGTGCCCATCATTACTGAGTGTCTCCCACATGCCTTCCCGCACCGCCCACGGGCAGCAGAGGTGGAGGCCGCGGCTGAGCACAGTGTCAGCTGAAGCTCAGCACCCAAGTGTCTGTGCCTGGGTCTTGATATCAGACCACTCAGCCGTCAGGACGGTTTGAATCTTCTCTGAGCTGCAGCCATGCGTATGGGCGCAGTGTTCACTCCCCATCATGAGGGCGCTACTGCCGCATCGGGAAGAGTTTGGGGGCTGAGCAGGGATGGGGCGTGGTGGGATGGAGCTCAGTGGGGATGGGCACACGGTGGGGACAGGAGGGGCTCGCCCAGTCTCGTGAAGGGGACAGGTCAGAGCACAGAGCACACGGCAGGTGTGACTTTCTCCTTCCTTTGAGCAGGTGGTACTCACGTTTCATCCCGCCCCTGCAGGCAGCGTCTCCCACGGCCCTCAGCACCTCGGCCTGACGCCAGGTCACAGCAGCATGCCACAGGCTCTCAGGTAGCGTCCCTCACACAGCTCCTTAAAGACGTTTAAAATGGAAAGTGAGAAACAAGACTCCTCGTGATCTGACTTACTAGAAATAGTGCTTTCTAACCCCATTTTTACGTGCTCTGAGTGAGGATATATTGTGCAGACCACTTCATATTTTGCTTTCTTTAAGCTAAAATATAGCTTAGGCAGTTGCCCTGTTACTTAAAGCTCTGATAGAGCCATGTAATGGGTGCACGACACCTCGTCACAGGAGCAGACCAGACCGGCCGCGCTCTGAGGGCAGGTGGCCAGTATTCTCGTGCTTGAGCCAGTGGGCGTGGCTGTGTGCCGCTAAGACTATCTACAAGAGCAGGTGAGGCTGGCTTTGGCCCAGGGCCTGCCGTCCACTGGCCGCCCTATACGTGCTCGAAGGCCAGGAGGTCTCTAGAAGTTGGCCTCCCACTCCCCACCCCCGACCTAAAGCCTCTTAGTGGCTTCCAGTGCCGGTGGGCGCAGTCCAGCCGCTGGCCTCCAGCATCCTCTCCCAGCTCACCCAGAGCCGTGTCTGTGTGCCTGCTACCCCTTGACTCACAAGGCCACCCTGCCTGCCTCCTGCCCACACCCGTGACAGGACCGGGATTACTCTCCTCACCCCATTCCACCCCCAGGGCAGCCGGGCCCCCCTACCTGGTTCCCACTGATTATACCTCCTGACTGCTGTCAGCATCAGCAGAGGAGGGGCTCCTACGGCAGGCGCTGGGCCCTGGTCACGGGCAGCCATCCTCTCAGGCCCCGCTCAGAGTCACCACAGCCCAGAGAAGGTGCTGGAGGCTGCCTGGTGGGCGCTGCATGGGCAGCTGCTCCCGCAGGAGCACTTAGCCCCCAGCACAGCACGTGGCCTCACTCATCCTGGGCACTTAGAACGTGTTTTTGAATCAACACATAGTCTTTAAAACCAAAAAATAGTCAGTGCTTGAATTATCATGTTGCCAAGGACATTTGAAGCGTTGCTGATTCTGTTTCTTGACTTCACTGCTAGGATTCCATCGCTGCAGATCCCCTGTAAGGGCCCGTCCCACACTCCAGCCCCCCAGGCACCAGGCAGAGCGGGAAGCAGGGGCTCGCCCAGCCTTGGGGGCCCCCGGGCCCCAGCCCCCCGGCAGCCCATCAGCATCTCAGGGCTGCTGCAGAGGCGGCACGCAGGCAAGTGTGCTCCCCCAACATGCGAGCATCTCTTGGAAAAGTACATTTGAGAAAACGTTACGTATGTGTGACAAGAGCAAACTTGAACCTTTGAACGTTCTTGAGAGCTGTGTTTCTGAGCTTTTCGTTAGTGGTGCAGAACTCAGTGGTGTTCACTTGTGTGTTCACTGTGGGTTATGACTCTGATGCTCCCGCAGGGTCTGCTGCCGTCCGGGGGTTCGCACATGAGAGGTGAGCCTGCTCCTGCCTGTCCGCGGATTTCAGTTCTTCAGCCTGCCTGCCAGCACGCCTGCGTTAGGCGGTAAATGGAATTGTATGTTTTTGCTTGATGGAATAATTAATACAACTGAATAAAGCATTTTTTGATTATCGGGGGGCAGCGTATATGTCATACATTTGAAACTTGGGTCTTCTCCGAACTTCCTTAAAATGGTGTTGCAGCAGAGTGCACACCTGTGTCCGCTCGTGGCTGGGTTTCTGATGGCGGCCCTCGGGCTGGCAGGAGGGTCTGTGGCGTGGGACGGCTGCATGGCTCAGGCAAGCCCTGTGCCCTGGTCGTCGGTCGTCTGGACACAATTCTGTTACGTGATGCTCATGACTCATGTGACACCGTGTTTGCGATGAACCTGCCTCCCAGGGTGCATTTTGTGCCTGACTTCTCCCCACCAGGCGGGCGCGTTGCCCATGCTCGGCCAAGGAGGGCAACGTGCTTCCTCCTCACCCCCTAGTCGGGACCACACCAGGTTGGAAAAGAGGCTTGTGGAGTTAATTATAATCCTTTATGTTGCAATTACCTAAACCTTGGTCTGGTCGTCCCTCCTGGGTCAGGCTCACTGCGAGAGCAGGTGACAAGCCCCAGGAGAGGCCCCTCCGCACTGGGGAGCCTGAGGCAGGTGCACTTTGTTTCAGGCTCTGCGCCCGTCACCCCTACCTCCTGGCTGTCTCCCCTGGGCCGGGAGGCGTCACAGGGGCAGGAGGGGCACTCATGTGCTCTTGCTGTCCTCTGGAAGGTGCCTGGCGCATGCACAGCCACTGCCATGTGTGGGCCGACATGCGTGCCAAAGTGGACCATTCAGAGACCTTGCATTTGGGGTGCAGAGTGCGTGTTCTCTGTTGGTTCCATTCCCAGGAGCATGTAAATACTATAAATCCTTAATTGTGGGTGTGCTTTTCCCTGCGTGTGTTGTGTAATGTGCACATGAGTGTTTCAGACGTTGAAACGTGGGCTGGCTGTGAAATGCCGGTGAAGGTGCGTTTCAATGACCCATCCTGCTTCAGCTCTGTGCGCCCAGCAGCAGGATCCTGAGGCTGGAAGTGCACTTCCAGGTGTTCCACAAAGGGATGGGACAGCGGATGGCCGGTGGGTGTGGTCCTCCTTCCAAGACACCAAGAAATAGTCCACATGGGCGTGGCCACCGCACGGCCACTCCTCTCTGGGCCTGTGCGCGTCCGCGGGTGGGCACCAGGCCTGCTTGGTTTGGGGCTGATTGTTGGTCCTTAATTCTAAAGCCTCACTTCTTCTGTCACCTCACCTTGCTTTTTAGACACAAACTTTGAGCCCATATTTTCAATATTTCATGTTCTTTATTTTTTGTTGTTTTTTTCACAGTTGAGTATCCATTTGGCCAGTTGAAGTCCACTGGGCGTCCAGTTGAGACGGTGTCTGCCGTGGCCAGCAGTGGCACCAGCGCCCTTTCCCTCCCCTTATCACTGACAGCACATCTGTTCTTCTTTTTCAGTAATTGTCAGTGGGAAGGCAAAAGTAAATAAACGTCCAGATAATAGTGCAAATCCTGCTTGGACAGAGATGACAGCATGGCCAAACTTAAAGTGGGGCCCACACCACCAGGTGTTAGCTCAGAACCTTCATCTCTCGTGGACAAAAGCCAAATTCAGCCTGGAAATGGCAGTTTAGGGGCTTTGACAGATAATTCATGAAAGTGTGAGCTGAATGAAAATAAGATGCATGGAATCAAAGGCCAGCAGTGGTTTAAAAGGATCGTTGCACGAGGCCTGCCTGGTGGTGTAGCAGTTAAGTTCATGTCCTCTGGTTCGGCAGCATGGGGTTTGCAGGTTCAGAGCCCAGGCACAAACCTACACAGTGCTCATCCAGCCACGCTGTGGCTGCATCCCACATACAGAATAGAGGAAGATTGGCACAGATGTTAACTCAGGGCCAATCTTCTTCACCAAAAAAATAAAAATTAAAAAAAGGTCGTTGTGGGGTCAGCATGATGGCGGTGGGGTGGCAGAGCGTTGACCGGTGCCTGCACCAGGCCGTGGGCTCTCTGTGCCCTGTCTGTCCTGCAGGGAAGGTGTTGAAACCCTTCTGTGGCTTGGCGGTTTGGGGTGTGTAGGGGCACAAGCAGCTGAGCGCTGCTCCTGCGCCAGCCATCCTGCCCTCATCCTGGCCCTCTTCCTGGCTGGTGGCATGTGGCCTGGAGGCAGCAGTGTGCCAGGCCTGCGCGGGAGGGTGAGGGCCGAGGAGAGAGACGGGCTGGGACTTAATGGCAGCTGCTCCCTGGTAGTCTTGGGACCTCACTTTCTCATCTGCAACACGGAAATTATGTGCAACCTTCCTTTCCCCTCCCTCGTTTCTTACAGGACAAGAATTGTGTGGCAGGCATCTCGACACACCTGTGGCCCAGAAGCTGCCAGCTGCCACCACTTGCACTTTTTTGTTTTCTTGCAGCCACTGTGTAGTCATGACTCAGAGCAAGGGCTTCAGAGTTCAGGTCCAGACCTGGGCTCCATCTTCCCCTCTGCTGGCACAGGCGAGGCCCTGAGCACATCGCCTGTCACAGCGCAGGCGCCAGGTGAGAGTATGTCTGCACGTCCCCTGCACGGCCTCTGCAAACCTCCCGGAAGCTCCAGGAAGTGTCAACGTTTCTAACTGTGATTTTTCTTTCTCTGCTAAGCCTCTGAGTTTTGAGGAAAAAATCTTTGAGACTAAAGTGAATGTATACAGACAGGAGGTGTCTCAGGCAGCACATGGGAGTCCGAGGAAGCGCCCTGGAAGGGACCGCCGGGAGGAATGAACCTGCATTTGGCCGGCTGGTGGGGTCCACGGGAGCACTGGAGGGAGGCTCTTCGGGAGAAGCGTGTGGCGCTCCCTCAGACGGCCCAGGATGTTCGCTGTCAGCAGCGCCGCTGTTCCATGGTTGGAATGGCGCAGTGGGCGTTTATGCACAGCGGGAGGAGTTTCTTGTGTGGCTGGTTGGCAGGCCCACGAGTGAGCATGGGGCCAGCAGGGGGCTTTCAGACCATGCTCACTGGGGCCTCTCCGGCATGGGCTCCAGAGGGCTCTAGACGCGGCGAGCCTACAGCCAGAGGATCCCAGCTCCACGCAGGTGGGCGGCGGTGCAGCGTCAGGGCCCTGAAGAAAGTCGCAGAGACCAGACAGACCACACGGTTAGACCTTGAGGTTCAGTTCCCAAGAGTGAAGACGGCAGAGCAGGGTGGCCGCGTCTCTGTCACCGACTGCTGCCAAGTCATCGCTGGTAACGGGATGTCCCCACGGTGCGCCTCACAGCATCTTCTCTGTGGAGCAGGGCCAGGGTCACACTCAGTGCCCAGGGAGCACACGCAGGTGTCAGGGTGACAGCGTGCCCGGAACCTGCCACGTTTAGTGATCCCCGCAGCCTCAGGGCCAAGCTCGGGATGGACTGGTGCTAACAGGCGGGGCAGACCTCCCAGCACGTCTGGGAGTCACGTGCAAGGTGTGGGTGAAAGATGAGACCGACTGCCAGTGTCTGGGGTCAGCGCCCGTCCTGGCTTCTACTGTGGCTCCTGTGCAAATGTGCCCACTAACAACATTTGCGTCTTGTACCTAAGCCATTTAAATATAACACTCCCAGCAGGTGTAGGTACCTGTTGGACAGTATATCTAGTGTTGTGGCTTTTGTCTTGTTTCTCATCTTGTTTTAATTATAAGATGACACCTGTTCATTCAAGCCCCGAGATTGAGAGAATGGCAGGCGAGTCCCCTCATGCCGGCCACTGCAGGTATCTGGTCATGGCCCAGCTCACAGGTGCATCCACCCAGCCTCCATGCCCAGGCTGGCTCCATCACGCCTGTTTCTCTTTGGCAGCACAGCATCGTCCAGACCGTGTCTCATTTTTCAGAACCCCTGCTTGCTTCATTTGTTTTGATTTTCATGAAAATAGGGTCTGTAACTTACCTGCTTGGTCGTGAACTCTTCCCATGGCCCACGTGGGCCGCACGTGAGGACTGAGCCGGTTGCGCTTGGTCTTCCCACTCAGCAAAGGTACGTGGAGTCCCTGTTCCCCATCTCAAGCAGCGAGACAGCACTGTCACCAGACCCTGTCCTCAGCGCCTACGATGGGCTGAGAAAGGGCAGGTGGAGGCCCAGCTGGAGAGGGATTTTGAGCTGTGGCCCCAGCCAGTCACCACTGCCCTAAAGCCCCTGGCCCAGGAAAGGCGGATGGGGTTCTGGGGGAGTCAGAGAGGGCAGGGGCCAGTCGTCGTGCCTTGGGGTCTGGGCAGGGCCCGGGCAGATGGCCCTGGAGAGGGAGGCTCAGCCTGGAGGGCAGGCTTCAGGGATCCGGAGGGTCTGTCCAAGGACAGCGGAGTCCCAGGAGCCCTGGTGCAGGACAGGGCTGCAGGAGCAGGACTGAGAGGCGCCGTGGAGGGAGGCCTGTGCACTGCCCCCAGCCCAGAGATGGTGGGAGAGTAGGGGAGACCGGCCAAGGGCAAGGTGAGGGGGACGCGGGCGGGGCTGCAGACTGGGCCTGGCAGCCTCTCCGGCAGCAGGAGACGCTGACTTGTGCCGGAGAAAACCGCTGGCTCCCCAAGCAAGAGGCCGCCCTCCCTGCACGGCCCGGCCCCTGGAGCCCCTGCACACATACAGCCACCCAGTGCCGTCTGGGCCGTGGCGGCGGGACTGTCTAGGCCGTCCCCATGTGGGCGCCTCGGGCGGATGCACGAAGAGGCCGTTTGTTTCCTTGAACTCCTCAGTTTTAGGGATGGCTTTCAGTATAATTCCGTTTATAATTGCATTATGTATTTATGTGGTTTTAAAGTCAAATCTACCCAAAAAGAAATCTTCAAAGAGGCCCAGCATCGACCCGCCCACCCCACACTCCCCAGGACTGACGATTGTAAGCAGGGATGCATTCCGGCCCCTTTTTCTTAGAGGAAGACGTGGTGCCCGAGCAGTTTCCCTCCCTGCATGTGGGACCAGTCCTCATGGGTGCACAAGCCTCGCGAGTCCTTGCGCCTGGGACGACCTCACGGGCAGTAAGCGCTCTGCCCAGTGTTCCGCGTACCCACCGTCATCAAAGTGTTTCATAGGCCTCTTCATGGAAGAAGCCAGCACCCTGCAGAGCCTCCTGGCCGTCAAAGATGTCGGCCCTTCTCATGCAGCCTCGTCTAAGGGACAAAGATGAGGCCATCTGGCAGAAACTTCGCTTTTAGCCGTAACATTTCCGTGGACAAATAGGCCGAGTTGGGTATTAATTTACAGTTGCTGGATGTATTTTCAAAAGTGAAAGGGCGTCCAACAGCAGTATTTCCCAGCAACACAGTGACCTGCCGACAGCCCCCAGGAGCCGGGGACCAGGCCCTCCACGGCCTCCCACCCACCAGCTAGAGAAGTGAGTCTTATCAGAAGAAGAATCTGGAAAGCCCCCAGGATTGACAGGAAGACTGAGGAGGAGCTGAGTTCAGGAAGGAGGCAAGCATGAAGGCAGGTCTGGGTTTTGCAGCCGCCATTGCTGACCCCTCACACAGGACGCCCTGCTGCGCGGTGCCTGGCCCTCCCAGGCAGAGTCTGCCAGGCGAGGCCCCTCAGTCCCAAGACCTCACCCAGACTCCCCAGTGGAGCCGGAGCTCAGCCGGGCAGCCAGAGGAGCAGGGCCCACTGCCCAGGCACACGCATGTGGTCGCTCAGAGAGCACAAAGGTCCTTTCACGCCCCCGCAGTTGTGAAGCGAAGGGAGGTTTTGAATGAGTTTTCTTTTCAGACTAAGAGGAAATTCCTAAAATTCTTAGGTGGTAAATCCGAGTCTGCACACCCACTTTGTGTCGTGCTTGAGGGAGCCGCAGAGTCAGGACCCGCGTGGTGGGAAGAGGGGGTGGGGTGTTCCCTGCTCCCCATCTGTGCCTCCACTCGGGACCCCCAGGTCCCAGGTCCCAGGGGTTCTGGCTGGTAGCAGGAGGCAGCCAGCAGGTTGGGTCCTGCAGCCTGAAGGCCCACAGCCCTCCTGGCAGAGCCCAGTGGACGCAAGACACGCCTGGTACCTCCCTCGGCTGGGGAACCGCACCTGCGTGTCCCACCAGGCTCTGCACTCGAGGTCCCTCCCGCGATCTGTGCAAGTCAGTGCCCAGATCGCAGAAGAGGGGCAGCCAGCCGGCAGACGCGCTCCCAGGCTTAGCCGCAAGCTCTGCGTCATGGAAGCCACACGCCCCCATGAGAGGGACTCGACCATCGCACAGGACAAGCCCGGCCCACCTGACTTCCCCAGACATTCTCGGCCTGGATGCCCAGCCCTGCACCCCGGGTCTGCTGAGGTTCAGTCTGCCGAGCCCTTCTGCTGAAAGGGGGCCTTAACTTTCAATTTGGAAGGAATCTCACAGAGAAGTAAGGAGTGAGGTTGCCATGAGAACACACCACGCTTTATTCAATTCGCCCGTTGTTGGCGGTTGCCGTGGGCTTGCACGTGTGCTGCACACACACACTCACACGTGCTTGCACACTTTCCACACCACAACTGCGGGCTTTGACATGCCTTCAGCGTGCAGGCCTGTTTTCCAGTGAACTAGTTCTCATTCTGGCTTCCTCTGATGTTTGCTGTGGCCAGTGCAGGCCTTACAGACACAAAACCACATACATGCCCTTCCAGGCGTTGCCAGTCAAACACAGGAGGTCCAGTGCCCCTCACTGGTGACGTTCGTTTTTTAAATACGACATCTGCAGATGTGTGGACGGCATGAGGCCCCACCTCTGCGTGCTGGCCGACCTGTCTCCGTCCCTCTAGTTCATCCCCGGGGACGTAACTGAGATCCAGTAAAACTCCGTCTGGACGTCCTGACACTTTGGTGCAGACGTGCACTCGCCACAGTCCACGCCAGGCCCCAGAAGAGGCCGTGGGAGCCACTCTGGGAGGTCAGCCAAGGGTGCTCTGAGCTCCCTGCAGAGAAGAACTTTCGCTCTTCAACTTCCACCTGCCGCAGAGTGATACTTTGTAAATACAATAGAAAAAAATTACTAGGAAATGGAATTTTAAAAGATAAAAAACACAAGCTCCTTTCTTTCTTACTACATCCAACAGATGCAGTTACCTGACAGCCTTGGACAGAAGTTTCTAAGATCACCTGCCCACGCCCTCCATGCGTGTCTCCAGGCACCAGTCACCAGCAGCCCACAGATGAGCAGGGCCCCACGCCAGGCGGCCCCAACAGAGAGCTTACTGCACTTAGGAAAGCAGAGGACAGAATGGGACCTGTTGCCACCCTTCCAGAAGGACTGGAAAGTCAGAGTGTCCTGAGGACTGGGGAGCTGGGCTGGCCCACGGCGAAGGGAGTGGGAGGTCTGAGCATTCACCCAGCTCTTGGGCCTTGGGAAGGATGGAGGCCCTGCCAATGCCCACAGCGACCAGCCTAGGCGTTGCTGCAGGAGATGTGTCCTTGGGAGGCTTTGCAAACACCAGGAAGCGGTGAACATGTTCGAATTAGGTCCACATGTCTCCACAGGACCAAACCTGCAGGTGCAAAGCCACATGCACATGGGTTTTAAAGCTGGACGTTAAGCACAGAGACAGCCAGGCTGGCACACAGGGGCGGGAGGGAGACACGACCCGCACCTGCCACCTGTGTGTCTCCAGGAGACAAAACAGCAAACATGGCAAATTACGAACACCGCCAAACCTGGCTGCAGACCCAGGGACACTCAGGAAACACAGGCGTCCCCCAGAGATGGCGTGGGCTCGGCTGCAGACCACCACAGTGCAGCAAGCCGCACAAGTGCTGTGGCTTCCCCGTGCACATGGGAGCTGTGTTTACACTGTGCAGTAGTCCTTCCAGTGTGCAACAGCACTGTGTCTAAAAAGACAGTGTAGACGTCTGAGTTTGAAAATGCTTTATTGCTAAGAAGTGCTGACCGTCGTCTGAGCCTTCAGCAAGTCACAATCTTTTGCTGGTGGAGGGTCTTGTAGAAAAACAGTATCTGCAAAGCGCAATAATGTGAGGTACGCCTTTTTATTTCAGAATAAAAAATCAAAGGATGCTGAATAAAATATTTAGCACGAGTTTTTATCTGTTGCACCCTAGAAATCTGTACACCACGTTGTTCACTATGTTGTACAAACATGCCAGTTAAGTGTTAAGGTCTCCAGGGGCTTGGAGAGGGGCAGAGGGCAGGATGCTAATTGGGTGGGTTTGTGTCTGGGATACTGAAAAGGTTTGAGAGAGAGGTGATGGCTGCACAACAGTGTGAATGTCCTTAATGCTGCTGAATTGTCTACTTTAAAATGGTAAGCTTTGTGATATGTGTATTGGCACACCAAAATTCAACTTAAAGATGTCCACGTGTAGAAACACCTTTTAAAACATTTTGTGTAACATATCAACATAAAACATTGGCTCCAAGGCTGTGCTTTTTGGAGTCAGGACACTCATCTTGTGGTGGGACAGCCGTAAATGGGGAGGAGAGGCTGGCCAGGGACAGGTGAGCTAGCCTGTGCAGGAGCGAGTGAGTGGGGTGGGGCCACTGCCTCCCGGAGCCCGCCTGGTTTGCAGAGTGCCCCAGGCTGGTTTGGAGAAACTCCAGGAGCCCTTGGCTGCTCTCCCGCCCAGTGTCCCCACACCTCTGTCCCATGCCCACCTCTTTGGTGCCTGGTCTCCAGGAGGCAGGCCCAAGGAGGCGGGGAGTGTGGGCAGTGGGGGCCAAGGCCAAGGAGGTGGACGGCCAGCCTGATACAGTAGGGGAGGCCCACGAGGATGAGGGTGAGGCACGCGCCCTGAGCCGGCACTCGTGTCTGCTCTTTCCTGTCCTGAGGCCGGTGGTGTCCACGGGCAGGTGACCGCAGCAGGGCGACAGCCTGCCCCAGCGTGGCTGCTCTTAGGAAATGCAGGGTGAGCGAGCTGGACATGTGCAAACCACACATCTGCCCTTAACCTCTTCCGGGAATTTTTCACATGGTTCCTCTGTTTCTTCTCAAAACCTAGTTTATTACCTAATTTATTTCACTGGAAATAGCAATGAGCAACTTAGGATGACGCCCACAGGGCTGTGGTCTGTGGTCACTTCCCGTGGTCTGCTCTGCTGCTGGTTCATGGTGCGTGTCCATGAATACGTTGAAAATTTGGCTTCACACACAAGACACGTTGTTGCTGCAGAGGCAAACATCCCTGAATCCCAGTGGCTTCCTGCCCTCGATCACGGGGCCCTGCCCTGTCGCCTCCTCCCGGCCAGGCTGGCAGGCCTGTGCCTGGTTAGCACCCCAGCCCCATCCCAGCTCACACGAGCCTGGCGGCAGACAGGCGGCTCCCACCTCTTCTAGGAAGGGCCCCTTGCCCACAGCACTGGGGGTCCCGCAGGAGCCGCCTGGCACGTGTGAGCACTGGCAGAGCAATCAGAAATCAGGGTGAAGCCGCTTCTGTCCTTCACAGAGAGGTTTGCTCAGGGGGCTGCAGGATCCATGTGTCGCCAGTGGCCACTGCTCTGCCTGCTGCCTCGTGGGGGACACAGCTGGCTGTACCCACAGCCCTGGAGATGGGTACTGGGCATGGGCTGTAGCTGGGGACAGGCTGCAGAGCCGCCTCGGCTGGCGGGGGGCGCTGGCTGCAGGTCTAGCATGCTCAGGGTGGGCACGGGGCGGGTAGAAGCCACTGGACCAGCCTGGCAGATTCCAGAGGCAGCAGCAGATGCCTGCAAAGCTGCCAGTGGGATGAGCTGTGGTCCGAGGAGTAGGCATTCCTCTTCTTCCCAAATGCAGTGCATCTCAATCGTCATTAGCTTTATTTGGAAAATTGCTTTCAGAAGAACCTGCCTGACCTCAAGAACAGAGAACACACTCAGTGGTGTGTTTTTTGCTCAGCAGAGACATGCCTGGCAGCCACACCAGAGGCCTCCCTGTAAGACTCAGTAAATCGGGCTCTCCAGCATCACCCCGAGCGAGAACACCTGGGACCCATTAGGGTGGTGGTCTCCAGTGTCCCTCCCCGGCCTTTGTGGAGGACATGCAGCTCCAAAGCAGGTGGGCCTTGCCCCTCCTGAGGATGGGGACCAAGCCCTCTGGGCTGCAGGTGGAGCCAGCCAGGTACAGCTCTGTGTCCTACAGGCGTGGGCAACAAGCCGCCTGCCCTATGGCAGCAGCAGACACGCCCCTGGCGGGGACAGGCATGGAGGAGGGTGACCACAGACTTGGGGCACAGCCGTGCCCTGGGGACTCGGGTACCCCCCATGGTCTCTCCCCAGAGCCGCCCACTCCTGGCTGAGGTGTGGATGGCACCTGGCCCCCTGGAAGCTGGCCCAAGCCTCACTCCAGGGCGGCAGGGAGTGCTCTGCGCCTGACCTCGCCTGTCACTCTGGCTGCAGGGCCTGGCTGTGTCCTGGGAGGACGGTTGTGGGTGGGAAGGTGGGCCTCCCGTGGCCCGCAGGGGACGCTGGAGCTCAGGCGCCTGTCCCTTCATGGCCGGGGGATCGGAGTGGGTGCTTGGGACCTCGGAGGAGTGTCTTCCTGCAGGAGAGAAGTCACACAGCTGCAGAAGCCTGTGGGGGAGGGGGTGGGAAGAGCTGGGCAGCTGGAGCTCTGGACCCTTAGAAACCTAGTGGATCCATTTTCAGGAAATGTTTTTTCTCCCATCATAGAAACGCCGAAATGTGACCTCGAGTCCACAGCGAATGCTGTCTGCAGTCCAGGCCTGGGCACCTCGGCCGCCTTCAGGGGGCCTGGGGAATCGAGGGGCTCAGGGGACACTCGAGGACACAGAACTCAGGCTGGAGAAGCCGGGCTTCGTCCAGCGTAGCCCTCGGACCAGGCAGGAGACCAAGGGACCCGATGACGGAGCCGACAGGCCAGGCAGAGGCAGGAGCTGCCCCACCGGCCCCCACTCTGCTCTCCACGCCCGCTTGGGCGGAGGGGCCGGGCTGGGGACTGACCTGCCAGTCAGCGTGTTGCCCAGCCAGGGGTTGCATCACTGGGTGACTCGAGCCCCCGCAGAGGGTCAGGCTGACTCAGGAGGGTGAGGAGTGACTGAGTCACCGTGGACGCCAGCGTCCTTGGAGGAGCCCAGACACGGACTGGCGCCTGGACCCAGCCCTCAGCCAGACCGGGCTGGCCGCTCAGCGCCCCGGCTGGCCAGCTAGGGGCACGAGAGGCCTGGCCACAGGCACTTTGGCTTCAGACAGCCAGGCCAGTCTCCTCTCCGGGCTCCTGGAGTTGGCAGGACCTGGGGTGGTAGGTGCAGTCCTTGGGCTGCAGAGTCCGGGAAACTGAGGCCCAGAGCCCCGCTGAGCCCCCCACCACGTTCTGAGTAAGGGTAGAGCCCTACCCCCGGGCAACGTGCCCTCCCGGTGAGGCTCCCCATTGCCCTCAATGTCCAGATGGCATGGGCCTGCAGGGTGTGCCGGCCTCCCCTAGCCCCTCAGGACACACCCCAGCCTGACACGCCGCGTGTGGATGGGCCTGCACGTGTCACTCTGTCCTGGCATCCCGCTGACACCTTCCCTGGCCAACTCTGCACCTCCAGGACCCTCTCAGGCAAACCCCACCCACTGCTGGGCTCCTGGCTGGCTGGAGGAACGGACGTGTGCGTGTGTGTGTGTGCGTGTGCAGGTAAGCACGTGTGTGTGAGTCTGGGGAGCAAGGGAGGGAGGACGGGTGTGCGCACATGTGTGCGTGTGCAAGTACGTACGTGTGTGAGTGTGGGGAGGAGGGAGGAAGGACGAGTGTGCGCACATGTGTGCGTGTGCAAGTACGTACGTGTGTGAGTGTGGGGAGGAGGGAGGAAGGACGGTGTGCGCACATGTGTGCGTGTGCAGTTATGTAGTGTGGGGAGGGAGGGAAGCATCTGCTGGCCCGCAGGGAGCACTCGCTTGCTCCTCAGCCCCGGGCCACGTTGGGGCTGCTGTGTTTCTGGCACCAGGTGACCCGGTGCTGACTCGGGGTTCAGGCTTGGGGAGCATGGCCTGTGCATGTGAGCAGGACCCCGGGCGAGGGCCACCGGCGCCCACCAAGCCTGGAGTGCTGGGTCCCTCGTCTCCCTGCGGGCGGGCAGCAGGGGCCTGCCACGTGCGCTCGTCCCCAGAGCTGCTTGCGCACAAGGCACTCCTCCTCTCCCCTGCTCTCCTCTCCTCTCGTTTCCACCTTCACGGCTTCTGGTTTCTGCGTTTTTAAATCTTAGACGGAAACTTGGCAGAAAAACCATTTGCCTCAGGACTTTTCTGAGCCAAGGCCCCTAGCGGGTAATTGAGGCGGGGCACGTTGGAGGACAGCGTCCGTCTGTGCTGAGGCCTGTCCTTGGCGATGTCCAGCCTGGAGCCCCGTGGGCCCTCGCCGGCGTCCGGGCAGCACAGGGAGAGGTGCGTCCCGTGAACTCGTGCACGCTTCCTGAGTGTCAGTCAGGTGGGGCCTCTGCCCCTCGTGAGGTCAACGAGAGTGGGTTCCTGGCGCACGACCCCCGGGCTGGGGTCACTGTGAGGCCCCTTTGGTGGTCCCCCACCCTCAGGAAGGGCTGGGGTCACCATGGCTTCTAGAATCCTCCATAAGGTCATGACCTTCACAGGAGACATTGGACAAGAACAGATTTAAAAGGAAGGAACGTCAACTGCCCCCAGGGCTGCGGACGGCCTCAGCTGTCTGTGAAGTGGGCAAGCACCCGGCCTTCTGGAACTATCTCAGGCTCCCACCTCCGAGGAGCCTCTGCTGGGAGCCAGCGTCTCCTGTCCACCCTCACCCGCCAGGCAGCACTCTCCACACGGCGCGGCCAGTGGGCGGAGGAGGGGAGGCGCCAGCCTCCCCGTCCTGCGCGAGTCCCGTCCTTGGAAGCATTTCCAGATGTTTTTGGCATCATACAGAGGCTCCCGTGGACGGGCATGCAGCCGGGGCCGGTGGGGTCCTGGCTTACCCAGCGGGCACTTTTGTCACCTGCGTGTCAACTGCATTGAGAGCGTCCACTGCCTTCCAAAGAAAACCGGCCAGCCAAGGGGCCCTCACCCTGGCCGGGGCGCCTGGCGTGGGGACACACCGGGACCAGGACAGCAGGCTTCTGCCCCCTGCAGCCCCCCAGGGACACAGGGCCACCCAAGAGCCGTGCCGGGGCCGCAGACACAGGAGCCTCCAGAACCCAAGTCCTCCCTGGAGAACAGGTCCCTGCCATGCGAGGGGTGCTGGCAGCCTGACCCTGACCCTGACCCTGAGTGTGTGGGAGGCGGAAGCACACCCAGACTTACACGGTGTACACACACACAGCATGGACACATGTGCACACCCAGCCTCTCCACACATGACTGCTGCCTGACTGACAATCCCGAGGGGCCCCGGAGTGACCTGCCCCTGAGACCCCCAGTCCTGGGTTTGCACCGGTTCCTCCCTTCCTGCTGGGACGTCCAGGCTGTGGACGAGTGTACAACATACGCACAGGTCACAGGGCAGCACCAGAAGACAGTGGCTCCAATGGGCAGGGCTCCCCAACCTTGGCGTTTGGGTGCAGCCCCATGGGAGCTGTGGGGAGCTGGAATTGTCTGCCTCCACGCCCTGCCCGATACTGGACAGTGAGTGATCACTTGGGACAGAGGGCCCTTCCGTGACAGCTCCCTCCTACTCCGGGCCACGGCGGCCTCAGTTTCCCCACCTCCCTCCTCTGAGCCTGCACCCCGAGTGCCCATCCCAGTGCTAGGGGCCTGACACCCCTTGGCCAGGCCAACAGAATTGTCCCCCCAGATCTGCAGGTCAGCCCTGCCTGCCTGGCCCTCGCGGCCTCCCTTGGCCCCAGGCTGTCTCTCCAGCTGGGCCGGGCGCCCACCCTCGGCAAGGCCGGCAGAAACAACCAAGTTCTCTCAGTGAGCAGTCGTCAGGAAACTGGATATATTTGCAATTTTGTAAAAGCTCAGAGCCAACATTCAAAATGGGGCTGTTTTTCCAGTGGAAACTGTAACGTGAGCCCAGAGCTGCGCTCGCCTGCCCGCCACAGAGACGCCCAACGCCCCCTCCAGCGTGAGGCCGGCACCCTGGAACAGGGGCCACACCAGGCCAGCTCCCGCACCCCCTAGAGTGGTCCCACCGCAGGGCCTCCCCTCCCCGGCACTCTCCTGGAGCCCCCACTAACACCCAGGCCCATGCCGGGAACGTGTGCAGAGGACAAGGCCGGGGGCAGCTGTCCAGGCCCAGCTGGACACAAGGGCCAGGATGAGGCTCTGAGGAGCCCCTGCCGAAGCCTCCGGCCGGGCCCCAGGTGCAGTTCTGCTAAGCTCACCCAGCACCAGAGCTTGGGCTCAAACCCTGAGCGGCGCGTGGATCCAGCCTTCATCCAGACAGGGCCAGTCACCCAGCGCCCCCCGCAGGCCGGCTGGGGGCACGAGAGGCCTGGCCATAGGCATCTGGGTGTCAGACGGCTAGGCAAGGCTGCCCTACAGCCTCCGCGGGGAGCCCAGGCCCCGGCGGGTGCCATCTCCTCCAAGGGTGCCCTCCGGGCCCAGACACCCTGGACCACGGCAGGCCTCCAGGCTGCACACTCGGGAGAGTGGTTGTTCTTGGTCACCCTCCTGGGGGCCGCAGGTGGCTGCAACGCTGCTGCCGGGGCTGGGGCCCACCTGCAACTCCTCGTCTGCCTTGGAAGAGCCACCAGCCGCACCTTACGTCGGCTTAAGCAATGAAACCATCAGACAACGGTGTTGACTTTGCAGCTCAGGGAGCTTCCGGAAGGCAGGCCGGCGAGCTCTACAGATGTGTGTGGAAGGAGGTGGACGCACTGTGGCCCTTCAAAGCCTCGTGGCTGCGCTGGCACTGGACAGGTTCTCAGAGCATGTCCCCAGGACGGTGCCGGTGGGCCGCCCTCACTGACAGTCACTTAGGGACCTGGGCCCCAAGGGAACAGGTAGGGCCCCTGCCTGCTGTGCCCAACACCCCACTGGGGGCCGCTGAGCCCGGGCCCTTGATGTGGATGTGTCCTAGAGGACAGAACCACGGGCGGGCACACCCCAGCATTGCGCACTGGTCCCTGGGGTCCCTGGGACTGAGAGAAACCACAGCAGCCCCGTCTGGGCCCCTTCCTGGCCCTGCTGCCCCACCTCCTAGAAGGACAGGGACAAGCCACAGTCTGCGCCCCAAGGCCAGAAGGGCCGCCCCAGAGGTGGGCGCCCCCTCAGATGCCCCACCTGAGCTGAGGGCCCCCTGCCAGGCCCTGTGGCCCACCTCTGGGCCAGAGGGACACGGGGCTGGTCCAGTAGTGGCAAGTGACCGTCTCACCACCTCACACAGGGGCCTGGGGCCACACTCCGGCACCCCTGCCTCCAGGTGACCCTGGTGACAGCAGGGCTGTGCAGGGCGCCTCCCACAGGGCAGGCCGGTGTCCCTGCTGCCCACCCCGCATCCGCATGTTTTCTCGGCAATATTTTCAGTCCCATTGCTTGAAAGTGTGTTACTCTGCACGGTCCGTTCCCACCAGAGGGAAATCTGTCACTCCCCTACCTCGCTGGGGCGGCAGGAGAGCAGAGCAGAGCAGGATGGGCTGTGGGACCAGCCAGGGAAGGAGTGTCCTCTGGAATGGGGTTATGCTCCTTTACCCCAAGTGTGTGGCAACCCGTCTTCCCGGGCAGGCAGCAGGAGAGGACATCGCTGGGGGAGGCCCGTCTGATGGGAGGGTCAGCCCTGGGCCTGCACCCCTGTGGCCTTCTCGGCTGGGCTCTGACAGCTTCCTGGGCAAGCCCCAGGTGCCAGGGCCAAGGGCAGGCCGGGGACCTCGACTGGGTGGGCACTCAGTGCCTCAGCTCTAGCTGCCATTTGCAGAGCCCAGGCCTGCTCTCCTCTGCCTCCCTGGGAGGCATCCGCAGGGGCCAGCAGGGAGTCAGGACCCCCAGCCCTTGGACCTGTGCAGCTGAAATACTGTCTAGGGGGTGGCTGTGGTCCAAGGCCTGGGCTGGGGGTGAGGAAGGGGCACCTGGGACCCCGGCCAGTCTGGACGAGCTCCCTGCGGCCAGCAGGAGCTGGTGGGGAGTCCAGCTGACCCAGAAGTTGGGGGAACGAGGCAAGGCCAGGAGGCCAGGGGCGCCCCAAAACTGGAGGTGGGGCCCCTTCTCAGGCATGGGGCGGGGTGGGCTGTCTCATTTGAGCCCTGCCTGCCCAGGCCCAGCCACAGCAGCTGGCAGTGCCATCCAAGGCCGCGGACTCTTTGTGTGGTCTGTGTGCCCCGGTGAGTGACAGTAGCACAGTCGTTACACACACACGCATGTGCACATACGTGTCCCCAGGCCTCAGAGTCTTCTCCTTGCCCTGAGGATACTCACTCTGGTTCAGGGCCCCTGGGCACAGCGGGCCCTGACCCTCAGTCCCCACTGCTAGGTGGCTGAGACCGGCCCCATGGCAGTGGACTCAAGTCTGACCTCCCTGGGGCAGGCACCCAGAAACCCCATGCTGGCCTGTGCGACCCAGTGTGGGAGCCAGCCGGCCGGGGTCCACCTGGCTGAGCCTGGACCTTGGGGATGTGGTGACAGCCACTGCCCCACCCCGGGACAGGCCCTCCTGACCCCCGGGACCCTCCCACTTCTGGGTGGGCTTCAGACTCCAGGCCATCCCAGAAGGTCCAGCACCCAGACCTGAGCTCCGAGGCTGGGTGCCGTGGCCCTGTGGGGTTTGTCCCTGGGTGCTCCTGCCTGGTGGCCTGAAGGCTGCTGTGCCCCAGGTGAGGCCCTAGGCCAGGGCTCTGCGTCCCAGACCGGCACCAGGAGAGGCCCCAGGGAGGCCAGCCTGCTAGGTGTCCGGCTGTGGTGGGGATCTGTGCCTGCGAGGATCAACCTGGGCCCCCGGGGCAGTCGGCCCTTCCTGGGAGGCCAAGCATGGTGGCACAACAAAGGGACTTCAGGGGTCATCTTTCAACCTCAACACAGGCTCAGATGAGGCTAAAATGGACCTCGAAGTGGGGTACCAGGTGGCCACTCAGCCCCACAGTGCGGGCCTCCAAGGGAGACCCCACCGGGCACTCAGGAACGAGGCTCCAGGGGTCCTCGGCCCCACAGCTCCTGCCCCAGATCCCACAGGGCTGCGTGGAGTGAAGGAAGGTGTGAGGGAGGGGACAGAAGGGGTCTCCAGCCCCACACACCCACATGCATGCACTCGTGCACACATACATGTACACACGCGATGCGAGCACATGTGCACGTACACACAGGGGTACACATGCACGCACATGTGTACACGCACGCACTCAGGTCACACACTCCTGGCGGTGGTCCTGGGCTGCCCCTGGATGGGACTTGGCAGAGGGGATGGCACTCTGAGGTGGGACCCGCCAGATGGTTGGCCCTTCAGGCCCAACGTCCCCTCCTCCGCTGTTGAGGGGACAAGCTTGGCTGCTGCCAGGATGGATGGCAGCCCCCTTTGGTCACGTCTGGGGGCCCTGGGGATTGGTAAGGAGCAGGGTGGGGCATGGCCCAGCCCCATCCAGCCAGACCCCTGCCCCTCACCATCCACCCTCAGCCGGGGAGGACTCAGGCACTTGTCTGGGGCTGCGGGTGGGAGGCCAGGGGCAGGGGCCATCCTCAGACTGGAGCAGGCGCTGCCCAGGGCTGTCCAGGACCTGTGCCCAGGCCGCAGCCCCCAACAGGCGCCTGAGCAGCCCGGGGCTTGCCAAGGTGGACGGGGGGTGGTGCAGGTAAGGAAGTGGGCATGGGCATCCAGGCCCGTGCCATGGGGACCTGCCGCCCCTCGTGGATGCCGACTTGGCTGGGCCAGGGGGACGCGGTGGGCAGCCTGCCCCTCCCTGGAGCAGACTCTCCAGCCCCTCTGCTGGGCTGGGCCCTGGCGTCTGCCCGGCCCTGGCGGTGAGGACTGCCGGGCGGGTGAGGGCTGCTGGCTGGCGCTCCCCTCATTTCCTCTTGGCCCGCAGGCTCCAGGCCGCGGGAACAAAGGGTGGATTGTGCCTTGCTCTGGGCCTTCTCCCCAGCCGGGTGCTCCCGCCTGGCCCGTGGGCGACGTTCCTGTTTGTAGCCAAGCAGGCCTCCTCTGGCCAACCTGCGAGGGCCCAGTGAGTGGACGGCCGTGGTTGCCAGCCTCAGGCCCGGGAACCCAGGAGCCTGACCCAGGCTGAGCCGGCTGCTACCCTCCCCAGCGGCCTCCACCCGTCCCGGGGCAGCAACTGGGCCATCTCACTGTGCCTGCTCCACACCTTCCCCTGTACAGACGCTTCCTGTCGCCAGCCCGTGGCGCAGCACTGTCAGCCCCAGCCCCCACACAGCCTGGCCTCCGTGTCCTGTGACACCCACCACTGCCCGTCCACCCTGCTGGACCAGAAGCAAAGGTCCCCTGATGTCCATCTGTGTCCAGGCCTCCCTGGTCACTGGGCATCTGGGGGTGCCCCATGCTCAGTGTTGGCTTTGGGAGCCAAAGGGGGCCAGACCTCTTGGTTCCCAAGAGACGAGGGAGGAGGCAGAAGGGCCGCAGCCCCAGACACGCTGCCTGGCCACATGCCCTGACGTGCTGGGTCCAAGAGCCCTCCTCTCACCACACTGTGTACAGGTGTGGGCTCCAGAACCCCAGCCTCCCTGAGCCCCACATGGGGGACACTTGGCAAGGACAGACTACCCATGGCAAACACCCTCCCATTTGCCAGGTGGGCCCAGGGTCCTGTGGCCACAGAACCCCCAACAGGTGGTCCAATCCCTGGCTGGCCAGACCCCTCCTCAGGACAAACTCCACGGCCTCGCCCAGAACAAGCGGGGCCGGCAGGCCCTCAGAGCAGGGTTGTCAGCCGGAGGAGCCTTGAGCCGCTGGGCTCGGGCAGGCAGGGTGTCCAGGGAGCCCGCTCAGCCTGCAGAGTACGGGGCGGGCCCAGTGGAGCCCTCCCTCCCCCTCCTCACCCCAACTGTGGGTTTAGCTCCGGCCGCCACCGTCAAAGGACCTTTGTGGCCCACAAGGGAGCTGGTGCGATTGTCTTGGAGAGGCTCCAGGAACACATGGCAGCGCGGAGGACGGCTTTTGGGAGAAAGTGGGAAAAAAAATAGAGGAAAAAGCTGTGAAGGAAGAAGGAATTTGCCTCTGTGGAGCCTGGTGCCACCCCAGCCCACTCCACCCCTCCCGGGCGTGGGTCCAGGCTGAGGTCCTGGGTGATTCTGTGTTCTCTGGGGCCAGGCCTGGGCTCGCCTCCCTTCTATGTGATCACCCAGGGCTTCCATCAGCCCCTGAGCCCACATATGAGGAGACTGAAGGTCAGAGTGGCTGGGTAACTGCTGGGGGTCTCAGGATGCAGAGAGGTTGCCTGGCCCCAGAGGACTCATGTGTGCACACCGTGGCAGGAGGAGCTGCACGGATCACTGTCCATGCTGCACGGAGCACAAGGACGGTTGAGACTGTGGTCCTGGCTGCCTGCGTTTCCCGGCCAGGAGGGGGTGCGATGGGGACCCCCAGGACTTCCACCTTCCCACCCACACATCGAAGGTCAGAGCCTGGCCAGGCCACTGGAGGTGAGGCCTGCACTTCCCACATGCCAGACGCCAGGCTGCACAGGCAGTCCTCATGGCGGCCGCCGGTGACACCCCACCTCCCAGAGGAGGCTCAGAGGGAGCAGGACGGCAGCGAGTCCCTGAGCCCTCCGCCCCTGCTCACTGGGTCCTGCCTAGAACTGGGGGCCCCGTGTTCTTGAAGGCATAATCCCACCCAAACCAGGTCCCAGGGCATGACGGAAGGGAGGGTCCCAGCCAGGCAGTGGGCGGCTCCAGGGCTGCCCTGGGCCAGGGGACTTCCTAACGGCGGCTGAGATGAGCTGGGGCGGGACAGGTGAGGGGGCTGAGGAACGGGGCAGCGGTCCCAGGGGAGAGTCACCTGTCTCTGCAGGGGCCCACGGAGACGGATGGTTTTCCAGGAAGGTCAGGGGTCTGGGTGGACCGGTTGTCCCCACCCTGCACTGTGAGCCTGGGGAGGGGATCAGCACTGGCAGTGGGCATCCACTCTCGCCATGGCCTCCCCACCCAAGTCCACCAGCTGCCTCCCGTCAGGATGGACACTGATGTGGGGGCCACTGCCTGCTAGCAAAGACCCCTGCCGGCTGCCCAGCCTCCTCCCTTCGTCTGGCCTCTGCTGCTCTGCTGCCCTTGCCCCTCCCTGTGGGAGGCCCCAAGACCCCAGAGACCCCCCAGAGACAGACGGAGCCTCCCGGCTTTACCATCCCGGACACCAGGGCCGAGATGCCCCTGGCCGTTCCCTGATCTCCTGGGCTGTCATCTCTGAAAGGGTCCTTCCAGGGCCCAGGAGAGGGCGTCACGGGCCACAGGGTAGGAGAAATTGCCTTCCCTGGGACTCTACGCACCCCTGCAACTGTGACCGAGCCCAGGTCCTTGAGGGCCGAGTCAGGCCCACCCCACCCCCACCCATGACTTGGGATAAGGCCAGCGCCCGTCCGCTCCTCCGGCCAGCTGTTGGCAGCTGTCACCACCTGCCGGCCCAGGGCCAGATGCCCAGCGGCTGCTGTCGAGGGAGCGGGGGTTGGGTGGGCCTGGGGGCTGCCTGGGGGCGTGGGAGCCTCACCTGGGATCACCCTGACATCAGGCGTAGTCTCTGCTCAGCCACCTTGGGGGTGGACATCTGGCCTCAGCTGAGGTCCCCTCCCCGGGGTCTCTCACGCGCCCCTCCCCAGGGCTGGGCTGCGGGGTGGTTGGTGAGGCCCCTCAGAACCGCACCACACATGCTTCTTGGCCAGGCCTCCCTGGGGACCTGAAAGTGCAGTGGGGGTGGGGGGACAGGGGTCAGTGAGCCTCTGGGGGTGAACCCACGCCCCTCTGGCTGAGGAGAGAGCCCTCCACTATGTTAGAGGAGGGGCGAGCCTCTGGGCAAGGGCCCGGGCAGAACTGGTCTGAGATCAGGGAGCGAATGACGGTGCGTATGCCAACCCACGACCCCTCTGGGGGCTGCAGCCCCCAGGAAGCCTCGAGACACTGCACTAGCCACGAGCCTGACCCAAGCACACTGCCTTGTCACCCCAGACAGTCAAGACCCCCCAGAATGAACCAGCCTGCATCCGAGAAGCAGGCGTGTGCCCAGGGGTCCCCACCCCAGGACCTCACCTGCCCTGAGCTGATCCTGAATTGTGAAGGCAGAGCCCCTGATCCCCGGGCTGCCCGAGGTGCCCGGGAGGCCACGGGAAGGGTCCTGACCAACAGCGACCACATGGTGGACTGGGGCACGAAGCCGGGGCCAGAGCAAGCCCTGTGTTGGCGGCTTTCAAGACGCTAAGGGCGTGGGCAGCTGACCAGGGCACCAGCGGCTGCAGAGTCTGGGCTGGGCTATTGCCCAGCAGAGGCACATTCAGGGCTGGGCTCCTGGGCCCACAGGGCAGGACCCCAATCTGACTCCAGGCAGCACAGAAGATTAGGTTTGTGAGGCCAGAATGAGCTGTTGGGAGCAGGTGGTCTCCACAGGGGAAGCCCCTATGCTCCACTGCAGATCCCGCCACCAGTGCTCCTGGGTCCCCAGGCCCAGGCACCTGTGCAAGCTCCCACCTAGGTCACCAAAGTGTGCCAGCCTGAGTGGAGACCAATCTCCCTTGCACAGACAGTGGCATCCAGGGATCAGGGGGCTGAGCCTGGGGCGTGCTGGCCTGTGGGGGCCTCCAAGCCAAGGCAAGGACTGAAGGGGGCTCGGCTGCGGGAGTGAAGGGGACGCCCTGGGTGGGGCTGATAGGATGGGGGTTAAACCAGGGGAAGGACAGCGGTCAGGGCTGGGCAGTCAGGGCTGGAGGACAGAGCTGCCAGTGGGGTCAGTCCTGGGCTGGGGAGTGGCCGGGGCAGGCCTGGGGGCGGGACACCTGAGGGACTGTGCCTGGGCAGCCTGGCTGAGAGGCTGGCTGGGAAGGCCGCGGCACGGGGTCCAACCCCGACCCCGCGGACAGGTGGGCCCGGAGCACGTCTGGGGCTGGGTAAGCGTTCCCCTGGGTGCCGAGTCTCACCAGCCGGGAGGTGAGCGGAGCTGGACGACCCTCAGACCACGTTGGCTCCCTCCTTCACTCCTGCTTCCACCCAGCCCTGCCGCGCCTGGAGCTGTGGGGCCTCTGCTTCCAGAGCCAAGCCCACTCCGAGCCCAGTGAGGGCGCAGGGAGGGGCCCTCTTGGCAAGCCCTTCCCGGATCCCACCAGCCCACCCAGACTGGCCGCCCCAGGCCAGCTCTGCTGCAGGGTCGCTGAGGGCTCCTGAGCCCCAGCAGTGGCCCGTTCAGCTGGCCCAGGATGACCGGGGAGGGCCCTCCGTCAACCACCCCCAGCCCCAGCGTTGGGCAGTGTCATGAGCTCTAAAAATAAACCCTGAACCCCAGGACCCTGGGTCACCCTGGGAACGCAGGGCCTGGGTCCCCAGGTGGCCACAACCCCTGGCCCCTCAGGAGAGCCCCCTAACCCCCAGCTTCCCCCACCCTGTCCTGGTGCCCACCTGGCCTTTGTGTGCGGGCCTTGAGCCCAGCAAGACCTGGGCGGCCATGTGGGCGAGGCAGCCTTGAGGTCAGTGCAGGGCACAGAGGATCACCAGGCCCTGGTCACCATGCCCCACCCCTGTTCCGCCCCTCCATGTGACAAGCAGCACCAATCCCTGCCCCCTGAACATGGCGGGGCTCCACTGAGCACTCTGGTCTCCTGGGACACTCCAAGGTGTTCAAGGCAGATGCTGGTGCCAGGTGTGGGGTGGGGGCTGCTTCCCCCCATCCTAGCCCAGCCTGGGGAGCCCAGCTCCCAGCATAGGCTTCGCCCTGTGGGAGTCCCTGTCTCTGCACCCCGCCTCACAGCAGCCCTGGCCCACTGGCCCGCATGTCTCCGTGGGGCCCAGCCTTGTGCACTGGGCCTGGGCAAGGTCACCCCGGGGGTGCTCGCCGTTTAGCCCCTCCATCCCAGCCCAGCCCCCACAGCAGGTCCAGGCCCCTGCAAGCTCTGCACTGGGAACTGCCGGTCCCTGTGCCCCGTGCCAGGCCGATGTGTGCTGTGCGAAGTGTCCCCGTCTTCTGTCCCGACTGCATGTCCCATGTTCCTGTCCCCTTTCCTGTGTCCCACATCCTGCATTCCTGTCCCAGGTCCCCTGGCCTGGCCTTGGGACAGGGCTCTGATCTCCTGCCAGGCCCTCCTGACCAAAGGCCCGTGGGGGTGGGGTTCTCCCACGTCCCCCTCATCTTCGGCCTCCTGTCGCACTGCCCCTCCCTGGGCACCGGCCCCAGGCCCCCCCTCTGGGACAGCTGCAGGACGGCTCTCGTACACCCCTTTGAAGCCGGCAGGGCTGGGCAGTGGGGGCAGTCACACCCGAGGGCGTCAGAGGCTGGGCCACCCTTTCAAGTTCGCCGGGCTTCAAGGGGACCGGCTCATCGTCGCCCGGGAACGGATCAGAGGGAAGATCGCCGGCCTGGCTCAGAACCTGGGCCCCACCTCCTGGCACCCCCACCCACCTAGAACCCCAGCACCCCACCAAGGACACCAGGAGTCTCCTCCCCAAAGGGCCAGTGGAGGGCCCGCCCAGCCCGGCCTAGCCTGGGGTCACTCTGAGGACACAGCTGGATCCCCTCCTTCACCTCCGGACTGGAGCCCCCAGGGCCGGGCCCAGGCCCACCCCACCCCCCAGGGAGACCCACAGAGCCCAGACAGGAGGCGTTTGTGTTCCCGTTGGTGGTCCCGGGACATTGGCAGCTGTCCACTGGCCTTTCTGCTTGCGGCCAAGAGCACTTTGGGGCCTGGCCTTGGTGTACGTTGAAGGGCAACTACAGCAGGGTGACCATGGCAGGGTGACCACAGCAGGGTGACCATGGGGGGCGACCATGGGGCGAGGAGCGACCACAGAGGGGCAAGACCCAGGGCCTGGCCCCTCAAGCTGGCAGGAGATGTGGCGCCACCCCCGGCCCTTTGCACTCCCCTTGGCACACCCTCAGCCCCATCCCGTCACCCAGCACCTGGCAAGTGCGTGCCCCTCTGAGCCTGGCCTGGGGATCTCTGATGGGGACGGTGCCCAGAGAGACAGGGGTGCGGGGTCCAGGGAGGCCCACTGCCCAGCCTCCACTGCTGCCACCAGCCAGTCAGTCGGCGAGCCAATCAACAAATGTCCATTCAGGGTGGACAAGGCCAGCCCCCTTACCGCAGTCCTGCCCCACACCCACACCCCTGTGGCAAGCACCCACCAGCCTCTGTCCCCCTGCTGTCCCCCGCTGTCCCCCGAGGGGAAAGGAGCTTCCATCCCAGAGTGCGGGGTACAGGGCGGCCCACATACACCTCCACAGTGGACGGGCTCAAAATGGGTCTTGCAAGGGGTGGGGGGGCAGCCAGGAGCCGAGGTCAAGGGGCATCCATGTGGATGTGGAATCGCCGGAGATCACAGTAGGATTGGGCTGGAGACATAGGCAGTGAGCCGAGCCAGGGCTCACAGCTGGGACTGGGGGGCTGAAAGAGGAGGGTCTAACCTGCATGGGGAGCAAGGAAATGCTGACGTCCCCTCCAGGCAGCCCCTGCACCCCAGGGCAGAAAGCTGAAGACATGGGGGGCCTGGCTGAGGGCTCTGAGCTCCAGGGTGTGGTTTGCCGGCTGGCCGTGGGGAGCTTGGGCTTCAAGGTGGCAGGGCAGCCTCGTGAAGGTGGGCCAGGTCTGTCTAGTCTTCCACAGGGTCCCCCTGCCCAGCCAGGCACTCCAGTGTGCCCACAGAAGGACCAACCCTCGTCTCTCCCCTGAAAGGCCCTCGGGGGATGGGGAACCCAGGGCCGCTGGTCTGAGAGAGACCCAGGCCCATCTTGCCCGAGAGAGAGTGACCATCAGGGGTGGGCAGATCATTAGCCCCTCCGACTGCCCTAGGGCAGATGATGAGGGCAGTCCTGACGTGAGCCCAGGGGGGCAGCAGTGGACCTCAGGCCAACACACAGACATGAGGTCGGGAGTCCCAGTCTGCTTTTGAGGTTCTGGGGGGGCTGTGCCCCCAATGGTGCCTGCCCCCCTGCCCACCCCCTGGTGAGGGGGCAGCTCATCCCTGTGACCCAAAGCTGGCCCACTACCTGAGGTCTCCCTGCCACCCAAGGTCTCCCCACAGCCCAAGGTCATACTTCTCTCCACGACTCCCCTACATCAGACAGAAACCCAGCCAGGTGTCGACCCCCAGTCTGTCCTGTCTGGGAACATCTGATCAGCCACCAGCTGTGGGCCACCTGCAGCCCCACTGCTCCCCCTGGTCACTGCAGTGGGGCTTCCCACACCCAGCCAGGGCCTTGGTCTCCCATGGCGTCCACCATAAGTGGCCTCCATCACCCAGAGGCTGCTGGCCCTACTCCAAGCCTGGTTACTGCTCATGGAGTGAGGAGCACCCTCAGGCAAGCCCTGTCTCCTTGGGGACAGGAGTGGGGCCTACCCTGGGAGGACAGAGGAGGAGGGCATGTTGAGGACAGGGGAGTCGATCTTGCACTGCATGGGGGTCCCAGCAGGGGGGTGGGGGCCCAGCCCCGGGTACCAGAGGTGAGAGATGGGACCCAGATCCACCCTCGGTGGGGAGGAGGAAGAAGGGGACTCTACCCCAATGTGAGGGGTCGGAGGAGGGGAGACCCAGCCCTGACCTTGGGGAGGTACAGTCTGAGGGGACCAGCAGTGCCTGGCAAGAACAGTGGGCGCCCTGACCTGTGGGGTCAGGCAGAGCCTGTCCTCGTTTCTTGAAGCTCTAAGAACCAGTGGCAGCCCGGCAGTGCCCTGGACACCAGCAAGGCCATGCCCCTGCTGCCAGACCTTCTGAGGCTCCGGGGATGAACACGCCTCACGCCAGTGGCTTTGCTAAAATCTCACATGTCATTTCGGTGCTTAAGAAGCTGCAGAACGCCCGGGCCAGAGACAGCCTGACGTTCTGTGCTGGCTGAGCAACCCAGAGCCTCAGTTTCCCCATCCAGAGAGGGAGCCCCTTGTGCACAACCCAGGGGGCAGCTGGTAGACCCTTCTGACGGTGCCCTGCAGGTGGCAGGTGCCTGGACAGAGGTGACAGTGAGGCCCAGCCCTCCAAGGCCAGCTGCCTCCCCACCCAGACCACCCAACGGAACCCCCAAGCATGGGACGGGGAAGCACAGGCCCCGCTCCGAGGGCCACAGGGGCTGTGCCGGTACAGCAAGGGAATGCTCACTGGGCAGGGTGCAGGACTCTGGCCAGCCAGGGAGGCGCACGCGGCAGTGTGGGGCAGCGCTCCACACTCAGCTGCCCGAGTCCCGTTCAGAGGTGCTGATGAGGGGCCCAGCCTGACACAAAGACACACGTGCACGTATACGCGCGTGCACACATGCACATACCTGTACACAGACGGGCCCACGCACGTATGCACACACCTGTGCACACACACATGCAGACACAGGCAGGGACACCAGCTTAGGGGAAAAGGATGCACATTTTCTTGTTTAACAAAATAAATTAAATATACGAAGCTTCAGCTCAAACTCTATAAAATTACAGAGGTCTGGGCCCACCACAGGCAGTGGAGTGACAGGCGCCCAGCCCGAGGTGGACATCCAGCATGGCCACAAGGCCAGGTAGGTCCTGGGCCCCAGGAGAAGCCAGGTCTCTGCAGCCCGGCCCTCCTTTCATCATTATTAATATTATTATCTTAATTTCTTAAATATAAATATCAAGGGCCCCTTCTCTCTGGCAGTGGGAGGCCGGGGGTGAGGGGGTTGGAAGTCACCCTTCGGCGGGCTCCGGCCTCTCAGGACAGGGCCTGGGACTGCTACGTCCAACCCCCCCAGCCCAGGGTTCTGGTGGACTCCTGGGCACCCAGGACAGGTGGTGGCAAAAATAGCCACCCGCCTGCCGAGGTCTGGACGGGGACACAGGCAGGCATGGCGCAGGGGTTGGGGTTTTTGGTTTGCAAAGCCAGGGTGCCTCTCCGATCTGCCAGGCCGGGGGGTGACGTGGCCCCCACGAGACCCTCCTCACGGGGCCGTGGTGCTCCTTCATCTACCAGCCCACCATCGCTACATGCGCACTGCAAAGTTACAAACACAGACCCTCCCAGAGGTGCTTGGCCTGAGCGTGTGTGTCTGTGTGTCTGTGTGTCTGTGTGTGTGTGCCTCACACAGGGCGCCCAGGGTGCCGGCCTTGCCTCTCGCCTTTGTCCATCTCCCTCCGTGCCCCTCTGCCCCACCCGCCTGCCCTCTTTGGCCTCCGCGTGTCCACCCTGCGGCCCTGAGCTCCGGTGGGCCGGCACCCCGACAGGCAGCACCATCTAGCACTGGTAGTGGATGTGCTGGTGCTGGTGGATCTTGCCCTCCACGTGTGAGTGCGTGTGTGAGTGCGTGTGCGTGTGTGTGTGCACATCTGTGTAGAGTTTGGGGTAAAGCTTGGGGCCAGCAGCCGAGCCCGGGCCCAGCAGGTGCTGGGGGGCCACCAGGGGCCCAAGCTCCTCACACAGCCCCACGCCAGGGCTGGTGCCCAGGGCAGCCGCTGCACACAGGTCCTTATCCCCACTGCGGTCTCGGGCAGGGGCGGGCGGGCGATGTGCGGGCACGGGAGGGGCCGGTGTGGGTGCGCACGGCTTCTTCTTAGCCTGGCAGAGCCACAGGAGCACGGTGCCCAGGATGAAGACAGCGCCGGCTGGGATGCCAATGACCACTGGCCACGGCAGGCTGGTGGACGAGGACGAGGGGGCTACCGGTGGCCCTGGCGGCTTTGGGTCTGCAGGAGAGACCGAGGAAGGGGGTGAGGAGGAAAATGTTGCCATGGGGCCCAGAAGTGTCTGCACAAGGCTGGCCTGCAACACGGATGGGCCCTGGGCGGTGCCCTGCCAGGGCAATCTTGTCCCTCGTGGCCCAGGGGTGGGGGCGGGCAGTAGGAGGGGGCGGGGCAGGCCCACCCACCTGGCAGGACGGTGAGGAAGGCGCTGCGGAAACTGTAGCCCATGGTGTTCGCGCCCAGACAGATGTACATGCCCGCGTCATCCTGGCGGGCACGGGTGATGAGCAGCTTGTTGAGGTAGGAGCCATCGGGCCGCGACCACACATCGCCGGTGGGCAGCACAACGAACTTCTGGCCACCCACGTCGATGGTGGAGTTGTAGCGGCCCTCGGCGCCGTACTCCACACGCTTCAGCCACTGGATCACCGGCTTCACGTCACTGCGCACTTTGCACTGGAAGGACGTCGTGCCCCCGAAGTCCACTGTCGTGTTCACGGGGTGCGTGCCCGTGAGCACAGGCTTGGAGCGCGTCCGCTCTGTGCAGGGACACAGCATGTGGGCGTGGCCCCCGGGCACCCTCTACCCCCCTACCCCCCAGCCCGGCACTCACGGATCACGTCCACCTTGTAGGTGGCGTTGATGGCGCCCGCGCGGTTCGACACGCGGCACGTGTACTTGCCGCTGTCCTCAGGGCGCAGGTTCTTCAGGCTCAGCGTCCACTTCTTCTTCCTGTGCTCACCGGCCTCTGGGCGCGTCAGGGCCTGGTCATCCTTCATCCACATGATGTCGGGTCGTGGGTGCCCACTGGCCACGCACTTGAGCCGCACGGAGCTGCCCACGGGCCGGGCGATCACCCGGCGCCGCATCTTGGAGGGCTGCGTGAAGCGGGGCCGCGCTGTGGGGTGCACAGAGGTCAGCGGGCGCCAGGAGGCCGGCCCCACCTGCACCCAGGAGGACGGTGACAGCCACGTGCTCACCCCACTGCTTGCTGGCGGGGTCCTCCTGGCCCCCGGAGGAGCCGTCACGCCCCGGACTCTCCCTCCCTGGGCTGGTGTCATCTGCAGAGGGGAGGGCGTGTCATGTGAGAGGAGTCCCAGCAGCCCCCACCAGACCCCAGCCCAGCCCCCAGCCCCCCACCCAAACCCTGGGCTGGTTCCATGGGACCGGCTGGGAAAGCTCTAGAAACAAGCAAGTGGGAGGCCATGGGCGCACACCCACATCGCAGAATCCCAGAGACAGCTGGGCAGGAGCACCCGGCCGGCCGGTCTCCTCCCTGGGTGCAGGTGACCCCGACAGGCGCGGGTGGGCCCAGAGAGCCAGCCCCCCCACCCCGGCTCCGGGGGGTCTGCAGGGCCGGGGAGGAGGGGCTGGGCCCAGCCGGCAGCTGCAGTAACCCTAGCCCACATCAAGGGGCCGAGGGATGGTGAACTGACATGGCTCACATACCGCCTGGTCATCCTCCCCTTTGAAAGGACGGTGGGGGGGACACCCACAGTATTCCCATTCCACAGCCCGGAGAAGGCCCGAGGGGCCCGAGCCGGGGGGTGGGGCATGCTGAGGAATGCCCCCTCCTCGTGACAGCCGCTGCCTCCCCCAAGCCCAGGATCACGGCCAGGCGTCTCAGGCCCCCACCCTGGGACCGAGTCGAGGGGGCATGGGTCAGGCTCCCCCTGTGTGAGATGGGCCAGCGTGGCTGCCAAGGAGCCTGCCGCCCCGCCCTGAGGGACCCACACCCAGGATCCCCACCCCAGCGGACCTGGGAGACTCCTCCCTGAGGGACCCACACCCAGCAGCCTGTGGGGCAGGGCCGGGCGCCAGCGCCTGGTACCAGCAAGCTGAGGGCGTGTCACTGGGGACACCACCCAGTCCCCGAGCCTGGGCCCCAGAGGCAGAAGAGAACAGAAGGCCCTGAGCTTCCCGGCGGCCTCTCTGAACTTGGAAACCTGAGCCTCAAAGTTATGGCCGACACCAAGGCCACCAGCTGGCCCTGCCCACCCTTCTGTGGGACCACCACCCTGGGGCCCCCCTTACCCCTCCTGCTGCCCCCCAGCCAGCCCCGGCCCCTGGCTTAGCAGAACCTTTGGCAAGGAGGGGCCTGGGAGGAAGGGCCCCCAAGGTGTGGGGCCGAGGAGGAAGGCCAGGCTGAGGGGGGGACAGAGGTCGGGTGGGTGGGTGGGTTAGACTGCCCCCCTACCCCAGGGCTGTGCTGCCTCGGGACACACATGGCAAGGCCCAGCCTGTCCCACCCCCCACCCTGGCATGGACATCACTCACCCATCACAATGAGGGTGTAGTTGACACTGAGGCTGCCAAAGCCATTGGTGGCCTTACACACGTAGGCGCCGGCGTCCTCCCGCTCCACCTCCTTCACCTTCAGCCCCTGGGGCAGCACGCGGAAGCGACTCCAGCCACCGTGGATCGTGCGGCCGTCCTTGGTCCACATGGTCAGTGGCGGCGGGTCCCCCTCCACAGGGCACTGCAGGCGCACGGTGCGGCCCAGCCGGGCCACCTGCCGTGGGACCACCTTGTCCGCCATCCTCGGGGGGCCTGAGGGCAGGTCAGAGGGCTCGGTCAGGGAGGAAGGGACTGGCTGACGTCAGGAGTGGAGGCAGGCATGGGGGCTGGGAGCCCAGGGGAGGGGGCTGTCGCTATTGGGTCCCCACCCAGGACTCCGCCCAGACACGCTTGCCCAGCAAAGGCAGCAGAGGCCTGCAGCACAGGGCCCTCCTCCCAGATCACAGGAGCTGGCGTTTACCCACGGCCCACTGTGTGGCAGGCCCAGATCCACTGAGCACCTACGGTGTGCCAGGCTCTGGCCCACACCCCCTGAGTACCCACTGTGCGCCAGGCTCCAGCCCACCCCCCAAGTACCAACTGTGTGCCAGGCTCCGGCACATATGCCCTGAGCACTCACTGTGCGCCGGCTCTGGCCCACACCCCCTGAGCACCCACTATGCGCCAATGCACAGGAACCAGAATGCAGGTCAGCTGGAGTTCGGGCGGCCTCTCACTGGCTCCCTGCAGGCAAGCCCATGTGTCCGCGTGTGCACACATGCCATGAGTGAATCCCTGCACACACACACGAGTATCCCATGTCTGCGCCTATGTGTCTGTGTGGGCCACATCTTCCCAGGTCAGCCTGCCTGGCCAAGGGCCTCCCTGCCGCCAGCCATGTGGCACCAGGTGGCTTAGTCCTAGGGGGACACAACCCTAGAGGACACTGCAAGTATCAGATGGGAGTGGGGCCACCTTCCGGCCGACTCTCAGGCCCCTGCCTGGTGCCTGCAGCTCAGAGCCTGGGCCCATCTGCAGCATCCACAGGGTGACCCAGGGTGCTGGGCTCTTACATGGTCACCCCATCCACTGTACCCCTGGATCAGGAGAGGCAGCCATGGGCACTCAGCCACCCTTCCCAGAGGCCTGGCTGGGACCAGCTCCCAGGACCCTGCCTGCCAGCCAGTGGCCAGGGGCATCCACCCTACCCTGCAGCCACTCCAGGCTAGGGTCCAGCATGCTGCGTCCTGGCCACAAGGAGGTGCCAGGAGGCAGCGGCTGCTCCGAGATGCTATCGCTACGGGGACTGAAGGCGGCACGTGTTTTTAATAACCAGCTGGTATTTCTTCAACACGCGATTACCAGCTGGGTACGTTGCCGGCCTTTGCAACCAGGGCCCACCATGCTTCTGTGGGGTCTCCAGACTCCAGCAGCAGCTTTTCATTCATCATCTCCCATCTCCCAGGAACCCTCACAGAGCATTGAGCCCCTACTGCCACCGTCTGGGGCACTGAGGGAAGGGTGGGGGGCCGTCCCCATTTGGATGCAGGCAGATGACAGCCCAGACAGGGGGGTCCCCAGTCCTGAGGCTGATTCCAGCAGCAGCATCCCAGCCCTGCTGGGGGGACTGGGGTGTCAGGGACACAGCACCATGGACATTTTCCCGCTATGACCACAAACAAAAAGGGTGGGGTCTGGGGGTCTCCTCCCACCCCCCACCTGCTCCCACCCACGCGTGCCTACACACTCCACTCCACCAAGCCCACCTGCCAAGATGCAGCCAGTCCCCAGCCTCTCGGGGACCTCTCTTCTGCACCCACATCCTGCCTCTAAGCCCACCCCCACCGTGCTGCTCCTAGACTGCTCCACAGGCCCCAGTCGTCCCTGTGCCCCCAGCCAGCCCCCTCCTCGCCAGCCCCCGGCACCCCTGAAAGGCACAAGAAGAGCAGAGGTGGGAAGGGGCTGAGACCCACCTCTCCCCAATTACTCAACTGTCTGCAGGGCCCCCCAGGCACCCGCCCACAGACAAACGGGCCTCCTGAGGCCCCTCAGCACATCCAGGGTCCCAGCTCATTCCCAGGCAGACCCTGTCGCCACCTGTCACTGCCTGAAATTCCACCATTCACAGGGCCTCCCAGGCTGCAGGACAAAGAGGGTGCCCCCAGCCTGTCCAGTGCCCTGGGCCTCCCGGGCTGACCCCTGGGCACAAGCCCTCCCCCCAACAAGAAGACAGACACGGCCACACGCCTGTACACATGGACACATGCAACTGCCCAGACAGTGCAGGGGGGAAGACAGTGCCTGCCCGAGGGGCACCGTCCCTCTCTGCTGGGGCTTTGCCCATCCCAGCCCCTCCTGGGGGCACGATTGGGGGCTGCTTGAACACCCCCACCCCTGAGGGAGCCTGCCTCAGTGGCAGAGAAAGTATGGCTTGAACTGCAGGGGCCACTGCCAGCCCCACCCTGCCCCCAGGCAGGAAGCTGAAGGAGTGGGGGCCTCTATGGGGCGGCAGGGACGCCCCCTGGTCGCTGCAGAGAGGAGCCACACGGCCAAGTGACCGCCAGACGGGCCGGAAGCGTGGCCCCGAGGGCCAGCTTGCGAGCACCGCGGGAGAACAGGCGGCCCGGCTGGAGCCAGCCTTATCCTAAAGCAAACAGCCCCTGCTCCCGCAGCCAGCTCCGTCTGCCCCCACCTGGGTTCCGCGGGACCCGACGCCAGGCCAGCTCCCGGGCCCTGGCCCCTGCAGAGACCCCCACAGGCTCACGGGCAGGAGGCCCAGCCCCCCCAGATTCCTGGGAATTCTGGCCGCCAGCGCGACTGCCACAGTTCTATATTTAGCCTGGGAAACACAAGCCCCATTGTTCCACCTGGACAGGGGTCCAGCCCACTCAGCCGTGGGGAAACTGAGGCAAGGCTGAGGCCCTTGGATACCTGGAGGACGCAGAGGGGCAGACGGTCCCCACCTGGCCTGGGAGGAGAGCCTGACAGCTCCAGGGTAGGGCCTGGAGGGGCCCGACAGTGGCGGTTTGGCCTCCTCCAGGGTCCCTCCAGCCAGCCTCAGCCCCTCCCCAGGAGCACCTCCTCTAGGAAGCCCCCTGGCCCTACGCACACCCTAAGCCACAGGCCTGAAAAGTTTGGGGCATGGACAGAATGCACAGAGCCCCTCCCCGTCCTCCACTCCTCTCCCAGCTGTGAGAACATGGCCAGGAATAGGGGTGCCGGGAGAGGCTAGGTGCAGCAACCGGGATGGCCCCACACGGCCAGCCTACATGGCCAGGCTTCCCAACTGCCACCCGGAGCTCAGGTGTCACATATAGACCCTGTCACGGTGCCCCCCAGACACTGTCCCCCAGACCCACTCACTGTCCCCAGACACTGTCCCCTGGACCCACTTGCTGTCCCCAGACACTGTCCCCTGGACCCACTGGCTGTCCCTAGACACTGTCCCCCGACCCACTCGCTGTTCCAAGACACTGTCCCCCGGACCCACCTGCTGCCCCGAGACACTGTCCTCAGGACCCACTCACTGTCCCCAGACACTGTCCCCCAGACCCACCTGTTGTCCCCAGACACTGTCCCCTGGAACCACTCATTGTCCCAAGACACTGTCCCCCGGACCCACTTGCTGTCCCCAGACATTGTCCCCTGGACACACTCGCTGTCCCCAGACACTGTCCTCCAGACCCACACGTTGTCCCCCAAACACATACTCTGTCCCCAGACAGGCCCCTGGGTGCACACACACACACACCCCGACAGTGGATGCAGACCCCTACTCTGGGACACAACCTACCTCTGAGTGCCCTCGCCCTGCCCCGAAGACAGCACCATTTCCCAGCTGCAGCGAAACAAGAGGGGGACGCCCCTCCCACCCAGTGGGCCCCGGGAGGGCCAAGGCAGCCAGGGGCACTGGGATGGATGGAGGGTGACCCAGGAGGGAGCGACAGGGACAGGCGCCCACCCTGTGCAGTCTTCACAGGCCCTTGGGGACCGCTCCAAAGCCCCGCACCCCACCCTGGCTGACCCCACGGCCTCTGCACCGGGCTGTCCCACCAGGTGCTCCTTCACGACACCCCCTCCCTGCTCCGGGCGCTCCAACTCCCCTTGTACGTGGCCTGGTCTGGCCGTACCATCTACACCATCCCAGACCCTGCTCTGCTCACAGTCAGCAGGCGCTTGGCCATGGGGGCATCTCGCATCAGCTTCCCCCTCTCCCCCCTGCCCGGGGGCTCAGTGGGCCCTGACCTGCCAACCTCAAACTCCTTTCACAAGGGGCTGGACCAAGCACTGCGCCTTCTCCGGGCCCCATGGTCCAGAGGCCACAGAGGCACCTAGAGGTCTCAGGCCTCACCCCACATGAGCCTCCCTGGCTGGTGACACCAGGCCCCTACAGCCACAGACACGAGTGGGAGCGAGGGTGTGCAGGAACCACCTGGCCAGCTCACCAGGGCCAGCTCTGTCCCCAACAAGCCCTGCAAAGCCCCAGAAATTTCTAGCCTGGAATGAATTCTCTGGCTGGGGGGTGGGTGGGTGTGGGGCTAACCACACTGAAACCGGCTGTGAGGGGAGGGCAGCTGGCCAGGAGCCACCAACCTGCTGAGCCCCATCCCCTCCTAGAGAAACTAAGTGGCCTGGTGGGGGCACTGAAAGGACAGTGTGGTGGCCAGATGGCAGGGAGAGGAGGCAGGTCCAGCCTGGCCTGTGTGGACACCTGCACCAGGTAGGGCAGGTGGGCACTCTGCGGCAGGGGGACCCATGGTATTTCCTCACAGTGAGAGAAATCCTGTGCAGGGGGCGTATCGCGAAGGCCAGACAGCGGCCCTGGGGCCAGCCCCCTCCCTAAGAGGTGAGGCCTGGGGGGAAGGGCACAGACGCCCCCAGGAAGGAGAATAGGTGTGACCACCACAGGGCTACCACGAGGGATGGGGCCAAGCCGCTCAGGCACACACATACAGCTGTACACGCACACGTATGCACAAGCACACACAGGCTCCTGGTCACCCACGGGCCCAGGGCGGCCCCCAGGGGCAGGACCCACAGGATCTGCGGTGGAACTGGTAGGGCCCACAGGGCAGGTGGTTGCCCTAGAAACCAGGCTGTTCTGGGCGCGGCCAAGGGACAGCCTGACCCACCAAGCCAGCCAGCTGGCTGAAGCGTCCAGTCCATCCCACTGCCCAGCAGCGGCACCAGGAGGATTGGTGGGCACCGGGGCCCTCCAGGCCTGTTCTCCCTGGAAGCCCTCGGGTGTACCTTCAGCAGACCCCCGGCTCACGGCTCCTCCTCCTTGCACCTCTAGGGCACACGCAGAGGGCAGAGCGTCACCCTGATGGTGCCACTGCCCCATGGACGGCCCCACATAAACCCCAATGGCTGACAGCGACTGAGGCACCCAGCGACTGGAGGCACCCAGACCCACCACCATGGTACCTCCCGGGAGGCTCCGCAGGGCACCTGGGCAACCGTGTCCCGTCTCCAGATCTCGCTACGTCCACTGGACTCCAAGCCAACCCCTCCCCCACACCCGCCCCCCCATCCCCCACTTCACAAACACCACTTGCCTAGAACACAGGTCCCCCATCCTGGCCTCCCCAGAGGGGCCCAGCCCCACCCCAGCCCCACCCCAGCTGTCAAGGAACCAAGAAGGCCCTTGTCCACTGGGGCCTCCCTCTCATGCCGTGGGGCCAGACCGCCCAAGGGGCCCCGTGCCCTGTGGGCCCCGACCTGGGTACACTCATCACCTTGGAAATATGACAAGAACACTTCTTGAGCCTGGAACCCCTGGGCCAGAGGTTGGGCATTGGGGCAAAATCCATGCTGACTGCAGTGAGGGCTCCTGCACTGGACAGCCCAACACACCCAGGCACACCAGACACCCCCAGGCCCCAGATGGCCCCTCACTCCCACCCACACCTGCTCCACGGCCCACAGCCCACCACAGGCTTCTGGAGGACAGGCCTGACAGTGTGAGGCCTGTGCAAGCCAGCAGCCCAGGCTGGGTGTCCCCAGGCCCCTGGAGGCCTCAGGGCGGGCTGCCCAGCCCTCAAGGGGCACATAGCTTTTCGAGCCCGGCTCCAGGGTGAGCTCCAGAGTCCCCTCCGGGAGCCGAGTAGGCTGCTGGAGGAGCACAAAAGGCAGCCCTGAAGCCACTGGTCAGTGGCCCTGGACAAGACACGTGCATGCCTTCTCCACAGGTCCCGGCTCTCGGGGGCTCAGCATCCTGGGATCCCGAAGGGGTCATTGCCCAGCAGGTCTGAGACCAGGGCAGGCATGGCTCTCTCCTCCCACCTGCTGTCCCAGGTCCCATCATTCAGTCTTCAGTCACTGGACAGCACACAGCTTGTGTAAATCTCACGAAATAAACTCGCCCGGCAGGAAGAAAAGCCATTGTGTTTCCTGCCAAGATGGGAAGCCCTGTTTCAGCAGCCCTGAGGCTGGAGCCCCCTCCCGTCAGCCGCCTCCAGCACTCCAGGGACACTCCTGGATGTCCCCAACGCGTGCTGGTTCTCCCAAGGAGGCCAGTCTGTGTGGGGTGAGGGGTGCAGGGCCCCCCAGCCTGCCAGCCTCCAGGCCCTGCCCTCAGCCACTCAGTGGGGGCACAGGGCGCAGAGGTCCCCAACTCCTTACTGGAGGCAGGAAGATTAGCAGAGGCCCCCAACTCCTTACTGGAGGCAGGAAGATTAGCTGCGCCGCCCAGGAGGAAAAGCCCCCAGGACACCCCCAGGCCCTCTTCCCTGCGGCCTGCAGCGGACCAGCCCCTCGGCTCAGCCCAGCCCAGCCCCACTCACAGCCCCGGGTCCAGCCACACCAAGGATCCTTGGCCCCTGGAGGCCCACCTCTGCCAAGGCGCACCGCCTACCTCTGCCCACGCCCACCCGCCCCTGGTGGCCTTTCCTCTTCTCTCTTTCCAGGTCCACCCCGACCCACCTGAGATACCTAGGCCTCTCCCCGCAACCCCCTCTCCTGCACTCCCATTGTCCCACACCCCCACCCCACCTCTCGCCAGCCTTCCTGGACTGTGAACCCTGGGCTGCACCCCTGCTCTCCTCGGGCCCCGAGAGCAGCCAGGCTGGGCACCTGGGGCTTGACCAGGAGCGCCCAGTGACCACCACTAGGAAGAGTGGAAGGCGGGTGGGGGGGGTGGCAGGGGACAGTGGTCTGGGCATGCCTTCCCGCCATGTGCTGACCCTGCCACTGAGGCTGTCACCTGGACCCACCAGGGCTGCAGTCACCGGGTGAGGCACAAGTGAGGGCAAAAGAGGCCAACATGAACAGCCGCACAATGTGTGGGTGGCCAGCAGCGAGGGCTCCGGCCTGCGGGGCCACAGCCTGCCTCCCCCAGCACCGTCAGCAGGGCCTGAGCCTGGCCCAGGCAAGCCGGAGGCGGAGGCCGCTGTGGGGGAAAAACCAACATCTCCCTCGTTAGGGGCCGTGGCGCTGGGCGGGAGGCAGCGGGCGCGAGCGAGGCCCATTGATTCCCGCACAATGGAGGAGCCTGCGGTCGGAGTTTCCAGGCCCAGCCAAAGGCGACTTTGTTCACAGCTCCCTCCTCCCCCCAGAGGGACGTTGATTTATTTTCCCTTCCAGGAGTGGGGCCCCAGACGTAAATGGGGCGGCTGGCCCGCATCCCCACCTCACAGTGCCTGAGCCCAGCTCCCGCGTGTTGGTCCCTGGCCCCAGCTGCGCACTGGCCGGCTGCTGCCCGGAAGAGCCTGGGGAGGTGGCGGGAAGCCCCCTGCAGCCTGGCCAGAGGCACACACACCAGCAGACCCTTCCCAACACAGCCTGACGGTGGGCCACCCGAGACCATGCCAGCGCGCAGGGCAGGGCACCGCCAACCGGCACCTAGTCCCCTGGGGTGGGCACTCAGCCCACCCAGGGCGTGCTGGCCAGGTCCAGAGGACAGGGGATGACCTCAAGGCTGCTCTGAGACCGACCCGTTGCACCATCCTTGGAAAAGTCCAGACGTGGCACTTCTCAGAAAACCCTCAAACAACTTCTTCCAAAGCTATTTGTGAAAAAGGTATTTTGCTCTGAACCTCTCCAGTTCCCACTGTGAGAAATAAAATGGAAATGGAGAAAGCCAAATCCTATCTTTTTTTCAATTTAAGAAAAAAAACAGTTTAAGACGAACCCACCAAGATTGTGAAACTTTGGGAAAAGGGGAACTTTAAAAATACGATCTGAGTCTGGAGATGTACCGATTCCAGAAATTGTGACACCACGGGGAAAACGGCTTTCAAAAAACAACCCCAACTCTCTCGGCGTTGGTTTGCTGCCCCAGGAAGGTCCACGCTCGGCCTGCTCACCGCGAGGGGCAAGCGCCAGCACTGGCTTCACCCCCATGTCCAGGCCTGGGAAGAAGCCAGCACAGCTCAGGAAGACCACCCCCAAAACCGCAGAGGCACTCCCCACTGCCGCCAGGGCCTCGCCGTGCAGAGCCGGGGCCAGGGCTGGACGCCAGGCACAGCCCCAAGGCCACAGCCGAGGGGGACAGAGCAGGGTGTGGCCCCTTTGGGGCCCTCGGCACCGAGGCAGGCCCTGCCGCCCACTGCTGTCCACTGCCCACTACCATCCACACTCGGCCTCGAGCTCCAGCCAATGACCAGGCCAGGACAGCGGCCTCCAGAGCCTCTCTGGCCAAGTGGCCAGAGGACAGGCAGGTGCGGGGATGGGGGAGTCCAAGCAGATGAAAGAGGAACCAGAGTCCAGGCCGCCGGCCGCCGGGGGGGCCTTGCTGGGCATGACCTGAGTGCCCGCAATGCCCAGGACACTGCCCAGCCCAGCCACGCCTGGGTAGCCCCCACCCTCAAGCCAGCCGGCCAGTCCCCGGCCAGGCGGGTGGGGGGGTACCATGGCATGAGGCCCACCTGGGCCGCCGCCCGCCACCCAACACCCGAACGTGGCCATATATGGCTGGGTTGGGCTTGGTGCGCCCGCAGGGCGGCGGGGGAGGGGTGCGAAGCCTCAGAGGACTGGTGGACAGGGCAGGGACGATCCTGAGTGGTCAACACACGCAAAGGGCTGGCCTGACCGCAGGTCCCGCCTAGCTGTGGGGAGGTCAGCACAGAACATGGCGGGCAGGAGCCCTCGGACACGCATCACCCATCACCCCTCCCAAGGATGCCCCTTGCTGGCGTGGGGCAGGGCAGGGGTCCCTCGGGGGGCACTCCGGGCCTGCCCGCTTGGACGTCAGGCATGAGAGTGCACCCAGGCCCTGGTGTGGCACACACCGAGACAGTGTGACGCCTCAAGTAGGTGATCCTCAGGATTTGGCTTGAGACAGGCCTCCACCCCCCACCCTGTGCAGCGACCCCACGAGCTGGGGACTCAGCTCTCCAGCCCCTACCCTGCACCTTCCTAGGGATGGGAAGGCCCAGGGCCCAGGGCTGGGTCACGGGTCCCAGCCACCAGGAATGTTCCCATTGTGCCCACATCCCACCTTGGCCACCGTGGGGGTGGTCTCTGCAGGTTCCCAGGAGCCTAACCGGGTCCACTGTGGCCAAAGAGCTCACTCCCCAAGAATCTACGGGGTGACCAGCTGCCCTCAACTGCAGGTATGAGTGTGGATGTGAGTGTGTCCTGAGGCGGACCAGGAGAGAGCCCACCTTGCCAGCAAACATGGGGCGCACAGGTGAGCTGATGGTGCTTTGAGGGTAAGGGGGGACCCTGTGGGTGAGGTGGGGAGACCCTGTCAGTGAGGGTGCACCCAGAGGGTGAGCTGGGGTGCCCCATGGGTGAGGAGGGACCCTGGGGGTGAGCCGGGGTGCCCAGTAGGTGTGCTGGGATACCACGTGGGTAACTGTGGGGAGCCAAGGGTGAGCTGAGGCTGAGGTGGCCCCCATGGGTGAGCTGCGGGTGCCCCGTGGGTGAGCAGCGGTGAGCCCCGAGAGTGAGGGAGCCTGGTGAGCACAGGGCCAGCAGGGGCGGGGCGCAGGCACGCGCCCAGGCGGGCAGTGTGTCAGGGTTCAGGGTTCAGGGCCGGGAGGGAAGGGGCGGCGCTGGCGGAGCCGGGGCGCCGGGCTGGGCGCCAGGACTCACCTCGGGCGGCGGCGGCCAGAGGGAGGGCCCCCAGCAGCAGCGGCGGCAGCAGCAGCAGCAACGCGGGGCTCGGCGTCATCTCGGCCTGTCCGGACCTGAGGGTATTGGGGGGCTGGTTACCGGCACGCGAGTGGGGGTCGCCAGTGTCCGGCCTAGGGCCCCGGGGCCGCCAGCACCCCAGTCCCGGGCCGCGGGGATCAGCGGGGCCGGCCCGCCCTCCCTGCGCGCGCTCGGGGCGGAGGAAGCGGCGGCGGGGAGACCCGTGGGTATCAAAGGCAGACAAAGGGTTTACACTAATTACCGGCCTCCCCCGCCGCCCCCCCTCTCCAAACACCGTCTGGATTCCTGGCGCTTGTAGCTCGGGCCCTGCCCGCGGGACACACAACACCGGGGGCCCCACAGATAATCGCCTGCGCCATTAGCGGACAAATTTGCGCTGGGGGGGGCCCACGTGGGGTGCGGGGGGGCGGGGCGCGGGGAGGACCACGGGCCGGGCAGGAGCAGCGGCGGCGCGTGCCGGTGCCCGAAGGCCCCGCGCGGGGGATCGGGGACCCAGACCCTCCCCGCCCACGCCCGGGACCTGGGACCCCGGCCCTCCCAGTCGGCTCCCCGGGGGGGCGCGGGCTCACGCGGTGGGGCTCACCTCGGCGGGGCTGGCGGGCGGCGGGGCTCAGGGCCGGGCCCGCGGGGCGCGCTGCGCGGTCATCGCCGCCCCGGGCGCCGCACCCCGCCGCCCCGCGCCCCCGGGCCCGGCCTCGGGACGGGGCGGCGCTACCTGGGCGCGGGCGGCTGGGGCCGGGGCGGGGGCCGCGGCGGACGCCGGGGGCGCGGGGCGGCGCGGCCGGAGCCAGGGGCCGGGGTCCGGGTCCGGGGGCCCGGGGCGGCGGGGCGAGGGGCCCGGGGCGCCGCGCCGCGAGGCGTCCTTCCCTGCGGGGCTTTGTCAACTCTCCCGGAGCGAGCGCCGAGCCCGCCGCGCGCCCCGCCCCGACACAACTTCCCGCCAATCGGCGCGCCCCAGCCCGGCCCGGCCCGCCCCGCGCCCCGCCCCGCGCCCGAACTTTCCGCCAATCCGCGCGCGCCCGCCCCGCCCGCCGGGCTCCCGGCCTTAACCCTCGAGGCGCGGGCGGCCCGCGGGCGGGTGGCTCCCCAGGCGCGGCCTCGCCCCAGCCCCGGCCCCGCCCCCGCCCTCCCGGCCTCGCCCCCACCCCCGGGCCCCACCCCTGGGCCCGGTGCACCGCTGGGCGCCTGGCGCCCACCCCACACCTGCGCCCACACCCATGCGCGCCCCCGTCAGAGGTCCCAGCCTCAGGGCACCCCGTGGCACCCCCAGCGCTGGCCCTGGTGGAGCCCACGGCCGCCTGACCTCCGACCAACCCCGACCCCAGCGGGGCCGTCTTCTGGTGGACCAGGACGCGCGAACGGGGTGGACGGCCGCGGGGCGCTTCCGGGCCTCGAGGGCCGCGCTCCGGCGAGCCGTTGGGAGCAGAGGGCCGATCCAGATCCCGCTTTGTCCCAAGCGGCTCTGGGAGGGGCTGGTCTCGGGTAATGTGGGGCACAGAGGTCCCTGCTCTGGCGCCCCGGCTTACCTGGCGCCCTTGGCCGAGGGCGGGCACATTCCCACCGCCCACCTGGAGGCTTCCGACCCCCCGCCCGCTTCTGATCGTGGAAAACAGGGACATTAATAATAATAGAGACCGACACCGTAGCGCCTCCTTCAATCCTCACAACCAGGTAGGTGTCTTAAGTCACCTGGTGCAGATGAAGAAATGCAGGCACAGAGAAGGCAGGAATTTACCCAAGGTTTCCCAGCCGCTCTGGGCAGGTCCAGGACTGAAGCTACGGGCTGCAGAGGCCAGCTCTCCTGCGGTCCTTTCTCCACACTGCCCTACCAGTCCTTTCCCTTCTTGGCACCCTGTACACACGGGTCCCACACCTCCCCCACTTGCATCCATCAGGGGCTGTCTGACGCCGCCCCCCGCCCTGCTTACCCTGGCCTGAGCAACTGGGCTAGGCTCGCCTCTCAAATGAGAGTCATCATGTTAAACCACAACCCTGATCCTGCTGTGGCTCCCCAGTGCCCTCTACACAAACCTCACGACCCTTGAAGCTCTAGATGCCTGGGTCCTGTCCATTCCCCCCAACTCTGGCCAAATTACAGCTCCCTCCCCCGTGCAGCACCCTCTGGACCTTTGCCCATGCTGTTCCCTCTGGAACCCGCCTAGAACAGCCTCTCAGGAGCCCCCTCTTCCAGGAAGCCTTCCTGGGAAGACCGTAACCGGAGAGGCCTTGCAGGCCATGTCCCCTGGGCAGAGGAGAGCTGGGTGAGGGGGTGCCACCGTCAGGGTTTGGGGCCCCCCTGAGGACGCGGGGCTGGTGCTGGGGTGACAGACAGGTGCTGCGGGCCCAAGTGGGCCGGTGGCGGGAGGTCCCCGGGCTGGCGCCGGGGCAGCGCGGGCCGGCCGGCAGGTGGTGGGTGGCGGGTGGGTGGCAAGGGGACGCCCCCGCAGGCGTGCGCGCCCCGGGCAGGTGTGCGAGCGGCGGCTCCCGGGGCGTCGGAGACAGGCAGCGGGCCCAGCGCGGGTGCGGGGCGAAGCGGGCAGCGGGGAGGTCGCGGCGGGGCCCGCGCGGAGGAGCGAGCTTGAGGGGCGCGGCCCGAGATCTCAGCCCGGGCCCCGCCGCCGGCCGCCCCCTGCGCGGGGACGCGCTGCCCCCTGGCGGAGGCGCGGCGCGGCGGCCCAGGGCTCGGCCCTCCCGGCCGCTCGGGACCGGCCCGCCTCTGGCGCAGGACGCGGCCCTGCCAAGGCGGGCGCCTGGCCGGCCGGACCGCCCAGCCAGGGCCGCCGCCTCCGGGAAGTCCTCCAGCCAGCGGGCCCCCACGGCCCCTTCGTGACAATCGGCTGGGAACACGGAACCACTTCAAATGCTGCCCCTTTTAAACAGACACTTAGGCCAATTGGCTAACCTCTAGGTCTCAGTCCCCCATCAGCAACCCGATCCCACAGAATTATCATGGGGATTGCAAGAGCTACTGTCCGCCACCTGCCCAGCACAGGTGAGCCCCAGGAAGTATTCATCTGCTCTTCACACGATCACCATTCACGCAGGAGCAGCTGAGCCCTCGCTCTGGCCGGACTGGCCGAGGGGCTGGAGATGTAGGGCTCAGCGAGTGTGGGGGGGACCAGGAGCTGGTAGGGTGAATGAAGAGTATGCAGATTACGACCTGCTGAACGAGAGGCCCAGCCATCAACGCGGTCAGCAGGCAGAGGGGCTCCCACTTTGGGGAAGTGAAACCCACAGGTCGTTTTCACTGAAGGTGCACTTTCAATACACGCACACAGAAGAAGCAGCGTCACCAGATTTATGATCCACAGATCCCAGAACCGGGGTGGGGAGGTGTGCAATGAGCCGTGGAAGGGTGAGCCCCTGTCCCAGGCGACCGGCCAGCAGGAGGCAGAGAGCAGAGCAGCAAGCACGGACTGCTTACACAGCGGCTGGGGCCGAGGTCACTGACTCTGAGGGCGCAGCTCTGAGAGGTTATTTCAAAAGGTGCCCAGGAAAAGCACAGGGCCCTTGGGGCAGCCATGCTAAGCTCAGGTCCTTCTCTGAACGTCCAGACTCTGTGTGAGCAGGTCGTCATCCTCTTCAACGTCGAGGCAGCGACTCAGAATGGCTGTCTTCTCATCACAGCCAGGACATGGCCCCCGCCCTCAGAGAGACGGCATCTTAGTGGCAGGTGTAGGGACTGACAAGAAATGCCTCAGGTGGTGGACAGTGCTTGGCAGGGAATTGAAACTGGCTGATACACAGGCTTCTGCTCCAGATGACATAACAGGGACCAGATTTACATGCTCTCACCTGAAATAGCGAAAAGAAAAAAAAAAAAGGCAGAGAGTAATATACGTGAAAACAGTACCCGAGACACTGGACACCACCCAACAAGGGACGGTGGTCCTTGAGAGAAGGGAAGCAGATGAGGGGAGCCCCACGATCGTCCATGCTCCCTGCCTGGAGAGAGTCTCTACGCCATGGTGCAGACAATGGGGACCCAGCCAGAGCTAGAGGCCTCCTCCAGTGGAGGGGACAGAGGGGCAGTCCCGGGAGGCCAAGGCAGAGTCCTGGAGAGGAGAGAGCTGAGCAGACATGGAACCCGGGAGGTCCACAGAGGCTCATCATCAAGGCTTCAACTGAGTACAAATTGATACAAGCGTGAGAAGAAACCAGCCCCAGCTGGAGGGAGAGCCACCGGAGGGAGGATGAGAGCCCACACGAGGGGAGCAGTGCCCTGTCTGAGAGCCAGAGTCGAGAACCTCGTGGTTCAGGGGGCACTGGTTAGAGCAGAAAGAAGGGTCTCACCTCAGCAGCAGGAAAAATCAACCCCAGACCACCGGTAGTTCTGGTCTGCTCAACAGAGCTTAACGGACCCAAAAGGGCCACACAGTCTCCTAGTAATTTAACTGCATCCCAGAAACAAACGCAAGAATATTTCTAGGAATACAAGACTCTCCAGCACCCAACAGGGTAGAACACATAGCATTTGACATCCAACCAAAACTTATTAGGCATGAAAAGGAGATTACAACCCATACTGAGGGGGAGAATCAATCAAAACTAACCCAGAAATGACAAAGATGATAGAATTAGTAGATGAGAACATCACACACACTTACTGTGACTGTATTTCGTATGCTCAAGATGCTACAGGAAAGACTGAATATGTCAAGTAGAGACAGGGAAGATTTTTTTCAAGCCTCAAGTTGAGTTTCTTTGTTTTTTTTTAGATCAAGGGATAAGTTTTTTTGGCTTTTGGTGTTTTGTTTTTTGCAGGGTAAGTTTTGTCCTAAGCTAACACGTGTTGCCAATCTTCCTCCGTTCTTTTTCCTCCCCCCACCCCATGCCCCAGGACATAGTTGTGTATAGGTGTAAGTTCCTCTGGTTCTTCTCTGTGAGCCACCACAGCATGGCTGCTGACAGACAGGTGGTGTGGTTCCGCACCCAGGAACTGAACCTGGGCTGCCGAGGTGGAGCGTGCCCAACTTTAACCGCTAGGCCATCAGGGCCGGCTCTCAAATTGAATTCCTAAGATGAAAATTACAATGTCTGAGGTAAAGAATACATTAAATGGAATTAATACAACACTGCAAAAGAAAAGATTAGTGAATTTGAAGACATAGCAGTAGAAACTATCCAAATCAAACACAGAGAGAAAAATGACTGAAGAAAATGAATAAAGCATCAGCGAGCTGTGGAGCGACTTCAAGTGGTGAGATACAAGTGGAGTTTGAGTCCCTAAAAGAAAGGAGATAGAGGTGGAAAAGAAAACTCTATTTTAAGAAAAATGGCCAGAATTTTTCCAAATGTAATGAAAAACATAAACCACAGTTCTCAAGAGCTCAGCAAAACTTAAGCACAAGAAACACGAAGAAAACTACACCAACACACATCCATCATTTTCAAAATGCTGAAAACCAGTTATAAAGAGAATAGTTTAAAAGCATCCAGAGTAAAAAAGATACATTTTGTATACAGACACAAAGAAAAGAATGTTTTGTTGATGTCTTGTTGAATGGAAATAATGCAAACAAAAAGACAGTGGAGCAGTATCTTGGAAACAATGAAAAAAGAAAACCTGTCATCCTCTATTCTTTTCTAGCAAAAGTCGTTTGAAAACAAAAGTGAAATAAGGACTTTTTCAGACATAGGCAGCAGGAAGAATTAGTCCGCAGCAGATCTATACCACAAGGAATGCTAAAGGACGTCCTCCAAGCAGAAGGACGATGGTACCAGATGGAAACATGAAATGAAGAGCACCAGAAATGGTAACTACCTGAGCTACTCTCAGGGACATTCTTCTCTTATTTAAATCTCTTTAAAAGAGAATCAACTGTTTAAAGCAACAATCACAACAATGTATTGTGAGGTCTATATCACATGAAAAAGTAAAGTGTACGACCCAAGCACAGAAAGGCCGGGAGGTTCTCTTACTACACGTGTGATGCGATGGTACCACCTGACACAGACACTGACAAGTGAAAGACGCATAGTGTGAATCCCAAAGCAAGTACGCAAATAACCTAACCAAGAATTACAGCTAATAAGGCAACAAAGGAGACAAATGGAGTACATTTAAAAAAAATAATATCCCAAAAGAAAGCAGAAAAAGAGGGGGAAAAGAACAGATGAGACAAAGAGCAAGATAGTAGATTTAAACCCAACCATATCAATAATCACACTAAATGTAAATGATCTAAACATCCCAGTTAAAAGGCAGAAGTTATAAATTGGGAATAAAAGCAAGATTCAACTATATGCCGCCTTCAAATATAGACATAAACAGGTTAAAAGTAAAAGATGGGAAAGATAAATTGTGCTGACACAAATCAGAAACCAGCTCGAGTGGCTGCATTAATATCAGGCAAAGTAGAGTTCAGAGCAAAAGGATCACCAGGAATGAAGAGGGTCATTTCATAGTAACAAACTGAAAATGATCAGAAGCACTTAATGACCCTAGATGTGCATGCACCTACCAACAGATCATAAAAGTCCATAAAGCAAAACCTGAACAGGAGAAACTGGAAGATCCACAGTTATGCTCAGAGGTTTCAATGCTCCTTCCCCAATGTTTGATTCAAAAAGTGGACAGAAAACCATGAGGAATAGAGAAGACTTGGACAACACTACCAACTAACTTGGCCTGATTGATATTTACAGAACAGTCCAACATTTTCTGGGGCACAAGTCTCAAAATATTTAAAATAATTCAAGTCATGCAAAGACTGTTATCTGATCACATTGGAATTATATTAGAAATCACTAACAAAAAGATAACTGGAAAACTCCTCAAATATTAGCAAACCAAATAATCCACTTCTTAATTTCCCATGTATTGAAGAAGAAAACAGAAGGAAAATTAAAAATTATTTTGAACCGAATGGAAATGGAAAGACAATATATCAAAAAGTGTGGGATGCAGTCAAAGCCGTACTTAGAGAGAAATGTATAGCTCTAAAACACCTGTGTCAGAGGGGACAGGTCTCAAATCAGTGACCTCAAATTCCATCCAAAGAAACGAGGAAAAATGAGAAGAGTGAAACCCAGAGTGAGCAGAAGGGGAATAGTAAAGGTCATGCCTGAAGTCAACGAGACAGAGAACAGAAAAACTGCAAAGAAAATTAACGGAACCAAAGCTGGTTCTTTGAGAAGATCAACAGAACCCTTACAGATGGATCTGGAGAAAAAGAGAGAAGACACAAATTATGGATGTTAGAAATGAGAGAGAGGACATCACTGCAGATTCGACACACGTTAAAAGAGTAACAGGAAATGTTAGGAATAACTTTATGCCAACAAATTTGACAGCTCAGAATGGACAAATTCACTGAAAAACAAAAACTAGCAAAGCTCCCTCTGGAAGGAATCAATAACCTGAATATATCTATCAAATAACTTGAGTTTTTAGTTAAAAACCTCCTGACAGATGGCGTCACTGAGGATTCTACAGTACACGTAAGGAGGAAGTGACAGCCGTTCTGCACGCGCTCCGCTGGGGATGGGAGGGAGGGAGGGGCGGTGCGGATGCGGCCCCGAGCCTGCACTCCTGTGACGCCAACGCCACATGACGACAACCGAGGCCTGCGGAACAATGTGTCGACACAGATGCAAAATGTTTGTAATTTCAGTTAATCACGTTCAACAACATAAAAAAAGTCTACACATGACAGTAAAGTGGGGTTTATCCCAGGGGTGCAAGTTGGGTTAACACTTGGAAATCGTCAATGTAACTTACCATATTAACGGAAAGACTGACCATACTGTTATCTTAATGGTCACACAAAAAGCCCTGGACAGAATCCAACATCCATTCTGATTTTTAGAAAAACACCTCTCAGCAAACTAGGCTGGATGGAGAAGGACATCTCCAACTTGATACAGGCACCAACGGAAACATTACAGCGAACACCACATGTGGTCGTTGAAGACTAACGCTTTCCTGAGGCCAGAAGCAGCCACGGGCTCACTCTTGCCCCGCTCTCCAGCGCTGTCCTGGAGGTTCCAGACAGTTCAGATTGGAAAGAAAGAAGTAAAACACTCTTGATTCGTAAATGATCTAAGCAAAAAATTCTATAGAATCTACAAGAAAAAAACCACTAGGACCAATAATAGCAGCACACTTTGCAGACAGCTAGATGCAAGAGCAACATCTAAAAGGCATCGCTGGAGGGTGTGCGGCGACTGGAACTTCCACACACTGCTGGTGGTGCGTACCACGGCACCGCCACCTGCACCACAGCTCAGCAGGGTCTGTGGAAGCTGAGCACACACCTGACCCAGTCCTCCCACTCCTGGTGTTTACCCAACAGAACGGAAGGCGCACGTCCACACGCAGACTTGTACACATGCTCATGGCAGCTTTCTCTGTGCTAACCCCGAACTGGACACCACCCAGATGCCCACCGACAAGCAAGTGGGCAAACACCTGTTCTGTGTCATGCAGCAGAGCCCAGGGGGCGATAAAAGGGTGAACTACAGACGCTCAGAACAGCACATGTGACTCTCCTAACAAGCATGCTGACGGAAGAAGTCAGTGAAGGAGAGTGCACCGAGCAGGCCATTTGCACAACATCCTGCAGTGATCGAGCAGCTCCGGGCCCCCTGGGGCAGGTGGATTCCGGGGGCATGTTCACTCTCCAGACTGTGGTCACGCTTTCACGGATGTAACACGTCAACACGTACCAAACCGTACGTTTTAAACAGTGCCGTTTATTGTGTCAATTGTACCTCCATAAAGGTGTTATTTTCTTAAAAAGGCAAACCAGGTCGATGTGCTAGAAAGACAAGGGAGAGGCCTCCGTGGAGGGGTCAGGAAGGCCACTGGGCTGACGGGCGCACAGACCCTCCATCAGTGTTTGCTGAGTGAGTTCGCAAACCTCTGAGTGGGGTGTAAAGCGCCGTAGACTGATTAAGGCACACCGCACTCTCTTCTGCTTCACCTCCTCTCCTGCTCTGTCAACTCGAGAACCTCACTGGAGCTTTTCCCTCATCAGAGCGTAGGCTGGCCTCATTCCCGGACCTGCTCTTGACCCACTGCCTGCAAGGACCGGGACCCACTCACTCCTTCCTCTTCAAGGGACCCATGGGGTGCTACGGGTGACTCTCGGTCACAGACACTAGGGTGGGCAGCCCCTCTGAGGGGTGAGCTCAGAAGAGCCAGTCTCCTTCCGAGGGGCTCACCAGGTGTGGGTGACACAGTCCTGCTTCACAGCTGGCTGTCACAGGACGTGGCCAGAGCTCGTGGGCGTGGCTGCTGGACAGGACAGTAGGCCAAGAAGAGCCCTACCAGCTCTGGCGCTGACCAGCACTCCTGCCGAGATGGGGCCCCGGTCCCCTGCAGACACTCATCCCTGAACCCTTGAGTGGATCTTGCTCAAGGCCAGGCCATCCTGCCCAAGGCTGATGGGTGGACGAGCCTCCCTGATGGAGAAGCCCGGCTGCCACTGCCACCGGCCCAGGGCTGCTCTCCTGAGGGCAGTGGTCTGGGCTGGAGGCAGGAGCTGGGGCAATGCTGGCACCCGCGGGCCCCTCCCGCATGGCTCCAATGCACAACCTTGCCTGGGGGCCCACTGCTCTACGAGCTGGCGCTGAGGCCCAGGCAGGCCCTGCTGGGCACAAGGGCAGGCAACGGGGCTCTGGCCACCTTGCGGGGCTGTCTGAAGCCACCTCGGTCCTGGTGAGAAGGGCCACTCAGACCATCCTACAGGCGGCCCCTCTCCTGTGCCAACCCAGCTGGGCCCCAGCCCGGGAGGCTCCAGGGGGATTTCTGACCTGGTGTCTGGTGCTTGGGCTGCACCCCAAGAGGGAGAGCAGGTGTTGTCCTCCGTGGTGACATCTAAGCAGGGGTATACGCACCCCGACAGCTGCACCCAGGGCCTCTCTTAGGCTGGGGCACTCACGAGGCTGCATCAGGCCAGGGGCTGCCCTCCCTCCACACCCCCCACTGCCCAAGCTGACCCCGTGCCCACTCTGGGCTGCAGGTGAGGGTCCCAGGCTCAGGACGGCCTCCCTCTCTGCTGCCCCTCGACTCCCCTGTGGCCCTGAGACAGGCCGGGCTCCTCTCCCTCCTCCTCTGCCCCCCACTGAGCCCTCGAGCCCAGTCCCACTGCCACCCCTCCCTGTGCTGGGCTGGGGTCAGGCCCAGGTGTGTGGAGGCATCCAGCTCCTCTGCCTGGCCTTGGCTTCCGCTTGGGTCTGTTCTATGCACAACCTGGACGGGGTCTGTGGTGGGGTCAGAGGTCTCAGGCCCTCTTCCTCCTTCACGCCTGGGAGGGGTATTGTCCGCCTCCCCGCGGCCCAAATCCCTGCACAAGGCTCCCTGGGGCTTTCCCTGACCCACCCCTGCAACCAGGCCCAGCCCTGAAGCTCTGGCCACTGGGACGCGTGTCCTCCCTGCCAGGGCCCTGGCCGGTGGGGCCATCAGCAGCAGAAGTGGCCCCAGAACACACTCTCCACACAGGGTTCTGGCATCGGGCGGCTCACAGATCTGAGGGGCCCAGGGCTGACCTTGTGCGTGGGAACCGGCATCGCAGCTACTCCAATTACCAGGCTGGCCAAGTGCAGGTGGAAGACAGGGGGCTGGTTGCTACGGCAACAGCAGTGCTTCTGAAGACTGGGCGTCCCTCCTCCTCCCTTGAATGGGAAGTGGCGAAGCTGAGAGCCGAGGGCACGTGGGGGTCAGGGGCTCCGTGGCCACAGGGCCGTGCCCAGGGCCCGGTTCTACAGGCTGCAGCCCGAGGCCCTTGTCTGCTGATGAATGGCAACAAGCAAGGAAGGGTGGGGCACCTGAGACCTGGGAAGGACACAGGACAGACAGGCAGGAGATGGAAACCGTCGGGTCCCCTCACTGGGGGACCCCACCCCCGGCTAAAGCCTGCCACGTCTGCGCCTTGGCCATTTCTCTGTTGCCAGAAGCAAAAGAAGATGAGATCCCAGCACAGCCATGATGGATGGCTCTCCAAGGAAGATGCACCCCAGACCTCCCTGATGGTGCTGTGGGAGCCAGGGAGCAGCATGGCAGCCACCTCCACCACGGAACACGCAGGTGCAGTGGGTGCAGCGACGGACGGGCATGGGGCTGGGCAGGCCTGAGCCCCTGGGAGTGGAGTTAGTGGTCAGGAGGCTGGGGGCTTGCCTCAACCCAGCCTGCGGCCATGTCCCCGCACACCATGGGGCCTGCTGTGCCCGTGTGTGGATGAGCAGCACCTGTTGTCGGAAATGCAGCCTCAGGCCCACCCCAGACAGACTAGCAAGTCAGACCTGAGTTTAACAACACCCAGGTGACTCACATTTCTTGCACAATGGACCCTCAAGGGTCCTCAGCAAACACGAGATGACCGATCGCATGCAGGGTCCCAAGAAATGAAACAAGCAAGCAGCTTCAGAAGTGTTGCCTGAAGCACGTGCGGGGGAAACACCATAGGGCTGGCAGGCCGTCCTCCGCCACCGCCCGTCGTAGGAGGCTTGGGGCCTCGTGCCCAGGTCCCAGACTGAAGCCCATTCATGGAGCCAGAGCCCTTGACAGAGGGGGAGGCCAGGTCCCCTGAAGAAGAACCCACAACACGGTCTCCGAATATTCCCAAATCTCTAAGGGGCACCTGTGGCCATTTGCAGGTACTGCCCTGAGGAGAGGAGACCCGACCTCCTGGGGGTTCTCGGATAATGGCTCTGAACTGATGCCAACTCATCACCTAGAAACCATCGTCACTGGGGGGACGGGGCTGGAGGGACCTGACAGTCGACAAGCACTGGCCTGAGTCCATGAGCCAAGGGCTTTGACCCCAGAATGTAGAGTGGGACACTCGTATGTACCCAGTGGCAGCATCCCCACATTGGTCCCCCGACCTGTGGAGGAAGGGCTATTATGGAATCCCAGGGGCCTGTCCCTCCTTGCCACACAAAAATAACACATTTCTGGGACACTGCAGAGATTAGTTCCAACATCAGAAACTATGCAGATGCAGGGGCCCGCCTCCGTGTACTCTATATAACGTGCCAGCTGGGTGTTGAATGACAGAGGACCGCAACGTGACCCTCAGTGACGCCCATCACAGCTGAGGACTGGACGGACGCGGATCTACTGGAGGCATCGGCCCATGGCACCTGCCACAGCTCACCAGGCAAACACCTTCTTTCCCATCCCCATGCGGGAAGAAACCAGCAGCAGCGTGCCTCACATGACGGGGATGTCAGCACCCTTCACCGTTGGCCTCGATGGCACCAACACTCCCACTGTCTTAACGTGACCCAGAGGATCCTAGTTCCTTCATGACTTTATGCTAATTGGACTGGGTGACTGGGTGGATGAGAGGGACCCTGATGTCTCAGTGAGACTCGAGCCCACAGCAGGTGGGAGAGAAACCCTGTGGAAATCCAGGAGCCTCTAGGGAGGTTTTAGGGATCCGACGGTCTGGGAAATGTTGGGATGTCCTATTTAAAGTGAAGTAAGCTGTTTTACCTTATACCACCCACTTCTTTTTCTTTGCTGAGGAAGATTCACCCTGAGCTAACATCTGTGCCAATCTTCCCATATTTTGTATGTGAGCCACCACCACAGCATGGTTGACGAGTGGTGTAGGTCCACACTGGGAACTGAACCCAGGCCACCAAAGCAGAGTGTGCCAAATTTAACCACTAGGCCATGGGGCCAGGCCCCCTACTGCCCACTTCCAAGAGGCACAGTGTGTGGTGCTGGGACTCGGTTGGGGGCAGCAGGTACATCTACACAGGTTGCTCTGACCCAGCAGAGGCGCAGATCTGAATGTACTGCTGCTTTGCCCAAAGCCAGCACACATGGAGCTGGAGGGAGGGCAGAGCGGGCGGCCGTGCTGCCCTGGTGGCTCCCACTCGGCGGGTGTGAAGCCCCTGGTGTCCGAGGAAGGACCTGGGCACCCTCCCAGTACTGACCATAGGGGGTCCTCAGGCCGCTGAACCAGCAGGTGGAGAAGAGGCCACTTCACCACTCCAACGACGGCTCCTGAGCCCACAGACAAATGGGTCAGAGCCTGGTACGGGCTGAGCTGTACCCCCCAACGCAGACGTTGAAGTTCTAAACCCCAGCACCTCAGAATGTGATCATAACGAGGGACAGGGTCTTCAACAGGGTGGTTCAAATGAGGTCAAGCAAGTGGGCCCTGATCCCATGACTGACGTCCTTGTGAGAAGCAATCAGGACGCAGACACACACTGGGAGCCACGGAGAGGCCTCAGAAGAAACCAACCTTGGTCTTGGACTTCCGGCTGCCAGACCATGGGGAGCTAAACGTCTGTGGTTGGCGCCGCCTGGGCTGTGGTCTTTATTTACAGGAGCTGAGCCGACCAGGCCAGGGCTTCATGGTGGGGCAGAAGACAGCGCCCGGAACCCAGGGGGCCTCCCAGCTACCCCCACTGCCCCTCTGTGCAGTGACGTCAGTGAACAACGGTCCCCAGACACACAAGGACTGGGGCCCCCAGAAAGACGGAGGCACGGAGCCCTGAGGCCCCACGTGGGGAAAGAGGCTGGGGAACAGGTGCTGGCTTTGGGGTTCAGATAGGAGTGTGACAAATGGACACCTCCCACTCAGGGTGAGGCAGCTGGCGGGTCTTGGAGGCCCCTGAGCTTTCCACACAGATGGACCCGGCAGGTGCGCAGGAGCCAGAGGGTCGACTAGGCCTTGTTTTCCATCTGCCCATCCAGGTCCACATCCCACACTCACCCTGAGCCCAGGGCAACCCCGGAGGGCAGTGGAAGGAGGAGAGTGGGATGGGGGCCTCCTTGCCCCACTCCTGCTTGCACGCCCCCCGGCTGGCTGTGTCCCTGGGCCCAAGGTCTCTACTCCTCACCAGGTGGCGTCTCCTCACCTTTGTCCTTCATCTGCTCCGTCTGCTCTGGGGCGGGGGGAGCCCCAGGCTGCTGCGCCCCCCTTGTGGCTTTCCTGCCCTGCCCGCATATCTACACACATCCCCAAGTTGTCCTCCTCTGAGCACACCAGCTGTTTCCTTCTGGGGCCAGATATGGAAGGAGAATGACGGCGGGGGCATAGCCCGCAGTGGACACTGTGGGCCTTTTCTGCCGCTGCCCAGTCTGGGCCAAGCAGCCTGGAAGCCCCACCTTCCCCTCTACCTTCCACCCTCCACCTTCCCCCAGTCTCAGGAAGTGGGTCCTCCCTGGGCTCCATCCTGACCCAGGTGCACCCCCGGCGCAGCCTCAGCTCCGCAGAACAGGTAGAGAGGCAGGGCTGGGAACAGGGTCTGCAGCACCCAGCAATGACGCCAGAGACGCCAGACCTGCTCCTCCCTGAGGAGCTCAGGCCTGACTGTGCTCAACCCACTTCCACCCCAGCCCCACAGGTCGGGGAGAGCGCTCTGAATGGGAAGGAGGTGGAGAAGGCCTTGCTCCAGCCGGGCACATCTGTCCGGTGCCCATCCACAAAGGCCAACCCCAAGACCAACATATGGAAAGGCACTTTAAGGGGGTGTGTGAGTGGACAGGAGGGGACAAACAGAGCTGAAGACGAGCTGATGGGCCCGTGGTGGTCCAGCCTGCCTCCGCTCCTGGCCGCTGGGTCCGCTGGTCAGCACAGGCTCAGTCACTGGGCAGTGGTGGCCCTCACGTGGCAAGGACCTCTAGGTACTGCACAGGGTCTGAGAAGGGGCCTGGCCGGGCCCAGTAGTCCACAGCTCGAACCCGGTAGAAGCCAGAGACGACAACTGTGTCTGGAGACACAAAGGTACACCTGCATCCTTGAGCACAGGCCCCCCTGAACCCACCCCAAACTCCTAAAGCCCCTGACTCCAGGCTTCAGGAGGCCTGGACCCAGCCCACAGGGTACTGTACTGAGGCCCAGGGGTGGGGTGGCGGAGGCCAGTGTGGTGGGGGCAGGCGCACCTGGGCTGAACACAAAAAGGTTGAAAGTTGATGGCTTCCTGCTGATGGGAGTGTACCCCTTGTCCTCTGGGGAGAACTGGATCTCATAGGTCCACAGACACCTGGAGGAAGAGGGGGTCAGGGCCAGAGCTGGGCTCCAGGGGGGCTGGGCGCACCCTGAGCCCTCTTCCTTCCAGCCCCTACCTGACCCCTCCCGGGTCCCTGGCCACAGTGAGGGGAGAGGGCTGGAGCCTGACTGCCACCTGCAAATGTCCCCTGTAGGTGCCCCCACCCCCATCAGACAGGCTGTGACCTCGGGCCATCTCCGGCAGTGCACACAGTGAGGGGGTGGTGAGGAGCAGAGGCGAACAGCCTGCATGGGGGGTGCACAGTGGAGTGGCCACATGGCCACGGGAGCATGAAGAGGCTGTGGGTGACAACAGGGGTGGGAGCCGCCTACATGGCAAGTGCAGGACAGGGTGGGGCAGGATGGTGACCACTCACGCACTTGGAGCCCACGTGCTCATCCGACCAGACCAAAAGCAGCTGCCCGCGGGTCAGGGGCAGAGCACGGAGCCGGGTCACCTGGGGGGTTAGGCTCCATGACCGAGGGGGTGGTGGAGGGAGAGGCGGGGGGGGGAGGGGCAGCGGCATGGGGAGGGGCTGCCACTCACCTGGCCTGGCGGCTTCTCAGGGCGCGCGCACAGGTGCACCAGCAACAGCGAGGGCAGCGGGAGCTGTGGGCGCAGCGTCAGGCGGCCGCCGGCGGGGAAGGGGCGTGGCGCTGAGGCTACCGGGTCCTGGGGACAGGGGCAGGAGCTCAGGGCCCTGGAACCTTGGCAGCTGCCCTGCCCGCGCCTCGCCCACCCTGCCCGCCGACCTCGGCCGCGCGCATGCGCCGGAACTGCTCTGCGGAGGGAAAGACTGGCCGGCCAAGGCGCTGCCACTCGGTGTGTGGGCTGCAGACCCGGTTGTCCAGGTAGAGCGTGACGTAGACGAGTCCTGGGGAGCCAGAGCTGGGGCCATGCCTCGCAGGGCCTCCCCTTCCAGGCCCCACCCTGCCTGAGCTCCCTCCACCCACCCACCCCCGCTCCCCACAGCAAGACCCCTCCCTGCAGCCCCCTCCCTGGGACCCCGCTCACCCGGGCCCGGGGTCACCCCGTGCAGGCGCAGGGTCACGGCAACACTGCGGTTGGCATGGGCGCGCGTGTCGTCACTCGCGTAGACCAGCACCGTGGCGCGCCAGGCGTCCACGGGGCCAGCAGGGCGGTGCGCGCTTGCCAGGACACCCACTGTGTGGTTGCTGTCCAGCACCGCCCCCGCCTGCGACACCTCGGCCCAGAGCTGCTCACGGTCTGCAGGGTGGGAGTGGGGGGCGGTCACTGTGCGGAGGTCACTGCTCCTCTGCCACCCCAGGACCTGGCTTCCCACCGTTTGTCCACCTCCACTGGAGGTGTCAGCCACTAACAGCCTCTGCGGCCCACTGAGCTGGGGCAAGTGGGAAGCGGAGGGACCAGAAATAGGTCGGAGAGCAGAAGCCTGTTCTTCCCCACCCCCGCAGGGCACCCCTGCCTGGGCCTGGAAGGACATCCCCGCTCATTGAGGCCTGCCCTGGCCGCGCCGCAGCGTGTGCCACGAGGCCTGTGCTTTCCCGTCCGGGCGCGGGTGGGCAGGAAGCAGGCAGGGACACAGGGCTGGCTCACCCAGCAGGGCCAGCAGCCCCATGGCAGTGAGCACCGGCTTGCGCAGCAGCTGCACGTGGGGTGGGCGGGTGTTGTTGACCTGAAAGCGCGCTGTGAGCGTGCGCTGCGAGAAGGGGTGCGGATGGTAGCTCAGGAAGGCGTTGTCATTGCTCAGGAGCGCGTATCGGATGGAGGAGCTGTCGTTGGCTACCAGCAGGTTCTGGTGCTGCGCGATGACCTGCCGGCATGCAGGGTGGGCGTCAGGAGCGGCTGGTACCACGGCCACCCACCCCCAGCCCCGCACCCCCCAACCCCGGGAGGAAGGCCGCTGTGGTGGAGAGGCCTTGGGGGCGGGCCCACCTTCACCACCATGGCTGCGTAGGTCACGTCGGTCCTCCACGGCTGCGGCAGGGACCAGCCCACGAGCGGGTCTGCCTCGTCGTTGTAAATGGGGGTGTCGGCGAACCTGGGGAAGAGGTGCTGTATCTGCCGCACGGTGGCCTTCTCCTGCTCCAGGATGTAGATGGAGCTGCCTGCGCCCTGCAGCACAGCCCAGGCTCAGCACGGCCAGGGCCACGGCGGGACCGCCGCTGGCAGGGGAGGGGGTGTGGGGCTGCCAGCGGCGGGGGTGCTGGGTGGGCATCAGCTCAGGAAAGGGCAGTCCCCTGTGGGCAGAGGGGTGGGGTCCTGGGCGCACCTTCTTGTGCAGGGCAATGTAGTCCAGCCGCACACCAAGCTCCCCAGTGAAGAAGTTGGAGCCATGGTGACAGTGCTCCAGGAGGGCCCAGCACAACGGGGAGGCCGGCGGTGGGTGGAAGGAGTCGCCAGGGCCGCCCAGGCGCAGAGCTGGGCTGGCCACTCGCAGGCCCTCGGAACAGGCATCGTAGTAGTTCAAGAAGCCTGGCAGGAGGGGCCGCAGAGTCCACACCCTGGTGCCTGAGGGTCCACAGACCCCTCTCAGCTCCACAGGACCCCAGAGGCACACCCACCTTGCATGGTCATGGACACGTTGTCAAAGTCGTGGTGGTCTGGCTCGTTCCACGTCTCGAAGTTCCACTTGGAGACATGGGCAAGTCCGTACCTACCTGCAGAGGGGTCCTGCTGTCTGCGGGCCCCTCCCCTGGGGCAGGGGAGTGCAGCCCACCCCACTCCCAGGGAGGCACCCACGGCTGGGGGTTTGGAGGCAATGGGGAGTGTCTGGTTCCATGTGCACCCACCCCCAAGCTGTCTGGCCTCCCTCCCCTATCTCAGGAGGCCCTGGCTCAGCGGGTTCATGACAGAGAAGACCAGGGAGGCGGCCCAGGTGACACAAGAGAGCCTGCCCAGAAGCACCCACCCGGTTCCCCCGGGGCATGTGCCCTGCTCACCGATGTATCTTCTGGCCAGGAGGGAGACCAGGTCCTTCCACTCAAAAACCTGCTGCTTGTCCTCGAAGTCGGTAAAGTGTCCAGACGGGCTGCCCATCAGCTCAAAGCCTGCAATGGAAGAGGGCAGCCATGTCCCCGTCCCCCCGCCTGCACAAGACCCACGCTCTATCCGGCCTGGGCTCTGCCACACCAGCACTGAGGCCAGTCCTGGGCGGGCAGCCAGTGAGGACCCGGAGGGGCCATGTCATGGGGAGAGGGCAGACCTTACCGGGGAGGAGCTGGTTCTCCCTGAGAAGGTCCAGGTACCTGTCCAGGTGGGTGAAGTTGTAGCTCAGGCCCTCTCCAGCCGACCCCCTGTAGAACACTCAATGTCAGGGCAGGGGAAAGTGGGCCCCAGGCTGGAACTGTGGCTACATTCAAGCAGGTAGCGAGTGTAAGGTGCCACACAGGACTCAGCTCCAGACTCATCAGTGGGCCTCTCCCCTTAGAAAACACTAACTATGGAGGTCTATCAGTCACTCCTAGCCTAGTATGAACTAGTGTGCCTGTCCTGGAACCCCACCCTCAAGCCTTGAGGGCCTCAGAATAGCTTGGAGCCCAGGGGTGGGTCGCGGCAGGCAGTCTCTTGGGAAAGGTACAACAGCATAGAGTAGGGGAGAAAAGGCATCCTGAAGACAGCTGACTGGGAGTGGGGGGCTGTGGGACCAGAGCCTGGCAAGACCTGGGGGTGCCACACCCTGTGTCTCTGCACCTCCTATAGGCCAGGGCCCCAGATTTGGCTCAACAGAATCCTGGCCCCGCCCCTGCACTCCAAGAGGCAACATGGACAGGCAGGAAATGGAGAACGGGGCTCCCCATCCTGCACTCATCCCAGACGGGACAGGCATCATAGGGTGACTACTTGACTCTTTGGGAGCATCAGACGTGCCACAAAGGGTGTGACAAGCAGCACAAGGCCAGGCAGGGAGGACCTCGCCCAGGTAACATCTACGATGATCTATCAGGTGATGGCACAAGTCGGCAATGAGAATACCTGGTGGACAGACGGGACCCACCCTGCAAAGGCCCTGAGGCAGAAAGGAAGTCACGGAACCCAAGCAGCAGAAAGGCAGCGAGTGGACCTGGGTCAGAGTAAGGGTGTGCGTCATGAGGGATGAGGTTGCATGAGGCCTTGTGACCGTGGTGCAGAGGGACCTGACTCAGGGTGAAATGGGGAGCCCTCTGAGGGATCCAGAGCAGTGCCATGCCTTCTTTAGTTTGTTTGTTTTTAAGACAATTTTTTAGAGCAGTTTTAGGTTTACAGCAGAATTGAGGGGATAGAGAGAGTTCCCATTCCCCTGCCTGGACACAGGCACAGCCTCCCCCACCACCAGCATCCCCACCGGAGGGGGCACACGTTACAGTGGCTGGACCTGCACTGACACGTGTCCGTCACCCCAAATCCACAGCTGACGTCGGGTTCACTCCCAGTGGTGTACTTTCTATGGGTTTGGAAAGACGCATAATGCACGTGTCCGCCACTGTAGTGTCACAGAGAGCGTCACTGCCTGAAAAGTCCTCTGTGCTCCACCTGTCCGCCCTCGCCGCCCCAAGCCCTGATCTTTCCACTGTCTCCATAGTTTTGCCTTTCGTCATGATTTTGTTTTCTAAAGATTGGCCAATCTCTTTTTTTTCCTTCTTCTCCCCAAAGCCCCCCCAGAACATAGTTGTATATTCTAGTTGCAGGTCCTTCTAGTTGTGCTATGTGGGACGCCGCCTCAGCGTGGCCTGACGAGCCGTGCTAGGTCCGCGCCCAGGATCAGAACCAGCGAAACCCTGGGCCGCTGAAGCGGAGCGTGAACTTACCACTCAGCCATGGTCATGATGTTTTGAAAAGATCCCTCTGGCGGCTAACTGGAGCCAGAAGATGGCCCCCCAGGGAGGGGTGGTGTGCCTGGATTGAGTGGCGGCCACAGAACAGAAAGGAGCTGGAGTGGATGGATTTAGGAGGTAAGGAGGTGAGGGCAGTCCAGCACGGCCCATGGGTTTCGGCTTCAGCCATGGGCAGGTAGGGTGCACACCACAGGGGCGGGCAGGGAGAAGCCGACATTGAGCTGGGTCTCAGATTTGCCCATGTGGAAGTGGATACCCGAGGGTGGACCTGGGGTGGGTGAAGTAGGCAGGAGCAAGCACTGAGCCTGGGCTGGCCCAGGTGGGCGGGTGGTGGGGGGCAGGGGATCTGAGGGCTTCCCCTGGGAGGCGTGGTCCATCCACCTCTTGATCTGGGGATGAAGGCCAGACGGCCAGGGCCTGCCATGCGCCCTCTGCTGGCCCCAGCTTTGTCCGCGGGTGTGGCTGCAGGGGAGGGGTCACGGGGAATCTGGCCCTGAGGCTCCGGGTCTGTCAGTCTCCCCATCCCGTGCCACAGCCTGGCCAGCCCAGCGCTGTCCCCTGGACACAGCACAGATCTGGACAAGTCATTGCCCCCGCTCCGGGTCCTCCTCTTCCCCACCCCTCACTATGTACAAGGTCCGGCCTTCAAAGCCCACGCAGGGGCCTGAATCCAGCCACCACGCACAGGGCCCCCTGCTCCTCCAGGGCTGGCCGCACACCCTGCTGGCCCTCGCTGGCCCCTCCGCGGCCAGACAAGCAGATGCACTGCGGGGATTCACCCCTTCCCAGCCACCACCTTTCCCCCATCCAAAGGTCACAAGCGGTAGCAAAGAAAACAAGCTTCACCAGCACGTGGGTAAAGACCAAATGCGCGGGCAGACGATTCCAAAGTCCCACAGCGTGTGCGTTGGGGGTGGGGGGGCAGGCGCGGAGATGGTGACCGCGTGGAAAGGGAAGGCACGGGCGCGGGCACCCGGCTTTCTCCGCAAATCCTGACACTGGGCCAGGCACACAGCTGGCCGCGGGTAATGCGGCTCCTGTGCTCAGTGTCGGGGGTGGCGCCCCAGCAGCGGAGGCATCTCCAGCCTGTCACCCTGGCCCAGCAAGCCTCAGCAAGGAAGGATGCCCTGGGGGCCAGTACACTTGCCCCCAGGCACCAGGAGACCCGACCCTGGGGTGACTCCAGGCCAAGAGATCCGGGAGGAGCAGTCCTTGGGCCCTACTGTGGGTGCCTTGGTCTCCCTCAGCCTTGGCCCCGGCTGGAGGGGGAGTTGAGAGATCTAAGCTAGGGAGGAGGCTGAGCAGCGAGGTGAAGGGCACAGCCCACCCCGACACTCCACCTGCAGCGAGGCCTGGGTTGAGACGCAGACTGGGCCACCGACAGGCCGGAAAGTCTCTCCATCCTTCGCAAGGGGCCGAACCTGGGTGCGAGGCACCAGTGGGGTCGCCTCCCGCTCCTGGCCTGGCCCGCGGCAGCTGCACAAGGGCCTCATTCACCGCGCGCCGGCGGCCGGTCGCGCAGCACCAGAGCTCCCCCATCCCCAGGCCTGAAGCGCGTGCGCCGCAAGGACGGAGCTGAGCCGGGGCCTGGTGAGTGCTCGCGTGCGCGGGGCAGGGACCCTAGTCGCACATGCAGGCGGGTGAGGACCGGGCCGCGCAGGCCAGTGGTCAGGGAGCAGAGCCGAGCGCGCGCTGGAGGGTGCGCAGAGCAGGAGAGGGATGCGCGGGGCGGAGACCCGAGCTGCGCGCTCCCGGAGCAGGGGGCGGGCTAGAGGCCGCGCGTGCTCGGCGGGGGAGATGCGCGGGGGCGCGAGGCGGGCACACACAGACCCGCGGCTCCGGAGGACCTGTAACCGCGGTCCCAGGATGCAGGTGGGAGGGTGTCAGGCCAGCTGGAGAGAGGCAGGTCGAACCGGGCCTCCGCCTTTTCTGGACCCGGGAGCATGAGTGTGCGCGGCAGGTCTTTCGCAAAAAACTCGGTCTGGTCCTCAGGGCCCTGGAGACGAATGAGCTGACCCTGCTCTTTTCACTTGTAGAGATACAATGTTTCCTTTCAATGCAGCCAAACAGGCAGAGGGACTGGGGGTGGGGGGGACGGACGACAACACCTCAAGCCCCAGGGGGTCTGCACCCAGCCACCACTACTCTGTCACCGGACAGGCTTCTGTGCCACACTGCTCTGGCCCTGTCCCCTCCTCTGGGGAGACCTCCGAGGGAGTGGGCCCAGGCCCGGGGGGCAGTGAGGCTCCCACCTGGCAACCCCACCTCTGCCCACAGGAGCTGCTCAGGGAGTTCTCCCACTGTCCCTTTGCCAGTAGCTAGGCCTTGAGATGAGCACTCTTTGACCCCTCAGTATCTGCTCAACGCCCTACCCCCAAAACACACACCAGGTGGTGCACCTTATCTGTCCGGAGGAGGGGCCGGAGGCCCTGGACTGCTGTGACTCCACGTGCCCTGTCCTCTGGCCAGCGGCTCTGGTAAACCATGGCTCCCCGGCTGGGTAAACAGCTCCCCGCCAGAGCCGCGTGGGTCCCTGGCCGGACTGCATTAAGGGGTAGGGGGTGGGGAGGCCCTAGGCTCTGCCCTGGGTGGGGGATTCAGACCCCACAGGACAGGGTGAGATCTCGGGGCCCAATGCAGACTCTTTAAGTCATCCAGATCTGGAGAGAGAAAGGCCAGTGGGGGGTCTCGGCCCTGTCCACGCCCCACCCTCACTGCAGGTGTGGGGACTCGCTCCCACTCTCTGGCCATCCCCCTCACCCTGGGTTTCCACTCCCGTCTTTGCCCCTGGATGGAGCTCCTGGTCTTCCCCAGCCAGGCGCAGGGAGGCTCCAGAGGTCTCAAAGTCGGGCTGAGGGGAGGGGGGGGGCCTGGATGGGAGCCCCTCAGCATCTCACTGTCCTGTCCTGGGCAATGGAGCCCCCAGAGCCCCGGCTGGCTCTGCAGGGCAGCTGGCTATTGATCTTAACTCCCCACTCAGCACCTGGCAGGCCCTGCGGACACGAGAAGCAGGGCTGAGTCAGCTGCCCACAGTGCCCAGGCCAGCCCCGCCTTCCAGCCCCACCAAAGGGACCACCGCAGCCTCTGGGGCCTCCCCTCCAGGACCGCAGGGGATGGGCCCCCTTTAACACACCACTCCTCCAGCACCCAGGGACGGAGGTTCACTTTCATTTCTTCATTCTAAAGCTGGGGACCTCAAGTTCTGAATAATCATTTTGAGAACAACAGCTCACCATTAGTTTATCACGTGTGGGCACGTGTAGTCATCTAAAGGGATGGTTTACCCTCAGGTCAGCCCTATGAGGCAGGTGCCACCTGTCGTGGAGGCCAGGCACCTACCCACAGTCACAGGGGTCAGCCCCGGGCTGGAATCCAGGTGGTCAGGCTCAAAGGACAGACCCAGGGCCACCCTGACAGCACAAGGGCACCTGGCTGGTAAGGGTATCTCGATGCCCAACAGCCCTCTTGCCCTTGGCAGTCAACACACACACACACAGCAGCCTCGTGCCGGCTTTCCATGTGAGAACTCAGAACAGAGGCTGCGGCTGTGGCTGCCCAGTGCCGACCTGGCTCAGGCAGCCCTTGCCTGTGCTCCAGCATGGATCAGACCCGTCTCCCCCAGGACAGAGAAGGTCCAGGGACAGGACAAGGAGACCAGCTCCTTCCTTGGTCCCCCTTCCATCCTTGCCCACCCTCTGGGGTGAAGGGTCATCCTGAAGGGTCTCAAGCTGCCTGTGCCCCACCTGAGACTGGCCAGGCTCCTGAGCCTCCTGCCTCCCCCAAGGGCCAGAGAACCCAGGCATCCTGCTCCAGCCACCCGCTGCCTCCACTCCTGGGAGGCTGGGAGCTTTCGGAGGCCCACACAATTGTAATTATTTGTGAGCCTCTGATTACAGAACAACTTCCCGGATTAGCCGCTCAGGTAATACTGGTCAGGGGCAACCTGTGACTCAGCAACCTTTGGGGTAAATAATTTAACTGCAAACCCAGCACAGCCTCGAAGTCAGATGCCACCCACAGAGCACTACCCGCCCGCCAGCGCCAGATCCACCACGGCCCAGCTACGGGCAGCAGCTCTGTGCCGGAACCCTGCCGCCCCACTCACCACCCGCCAACAGAAGCCAGAGGGCTCGGAGGTCCAACTGGCCAGCAGACCCTGGCCTTGGAGGACAGACAGGTCGGGTGCCTCGCCACCCTCCAGCCCACCGAGCCCGTGCCGGGCTCCCCCAGGTAGGTCTTCCCTGGGCCCTGCTGCAGGACAGTGAAGGCCCCAGGTGACTTGGCCACAGCAGAGGCCAGCTCCCTGGGGGGACAGTGTGAGCGGGAGTCTAGGGTTTCTCTTGGGGAATCTCAGGCACAGGGCAGGTGGAATTTAAACAGCCCTCAATCTACACACCTGGACCCCAGGAGCTTGAGCCTCAAGGCACTTGGGGACCCATGTGGGGAGCTCTTCAGAGGAAGGAAACGCAGCCTTATAACGGTCCCCAAAGGAGCAGACCCGCCACTCTGGAGCCCACAGGCTGTGCCCGCCACTCGTCCTCCACACCGAGGGACACTCCGGGTGTCCTGGCCCAGCGCACACAGGGAACTCGACACAGCACCAGGCTGACCAGGCTCTGAGGGTGCAGAGACTGTCTGCCCAACGATGACACGAGAGGAAGATCAAGAGCTGGTCTGAGCTGGACTCGGCACAGCTGTGAAGAGGAGGGCCAAGGCCGCCGACACCCTGTGCTCCAAGAGGGAGGGCTGGGCTGGCCGGGCTGGCTGTTTGCAGAGGGCTGGGCCTGGACGGCGGCTGCCCTCAGGAAAGCAGGGACAGTCGGCAGGCGGTTCCATGGAGCCCCTGCGCAGTGTGGGACACCAACCAAACCCAGGAACACGAACACACACTCAGGAAGGGTGCCCCGCCATCCCGGACACCGGGCAGGCGACAGACGCCAGTCACCCTAACCCGCCTCCCTGCCGGCCTTGCCAAGATCCCTCTCCCAAAGCACGTCCCAGGAATCCTGCCACAAGGACGGGACACGTGGCAGGTGCTGCTCCAGAGAGCACCCCTCCCCCGGCACAGATTTGGGGTCCCAGCATCTGCCAGGCTCAACGGGGGTGTCAGGAGGCCCTCTTCCTCTGAGCCCATGACACCCAGCGCCACAGTGCAGAGAAGGAGAGATGGTTGGAGGGGACCACGGTGGTTTGCACAGGGGAGCAGGGGGGCCTCTGGTGTGGGCATGTGGTGACAGCGGGCCTGCGCCTGGATGGGGTGGTGGACAGGGAGCAGTGAAGCTGGCTTTGGTCACATGTGTCTGGGTCTCCGCAACAGCCTCTGACCCAGCACGTCCCCCCACCCCAGTGACGATGCCCACTTCTCTGTTGCAGTTTTCCCCAAGGGACCTGGTTCCCCAGGATGGAAGTGCCCCCGGAGCAGAGTTGGGGGCCGGTGCTAGTCCGCCGGCAGCCCCCAGCAACCCAGGGCCTGTGCGAAACGCTGAAGGCCAGACTGCGGCGGAGCTGCACATGCAGCATGCAGGGGGCCAAGGCGCTGGTGCAGGACCTGCTCCCCGCCACGCGCTGGCTGCGCGGTTACCGCCTGCGGGAGGACCTGGTGGGGGACGTCATGTCCGGGCTGGTCATCGGCATCATCCTGGTGCCGCAGGCCATCGCCTACTCACTGCTGGCAGGGCTGCAGCCCATCTACAGCCTCTACACGTCCTTCTTCGCGAACCTCATCTACTTCCTCATGGGCACCTCACGCCACGTCTCTGTGGGCATCTTCAGCCTGCTCTGCCTCATGGTGGGGCAGGTGGTGGACCGCGAGCTCCTGCTGGCCGGCTTCGACCCCGCCCAGGATGGCCCGGGGCCCAGGCACAACAGCAGCACCTTCAACGCCTCAGCCGCCATGCTGGCGCTCGGGCTGCAGAACTGCGGGAGGGACTGCTACGCCATCCGTGTCGCCACCGCCCTTACTCTGCTGGCCGGCATTTACCAGGTGAGGAGGCAGCTGCACGGGATCCTGCGCAGCCAGGCCTGGGCTCAGATGCCGGCTTAGCCACTTGGAGCTGCCCCTGAGGTGCTCGCCGCCCACCGGGAAGGGCCGAGCGGGAGAAGTACAGGGTCAGGGCCTCAGGGGACAGTGGCGTTAACTGGCAAGGAGAGGACAGAGAGGCAGAGGCAGAGGTGTGTGTGGGACGACACCCCAGGACGGGCCCAGAGGCGCTGAGGTGCCCAGCGGGCGGGGAGTCTATCCAGCCAGCCGTGGCCTGGGCAGGGACAGGCAGCCAGAGGGCTGCCTCGGCTCCAGACATGCCGATTACGGTCCACATACCCACTCTGAGCTTCCCACCCCGTGTGGGACCCTGAGGGCCACCTGCCCTCCTGCAGCCTCACCACACCCAGCCTCTCCTGTGGCAGGACTGTCCACTCCAACGTCAATCCCTCCGGGGACCACTCCAGGTCCCTCCCATCAGCTCTAGATCTCCTGGGATGGGGTGGTGCCACTCACAGGGCAGGAGAGAGGAGCTGCCTTCCAGGGCTCAGAGCCCACATATGTGGGCTGGCAAGGGCCAGAAATGAGCATCCGTGGCCATGCGTGTACCTCCAGTGTCTGCTGTGGCTGTGTGCACGTGCATGCGTGGGGGACTGTGAACAGAGTTCACTCAGGAACTAAGCAGCAGCAATGGAGAGACGTCAGGCTCTGTGCTGCGGCCACTCCACTGCCCTGACCCCATTGTGTCCACAGGTCTTCATGGGTATCCTCCGGCTCGGCTTCGTGTCTGCCTACCTCTCACAGCCACTGCTCGACGGCTTTGCCATGGGGGCCTCAGTGACCATCCTCACCTCCCAGCTAAGGCACCTGCTGGGCGTGCGGGTCCCGCGGCACCAGGGGCCAGGCATGGTGGTCAGCACATGGCTGAGCCTGCTACGCAGTGCTGGGCAGGCCAACCTATGTGACGTGCTCACCAGTGCCGTGTGCCTGGCCGTGCTGCTGGCCGCCAAGGAGCTCTCAGACCGCTGCCGGCACCGCCTGAAGGTGCCGCTGCCCACGGAGCTGCTGGTCATTCTGGCGGCCACGCTCGCATCCCATTTAGGGCAGTTCCATGAGCGCTTTGGCTCTAGTGTGGCCGGCGACATCCCCACGGGCTTCATGGCCCCGCGGGTGCCGGACCCCGGGCTGATGCAGCGCGTGGCGCTGGACGCTGTGCCCCTGGCCTTCGTGGCCTCCGCCTTCTCCATCTCACTGGCTGAGATGTTTGCCCGCAGCCACGGCTACTCTGTGCGGGCCAACCAGGAGCTGCTGGCCGTGGGCTGCTGCAACGTGCTGCCCGCCTTTTTCCACTGTTTTGCCACCAGCGCTGCCCTGGCCAAGAGCCTGGTGAAGACGGCCACCGGCTGCCGCACGCAGCTGTCCAGCGTGGTCAGTGCCGCTGTGGTGCTGCTGGTGCTGCTGGCACTGGCGCCACTGTTCCGGGACCTGCAGCGGAGCGTGCTGGCCTGTGTCATCGTCGTCAGCCTGCGGGGGGCCCTGCGCAAGGTGAGGGACGTCCCACAGCTGTGGCAGCTCAGCCCAGCCGACGCACTGGTCTGGGTGGCCACTGCGGCCACCTGCGTGCTGGTCAGCACCGAGGCTGGCCTGCTGGTTGGCGTGCTCCTCTCACTGCTCAGCCTGGCCGGCCGCACACAACGCCCACGTGCTGTCCTGCTCGCCCGCATCGGGGACTCAGGATTCTACGAGGACGCCGAGGAATTTGAGGGCCTGGTCCCTGAGCCCGGGGTGCGGGTGTTCCGCTTCGCGGGGCCACTCTACTACGCCAACAAGGACTTCTTCCTGAAATCGCTCTACAGCCTCACGGGGCTGGATGCAGGGCGCGAGGCCGCCAGGAGAAAGCAGCGGGGCTCAGGAGCAGGGGTCAGTGAGGAAGACCCTGTTGAGGGCAAGGACCTCGGCCCAGGGAGCAGCTCAGCTGTGCTGGTGCCCACGGCGGGCAGCTTCCACGCAGTTGTCATTGACTGTGCCCCGATGCTGTTCCTGGATGCGGCCGGCATGGCCACGCTGTGGGACCTGCGCCGAGACTACGGGGCCCTGGGCATCACTCTGCTCCTGGCCTGCTGCAGCCCTGCGGTCAGGGAGGCCCTGAGGAGAGGCGGCTTCCTCGGGGATGACCAGGGGGATACGGCTGAGGAAGCGCAGCTGTTCCACAGCGTGCACAGCGCTGTGCAGGCGGCCCAAGCCCGCCACAGGGAGCGGGCGGCTGCCGACTCCACCCTCTAGTAGGGCCAGTGCCTGCCCCCAGTCTCCACTCCCTCCTGGGAGCCCAAGGCAGACCTTCTCTCCTGTGGCCCACCAGGACCCCACACAGAGCAATGTTGTGCCGCCTCTGCCCTGGAGGAACCAACACGACCCAACGAGGCAGGAGGATGGTGCAGTGAACACACGCGAGGACCAGACACACAAGGACCCAGACAGACAAGGACCAGCCACACGAGGACCCAAGACCTGGGCCCTCGAGACGAACACCGCCAGTGCCAACCAGGGCTCTGGTGCCATGCGTCGTGAGACTCGTTGGATGTGGCATCGCCATTTTATTAGAATGAGGACCCCAAAGCAATCATGTGGCTCTAAGGTGCCAAAGCCTGACAGCTGGGGGCTCTGGCCAGGGCGTGAGGGTCTCTGTGCCTCTGAAAGCCCCCCCAGTACACACACCCAAGTGTTCCTTACCCCTCATGCCTCACCCTGCGGGGCCTTGCAGGGCCAAAGGCAGGTGTGAGTGACAGAGCCTCACCTCAGCCCTCGGGCACAGCGTCCCTGCACAGCCCCACCCGAGAACACTCAGCACGGGTCACCTGGGTGCCCACTCCTGGTGCCTGGTCCAGCCACAAAGCCAGGGCAGTGGAATGCCCACCTGACCCCAAGCCTCCCGGCAGACCTTGGGCAGGAGGGCAGCTGTGCCCGACCCAGGGGCTGCCCAGGCACCCACGGCCCCGCAGAGCCAAGGAGGACCATCCTCCTCGTCTCCCCACAGGATGCCTTGCCAGGAAGTGTAGAAGCAACAGGTCCTCAGAGCAGGAGCCCCTCCCCTGCTGCCCCTACAGCCAGGCACCGTCTCCTCGCAGCCTCAGTCCTCATCTCCATGCTGTGGGCTCTGCCCAGCTGCCCACCCTCTCCAACACCCACCTGGCCGTGATGAGGTCCAGCAGCCAGTGGGTCCGCACCTGCTCGATGCCACCATGAGGGATGGCGCCCACATAGGCCAGGTTGAGCTTCTGGTCCCAGCTAAGGTCATACTGGTCAGCCCGGCTGTGTGGCAGTGGGGGACTGGGGACAGAACAAGGAGGAGTGGCGGAATTAGTCCCCGTGGTGGGGCTGGCAGAGCGGCCCGGCACATCCCGCACCAACGGGTCTAGGCCCCAGGGCTGCCCAGGACACAGGCTCTGGCAGACAGACTGGGGAGTGTTCACCAGTGAATTTTATGTCCCTGATGTAATAAAATGACTCCTAACGCCAGGAACGTTGTGAAGTCTCATGTTTATGGGGGTCAGGGACTTCCAGAGAAGAGAGAACCACATGTCGGCGCGCTCTTTGCCCCACCAGCCTGGGGCATCTCAGCTGGAAGCCTGACACAGAGAGGCTGGGGACACGCAGGGATGCAGGGCAGGTCCCACTGCAGGGACATTCGACAGCGTCGGAGCTGCCCCCTTGAGAAGGTCCTGGCCTGCAGCAAAGGGCAGTGTCCTGAGCCAAGGCCCCTCCCAGGGCCTGGGCTGCCCCGTCGGCCACCAGGCTCAATCACGAGGCTCCTCAGATCTCTGGCGGCCACCAGGCAAACTCTGAGCCTGGACCCATTCCTCCAACACAAAGGGTACCCACTCAGCCAGGAAATTCCCGCGACACCCCAAAAACGCGTGGAGCCAGCCGACACAGACCAGACTCCGCTCTGATTGAGGGTGGACCCCAGGGGAAGGATTGAGCCGGCTAGGGGCATTTCAGGGCTTGGGCGGCCTGCCTCATTTCGGAGCGCCTACTCCGCGCAGTGGGCACAGGAGTCGCCGGGGCGCAAGAGCCCAAGGGTCTCTCCAGATGCGGCAGGGGAGTCCCAGAGACGCGGAGGCCGGGCGCGCGGCGGGACAGAGGCGAGATGGGCCGCTCGGGCCTCAGTTTCCCCGCGCGGGGTTCTCACCAGAAGCCGGTGCTCCTCCAGAAGGGCCGCAGGGGACGCACCACACGGGCCGCGTCCACGCGCACCAAGTACGGAGCCTCGCCCAGGGCTGCGCGGTGCGCGATCAGCAGCGCGGCAAAAAGCGTGAGCAGCGTGGTGCGGGGGCGCAAGGGGCACATAGCAGGGGCGCGGGGGGCGCCGGGGGCGCAGGGTCCGGGCGCAGGGGCGCGGTGGGTGGCGCACGGCCGGAGCGCGGACCCCCCGGAGCCCTGCAGGTCCACCAGCTGCTCCGCGCTCCGGGAGTCAGTCTGCGCCGCGACTGCCGGTTCCGCCTCCGGGTCGCGTGCCACGTGACTGCCACCGCGGGGCGGGGGCGGGGCGGTGGGCGTGGCCGGGACCGGGGCGGGGCGTGGGCGGGTCTTGGGACGGGGGCGGTGGGCGGGGCAGGGTAGGGGTGTGGCCACGTCTTGGAACCCAGGCGGGTGGGGGTGGGGCGGGGGCGGGGGCGGGGGCAGGGGCTTAGGTGGGCCGGCGGGGGCGAGGGCGGGGCCCTAGAGGTGGGGTCGCAGGTGTAAACGTGCACGCTTTAAACTCTGCACGGCTTGAGGAGGTCACGCAGCGCTGCGTGTCCAACAGCCAAGCGTCTCACAGCGCGGGGAAAGCCTCTGACTCAGCAGGGTCTTCCCTCAGACACCGGGACCCGTCCTGGGAGGCCACCTAAGCGCCAGCCCCTTCGGTTGGTGACAAACAGTATGGGGAAGGGCAGGAGCTGATAATTTTCTGAAAGTGATAAAAGCCGTCCATCCGCAGATCAGGAAGTGCTCTGCAGCCCAAGAGGAAACGCGCAAAAAACGCTGGATCCGCACTCCTCTTAAGGGAGCCGGGAAACCACAGAAAAGGGAAAACCTTCCATTCGCTGGAGGAAAAGAGACCTATTACCTCGACGTGCAAAAAGGGAAGAGCGAGCGCTGACTTTTCAACAGGAGAGCCGACGCCAAGAGACAGCGGAGCGAAAACTTCGCAGTCCTGAAAGTGAGTAACTGGCAACCTACGATCTAAATCCAGCAAAAACGAAGGTCAAATAAAGACGTTTTGGAGAAACCAACTCTGAGAACGTTTGTCTCCACTGAGCCTCACTTCAGGAAGCATTCAGCGGTGTCCTTCAAGCGGGAGGAGAATGACCCAGAACAGCCCAGAGTACAGGAAGGAGGGAGATGAACAGAGAGGGTGTGTTGTATGGAACCCCCACAAAGGAGGACTTGTGCAACAGTCACGTCTTCAACTGTCTCTAGAGAATTAGAATGTGACAACAACAGCACAGAAGTCATGAGGGGCATAAGTGGAGTGTGGTTGGCTGGCCCCCGACGGAGTCCACTGTCCTAGTCCCCAGGACCTGTGACCGTGACCTTACCTGGTGAAAGGACTTAGAGGTGTGATTAAGTTAAGGATGTTGAGATGGGAGATGATCCTGGATTATCCCAGTGGGCCCCCCCCAAATGCTATCACAGTGTCCTGTGGGGGAGGCAGAGGGAGAGCTGACATGGAGGAGGCCATGCGCTCACCTTGGAAGAGAGAGAGGTTTGAAGATTGTTCTAAAATTTGTACTTGGCATTGGCTTCGATCAGATATGCCCAATGTGCAGACACGGAAATCCTTGCCACAAGGGAAGAAGGTCGTGCTCATAGATCCCTAGGAACAGGAGGCAGGCTCCCCATGCAAGGCCACACGGGGAGCCCAAGGCGCGTCAGGAAGGGCCTCACATAGGAGTCTTTATGACAGGCAGGACACACCCGCTTCCGATGCAGGAAAGGGCAATGGGAGAGCTCTCCTCATTGGTGTGAGGCGTGAGTGGGCCAAAGGCCCTTTAGTTAAGGGTGTGGAAGGCCGGACAAGACACAGGCTCACCTAGGGTCTGTTTGCTGAACTGGAATTTGACAGAAGTTGGTTAAGAAGAGCATCAAGTCTCTCAGTTAAATGGGCTCTCTGGGACCTCACAGGGACATGGCAGTTCTCTCTGTATTTTAACAAGTAACATGTGTGTCTTGGTCACTGTTATAATGTCTGTAACTCCAAAGGGAGTAGGTGTGTCCTGACCAGGCCTTGGATTGTGGCCTTAGTATGTGTGCAGACATGCTGATTTTAATTTATATTTTGCATTCTGTGAGACAAGAGACTCCTAGGGTTCCATCCACTGAAGGGGACGATTTTTAGTCAATGGCCTGATTGTGTATGATCACTGTGCGGAGGAGCCATCGTTGTTCAGGGCATCCACTGCTATGACAACAGATGAAGTTTGGCCAAGTGTCTTGACCCCTGGGTACATCTGTCATCAGGGACGTCCCAATTGAGGAAGGGCAAGCAGCAGCACTCCACCGAGCTCTGTCACGCTGGTGGCTGGCAGTGCCACTTGCATAGTCCACGAACTCCCACTGCTGTTCGCTTGGTTAGTCCCAAGGGGCTCCAGGTAGCCAAGGGGTCTGGGGGAGGAACGTGGTGCCACTAGAACCCAAAAAGGACTAAAAGGTGTTGGACCTGTGTGTCCGTAATGAGTGTGTCACGTGAGTCTCCTTGGAGAAGGCTGTCATCAGTGTAAGGCCACACCCGTGCTCGTGGAGAGAGGTGGCTGCAGCCGAGCTCTTGTCTGCAGAGGTCGTGTGCGCTGGAAAGCTGAGGGACCCATGGGCAGCCTGAGAAGGCGCATGGTGTCCCTTCGAGGTGGAGGCAACTGCAGCTGAGAGGCTGGCGACGTGGGCCCTGGACTGAGCATGCTAGCTCACCTACCCGAGCATGACATGCTCCAGCAGTCGGCTGGGCAGAGCCACAATTCAGTGACATCGGGTATTGAGGGTGGAGGCCCTACAGACGGGACCCTGCTCCAAGGCTGTGGGAATCCACCTTGGGGTGCCCTCAGTTCTTCCAGTAAAAGAATAGGCAAAAGTGGGCGCTTTTTTCTCCCTTACCTTGGTTTTCTTTCTTCCTCTTCTCCCCGCTCTTTTTTCTTTTCTGTTTTCGGCTCCATTTATCTCTGGCTGAGAAGTGTGGGCTGCGGCTGCCTCTCCCTGGGACGTCGACCGTCAGTGGCAGCATCGGTCCTTCTCATAACAAAATCCAGTTTTCTCTCTTAAATCAGACCTGGCTGCATCTCTAGGCAGGCGAGAACTTTTCTGTTTCCCCCTGATTGTACTCTTGAAGCCTTGGTGTTTGGGCTATGGCCCTGGGGACATGGCCCTGCCCAGGACTCGTGGATTCCTGGAGGCGCTGAGACATGAGAGAGGGCCTTCAACGACAGATGAACTACCAGAGCCCACACCCCATGGGCTCCCATCTCCTTCTCCCACACCAAGCAAATACTCCCCCTGCCCCAAGCCGCCCCTGCCAGGTACTGGCCAACCAGGGGCCGCCCCCATAGCCCAGACCTGCAGAAAGCGTTCAAACCAGCCAGTGCTAACTTTCTGTGTGTACCTTTGCTGCCTTGCACGTTCTTCCCTTTGGAGACCCCAGTAAGGCTGTGAGCCACGTTCTCTTCATGGCTGCCTGTCTCCTGGCTCAAACTGGTGTCTCCCGTGTTGCCCTGTGTGGTGTACTCTTTCTCTTGGGAAATATAAGTAATAGATTCTTCTTTCAAAGGCAGTTGCCTCTGTTTCTGTTACCTTCCCATATCTGATTAAAACAAATCCTGGGTGCAAATTTTAGGATAAATGCTGTGTTGCTTTGACAATGGAGGAAGGGGCCGCAAGCACAGGGATGCAGGGATGGCGGCTCCAGAAGCTGGAAAAGGCCGGCAGTCGGCCACTGGAGGGAAAGGTCCTGCCTGCACCTAGGACACATGTGGGGGCCTCGGCTCTCCTAGATTGGAACCATATGGCCAGAGCAGCGGGGACAGCATGGCAGTGGGCACAGATGGACAAAGGCCCCCCAGGGACACAGCACGGCACACATGGCAGGGTCTGTAGGGTCATAGAGTTTTGTAAAACCTGATAAACTGAGGTGCTGTGACCACAGCAGTTCCCACGCTGTCTCGGGCTCCCAGTCGTGCTTCCCCTCTTGCTGGAGAGGTGGGGGCACTTTTGGGATCTGGCCCGGGGGAAGTTGAGTTGTGGAAATGTCAGCTGGGGTTCAGTGGAGTGTATTTATGTCGTCCCCGTCACTTCCCTGCATAATGAAGTTGATGCCGGACATCCTGGAGTAGAGAACAGCTTCCAGGAGCTCCGGTGGCAACAAACCAGGAGGAGTGAGTCACTGGACCCTGAGAAAGGCACTGAGCACCCGCTGACTTCACAGGAAATGCTGACGTTGACGAGGTCTCGCAGAGTCCCGACAGCCAAGGTGACGAGGACATCATGGGGAAGGCTCATCAGATCAGCAGCCACGTTCCAGACCAGTCACAGCGCAGGGAACGTGCGCTGCCCAGAACTTCCCTGCTTTCAGATGAAAGAAGCAGAGAAAGTCTCTCAAACTTCGGCAGCAGTCCTATCGATGTGTGTGACACAGCTGGTCACGAGTTGGCAAGCAGGGTCGTAAAACAGCCGTCAGGGTTTTTTTCCTCTCAGCTTTGCCGGAGGGGCCAAATGATCTTTCTCTTTTCTCCCTGGAAAATGACATTGCAAATTTGTTATAAGAAGAAACCATAAAAAATGTAGATGAAAAAAGTATCAGAGAGGAGGAGCAGGCAACTATGAATAAAAACTTATGAATAAAAATTATGAACTTATAAACAATTATTTTCTAGATTTTGTGATGCTTGTGCTATTAGTCAGCTTTTAAAAAAATGTTTAATTTGTGGTGATTTTTTTCTCTCGTTCTGAATAAATGTGTATCTAATTTTATCATAATAATTTTGCTTTTTTTCTTAGAGCCCCAATGGCCTCCGGTTGCCCCAAACCTGGATTGGCTCAGCCCCACGCTTACCTGGTCAGTGTGCCGGGTCACTAGACCACAGCTGGACCCCACCTCACACCGCCTGCCGGAGCAGGCCTGCTGGCTGGGAGATGTAAATGTGAAAGCCAGCAACTCCAGCATCCTCACCGCCTCCGCCCAGGCAGGTGCCTGGACAGCACCCCAAGTCCTTGCCAGAAAGGACAAGGCAGATCACTGGAAAAGGTGGAAACTAAGAAGGCCTGTTCGCCGAAAGCCAGCATGGAAAGGGTGGCAGGGCCGCCTGCTGTGGAGGAGGCTGTGTGCTCTGTGGTGCAGACACAGTGGATCCCCCATAATTGCAAATTCACCCCCTCCCTGGGGTTTGTCTGTGGCCCCACAATCCACGCTCACGGTGCTTCCGTGGTCTTTTGGGGACCCGCACGCTCCCGGCTGAGGTGGATGGGACGACGCTCTGCCTTCTGGTTTCAGCTCACGTGTCAACAAGTGTCCTTTCCCGCCTGTTTAGTGCCACGTTTTCCACACCTTTGTGCTTTTTGTTGGTGAAGACGGCCCGAGGCCTGGAGCTGGAGTTCCGCCTGGTGTTCTAAGCGCAGGAGGCCGGACGAGCCTGACGGAGAAGATCCCGCGTCACGTGGGCTCCTGCAGGCCGAGGGCAGTCTGCCGCGGGCTCGGCGTTCACGCATCAGCCACGTGCGTGCAGTGCGGTGTCTTTCAGCAGAAGCACACGCGGAACGAGGCTCTGCCGACCCACTGAGGAAACCTGCGGCCGCACCTCGCGGAAGCTGGCGCTGATTTCCCCAGGAGCAGGGCTTCGCGATCCCTCACTCAGTAATTCCATCTTCGCGGTGACTTTTTAGAGCAGAGCAACCGCGAATAGCGAGAATGGACTGTAACTGGCGAAAGAATCGCCTCCAGAATGTACGATGAGCTCCTGCAAACCGGTGAGAAGGAGACACCCCACGGCACACAGTCACGACATTGGACAGAGGCTCCGAAGAAGAGCTGCAGGTGGCAGGGGACTCTGACGGGGTGCAGGCGTCCCTCACCACAGAGCAAATGCCCACCACACAGACGCCTCTGCACCCCACCAGAAAGCCCGAAATCACAAAACTGTTAGTGTCCAAGGTTGACAAAAACGCCTGAAGAGGAACGTCTCCTGTGCTGCTGGTGGAAGCACTGCAAGTGGACGTAAGTGAGGCCATCTTGTCACACTAATGACGCTTTCCCAGTTAAAACCCTTCCAGTGTGTAGTCATTATAAATTATTATACACTTTCATGATTTTCTGGCCCTGATCCTGTGCACACACCCCTGCTGAGGTACCCTGATAGCTTCGTTCTTAACAATCTCGACAAATCTTCCCCAGGAACGAGAAGGCCTCCAGGAAGAAGGAACACCTGCAGGACGTTCATCATCGTAGACAGAAGAAAAGAACAATGAGGGACCCTGGAGTCCGTCACGCCCGAAGGCCGACATCTCCACACCCCTCCTCACTGCCCATTTTCCCTATAACTGCCTCGAGGTTCCGTAATTCTTTGAGATGGTTTTTTGAGACATTAGTCTGCCATCTTCCGGTTATACTGGCTAATCAAATAAAGGCTTCCTTTCTCGATCTCTAACTCATCGTGATTAATTGGCTCAGATCATGGTGAGCAGAGCGAGACCGTTGCTTGGTACCAGTAGGAGTTTTGATTTTTGCGTCGATTTTTGGAAAGCTGTTTGGGGTTATCTTCCAGAGGTGAACACAGCATGCCTACTTCAGCAGACATGTGCTCATGTGCACATGTGGACGAGAATGTTCCTGGAAGCCTTTTCATAAAAACCGAAGCCTGGCAACCAGTCGCTAACAGTAGAAAGAACAAAGTGTAGTGCATACCCACAGCAGAACGGCCGCAAGTGTGCAACTGAGTGTGCAGCAGCAACGAAAAGACCCATCAGCGGCGCTGAAAACAAAACGCCAGGTGAAAGGAGCCATCGCTGCACACTGCACTACCAGTCCATTTCCGTGCTGTCGCTCAGGCCAGCAGAGTGCGGGTGTGAGCGTTCAGTGTGCAGGGTTCTGGAACAGAGTGCCACAGACGTAAATGGCAGCTTAAACACAGACATTTATTCTCTCCCTAATTCTCTCCCTGATATGTTGAAACTCTAACACTCCACCCCCCAAGCCCGTGATGGTGTCCGGAGGTGGGGCCTTCGGTAGGTGATTGGGGTCAGGTGAGGTCATGAGGGTGGGACCCTCCTGATGGGATTTGTGCCCTTCCGAGAAGAGACACCAGAGAGCTTGCGCTGTCTCTCCACCGTGTGCAGACACATCGGCAAGGTGGCTGTCTGCAAACGAGGAAGTGGCTCTCGCCAGAACCCGGCCGTGCTGGCACCTGCTCTCCGGCTTCCAGCCTCCAGAACTGGGAGAAATAAATGTCTGCTGTTGAGGCCGCCAGTCTGTGGTATTTTGTTATGGGGCCCGAGCTGACCATGACAGTGAGAACAGAAAGGGAGAGACAGACAGCCCTGTGGAACCAAATGGTCAAGAGCCTTGAAGGGGCCTGCACAAGAGGCTGTCCACAGCAGCAGACGGAGCCTGGGCCTGCACTGGGTGCTGTGTTCCAGGCAGAGATTTGGTTGTGAGCTTCAACCACAAGCTGCCAGTTATTTAGGAAGGTATTCTAAGAAGTTCGTGGGAGGGTTTGATGGAAGTACAGCTTTCCATTTGGTTAATGTGCTGGATCAGGAAGCACCAAGTTCTGCAGAAATGGTCAGATGTGGATTTTCCTTTTTAAGATGTTTTCTCTGCACTCCTCTTTCTTGCGACTTGAGAAAGAAAGCTATGTCCTCAAATCCTGTTTCCTTAAGTCAGTGGCAGTTTGGATCATGGGAAGTGGGCTTCGATAGAAAACTCTGCCTTCTCACAGGCACTGTGATTGGGTCCCAACCCTCCCAGGCCTGATGGAGAACAGGTTCATCGGGTGGGTGGCCGAAAGAGAGAGGAGTGGACCAGGGTGCCCGAAGCCATCTGGCGTGAGGTTCAGGAAGTGGGGAGGAGGCTGGCAGGAAGCTGAAGGCTCCAGGAGCAGGGACTCAGAGCAGGTCCCAGGCGCCTGTCTGAGGGACTCAACCGGCCTTTGCACTCTCTCTTCTCCCCCGACCCCCACCACCCAGATGTGCTCTCTGCTGCCAGGCCAGCTCCTCCTGGTCACTCAGTCCTGGCTGCCTCCATCCACAGTGGCACCAAGACACTAAGCGGCGTCTCCCGGGCCTGTTTATTTTTCAGTTTGCTGTCTGTCTGCCCCAGAACTCAGCTCCAGGTGTGCGGCCGATGCTCAGTGCAGTTTCTGGACACTGATGAACCTTCCCAGGATCCATGGTGTCTTCAGACCCAGTCCCTGGTCCCACCCTGTCTTCCTCCGCTGTCCACTCCTGGGAGCCGCCCTGTGCAAAAGGCAGCATCTCCCTCCCTCCTTGCCTACTCTCCCCTCCCGCCCCCCCCCCCCGCCCCTCCCCCTGCGGGCCCTGCCAGCAGGTCTAGCACACTTCCAGGCATTTCCTCCGTAGCATTTGTGGTCTTTACACCCTCCCCCAGACATTATCCTCCCTGGCTGTGTCCTCCGCCAGGTTTTTCTCCTCTGGGGCCCTGGAGTCCTGCCCTTCCCCGCACCGGCCCGAGCCACCCCCTCCCGAGGCCCTGCAGCCCCTGCTCGCCCTGCCGGGGCAGGGGCCTGGCACGAGGGCAGCCAGAAAAACACTGGTAGGGACCTGGCGGGTCCCCAGGAAGCCCCTTGGCCCGCGACGCCCAGCCCGGCCACGCGCACTGCAATCCGCGGTCAGGCCCGCAGAAGCAGGGACCCGGAGCGCTGGCAGGCGACAGGAGCAGGGCGACCCGCGTGGACATGTCCCTAGCGCCGCCTGGACTAGACGAAGCTGTGCATCCTGCCCGGCAGGGCTGGTGGCGTTCACTGCCTTCCCTGGGAGTGTGGAGGAGTGGGTCTCTCATAGCGGGGAGGGATCCAGGGAGCCTGGCGGAGAGTCGCGACATGGCCAGACAACAGCCGAGGCCAGGGCAGGGAGGGAGCGGAGCAGCCTTGGAGCTCCCCACGGGAGAGCTGATGGGGGGGCTCCCCTTAGGGACCATCGCGAACTGGAGGAGGAGCAACGCGCCGGCGGGCAGCAGGCCCTGGCCATCCCTGGCTGGAGCCTCAGCCTCCGTCTGTGGTGAGGGCAGAGACGGGGCATCTGGGGACGCTCGCGCAGAGCAGGACCACGCGTCCGAACACCCGGCGGACGGAGCCGCCCACGCACGGCTCGGGGGGGCACGCGGAGAGGCAGGTCCTCCAGCCCCGAGTCTGCTCCGGCGCCCTCCTCCTCCACCTCGGACCCCACCCGGGTCCCCCGTCATCCGGGAGCCCAACGGGACCCCCAGCTCCTTCGCCTCCCCCGACCCCCGGAGGCCCCGGGCCGCGTCGTGCACTCCCCGGTCCTCCGGCGGAACCCCGAGCCGCGGGCTGGATCCGGGTGCCCCGTGGGAGGCGGCCGTGTGCGCAGGCGCGGGCCGGCCCCACAGGTGCAAACGCCCCACGGCGGTGCCTGGCGGCCGCGCGCGAGGAGGCTGGTCCCGGCTCGGGGCCTGTACGACCAGACGTGAGCGGTGGGACCCCTGCCTGCCAGTCCTCGGCACGCGTACCCCAATCGGATCCCGCCTCCCGCCTCAGGCCCCGCCCCCGGGGCAGGCCCCGCCCCATCAAAGCCCCGCCCCCACCTCCGGACCCCCGCCCCTCGGGCGCGCGCCTGCGCAGTGGCGGCGGGCGCAGTCGGAAGCCCGGCGCGGACAGCGGGGTCGGCGCCGCAGTGCAGCCCCGCTTCCCGGAGCGCGGACCGGGTCGCGCCTGCCGCCGGCGCTCGGGCGGCACGGGCCCGGGATGGCGGCGACGGCTGACCCCGGGGCCCGCGCCTGGGTCGGCAGCGGCTCCCCGCGCCCGGGCAGCCCGGCCTCCAGCCCCGACCTGGGCGGCGGAGGCCGCGCGCGCCCGGGGCCGGGGTCCGGGCCGGGGCCGGAGCGGGCGGGCGCCAGGTCCCCGGGCCCCGCTGCGCCAGGCCACAGCTTCAGGAAGGTGACGCTCACCAAGCCCACCTTCTGCCACCTCTGCTCCGACTTCATCTGGGGGCTGGCCGGCTTCCTGTGCGAAGGTGAGCGCCCACGATCCCCTCGCAAACCCCGTCCCGGGCCCAGACGGGCACCTCCCCGCTGACCTCTGCAGTCCCAGCAGGGGCCTACCCGGGACAGAGCCCTGGCCCCAAGGGGCAGGAGTATGCCCGGCCCAGGCCCTCGCCATGGAGGTGAGGAGGACCGCTCCTCCAGGGGCCTGGGGGCGTCAGGAGCCCGCGCGCGGTACCCCCCTCCACGCCACCGCTGTGGGGTGTAAGGAAAGAACTGCTCCCTGGACTTCCTCGCCTGGGTTGGGGTCCACTGGGGGGAGCGCGGGGAGGGGGCCGCTGGGGCAGGGTGAGCGAGGGGCAGGTGCCTGACTGGGGGATGAGGCCAGCCCACCGGCAGCAGGTGGGACTCCTTCTGTGGGATCCTACCCCAGCTGGGTAGGAGGCAGCAAGGGGCAGCGGCGTGGCCAGGCAGGGTTGGCCTGGGCCCTGGCTCCCGTGCCCTGGTGCCGGTCCATTCTCGCCCTGTGTGCACGCTGCTGCCCACAAGGGGCGAGTGCTGGCGCTGCCTTGGCTCAGACTAATGGAGAGCTGGCCGGGGCCTGCCTGGAGTGCGGCGTGCCCAGACAGGACTCCCTCCTGGTGCCAAGCTGGCCGGCGGGGCGAGGAGGCGCCCCCTCCTCTGGCTCCTGGGCAGCCCGCATGCCTGCTTCGGGGTCTGCTTTCTTCTAGTCCTGCTCCCTTCTGCAGGGCAGGTGGGTGGGACCTTTGACCTGCTCAGGGAGACAGGCCTTCGGCTCTGGAGACAGACGGACCACTCAGGCTGGGGTCTCAGGGTGGGCCTGGCTGGGTCTGGGTACCAGAGACTGGACCCCTCACACAGGATGCCTTCTGCCAGAGAAAATAGCCTGGTCGTCCTGACCCCCCAGGGCTGTACCGTGGGGCCTGGCCGTCTGGCATGGGCTGGTCACCCCTGGTTTCTCTGTCAGATCAGAAATATTGCACTGCCTGCCTGGCCCCTGGGAATGCCACGAGGGTCACCTGAGGTGGGAGACAGACTTGTGCAGGCTGAGTCAGCTCCAGGTCTGAGGCTAGACCCGGGGTCCCCATGCAGGTGAGGGGTAGTAATGGCAGGGCACCAGGTCTGAGGCTAGACCCAGGACCTCCACACAGGTGAGGAGTAGTGAAGGCATAGTGCCTGGTCGAGGCTAGACCCAGGGCCCCCACACAGGTGAGGGTGGTAAAGGCAGAGTGCCAGGTCTGAGGCTAGGCCCAGGACCCCCACACAGGTGAGGGGTAGTGAATGCAGGGCTCCAGGTCTGAGGGGCTCAAGAACCCTTAGCCTGGTCTTGGGGTGAAGCAGCTCGTGGAAAGAGGCTATGCCTGGGGCATGATGTGGGGGGCATGACGTGGAGGCCTTGCCAGGCAGCTGTGTGCACATTCCGCCATCTCTGTGGGTGACAGCTGGTGATCTCTGCCAGCAGAGGGGCTGGACCAGGGTGTTGGAGGAGGAGCCCCCTGCCCTGCCAGGGAGCACCCAGGATGTGGGTGTGGGGTGATCAGGCGCTATCTCTACAGCCAGAGCAGGAAGCTGGGTGCTGCCTGCCCAAAGCTGCTGCCTTCCGCGGCAGAGCGAGTTGGGCGCCTGGGGGGGCCTCCCCACTTCTGCCCACCTCATCTGGCCCCAGCCCACTTCTGGAGCTCTTTCTGAAGGAGGCCTCAGGGCTGCTCTTGCCAGCCCGTAGGAGCTCGTCTGCCTCTGTCTGGGGACTGGGGGGTGGGCTGCAGCCAGTGGGACAGGGCTGCCTCGAGGTCCCCGGGCAAACAGTCTTCACCTGAGGCTATGTTGGGGAGTGTGTTCCTCTGCCGCCTGCCCACTTCCTAGCTCCCTGGAGCCTTGTCCATCCCGTCCCACCCCAGTGCTGTGTGTGCCCCCAGAGGCCACGCCAGCCGCTTCTCCCATCCGCCACCCACTCCTGTCCATCTTTGGGTTTGTCTCCTGGCTGAGCTTAGTCTTGCCGGGACCCCCTTCCTGGAGTCCTGCCCTGCCTCCCCAGGATGAGTGGGGTGCCCCTTGCTGCTCCCATGGGCCTCAGGAGCACAGGCACGTCTGAGTGCTCACCGCCTTTAGAGCCTCTGGGCTGTCTGCTCCTCTGGGTGCGGGCAGGGCAGGTGCAGCCCTCCCGGGGCTGGCTGTCCCGCCTGCCTCAGGGGTCCTGGCCCATCACAGACTGCCTCTGTGTCTCTGAAGGCACACAGCATGTGTGTGCAGTTGGGGGGATGGTGAGGGAAGGGTGTGCTTGGCGAAGCTGGTCTGGGGGGACATGCAGAAATGCAGGAGCTGGCCAAGGCAGGATGCCACCTGCCCACCTGCCTGCCCCTTGCAGAGGGCCAACTGCAGAGGCTGGAAGGAGACCTGGGCCTGCATGTGGGGGGCAGGGGCCATTTTCAGGATGCCAGGACACACCGTCATCCAGGACAGTCAGAACCACCCAGGCCCCTGCTCCCCGCTCTGGGCTGTCTTGGGATGTGGGGTGGGGCAGAGGATCAGGGTGTCCATGGTGCTTCTGGGGGGAGGCTTTGCCGTGCCCTCCCTCTGTCCCCTGGAACTGCCCCCCATCGGCTCTGGCAGAGTGGGCCCACTGTGACGGGTGCTCTGTCCTGTCAGAACGCTGGAGACCCACCACAGTCCTTGGTGGCCCTGCTGCCTGAGGCCTCCCTTCTGCATGCCAAGCCCTGGGGTCTCTTGATTCCTGGGCAGGACAGGGACCAACTCATGCAGCTCTCACTCCCACAGTTTGCAACTTCATGTCACATGAGAAGTGCCTGAAGCATGTGAAGATCCCCTGTGTGACCCTGGCTCCCAGCCTGGTCCGCGTGCGTAAGGGCATGGCTGCCGCACCTGCTGGCAGGGGCCAGGGGGTGGGGGAGGCTGGCAATTGTGGCAGGTCCTGGGCTGGGGGTCAAGATGGCGGGTTGGATGGGGTGGGCCATGGGACCAGCATGGGGGACTTGGATGTCCTGGTCTGGGTCCTCGAGCTGCTGACTGCATTTTTGCCTGTGAGCCCCTCCCAGGGCAGCAGCCAGGCCTCACGCCCCTCTGGTTCTGACACCATCTCCTCTGGGCTCCCTGGGCAGTGCAGCTGGATCAGACCTGGACAGGACCAGTAGGGGCCTGAGCAGCAGAGGAGCAGGCATGTCCCCCACAGAAGGGGCTGCCTGAGACCATGGCTGGAACAGCCCAGCATTGGTCCTGCAGAGTGAGGAGGCAGGCATGCTGGGGAGTCCCCCAGCAGGACCCCTCAGGGGCACCCACAGCACCGAGTAAATAGTGCTCAGGAGGATTTGGGGCTGCTGCAGGGGTCAGGCAGGTGTCATGGGGTGGTGATGGAGCTGTGTGGGATGTGGAGGAAGTCTGGCTGCAGGACTTGGACGGGCAGTGGGATTGGCCAGGAGCCCCTGGGCTGAGGCAGTGCCCTGCTTCCTCCAGGTCCCAGTGGCCCACTGCTTCGGACCCCGGGCGCTGTACAAGCGCAAGTTCTGCGCCGTGTGCCGCAGGGGCCTGGAGGCACCCGCGCTGCGCTGTGAAGGTACTGCCTGGGCCTGCCAGCTCCCTTTGGGGCCAAGCCCCTCCACTCCTCCCAGGGCCCTGATCTCTGCCGCTCAGGGTGGCCCATCCCTGCCCATGGCCGGGTGCTGGTCAGGGTTGGTGGGCAGGAGGCGGAGGGGTGCCCTGGGGGCGGGCGTTTGTGGTTCTAGAGTTGTGCTCGTGGAGGGGAGGCCGGTGCAGGGGCACAGGGGTGCAGGCTGTGCCTTGAAGAGGGCTGGGCGGGGAGAGACAGGGGCGGACAGTCCCCTCCCGCCGAGAGGATGGGGCTGTCCTTGCCCGGCACATCTGGCGCAGGCAGGTTAAAGAAAGCTTGGACAGGGCGAGGGCGGGACCCAGGCGGGCGAGAAGGCGGCGGGGGCCGTGGGGAGCGGCGAGAGACCCCTAAACCTGTCCGCCCCCCAGTGTGTGAGCTGCACGTTCACCCCGACTGTGTGCCCTTCGCCTGCAGCGACTGCCGCCAGTGCCACCGGGACGGGCACCGGGACCACGTGAGTGTGGGGGGGTTGGAGGGCTGGGGGGCACGGGGGACCCGGCGAACTCATTGATGGCCCCCTCCGCAGGACACACACCACCACCACTGGCGGGAGGGGAACCTGCCCTCCGGCGCGCGCTGCGAGGTCTGCAGGAAGACGTGCGGCTCCTCTGATGTGCTGGCAGGTGTGCGCTGCGAGTGGTGCGGAGTGCAGGTGCGGCTGGCTCTGGGGGGCAGCAGGAAGGTGGGGTGGAGCCTGGGGGCGGTGGGCGGGTGGGGTGGGGCGTGGCCAGAGCGGGGCCCTGGGCAGGTGGGGTGGGGCCTGGGATCTAGGGGGCGAGTGCATTGTCCCGTGGGAAAGCAGCGTGGAGAGCGTGGCGGTGCCCCCCCCCCCCGCCCCCCCCGTCCGTCTGAGCTGTCTGCGTTGCTCTCTTTCGGGGTGGGGGCTCCTGTTGTACAGAGGAGAGTGTTAAGGCCACGCGCTCAGCGTGGGCCCCGGTGGAGTCACTGAGAGCCGCCTGGACCCCGGCCTCTCCTGCGCGGAGGCCCCAGGCTCAAGCCTGTGCCCCCTCAGGCCCACTCAGTCTGCTCCACGGCACTCGCCCCCGAGTGCACGTTCGGGCGCCTGCGAACCCTGATCCTGCCCCCTGCGTGCGTGCGCTTGCTATCCCGCAACTTCAGCAAGATGCACTGCTTCCGCATCTCCGAGAGCGTGACCCCAGAGCCGGGTGAGCGCGGGGCGGGGGCGGGAGTGGCGGGCGGCGGGGTGGGGGCTGGGCGCTGAGTGAGACTCCGCTGTGTCTGTCCTGTAGGCGAAGGGGACGATGGTGTGGACACGAGCTCCCCCGCTGGCCCGGGCAGAGAGGCGCTGGCGCCAGAGTCTGGTAAGTGCCGCTTAGCTGTCGCCCAGGCCCCGGCCAGGACCCCCGCTCCGTTCCCCACCTAGTCCCTAGTGCCCGTCCGCCCCCCTATCCGGTCCCTCGTCCCCCATCCTGTGCTTCATCCTGTCCCTCTTTCCCGCATCCCATTCCTCCCCCATCCCTCCTCCCCCACGCAGGCCCCAGCACCAGAGATTCACAGCCATTTCCCTCTGGCCCAGGCAAGCAGACCCTGAGGATTTTTGATGGAAATGACGCTGTGCAGCGAAACTACTTCCGTGTCATCACTGTCCCGCGCTTGGCCAGGAGTGAGGAGCTGCTGGTAACGGGGAGCCCCCCAGGGGCTGTGGCAGGCCCATCCCTGGGGGTTGTGGTGCCCAGCACGGCTGCGGCGCCCATGCACACCTGGCCCCCTCCCCTGCAGGAGGCAGCGCTGCGGGCCTACTACATCACGGAAGACCCTCACAACTTCGACCTGCAGGTGCTCCCCGCACCTGCACAGGCTGGCGAAACCGGGGCCCGGGGAAAGTCCCGGAGTGGCGGGTCTGCAGAGGAGGAGGGCAGCCAAGGCCCCGGGTCCCTCGAGGCTGTGTCTGAGGCCTGGATCATCCGCGCTCTGCCCCGCCCTCAGGAGGTCCTGAAGATCTACCCTGCCTGGCTCAAGTGAGGCCCAGGCGGAGGCACAGGGTCTGCCTGCGGGAGTCGGGAGGGGGCGGGCCGCCTGACCAGAGCTCCTGAGCTTGTCCCCTGCAGGGTGGGTGTGGCCTACGTGTCCATCCGTGTGACCCCACAGAGCACTGCTCGGACCGTGGTGCTGGAGGTTCTCCCACTGCTTGGATGCCAGGTGTGTACACTGGGCCCACCCTGGTGCTGGCCAGCCCACTGGGCCAGGCTGCTGTTCCACCTCTGGTGTGGCCGCCCTGGCTGGGTGTCCTGAGGAGGGTGGAGGAACTGGTCCAGGTCTTATGCCCCAAACCCTGCCCCCACAGGCCGAGGGTGCTGAGAGCTTCCAGCTGGTGGAGGTGCTCATGGGCAGCAGGCAAGGTGAGTGGGCATCCTGCAGCTAATGTCCTGAGTGGTGTGCCTCCTGGTGCCCTGGGCCTCAGGGCAGCTATTTGCAGAGGTGAGCAAGGCACCTGGTGCTGATAGGCCATGCCTCTCGCCCCTGTAGTCCAGCGGACGGTGATGGCAGATGAGGAGCCCCTGCTTGACCGGCTTCGAGACATCCGGCAGGTCAGTGGGTGTGGATGCTGGTCCCTGGGGAGCTGCTGGACTTTGGCCATGGCCTCCACCTCGTGGAGAGAGAGTCTACCCTGGACCTCACGTCCACCTTGGTGGGCAGCTGACCCTCCTGGCTGGCAGTGCCTCTCCTGGGCCTGGTGGATCTGAGTGCTTCCTAACTTGTCACTTGCTCCTGGGAGGTGGGGTCCCTGAGGGGAGTGGAGGGGCCTGTCCTGAGGGAGGCCACCTGTGAGTTCTTCCCCTTCTCCCCTCCCCATCTTGGCCTGTTCCTCCTGGGGACTCTTCCAGCGGCCCCTTCCCAGATGGGGAGGGTGGGCCGGGCACCCCTGGGGCTCTGCTCAGTGCCCCCTGCCCCTCTCCCTGCAGACGTCCTTGCGACAGATGAGCCAGACGCGGTTCTACGTGGTGGAGGGCAGGGCCCTGGCCCCCCACGTTTCCCTGTTTGTCGGTGGCCTGCCACCTGGCCTATCCTCCGAGGAGTACAGCAGCCTGCTGGACGAGGCTGTGGCCACCAAAGGTGTGACTGCCTGGGCCGGGCTGGGCTCCTGGCTGCCAGGGACATAGCGGGGCCTGAGAGCAGGCCCTGGGGCTGCTGTGCTGAGGTCGAGTCCTGGGTCCTTCTGCCCCCTTGCTGTTCGAGCCTTCGCCCAGATGCTTCTTGCCACATGACCCTCTGTCCTCACCTCTGGGGCTCTGACTGCATCCCCTCCTCTGAGGAGGACTTCTGAGCCTCTGGCCTCTCTGCCCTGGCCCTGGCACGGGGCAGGCACTTCCTGGGGTCTGGCCCTGCTGGGTTGTGCGAAGTTACCCTGAGTAGGAGGTGGGGGCTGCCTGAGTGTGGATGGCCGTGAGGGCAGCATCCCAGTGGGTGGGTCAGGGGCCTGGGGGGAGGTCAGGGCCTGGAGGGAGGGAGTCGGAGGCCTGGGGGGGTCAGGCCCCAGGCCTCTGTGCTGCGTGTCCTGCTTCCCTGACCCAGCCTGTCTTTGCAGCGGGCCTGGTGTCTGTGAGCCACGTCTACTCCTCTCAAGGTGAGCCCCCTAGGGGTCATCCCAGGCCACAGCTGGAGTTAGAGTAGGAGCCCCCCACCCTTTGCTGCTGTGTTTCCTTGTTGGGACCTGACCTTTCTCTGGGGCCGCGTGCAGGGAACCGTTTGAGTGCATTTTTTGGCTCACGGCTGCGATGCTTTTGCTAAAACGTGACTGAGGCCCAGAAAACATTCCCTCCGTGCTCGTTCTGCCCATGGGTTCATGTCTTTTATCACAGAAAACCTCACATCTGCCCACAAGTGGCAGGACAGACTGTGAGCCTGCGTCCCTTCTGTGGGTCCTCAGCAGTTAGCAGCGTTCTCCATTTTTGTGGGGCGTACCCCCGCCGTGGGTCCTAGGCCACCCCTCCCCACCTCATGGTGGTCTCGCTCTTGTCCACCCACCATGTCCTGTTTCTCAGCTCGGCCATCCTTGAAGGCTCCCTGGGGGGAGAAGTCGCACCGGGTAGACACCCTTGGGTGGGCTGACCTGAGGCCAGCTACAGTGGAGCCCGTTCTGGCTAGGGGGTGGCAAGACCCCGACCTGAGCTCACGGTCCACCTGCCACAGGTGCAGTGGTGCTGGGCGTGGCCTGTTTCGCAGAGGCTGAGCGACTGTACATGCTGGTCAAGGACACAGTTGTGCATGGCCGGCCACTGACTGCCCTGGTGCTCCCTGATGTGCTGGTGAGTGGGCCCGGGGTGGGCACTAGGGGGATGTGGCCTCCACAGCTGGTTTGTTTAACGCTCTGGGGTTGGAGCGAAGTCTGCCGCACACGGTCTGATTTACACAGAGGGGGGTGCCTGAGGTCCCCGCTGGAGGCCTGCAATGGCAGCTGACAGGCCAAGGACCGCAGAGGCAGCGTCCTGCTGGGCCCTGGCACCTCTCCCCCGTGCAGGTGCCCTGGGACTTCTGCTTGTGCCCCGACCACCTCTGGCCAGTAGGTGGTGCTCTTTGCCTGGGATGCTGGGCGCCTGGCGGCTGGCACAGGGCAAAAGTGGGCGTCTCGAGGGCACTGCTGTGGTCAGGGTGAGGGGAGGGGCCAGAGTCCCACCCCTGCCCTGTGCCTTCACTGCAGCCTCTGGTCCTTGGCACTGCTGGCCCCAGGGCCCCTCGAGGTGTCCATGGCTGCTCTGCCCCTGACCCCTGACCCTGACCACTGACCCCCGTCCAGGCGGAGCAGAATTAGAGCAGATGGGCATAGAGTCTGTGGCTGGGTGGGCGACACCTACAGGTCCTGGATGCCCCATCCCCACCCAAGCCAGGTGGAGAAGGTGGGTCCTGCCCAAGTCAGGACAGGGTGGCCATACCTCCATCCTAATGAGGACGCAGTGCCTGCAGGGCAGGGCCCCAGCAGCTGGCCCGTGGGCAGAGCTGGCAGGCGATGCCAACATGCGCTTTCTCTTTCCTGTCAGCTGCCTGCCCCGGGGTGAGCAGGTAAGTGGTGACTGCAGGCAGCTCTGCCCAGTGGGCCACATGTCACCCCATGTGTCCTCGGCCTCGAGCCACGGCCACTTTCCACTGTATCTGTGCCAAGCTTGTCTGTTTTCTGTCACCTAGCAACCCCCATCATGGGGACTCTAGACCCCCCACCTCACCGTTGTGGGGACCCAGCTCCCCTGCTCACTGTCTCCTGGGCACTGTGTTTTGGGGGTTGTGTGTGGGAGGATGGGCCTCGTCCAGAGGCTGAGGGGACACGTGGGGCCACCCTGTGAACTGGGCTGTCCTCCCAGCTGCTACGTGGGTGGTTGGGGGCCCTGGAGTTGCAGTTCCTCCCGGGTGTGTGGTCCCCCCAGGGTGTGTGCCAGGTGACTCAGAGGGGCAGGTGGGGTCCCGCGTGGGCTTCCTGCCTACCTAGGCGCATTAGCTGTGTAGATGAGGCAGAGGCTGCAGTCTGGGGCCCTGTGTCGCTGTGGTTGTGGCAGGGCCTGTGTGCTTAGAGCTCCAGGCCGGCCGGCCTCTTCCCTGCCCCATTGGCCAGTGGCCTATGGGCGTCCCTCTGCCATGGCGGTGCCCCGAGTGGTCTGTGGCGAGGTAGTGATGGCCATGCAGCCCCTCGTGTGTGCCTTCCTTGGGAGGGGCTGGCCCCAGGCTGGTTCAGGCCAGGTGGGCTCAGGGTGGGGGGTGGTCCCTGCCTGGGCAGTAGGGTGGGGAGACACCGGCTCTGCACAAAGGGTGGCCTTGGGAGCACACTCTGACCCGCCCCATCTGCCAGCACACGAAGCTGCCCCCAGACTGCCGCCCCCTCCTCGTGTTTGTGAACCCCAGAAGCGGAGGCCTCAAGGGCCGTGACCTGCTCTGCAGTTTCCGGAAGCTGCTGAACCCCCACCAGGTCTTTGAGCTGACCAACGGGGGGCCTCTGCCCGGGTGAGTCCGGCAAGCCTCTGCCACACTGAACGGAGCCTGGCAGGCACCCGAGGGGGGCCCATACACACCTGCCGACGGCCGGTGGGAACAGGTTGGGGTTCGGTATGGAACCCTCACGGGCTGCCTTGGATGGGGGATGAGCTGCGGCCTGCTCTGCCCCAGGGTCGCGATTTCCCCACCCACTTGTTGCGCACCTGCATGGCCGTGGCTGTGGCAGGACACCTCCTGTCTCCCTCTCGCCAGGTTTCACGTGTTCTCCCAGCTGCCCTGCTTCCGGGTGCTGGTGTGCGGTGGGGATGGCACCGTGGGCTGGGTGCTGGCTGCCCTGGAGGAGATGCGGCACCATCTGGCCTGCCCGGAGCCTTCTGTGGCCATCCTGCCCCTGGGCACAGGTGGGTCAGCTGGCGAGTAGGGTTTATCCCTTCTTGCCCAAGTTTCACTTGAGGCCCAGGGTGGGGGGGTGGGTGTGGACAGTCAGTGTGCATCTTGCCCGTGTCCCAGGGAATGACCTTGGCCGGGTCCTCCGCTGGGGGGCGGGCTACAGTGGAGAGGACCCCTTCTCCGTGCTGGTATCAGTGGATGAGGCAGATGCTGTGCTCATGGACCGCTGGACCATTCTGCTGGATGCTCACGAGGCCACTGGTGCGGAGAACAGTGTGGCAGATGTGGAGCCCCCCAAGGTACCCATGTGCTGGGTGAGGGTATGGCACCGCTGGGCCCCCTGCAGGTGACTCTTTACCACATCCGTCTAGGGACTTGCCCTTGTCCCGGCCACACTCTGGCGTGGGTGCCAGTGCCATCCCCTCTACGGATGGGGAAGCTGAGGCACAAAGCAGTGACTTTCTGGGTGGCAAGCCCAGGGCTACCTAGCTCAGACCTTTGCCTGCCCCGTGTGCCACGCTGTCCCCCCTGGCCACTGGCAGTTACTAAGCAGGGTGGTCACCAGACAGAAGCAGTTCTGACGATGGCAGCGGAGTTGGGTTGGAGACAAGGAGGCTGGACACAGCCTGGGGCATGGGGAGCACTTGGCAGGGCTGACGGGGCCACATGGGAACATGTTTTGACCCAGATTGTGCAAATGAGTAACTACTGTGGGATTGGCATCGACGCAGAGCTAAGCCTGGACTTCCACCAGGCACGGGAGGAGGAGCCCGGCAAGTTCACGAGCAGGTGCGAGAAGAGTAAGAACAGGAGCTTGGGGCTGCTCTAGGCAAAGCAGGGGCTGCCCCCTGGTGATGGCACTCTGCACTTCCTGCTGGTTCACCAGCAGGAAGTGGTGGAGGGGGCTCCAACCTGGGTCTGTTTTAGGCTGGGCAAGGGCCCCATCTTGTGACAGCAGACATGTCCCCCTTCTGCAGGTTCCACAACAAGGGTGTGTATGTGCGGGTCGGGCTGCAGAAGATCAGCCACTCACGCAGCCTGCACAAGGAGATCCGGCTGCAGGTGGAGCAGCAGCAGGTGGAGCTGCCCAGCATCGAGGGCCTCATCTTTATCAACATCCCCAGGTGCCAGCGGTGGACTCCCGGGCACTCTGGCCTCGGGTGGGGCTCTGGCCCTCGTCCAGCCTGCCCTCTTACCTTCCTACCCCTCTCTGCACAGCTGGGGGTCGGGGGCTGACCTGTGGGGTTCCGAGAGCGACTCGAGGTTTGAGAAGCCGCGCATGGATGACGGGCTGCTGGAGGTGGTGGGGGTGACGGGTGTCATGCACATGGTGAGTGGGAGGGCCGGGGGTGCCGGGCTGGTGTGGTGCTGCGACCCACTGAGCCCAGGGTGCTCTCCGGCAGGGCCAGGTCCAGGGAGGGCTGCGCTCTGGCATCCGCATCGCCCAGGGCTCCTACTTCCGTGTCACCCTGCTCAAAGCCACACCTGTGCAGGTGGATGGTGAGCCCTGGGTCCAGGGTCCTGGGCACATGATCATCTCAGCTGTGGGCCCAAAGGTATGTCCAATGTGGGGTGAGCCAGGAGGGGCCAGAGAGCCAGTGATGAGGTGGGCTCAGTGCTGGGAGGTCTCGGCTATACAGAGTGGCCAGCATGGCCCTGGTGCATGGGCAGTCCTGCTGCAGCTGGTTCTTCCCCAACTCCGGGTCACAGGTTCCCCCTGGGGCCTCAGAGGGGAGGGGTGGCTGCTGGACAATGGTCAGGCTTGAGCTCCCTCCCCACAAGCTGCAGTCATGGCAACCACCCTGCTCCTTCTCTTCTGTAAATGGGGTGGGATGGCGTTGGGCGTCCTGGGGTCCCAGAGCCAGGTGGCCCACTGTGTCACCCAGTCCTCTGACCTCCCCTGCCCCGGGACAGGTCCACATGCTCAGGAAGGCCAAGCAGAAGCCCAGGAAGGCCGGGACCCCCAAGGACGCCTGAGCAGATGGGGTGCCTATACCCCTAGGGGGGACCCCAGGTAGAGGAGGGTACTGGAGCAGCCTGTGCCCGTCCTGCAGCAGCGCTGGCAGGTGGATGGACCTCCTTGCAGCCCTGACTCAGGGCGATTCCCCCTTGTCCCCGAGCCCCATGGAAACTGCTGGGTGGGTAGCAGGCATTTCCTCCCCTGTCTCCACACCAGTGACTGGGGTGGGCACAGGGTTCCAGCTGGCCAGTCCGCTCGCCCCCTGGAGGAGGGGCACTCCTCCCTTTGTGTCCCCCACCACCCTCAGCCCTTCCAGCTGGGTGGTGCTGGACTTCATCTTGTGTTCCTCAGGCCATCCCCCTGGATGTTCTGACACAGCAGCTGGCTCCGTGGGCTCTGGGTGTGCCCAGCACAGACACAGGATGCCCCAGCCACTAGCTCCTCTGGCCTTGCTTCACCAGTGAGGGCTGGGTGGGGCCACCTGCTGTGTGTCTTGGGCAGAAGGTGCCTTCTCTGCTGCTCGTCACCGCAGGCGAGCTGCATGGGATGCAGGGCCCAGGCAGCTGGCTGGGCCTCGTCCCAACCCTGGCTGGTGGCGCCAGAGTGACAGGGCTGCACCTGGGGAGAGGGGGGCCAGGTGGGCTTGGCCACCATTGTGAAGAGTGCGCCTGGAAGGGACCAGAAGCAAACCCACACCAGCCGGGGCCCTGGAGGCCCAGAGGAAGGTAGTGGAGTGAAGTGTGGAGGAGCCAGCTTTAATCACCCCAGGATCTACTCAGCACTCTGTGTTCTGTTTGCCATCACTCAACGTGCCAGTTGCCAGTGTCCGCTCAGCAGATGGGACTTCTGCGGGCTCAGTGCTTCTCCACGTGGAGACCCAGCACTGTGGGACGTGGGATGTGGGACAAGGCTGCCGGGTGGGCTGCTGGCAACTACGTCTCCCCTAAGCCCAGAGTCACACCTCAGATCCCAGGAGGACCCTGACCAAACCTGAACTACCTGCCTGGGAGGTCTCCTGAGGGCCCCAAAGGAGGGATTCACGAATCCTCACCCTTCCCAGTTCTCCCCTCTGCCTGGCACCTGCCAGCCGGGCTGGGCCCTCACACCCCTCAGCCACGGCTTTGCCCTGAGTTTGGTTTCAACCTCAGGTCAGGCCCCGCCCAGCCCTGTGCCCCAAAAGCTTCTGCCAAAACCGCACAAACCAATGCACTGTAACAGCATTTGTGGTGGATGTTCTTGTCACGTGCCTCCCGCACACAGATGCACATTCCTCGTGGTCGCGTCCCCCAGTCCCCAGTGGTGTAATTAGTTTTTGCTCTACAGGCCCTGCTGTTGATTTCCGTCTATAGGAATTGTCTGTAAATTGTGGTTAGGGTGTCTGTCCTCTGTATTTAAGCAAATCTGTGTGCTAGGTGGGGCTGCGTGGGCTCTGCGCTGTCCCTCGTGTGTAACTTATACCTGAATGTGACCATAATTTATATCCAGGACAATACAGTCTGGGCACTGCCATCCTGCTGCTCTTGTCCCTCTCTGTGCCTAATGACCAGAGTGAGAGGAGGGATGGTTTGGCAGCCCAGCAGCCACCAGGGAGCTCTGCATGCTGAGGCGGTGGGCCACAGTGAGCTGAGCCACATCCAGGGATGCTGCACTGCCTGTCAAGGACCCAGGGCCACATCTGCACCCACGCCCCCAGAAGGCCGAGGCTGTGGGCGCCCCAGCTGCCCCTGGAAACAAACACTTGAATGCCAGCCCCCATGTGGCTTGTCTTAGCTTGACGGAGACAGGATGTGGGCCTGGGGGACAGAGATGGGCACAACAGCAACGCAAAGCTGTGAAGCTCCTCTGCAGGAGTGGAGAGCCGCCTGTGGACTGAGTAGAACAGAAAATGTCACGATGAGAGGAGCACCCAAGCTCGGGCCACTGGGCTGACATCTGGGCCTCCGGCTGGGGTGGGTGGGACCTCGAGCTAGCAGGCAGCAGGGAGGAGTGGGGCCCTCGAGTCATCCTCGCCCCCAGGCTCTGGCAGGCGGAGGCCACGCAGAGCCCGCAGGACGGCCAGGGCCAGGCGCACAAGGAGACGCAGCAGCAGGAAGGCGAAGGGCACGGCGATCTGCATGAGGTGGAAGATGGCTGTGCTGAACCTGCTCAGGAAGCAGGTGGACGCGAAGGCCAGCAGGCTGGCACAGGGGTACAGTGCGAGCTTGGCAAACATGAACGCGTGCTCCCGGCCCCCAAATCGCGCGGAGGGCTGCAGTGTCTCCCTCTCATGCAGGAGGGCTGTGGTCCAGATAGCAAACTGGAAGATGCTGGCGAAGAAGATGATGGCGCAGCTGACGCGCACGCTCTCTAGCTCGTCGCGGGGCTGCTGGGCGAAGGCCGAGGTCTGCTGGTAGGCCAGCGGGAGGCCACCCACGAAGGCCAGCGAGAGTGTGTTGAGCAGGCCCATGGACTGTGTGGCCTTTCGGATGTGCAGGAAGAGTGAGTGGTGGGCGAACCAGAGCAGGCCCACTGTGGCAAAGGAGCCGAAGTACGCCAGGAAGTGCGGCCCATACACGCTCAGCGCTGCCACCAGGCTGCCTTGGAACTTCTCCCTCACGTCCTTGGCGTCCGGGACGTTGTCCTCACTGGGGATTTGAACAGACGGCATTGGTGGCAGCCTCACCACAGGGTGTCTGGTCAGGGCTGCAGCCCCGCCCTGTCCGAGCCGTGAAGGCCACCTGGCCCCTGGCATGCTTGAATTTCAGATGAATGACGTGGACTTCAGCACACGAGTTTTCATTTTACTATGTCTATTTACACACCTAGTATTTTAAACAATTTTGTGTCATTCATCTGAAGCTCAAACTTAACTGCATCCTGTCTCTTCGTCACTAAGTGGCAGCCCTGCCCACGAGACCCCAGGGTAGGCTTGTGTGGTCTGTCCACCCTCCTGCAGCTGCCTGTCCACTTGGGGAGTGGTTCTGCAGATCTGAGGGGGGCTTGCCTCCATAGTTGTCAGAGTCCAGGGCCATACTTTATTGTAAAGAGCAATTCTGAGCAAAAGCCGGCTCCCTGGCTTCTCCCTCTCATGGGGGTCGTGGGGGCTACTGCCCCCAACTGCACAGCCCAGAGCGCACAGTGGTGGCGTCCTCTTATCACTGAGGGGGGGTGCAGCCTGAGACACTGTCCTCACAACGGCAGCTGCATGTGTGTGGGGGGAGCTGGAACTTCGAGGGTTTGAAGGTGGAGATAGGAGACAGCCTCGGGGCTTGCCTGGAGACCCCCACCTGGGTCCTTGGGGCTGGCAGGGAGGGTGGCTGTGGCTCTGGGTGGAGGGAAGATGCCACCCCCCCGGTCCCTAACTGCAGCCACTCTGTGCAGCTACTCGGCGAGGGGCCCAAGATAGTGTGGCCCTGGCTGCAGGGCTTAGGTCTAGCTCAGAGATCAGTATCCATGAACGTTCGCTCCCAATTTTTAAGAATTCTCAAGTCACAGTAGGAAAAAGCTACCAAGAGAATTAAGAGAATCGAGACTTCAGATTATCAGATAGGGAACGTGAACCAGAGTGCTCTGACATGTAATGCAATAGGAACGCACTGAAATACGACTGTCAAAAAGGATGGAAAGTTTGGAAAAGCAGCAAATAAAACGCACAGAAATAAAAACACAGTACCTAAGATCAGAAGGCTGACGGACGGAAGAGGTGGGTCAGGCGGAGCAGAGGAGCGAACAGTGAAGGGAAGGGATGAGGCCAAAGCAGAGCGGAGGATGTGGGCGGGAGACAGATGCGGCACAGGACAGGGACCCTCCCTGGCGTGCCCCGCCCCGGCCCTGCTCACAGGTGGGGACTGCTGGCAGGGAGACCCCCGGCTCTGGGAGCTCTGCCCCGGGTGGGACTCCTCTTCCGGGGGAGGTGGCACCAGGAGACCTCATGCCTTTGTGGGACTGGAGGATGGGAGACACTTCGCAGAGAGGCAGGCCGGGGACCCCCTCCATCAAGCCTGAGGCGGCCCAAGTGTGGTCCTCACCAGATGTCCAGGATGAGGAGAGTAGCCACGATGGCATAGACCCCGTCGCTGAAGGCCTCCACCCGCTCCTTGCTGAGAGGCTCGTGCAGGTCGAAAGTGAAGAACTCCACGCTGGGAGCTGGGAGTTCCGGGGGGCCTGTGGATATACCAGGAGGGAGGAACTGGTCAAGCCCTCGGGGGCTGGGAGCCCACAGGCCAGAGGAGGGGACCCCGCAGGGATGCCTGGTGGTCGCAGCTGCTCCACAGGCTCTGGAAGCAGCGCCAAGGCCCCACACGCCAGCCCACCGGCACCTACCCACCAGCCTGCCTCTGCACCAGCTGGCGGCCTTGCTGAAGTAGGGGAGGAAGATGACCATCGCCATCAGCAGGTACGACTGCAGGAGACACACGACATGTCAGGGGGGCATGATGCCTCCTCCGAAGGGGGCTGGAGCCAGAATCCTACCCTGAAGCAAGGGGCTGCGAAAGGAGGGCAGCATGAGCCACAGAAGAAAAAACAGGTGAGTTCTATGTCTGCATGGCAGAGCATCATCAGGAACGCGAAGAGACGACTCGCAGGATGGGGACAATGTCTGCAAACCACCTCCCTGGTAAGGGTCCAGGATCCAGAACATGGAGAGGACCTCACACCTCCACAAAGAAAGATAGCCCCATGCAGAAATGGGCAGAGCTCGGAGGACACATTTCTCATTCACAAATGGCCAATAAACACATGAGAAGATCCTCGGCATCACTAACCATCAGGGAAACACAAATCCAAACCACCCCAGGATGCCACCTCACTCCCAGGAGGACGGCCACTCTCAGAAGACCAGAAACAGCAAGTGCTGGCGAGGACGTGGGGAAACAGGGACCCTGTGGACTGCTGGGCGTGTAAAACGGTGCAGCACCATGAGGAACAGTATGGAGGGTCCTCAAAAATATGAAAACAGAATTACCATGTGACCCAGCAATCCCACTTCTGGGTAGACACCCGAAAGAATTGAAAACAGGGTCCTGAAGAGAGATCTGTACACCCACGTTCACTGCAGCACTATTCACGACAGCTGAGATGTGGAAGCGACCCGCAAGTCCACGGATGGACGAAGGACAAACAGCACGAGGTCCATCCACACGGGGACCACTGGGGACGCAGCACTGAGGTGCTGCAGTGTGCACGAACCTTGAAAACGTTATGAGTGAAAGAAGCCAGTCACAAAAGCCTCATGTTTTGTGATTCCACTTATATGAGATAACCAGAACAGGCAAATCTAGAGACAGAAAGTAGGACAGTGGTGTCCAGCGACTACAGGGAGGGAGATGCGGAGTGACTGCCAATGGAGATGGGGTTTCTGTGCAGGGTGATAAAAAGTTCTAGAACCAGACAGAGGCGATGGCTGCATAGCAACGTGAATGACATCAGTGCCACAAAGCTGCACTCTAAAGTGGTCACAATGGTAAATCTTATGTTATACCAGATTATTTAAAAAGGGACAAGAAGGGCGGCCGGTAGTGTCTCCTGGGTCCCCAGGCAGCCGCCTGCAGTAGGTGCCCTTGCTCTGGGTTCTTAAGTGCGGGCCTCAGGCTGGTGCAGGCGAGCAAGTCCCACGAAGGCTCTGGTCACCCTGCGGCTGCTGCGCCCCCACAGTGCAGCCTGTACCCCAGCCGCCCTGCCCTCAGTGGAGGGCTCCCTCCCCTCTGTCCTGCACACCAAGTACTTCAAGGTCACCTGATGCATGATGTACAACTCAGGGAGGCAATGGGCACCTCGCAGATGGGGTGGGGGGAGAGGTCTGTTTATAACCCAGTCTCCCCGCTTCACGGGACCACACACCTCATTCAACAAACACACAGTGAGGGAGCCACCTCCCAGGCGCATGACAGGTAAAAGCAAAAGATTCTAGAAGGACGCAGACGGTGACCACTGCAGGGTAAGCAGGAGATGGTGCTACAGAATAGGAGGAAAAAAGGAGGAAATGGAACAGTGCAAGAGAGAACCTCAGTCCTTGAGGAGGCAGGTGGGAGGTGCGGGCTGCTGGGTGCTGGCGTGAGAGCTCCCAGGACCTGTGAGTGTCACCGTGGGAGGAAGGTGGACTGGGGGGAGGTCAGGACAGCCTGGACCAGGGCAGTGTGAAGGGGCTGGACCTGGAGGGTGGACCCAGCACAGCGTCCCAGATGAGGGAAGGGTGTGGCAAAGACACCTGGGAGGATGGGGGCCGTGGGCTTGCTGGGAGGCTGCAGGGGATGCCAGGGGGGTCAGGAAGCTCTGGCGAGTGTCTCACAGGTGGTGATGAGCGTGGGGCCCCAGGCAAGGAGGCAAGGAGTGGAGGTGAGGGGTCGAGGGGTCCGACCCCCACTGCAGGGGAGGAGGAACAGAGAGAAAGAGGTGAAGAATGCAGCAAAGAAGAGAACTGACCGTTCTGTTGGGGGAGGTGGACAGAACTGACTGCTCCATCATGGAGCGCTTACAGGCTTGCTGACTGCTCGGGACCTCCCAGCCCCCGAGGACCCTCCTCCCCCGATGCCATCGTCCACCAGGGCACGGTCACTGCCCAGGCGCCTGCTGGGCCCCCAGCACACTGGGCACCACCTGCCCAGCCCAGGCTCCTGACTCAGACTCCAGGGCCCACCCACCCCAGTCCTTCCAGAGTCCAGCATCCAGGCCCTGCCCGAGGGCACGGCCCCTGCAGGCCTCAGCTTTACTCACTCCTCCTCACTAAGGCCGCCCGCACATCCCAGCTGTCCCCTTGATCTTCCGCATGACGGCCCTCATCGTCCCTCCGGCCCCGGCCTTCGTCCAAACAATTCCCGCCATCCACGACCACGGGCACAGAGTCCTTCCTGAAATCAGGACTCGGATGTGGCCTCAGCCCACTGCCCTTACCTGTCCTTCCGTCTCTCAGTGCATCCCCTCCCTGGCCCCGCCCTGTCCACTGGGGACCGCTCGCTGTAGGCATGGGCGAGGACGCCCTGCCCAGCCTGAGCGCCCTGCAGCAGCCCTCCCGCCAGGAGGAACACGCTCACATCTGAGGAAAGTGAACAGAGGCCGAGGCTGCCCCTTGCCCAGGACGCCAGCATCCACCTCCCCACCCACCCTGGGCTGACCCGCCGGCCACTCTGTCCCGAGGGACGATGCTCTGCGGCCCTCCCCTGCCTGTTTGTTTGTTTCAAACTTGAAATTCTGTTGAAACGCTTACTAGACGTTTAGGACAGCCACCACTTGTTTTCTCATGACGAGTGACGCTCCGGGTGCGAGTCCTCTTTACTCATGGGGCCACCTGCAGCAGCCACAACCATTCCCCTCCTCCCAGCACGACGGAAGCGTCACCAGAACGATGTTCCTATTAAATCAGCTGCGGTTCAAAAGGGGCATCAGCTGACCTTGACCTCTGCGCCTGGGCCAGGACAGCTCGGAGCTGCCTCGTGCTGTAAGGGACCAGTGCGGAGCCCACAGAACTGTCGCCAGGGACAGAAGCGTGCTGACTACCACCCTGCCGTCATGTTCCCGTTTCCACTTGGGCCTCATCCGGGCTCAGCTTCCTGGGCTCCAGACCGGGGCGCCTTCTGCTCACGGCTTCCCTCCTGTTTTCTCCACTTCTCCAGCTTCCTCTTCTAGTTCTGGAACTTTCTTCCTTCGCTTTCTCTCCCTCTCTGGGTGGCTCCTCCCCGCGTGCATCCTCAGGATGGCACGACGTCCACCTGCATTGGTTCCCTGCCTGCTATGGTGTCTCTTGAGGTGACTGGGGGGCGTCCCTCGTCAGGGCATGGTGGCTCTGACCCCACCCAGAGGCCACGTGCTGTGGGCTGCTCTGGCAGCTTCATGCAGGCTCCTCGTCCACCAAAAGAACAAGCAAAGCCCACTCCAGGTGCCCTTGAGTCTTAAAGCTTTGCCCGCTTGGGGAATCATGGGGTGAGTCACAGCTGTCAGTGCCCTGTCCCTCCTTGGACGGTGCATTTTCTCACTGGGCCTGGCTCCGAGGGTAGCGACTCCTCACCTTGAGGGCAGGTCCCAGGGCCTCTTCCCTCCAGCTGTGCTCCTGGGCACCTTGGGCGCCAAACTACTGGCTGCCTGGTGGCCCTTGGGCAACCCTGGCACAGCCCTGCCCCTCCCCCACACAAGGCTGGCTGGCTCCTCAGTGTGCCACCCCCTTCCCACCCTCCTGGGGCGTCTGCTCCCAACACAGTCACCCTCCCCTCCTCCGCTCCCCCACTCACCGCTGGGTAGAAGAACAGGGAGAATCCGGCCGCTGCAAAGCATAGTGCCGGGCCCCGAAGGATGATGCCCAGGATGTGCTGCCGGTAGAGGGCCCTGTGGGCGCAGTGCTCTATCTGGGGGTTCAGGAGGTGGGGGAAGTGGAACGCATACACCACGATCAGCGCCTGTGGGAGAGGTGGGCTGCAGGGCACGAGCAGAGGCCTCTGACCAGTGCCCCCTTCCTCCCATGCACACATGCAGGGGCCGCGGGTGGGGACCCCCCAGAGAGGCAGGGTTCTGCTGTGAGGCTCACAATGGGATGTTCTTGGGGTGGAGAGGGGACAAGAAGCCCCTGCTCTGCTCCTGAGGCCACATGTTGGGGGGGGTCTCAGGGCCGCCCCACCCTGCCAAGCACCTGAGGACGCAGGGCGGCCCCATTTCACTCTCTCTTCAAGTCAGCACAGGAAGCACAGGCTCTGAGCATCTCAACTCATCTGGCTGTGGCCCCAACAGGCACTCCAAGTGGGCACCCTGTCTGCACAGCTCTCACTACAGCCAGCAGGCCACAGCCTCCTGAGGACATGTGCACAATGTGTGCTCCAAAAGGACAGCACGTGGGGAGGGAAGGCAGGCAAGGGCCCTACCTGCACGGCCCCGATGGTGATCACGCACACACAGAACAGGAAGATGCCCAGGGGCACCTCTGGGAAGGTCACCATTAAGGAAAACTGCAGCGAAAAACACAGGAAACCAGGTTCTGCAGGGCCCCAGAGCACCACCCTGTGAGCCTCCTGGGTCTCAACTGGGCTGTCTAGCAGTAAAGCTGTCTCCGGGCGGGGGCATCTGGAGCCTTGGGGCTGTCCCATCCCATAAGAGCAATTCTATTGAATGCTTTAAGCCTTTCAAGCTGAAGTGTCATCAGACTCATAAAGAATTCCCCAAACCCCAGTTCTCTGTGACACACGGCCCCGTGTGCTCAGACCACTGGTCTCCGTCAGAACCCAGAGTGAGTTACAGCAGGTGTGAATGGGGGTTGGCCAGGCTGTGGGGGAGCTGTCGGACAAGGAGGTATGTGGGGGCCACATGCTGTGGGGGAGCCCGGGACAGCCAGGAGGCCGTGGGCTTGGGGGCCAGGCAGGAGCTGGGAGCGCCAGTGAGTATGGAGGGGACACCCTCATTGAGCCCTAGGAGGCCCAGGCTGGTGTCTCTGTCAGTGCAAGCCCTGCTCGGGGCCGCTGGAGGCCTCCTCTCCCCCATCCAGCCTAGAAACCCCAGGGACACGCTTCCCTGGAACTTTCCCTCCTCTTTGCAACCGTGTGGTCCATGCCCTAGACCACCCAGCTGGTCGAAGTTTCTGAGAAGGGAACATCTTAGGTTCCGAGTCCTCTGGCCCAGCAGAGGCTGGACCCAGGGTGGCACTCAGTGAGGTGTCAAGGGAATTGGCGGAGGAAATTGCTGTTACTCACCGTGAATGGCAGGAAGGTGATGGTCATCATGCAGGCCTGGGGAAGAGGAGGAGGGGAGGAGAGCAGGCCACTCAGGCCCATGTTGCCCAGGGGGACCGGCTGGCAGTGCTCCACCCAAGAACATGTCACTGTCCAACCCCCAGACCACAAGGAAGCACGTGCCCTTGCCCACCTGACAGGGAAGGCCTTGTGGGAGGCCTGGGAGTGGACGGATTCCAGGCTCTGCACACCCAGGGGCACCACAGAAGCTGATGCTGCATCCTCTCCACCTCAGAGGGCAGAGCTACAGACGCAATCATCCCCCAAAATGACAGGAGCAACTCACCAGGTTGAGCAGGGCAAGCGTGTCGTCTATTTTTGCAACAACCTGGAACAATCTAAACAATTTAAGACAAACAGGAAATGACGTGGCATTGACGAACGTGGTCTAAGAGCATCAAACACACGCTGAGATGACAGCGAGACAGTTTTATGTGAAGAGAGAACTAGACAGAGAACTAAACGGGGAGTTGGGGCAGGAGCAGAGCTCACCAAGGCTCCACTCGGGTCTGGAAACAAAATCCTTCTCCCAACCCCGCCCCCCTGGCCGTGCCCTCCATGGTATCCCAGGGCTCTGACCCCTCCTGGGCTGAGCTCAGCGGGCCTTGGTTCCCCACTTGGGAGGTCTGCATCCAGCAGGGGCCAGGGGATCCTCAGGAGGCTGTGCCCAGGAGGCAGGGCCTCCAGCAGCAGGTGTGGCCTTTGATGAGCCAGTGCACAAACAAGGTGCTACACAGCCCTGTCCACACTGCTGATCCGAAAGGGAGCTGGCCATGCCAGAGGCCTGCACAGTCACCAGCAGGACCATACAGAGGGCAGCCGTGGGCCCATGGCTCCTGCCAGCCCATGGGCCTCCTGCTCTCCATGAACAAGGGAGGCAGAAAAGAAAAGCCCTTCCTTAAGCCTTTAGGGAGGGTCCCCTATCCCCACCAGAAACAGTCACTGCTGAAAACAAGTGTGCGACATAAAACTGGAGACACTTCTAATGCAAGCTGCCAATGCCCAAAAGGCTCCTGGGTGTGCCCGCACCCCCAGCACTCCTAGTCGGAGAGAGCACCTCATTCCCAAAGGCAGCCTGTTAACCAGGGGCATCGCCACCCATGCTCCCACCCCAACTCTATCTATGGGTGCCCTCCTGGCCTGGGTTGGGGGCTCAGGGGCTCCCTGCAGCTCTGGGGCCATGTTCCCTCGGATCCTAAGGAAGCCTTTCCTCCTTAAGAGGAAGCTCTGGCCCTGGAGCACGTGTCCCTGGAGCATGCTTATCCTCCTCACTAGAGTCCCAGAACCAGGATGAAGGGACTGTACACACTGCATGGAGCTACCGGGTAGCAGAGGGCGGTGGCTCCCAGCCTTTCCCATGCCCTGCCTGTGTGGTCTCTGGGGTCTAGCAGGCAGCAGCCATGCGTGCAGCCCAGGCCTGACCAGCGTACGCCTGCATGAGCACGTCACTGCTTCATCATCTCAGGGCCCTGTCATTGCTGTGTGCAGATGAGGAAGTGAAGGCTGGGGGCAAGGACTCTGTGGGGAGGGGCAGCCTACTGACCCGACCCCCATGGGACTCAGCTCTTCCAAGGAGGTGAGGGGCTAGACACCCAACAGGCCTCTTGTTGGTGCCGTGAGTGCACACTGGCCACCTCGCTGACCCTCAGCCTGGTTGGGGCTGAATCCACTGGGCGTACACATTATGCCAGTCACAAAAATGCAGACTGTGGCCAGGAAAAGCCCCAGCCCAACCCCATACCTCGTGTGCGCTGCCCAGGCCACGGTCACGATGAGGAACGTCATCAGGTAGACGGCAATCCTGGTTGCTAGAAGTTTCTGTACACCTTTGTCAAATGGCTGGAATAGAAGAGCACAGCCATCAGAGAGCTTCACTTCACGGCAGCTGGCGGCCACCCCAGGCACTGAGACACCCCAGGCCTTGGAGCGCCTGGGAGCATCTCGCCTCTCCTTCTCACTCCGCCTCTACCCTGCCTGTCCCTGAGGCCTCCTGTCGCCCTGTCACTGAGGTCCACGCCCTTCTCCATGCACTGATGGCCCACATCCTGGATGCGCATTTGGGTTTGTATGTGGAGTTCCCTGCCAAACACCAGCTCTTGAGGCAGAGATTCTTCCTCCAGCCGCTCCCAGGTGGAGCAGAGTGGCCACAGGCCTTGCCGCCATGCGGTGAGTCAACAGCGTTGCTGGGAACGGTTCCAATTCAAAAACAGCTGTGAAGCCTATCAGGAGCAGTGACTCCTCCCCCAGGTCCGAGGTGAATGGAGTTGAGGGGGAAAACCAGCTCCACCCAAAGCCTGGGCCCTTGAAATTGTGAGGAGGGATTTCACGCTTTATCAACCAAAACTCAAAACAGAAAGCTGACTGCTTTACCATTTTCATTGGTCTTTATCTGCAAGAGGGTCTCTGACCCAGTGGCCCAGTGGAGCAGTCATGGTTTTGAATCAGGGGGCGTCCGGGTCTTGACTAGTCTCCTCCGTGTCAGCAGGTGCACCACCGGCACCTCCTCAGGAGGCCCACCCATCCCAGCAATGCCTCCTCTGCAGGAGTCCCCAGACCACACAGAACTTTCTGGCTAGAGCTCTCTCCATGAACCAATGAGCACGTACAGAGAGATGATTTCTCCATAAAAAGACAATCTCCAAAAAGATGACCCTGACTGCAGAGAAGTGAGGAGGTCTGGCCTCATGTGCTGTCACCTTCTCATCTCATGCTCACATATCTACAACCCTGTCCTGAAATCAGTGGCACTCCCCAGAAGGTTCTGGAGCAGGCACAGCCTGGCGAGCACCGAGGACCCAGTGGGGACGTGGCTTTCCTGAGGCCCCTTGTGGAGGGGTGGCTCCAGAACAGAGGCAGTGGCACTGGACTTTTATTCCCTGTGCTGTGTGCTGCTGCCACTGCCAGGCTTGACCCATGCTTGTGTGAGTCTCCCCAAACCCTATGAGGTGTCGTTACCACCTCCCCAGATGAAAACGTGAAACTGGGCAGTCCTCGTGACTCCCAGGAGCATCCCAGCTGACAGCGCGAGTTGGGACCGGAACCTGGAGCCCAGCCGGGCACATCCTCGCTCCTCGGCACCTCGAGATGATACCCCACTCACACGCAAGGTGGCCGGGCAAGGCATGCTCACACACGCAAGCCCAGAAACTTCCTAATGTCCTCCAAAATCACGTCCAGCTTCTAAGTTGCCATGTCGCTGTTTTACTTAGAAAACAGAAATACTCCAAGTCGGCTATAAATGGATACTCTGCTTTAGAAAACTGTTTCCCACTTATCTCCAATGATAAAACACACACGTTCCTGTGGACTGAGCAGGCCCAGGTGGGAGCCTCTTCCTGTGAGGCCGCCAGCTGCTGCACCTGCTGGTTAGGCAGGCAGACTGCCCTTTGCTCCCCGAGCTCCTACCACGAGGGACACTCCAGGGACGACAGAGCAGAGACCTCCGGGCAGCTCCCCTGTGGCGCTCGCTGCACTCCCTTCATGTGAAGACCAGCCTCCTGGCACAGGCCTACCCCAGTGAGCAGATGGGGGGTGGCTCTCGAAACCCCCTTCTCAGCCTGTACTGGAATCTCTCCTGGAGGGCACTGCCTCAGTTCACAGTCAGGAAGGCTAACCAGCGTTGCAGGGCAGGCAGCAGACGCCCTCGCCCGGCCCCTCCCAACCAGGTGTGCCTTGTATGGAGCCACATGTGGGCCAGTGGGCTGAGTGAGTCTCTTGGACCCTCCCCTCACGCCAGGTGTTGCAGACTGTTCCCAAGTACCTGTTCCGGGGAGATCTCGGTGTGGGTCACAGGCAGGATCTATGAGAGCAAAGACACAAAAGAAGTGAGGGACATTTCTTGGACTGGGCACTGCCTGCTCCTCGGGTGCTATGGTGTCGGGGACGCAGGCCAGTCCTGGGCTGCTCGCCCCAACCCAGCTGCCTGGGGGTATGGGGGAGCCCAAGATGCTGCTGAGGCTCAGGTCAGGGTCTGTGCTGGGCTGGGCTCCACCAGAAGGCTGCCTTGAGAGGGTGTGGAGGCTCTGGGTGGGGACAGGCTCTGAGATGGGTGGGGCCCCTCACGGACCATCACAGTGGCGATGATGGACAGCAGCGCGTCGCTGAAGCTGAGCATGCGATGGGAGTGCTGGATCCCATCGGCAGCATCCTCTTCCCTCGAGGACGTGAAGGAGTCTCCCCCTACATCAAGGGCCGACTCTGGGGTCCGGGACCCAGACATGGCGAGGCCTAGGAAGAAGCACAGTTCTGAGCATGCGGGGTCCTTCTGGGGGTCTGCCCCGTCAGCTTCAGGCACGATGCAGGCTGGGGCAGGGCCTGGGAGGAGGGACGCCCTCCCTGGTGGGAGCTTGGTAGGGGCTGAAAGAACCTGCCCTCAGGGGTGGGAAGTTTCCCTGACACTGTATCTTCTCCCAGTGAGCCCGCTGTATTTCCACCCTCATGGAAGAGCGCCACGTCACAGCTGAGCACTGTGATTGGGGAGACACACTCTTGCCTCAGTTTCCCCTCTAGAGATGAGAGGCAAGAGAAGGCACATATGACACATGGCAGGTGTTCTACACACCGTGTCACCAGGGAAGGGGCCTAATACCCTTGACCCTAACCCCTGATACTGCGCTGTTAGATGCTCATCCTAAATGTGGGAAGCTCTGTAGGCCCGCGTCCTAGAGGACTGTGCTAAACGTCCCTCCTCCCAAACCCCGCCCCACCCCTGCAGCAGAGCCATGCAGGGCTAGTGCCTGTCCATTTCCTGCATAGGAAACAGCCGCTCTGGCTGAGAATCTGCCAGCACCAGTGGATGGTGCTCTCGCTCCTCCTGCAGGTTACGGGTTCAGATGTTAGCCTGCCTGGGTGGCCAGGCCATGCACAGCCAGCAACGCCCCTCAGCGCAGAGCTCTCGGACATTGTAGTATCAGAGATGGGTCTGGGAAGACAAGAGAGATGCCAGCTAACAGGGTTTCTGGGAAGAAGAGACCCTGGCGCCTCTGAGAAACGGAGCTCAGGCGTGGCCGGGGCAGTCGGAGGCACCACGGCCGGAACTCTGGCTGCACAGGGCACCTCTGTGGGCTTTGGATTCTACCCGGAGCTGGTGAGTCACAGTCAGAGTGGCCCCATCCACAGAGCCTGCTGGGCTCCGCTGGGGAAGAGCTGGGGGCAGTGGACGCAGCATCCACAGGTCAGGGAAGGCACCTTAGACCGCCCAGTGGAGGAGCTCGGGGCAGATGGATGTGGTGTCTATAGGTCAGGGAAGAGGTCGGGGTTGGGGGTGGAGCCCAGAGTTACCAGCAAACGCTATCATAGAGGATGAGATGGCTGGAGATGGTGGAGAGAAGGGACCGTGGCAGAGATGTACCGTGGACAGGGGTTGGCAGAGGGAGTGGCACCTGGGAAGGAGCAGACGGATGTCCAGAGTGCAGGACAACGGAGGCTCACAGCTGTTCAGGGGCAGAGGCCTTCGTCAGGACAGGTGGTCGAATGGTAAACCTCCCAAGATGAGGGAAGATGGGAGTGGGAAGGGTCCCGGGTTTCACTGTGAAGAGGATGCTGTTGACCCTGGCAAAGCAGCTGGAAGTGGGTGGGGAGGCCCAGTAGAGTGAGCAGGGCAGAAGATGCAGCTGTGCCACAGTCTCTGGAGACAACAGGAGTTAACAAAGCTGCAATGCGTGTGCCCTAGAGGTGGCAAGTCCCTTTCCAGGTGTGGTCTCAGGTGTGTACACAAGGAAATTGGGACGTACTGGATCTGCCCGGGAACATGGATTATTTTAACAACAAAAGTCCACAATATTCTGGTTGACTCCCAGGGAACAAATGATCATACGTGAACTGGCACAAGGAGCCATGGACTGAAAGTCTGTGTCCCTAAGGCTCATGTGTTGAAGCCCTAGCCCAATGGGAAGTGATCAGGATTATATGAGCTCATGAGCATGGGGCCCCCATGATGGGATTAACGCCTTTATGAGAAAAGAAAGAGAACAGAGATGCCCCTCCTCCACTGTGTGAGCACACAGCCAGATGCAGGCCAGGAAGCCGGCCCTCGAGGGAACCAAACTGGCCACCCCCTTGACCTCAGACTTAGCCTCCAGAACAGTGAGAAATCAATTCCTGTTGTTGAAGGCCGCCCCACTGCCCCTGCAGCATTTTGTTATGGCAGCTGAGCTGACTAAGACAGGAAGTGAAAACAGATGAACTACGTCTATGTGCATAAAACAGAAACACAATGTGGAGAGGAATAAACCAAGTTGCGGAAAGATACACACAGTATTGTACCATTTATGTAAACGTTTGAAACACACAAAACCCACCATCTATCTTCCTCATGATTACACACACACAGTAAGAACACAAAAGCACAAGTAAGAAGAGCACTCACAACATTAGGACAGCACTGCAGGGGCCGAGGCAGGGCGGGGCGAAGACGGGGGTGGGGACGCGGCCTTAACTTTTAGCTGTACCTCAACCTTATTTCTCACTTTAAAGTTTACACGCAATAAAAATCATTCCTTCTGGTGACAGTTCTATGACTTTTTGAGAAATAAGTATGTAACCACAACCACACTCACAAGGCAGTTCCCCAAGCAGACGCTTTGTGGTCAAGCCTTCCTCCACTCCAAACCCCGGCCACCGCTCACGTTTTCTGCTACTTCACTTTGCCTTTCCCAGGTGGTCCCATAGAAGGACTTGTACTCATGGAGGCTTTCATCTGGCTTTCACACAGCACGATGCATGTGAGATTCCGCCATGTTTTGGGAGTGTCAACAACATGTTTTCACTGCTGTGTAGTTAATTCCATCGCACGAATGTGCCTGTTCATCCACTCACCAGCTGGGAAATGCTAGCTGCTTCCACTTCCTGACGGTTTTGAATAAAGCCACTATAAATATTTGCACACAGGTATTTGAGTAAACATGTTTTTATTTCTCTTGGGTAAAGACCTCAGAATGGGTCTGCTGAGTCATGTGGTTGACAAGTAAAAATGGCAAGTAATAGGATATATTGGAGTATATGAGGAAGCCATTTTGTGTAAACCTAATTCGGCCTGACCTTGTCTTTCCAAAAGGGCCTGACTGAGGCCGTTGAGCATGCATTGTATATCTGCTTTAGATATTCCCTATGGCAAGAACAAAGGCCCTTGAGATAAAGGTGCAACTTCCCTCCCCCTCCCAACGTTGGCATCTCCTTAAGGATTAAGCATCTTTCCTTAGGTTAGAAACTGATTGCTGCGCTCACCTGTGACCGCCCAGAGACAATAGAATGGCCTCCTGCTACGCCCTCTGAGAGAGCAGACCCACTACCTGCTGTGTCCATCAAGTGCTGTGCAATCTTGTGACTATTGAGGGAGGGACATTTCAATCATATGTGAAACGTCCTGTATGGGGGTATATAACCACTCTGTATACCTCACTTCCTTGGTGCCTTTTCTTCCTTCGGGAAGAAAGGCCCTGGGCCATGGTCCTCAGATTTCAGCTCAGAATAAACTCACCCAAATTTTCATTTATAGATTGGTTATGGATTATTTTCGTCGACGTGGTAAACACACGTTTAACCTTATAGAAAACTTCCAAACCATGTACCAAGCAGCTGTACATTCTGCATTCCCACCAGCCATCTATGAGTTGCAACTGCTCCTCATCCTCTCCAGCACTTGGTTTGGCAGGATTTTAAAAAAAGTTAATTTCACTTTAGCTCTACTAATAGATGCGTAGTGTTATTGCATGTTTTAATTTGCATTTCCCTAGGGACTAATTGGGCATTTTCATGCCCCTGCTTTTTATCTGTATATCGTTTGCGGCAAAGTGTCTGTTAAAGTCTTTTGTTCACCTTTTTTCGGGGGGGGGGGGGTTATTTGCATTCTTACTCAGTTTTGAGAGTTCTTTATATATTCTGGTTAAAAATCCTTTGTTAGATTATGTAATTTCCAAATATTTTCTCAGTCTGTGGCTTGTCTTTCATTTCTCTTACCAGTCTCTAGGAGAAGAAAAGTTTTAAGTCCAACTTATCAACTTTTATGGATCACTCTCTTGGTGTCATATCGAACAATGCTTTAACTCTAGTTCACAAAGATTTTCTGTTTTCTTCCAGAAGTTTAAAAAGTTTTAGGTGTACTTTAGGTCTATGATCGATTTTGAGTTCATTTTTATGTGACATGCAAGGTGCAGTCAAGTTTCCGTTTTTGTAGATGGATGACTGATTATTCCAAGACCACTTACTGAAGAGACTATCCTTTCTCCACTGAATTGCCTTTGCATCTTGGTCAAAAATTAACTGCCCATATCTGAGTAGGGCTATCTTGGGAATATCTGTTCTGCCCCACTGACTACACACCCGTCCTTCCCCAGTATCACACCATCTGGATCACAGCTTCACAGCAAGTCTTGCTATTTGGTGGACTGAGCCCTCTGACTTTTTCTTCTTCTTCAAAATGGTTTTGATTCTTCTAGCTCCTTTGCTTTCCCTCACACGTTCCTGCTTGTAGGGCCCCTTTCACAGCTCCTCTAGACAGAAGGATGGGGGTTTCTCTTAAGAGTTTTTGCTGCCTGCGCAGCAACCCACACAGCACAGCCCATAACTGGGAACTGGCTGACGGTAACAGCCACGAAAGAAAGAGGACTGAAAGAATGGAAAACTCACACTGTGGGTCACTGCCCCAAGTTTCGATTCTCCTTCCCAATCTATCAGCATTTATACACTTTTCCTTTCAATATTTTCTCCAGAGTCTTTACCTGTAATCAGCAGGAGAAAGAGCCTGGAGGGGGCTTGGCCAGCACTGGACTCTCACACTTCTCAAAAGGGAAGGAGAGAGACAAGAAGAGAGAGCAGAGGAAGGGTGGGAGAGAAAAGGAATGCATTCTGACAAAAATAAGACAAAAGGAGCAGGTGTTTCTTCAGGCACTGATTAATTTTGCGAAATGGATGTCTGTTACATTGTCTTCTAGACTTTTTGTATGTTTAAGTTTTTTCAATTAAACTTTATTTTTAAAAAGTCAGTAAATATTGAATACAGACACAAAAATCCTCAACAAAATGTTAACAAATGGAATCCAGCAACATATAAAAAGGATTACACACCATGACCAAGTGGGATTATTCCAAGAGTGCAAGGTTGGTTTAAAATCAAAAGTTAATTACTGCAATATACCATATCAACGGAATAAAAGACAAAACTACACAATCATCTCAATAGATGCAAAACGGCATTTGACAAAATCCAACACTCTTCATGATAGAAACAGTCAACAAACTAGGAATGGAAGGAAACTTCCTCAACCTGATAAAGGGCATCTATGGAAGCCCACAGCTAACATCACACTCCATGGTGAAAGACTGAAGCCTTCCTCCTAAGATCAGGGACAAGATGAGGGTGTTTGCTCTTCAGCACTGTCCTGGAGATTCTAGCCAGGGCAACTAGGCCAGAAAATTAGACAGAAGGCATACAGATGGGACAAGAAGATGTAAAATCATCTCTATTTGCAGATGGTGTGATTCTGCATATAGAGAATCTTAAGGAATCCATACAAAATACTATTAGAACTAATAACTGAGTTCAGCAAGGTTGCAGGAAACAAGGTCAATATACAAAAAGTAACTGCATTTTTTTTTTCTTTAAAGATTGGCACCTGAGCTAACATCTGTTGCCAATCTTTTTTTTTAATTCTTTTCCCCAAAGCCCCCCAGTACATAGCTGTATATTCTAGCTGTAGGTCCTTCTGGTTCTGCTATGTGGGACACTGCCTCAGCGTGGCTTGATGAGTGGTGCTAGGTTCACGCCCAGGATCCAAACTGGTGAAACCCCGGGCCACCGAAGCAGAGCATGCGAACTTACCCACTTGGCCATGGGGCCAGCCCCCAACTGCATTTCTATACACTAGCAATAACCAATCTGAGACTAAGTTTAAGAAAACAATTAGATTTATAACAGCATCAAAAATACTTAGGAACAAATTTAACAAAGGAAATACAAAACATTGTTGAAAGAAATTAAAGAACACCTAAATAAAAGGAAAGACGTCCTTGGTTAATGGATTGGAAGACAATATTGTTAAGATGGCAATGCTTCCCAAATTGATGCACCGATTCAATGCAATCCCTATCAAAATTCCTCCTATGCAGAAATTGACAAGCTGACCCTAAAATTCATATGGAAATTTAAGGAACCCTTGGCTATTTAAAGTTTAGCCAAAACAATCTTGAAAAAGAAGAGTTGGAGGACTCGCACTTCTCAATTTCAAAACTTAGTACAAAGCTATGGTAATCAAGACAGTGCAGTACTGGCATAAATATAGACATACAGATCAATGGAAGAGAACCGAGAGTTCAGAAGTAAACCACTACATTTATGGTCAACTGATTTTTGGTAAGGGTATCAAGACCATTTAATGGGGAAGGAATAGTCTTTTCAACAAATGGTGCTGGGACAACTGGATATCCACGTGCAAAAGAATGAAGTTGGATCCTACCTCATACCACACACAAAAATTAATTTAAAATGGATCAAAGACTCAAATTTAAGAGCTAAAACATCGGAGAAACTATCCAGGGCCTTGCATTTGGCAAAGAATTCTTTTTTTTTTTTTCCCTTTTTCTCCCCAAAGCTCCCCCGGTACATAGTTGTATAGTCTTCGTTGTGGGTCCTTCTAGTTGTGGCATGTAGGATGCTGTCTCAGCGTGGTTTGATGAGCAGTGCCATGTCTGTGCCCAGGATTTGAACCAACGAAACACTGGGCCGCCTGCAGCAGAGCGCGTGAACTTAACCACTCGGCCACGGGGCCAGCGCCATGGCAAAGAATTCTTAATATGACACCAAAAGCACAAGCAACAATAAAAATTCATTAGAGTTCATCAACATTTTAACTTTTGTGTTTCAAAGGACATTATTAAGAAAGCAAAAAGACAATCCACAGAATGGAAGAAAATATTTGCAAATCATTTCTCATAAGGGTCTAGCACCCAAAATATATAAAGACTCTTGCACCTCAATGATAAAAAGACAACTCAATTCAAAAAATGGGCAAAGGATATGAATAGACATTTCTCCAAAGAAGATAGACTATTAGCCAATAAGCACATGAAAAGATGTTCAACATCATTAAGCTGCATTAGGGAAAAGCAAATCAAAATCCTCAAGGATGGCTATAATAAAAATAAATCATAGACAATAACAAGTGTTGGTGAGGATGTGGGGAAACTGCAACCCTTGCGCACTGTTGGTGGGAGTGTAAAATGGTGCAGCTGCTGTGGAAAACAGTATGGAAGTTCCTAAAAAAATTAAACATAGAATTACCATATGGTCCAGCAGTCCCACTTCTGGGGATAAACTCAAAGAGTTGAAAGCAGGGACCTGAAGAGCTATTTGCACACCAATGTTCACAGCAACATCATTCACAACAGCCAAGAGGTGGGAGCAACCCAAGTGTGCGTCAATTAATGACTGTCTAAACAAGACGCGCTATATACAAACACACAAGGAATATCTTCAGCCTTAAAAAGGAAAGAAATTCTCACACGTTACAACATAGATGAACCTTGAGGACACCTATGCTAAGTGAAATAAGCCAGTCACAAAAGGACAGATGCTGTATGATCCCACTTAACGTGAGGTCTCTGGAGCAGTCAATTCACAGAGACAGAGAGGAGAGTGGTGGCTGGCAAGGGCTGGGCGGAGGAGGGAGAGATAGCAGTGATTAATAGGCAGTTCCAGTCTTGCAAGATGAACAGTTCTGCGGCTGGATGGTGATGATTGCATAACAATGTGAATGTAGTTAATGTCAGTGAACCGCACACTTAAGACCAGTTAAGATGTTAAATTTTGGTATGTGTATTCTACCCTGGTAGAAAAAAACCCCTAGTGCCTAGCAAGTAAGTGTTCAAAACATGTCAGCTACATGTTACCTTCATCATATATGAGTTTTAACTTAAGACCCATGGTAACGAAGGACTGAAAGCAGAGGAACGTGGAGTCGAGGGATGATTTTTCTTTTAAAGATGGAAGAGACTGAAGACTTAAAATCCTGATGGGAATGAGGAGAAGCCGAAAATTCATGTAACGGGAGACACCTGCAGGCTTGAGACCCCGGAGGGCATTATGCATCTTGCTGAGCATTAGAGGAAGTCACCCCACAGGGCAGGAAACACTCTGAGAGACACATCACGAGGCTGAGGGACACCGAGGATCCTGGAGAGACTGAGTTGAGAAAGCTCTCAGAATGGGAGATGCCAGAGCTGAGTGTGGAAATACTCATTACAAGATGATGACAACAAGAACAATAACTGACATTTATCAAGCATTTACTAAGTACCAAGCACTATTCCAAGTACTTTATATATACTATCTCTTTTAATTCTCAAACAGTGCTATGAGGATTATTGAAAGACAAAAAGGAACTGACTGTGTGTGTGTGTCACTGACTGTGGTTGAACTCAGTGTGCAGAAAATGCAAGGAGTTTGATACAGCTAGAGCACAGGGCTCGAAATGGGAGGGACACCCGAAGTAAGCTAGGACTAAATCACAAAGAGCCTTGGATGCCCGTTCAGGAGTCTGGAAATTATTGTGAAGATATTATATATATGTATGTATATATAAATAATAATATACAATATGTAATACATATATACTATATATACACAATATATATAAAATACGTAATATGTATTTTGTTTACATATGTCTATATATTCGGATACAAGTCCATCATCAGATATGTGATTTGCAAATATTTTTCTCCCCATCTGGGTGAAAATTTCATCCTCTCAACAGTATATATGTACTGTAAATTAACAGACTTTTTGGGCAGGTTTAGGTTTGTAGAAAATCTGAACAGAAAGTATAGAGTTCCCATATATCATTTCACCACTCCCCATCATTTCCCGTTATTAACATCTTACATTAGTGTGGCACAGTTGGCACTACTGATGAGCCAATACTGACACATTAAATTAAGTCCACAGTTTACATTAGGGTTCACTCTCTGTCCTGTTGTTTGTTGTACGATGTATGTACAATAATGTATGTACAATCTTGTTGTCTTGATGTATGATGACTTATATTCACCACCACAGTATCATACAAAATAGCTTCACCACCCTAAAAACCCCCTGTGCTCTATTCATCCCTCTATCTTCCCCACAACACCTGGCAACCACTGATCTTACTGTCTTCACAGTTTTGCCTTTTCCAGAATGTCATGTAGTTGGGATCACACAGTATGTAGCTTTTTCAGACTGGCCTCCTTCACTTAGCAACATGCATTTAAGGTTGCTCCATGCCTGTCTGTGGCTTGAAAGCTCATTTCTTTTTATCATTGAATAATATTCCAATTTACAGATGTACCACAGTTTACTCATTCACCTTGAAGGATATCTTCAACAATGTATTTTGAAGTTCTTAGCTTTTTCTCCTTCCCCAAAGCCCCAGTACATAGTTGTATATTCTAGTTGTAGGTCCTTCTAGTTCTTCTATGTGAGCCACTGTCACAGCATGGCTACTGATAGATGAGTGATGTGGTTCCACGCCAGGAAACTGAACCAGGTCCACCGAAGCAGTGACAGCACCGAACTCCAATCAAGAGGCCATCAGGGCAGGCTTTGAAGTTCTTAATTTTGATGAAGTGCAGTTTATCTATTCCTTTTATGGATTGTGCTTTGGTGTCATACCAAAAAAAATCTCATAGATTGTTTTCTAGAACTTTAATGCTTTTAGGTTTCACACTATATTTACCATCTATTTTGAGCTAATTTTTGTATATGATGCAAGGTATAGATTAACATTCTTTTTTAACATATGGATATCCAATTTTTCCAGCATCATTTCTTGAAGACTATCTTTTCTCCAATTACCTTTATTCCTTTGTCAAAAATCAATTGGCTGTATATATACTCATGGGCCAATATGGACTCTCTATTCACTCCATTACTCTACTTTTCTATCTTTATACTACCACCACAGTATTCTGATTACTGTGGCTTCATTGTAAGTACTGAAGTTAGGCAAGATAAGCCATTCAAATTTGTCCTTCTTTAAGCTTGTTTTGGCTATTCTAGATCCTTTACAGTTCCAAATGAATTTTAGAATCCATTCATCAATTTTTATAAAAGTCTGCTGGGATTTTGACTGGAATTGCATTGAATCTATAGATCAATTTGAGAATTGATGTCTTAATGATTCTTAATCTCCCAATTTATGAATATGGCATGTCTCCACTTATTAAGGTCTTTAATTTCTCTCAGCAAAGTTTTTTAGTTTTCAGTGCATAAATCTTGCATATCTTTTTTCAGATTTATCCCAAGTATTTAATATATTTTGATGCCATTGTTTTTTTTCTAATTTCAACTTCCAATATTTGTTGCCAGTTATGTAGAAATAATATAATTTACTTTTTGCATATTAGTCTTTTATCCTGCAACCTCGCTAAACTAACTTACTAGTTCCCGTAGCTCTTTTTGCAGATTCCATTTCACTTTTTACATGGAGCATGGTTCCCAGCCGAGGGCAGTCTGTCCCTTGGGGATGCTGGCAACGTCTGGAGATATTTTGCTTGTGACATTGGTGTGTGTTACTGGTGTCTAGGGGCAGGAGAGGGGTGCTGCGAGACACGTCACAGCGCACTGGACAGCACCACCCCACCCCAACTAGGAACTATCTGGCCCAAAGTGTCAACAGTGCCAAGGCTGGGGGTCTCGGCTGTAGACGACCATGCCATCTTCAAATAAGCAATTTTACTTCTTCCTTTTCAATCTGGAAACTTCCCATTTCTTTTTCTTGCCTCATCACACTGGTTAGAATTTCTAGTACAACGCTGAATAGAAGTGGTCAGACAACAGAGACTGGACAACTTTGGCTTGTTCCTGATCTTAGGGGAAAAGCATTTAGTCTTTCATTATTCCATATGCCAGCTATGGGTTTTTCGTAGACGCCCTTATTATGCTGAGGAAGTTTCATTTTATCTTCAGTTTGCTGACAGTTTTTTTTTTTTTAAATCAGGAATGGATATTTGATTTTGTCAAGTGCTTTCTCTATATGGACTGAGACGGTCCATTTGGTTTTCTTTTTGACTGTTAATAGTGTAAATTACACCGATCAGTGTTCAAATGCGAAGCCAAGTTTGCTTTCCTGGGATAAACCTCACTTGGCCATGCTGTACTACTCTTTTTATACTGTGTTGGGTTCAATTTGCTAAAAAACGTTTTAAAAGAATTTCTGCATCTATGACCGTCAGGGATACTAGTTTGTAGTTTTCTTTTCTCGTAATGTCTTTGTCAAATTTTGGTATCAGAATAACGTTGTCTTTATAGAATGAGCCGGGACATATTTCCTTCCTTCAATTTTCTTTAAGATTCTGTGTAGAATTGGTATTATTTTTCCTTAAATGTTCGGTGGAGTTCCCAGTGAAGTCATCAAGGTATGAAATTTTCTTTGAGGGAAAGTTTTCAACTACAATTTCAATGCTTTGACAGATACACAGCTAATCAGGTTACTACTTCTTCTCAAGGGAGCTTTGTAGTGTCTTTCAGGGAATTCATTCCTTTGGTCTAAGCAGCTGAATTTATGGGCATAAAGTTGTTCCTGTTTTGATTATCCTTTTAGCAATGATGTCATCACTCTCATTCATGATACTGTTAATTTGCCTTCTGTTTATTTCTTGTTCAATGTGGACAGAGATTTCTCTATTTTATAGCAAAGAATCAGCTTCTGGTTTCACTGATTTTCTCTATTGTTTTGTTTCCTATTCCATTGATTTCCACTCTGGTATTTATTACTTCCCTTCTTGTACTTATTTGGATTTCATTTGCTCTTATTTTTCTAATTTCTCAAGACGAATGCTTAAGTTATTCATTTGAGACCTCTCCTCTAGTAGTGCTTTAGCCACACTCCACAGATTTTGAAACGCTGCATTTTCATTTTCATTCAGTTCAAAATCCTAATTTCCGTTTTGACATATGGGTAATTGAAAAGTGAGTCATTCAGTTTCCAAATATTTGGATGATTTTCCAGATAACTGTTATTGATTTCTAACTTAATATCATTGTGGTCAGACAACACATTTGTTTCATAGCCCAAAATATGATCCATCTTGGTAAATGTTCCTTATATACTTGAAAATGTGTATTCTCCTGTAATTGTGTAGTGTTCTGTAAATGTCCATTAGGTCAAGTTGGCTGATGGTGTCACTCAACTCTATCATACCCTGGCGATCTTCTGGGTACTTGTTTTGTCATCTGTTGAGAAAGGAGTATTGACATCTCCACTACAATTGTGGGTTTCTCTATCTCTCCTTGCAGTTCTACTCGGTTTGGCCTGACGCATTTTAAAGCTTTATTATTAGGTGCAGAACTGCTTAGGATTGCTACATCTTTCTGATGCACCTACCCCACCATGATCCTCTTAAAAATTTCTGGTAAGACTTTGCTATGAAATCTACTACAGAGGAACAGGTTTGGGGATGAAGACCACACACTCAGCTTTAGACTTGTGTAGTACATGGGGTGAGACACCAAAAGACAGACGTCTAAGAGTTCTGGAGTGAAGTGTGGTCTGGAGACACAGGTTGGGGTTCAGGCAGTGTTACCAGAGCACCCAGCACAGCGCTCGGGGACAAAGGTGCTCCATAAATAGCTCTGAGATAAGAAGTCTGAGTAGACTCTCGTGTCAAAGGAATTACACTATTTAGAAATCTCCACCTGACCCTAGGTCATGCCAGTATAAATTCATGGCCTCCAATCTCGAATGAGCCCTCAAAGGCCAGCATGCTTTCTAGAGACTTGTCCACCAGGTTCTCCACAACAGCTACTTTAGATCCTTCCCACACTGCTTAAACCTTAGCTTTCTTACCTCTCTTCTCATCTCCAGCAGGTGTTTTCTTCTCCTTATTCACAGTGAAAGTAGAAGCCATCCGAGAATCCCTTCACTTTCATTCCTGTCGACACATAAAGCACGTGTACCTGCAACCTATTGTCCTTCCTTCCCTCGCGCTACAATGAAAAGTGCTTTTCCTGTGTCCAAAGCGAATACTTGCCCTGTGCTCTAGACGTCATTCCCCTCCTATCTTCTAGGGGACCGCACTTCACTGCTTTCCCTTCTGTACCAGCAAATCTTCTCTCTCCACTGGCTCCCTTCCATCAGCTTTAGGCTGCTCAAAAATCTCCCAAAGTAAAACATCTCAACACACATCATCACTCTAGTTCCCACACTTCCTTCTCCACAGCCAAACTTCCTGAGTTGCCTCCACTGACCCATCGCCACCTCTTCATGTCTTTATTTCTCCACTTATGATAATGTATAGCTTCTACCCCACCACGTCAATGAAACCATTCTGGGCAAGGCCACCAGCAATCTCGTTGTTGCCAAATCCAACACACATCTTTTAGTCCTTTTCCTACTTGACTTTTAAGTGGCATTTGACACTTTTAATTACCTTTTCCCCCCGGAAACAACCTCTTTCTGTGGCTCCCTAACATAATGCTGCCTTGGTTTTCTCCCTGCCTCCTGGCTGCTCCTTCTCCATATGCTGGTCTCCTCTCTGAAGGCTCTAACCTCTTCCTAACTACACTGTCCTCATTGGTGCTCTTCAGCCCTCAGAGAGTCAACCGCCATCTGTATGCTGAGACATCCAAATATCTGTCTCTAGCCTGGACTCTTTCTTGAGCTCCCAATCCTTATACTCCATTTACGAGACAAATGCACTGGTTGGAAAAGCCACGTGACTTGTGTGGAATTCTAGCTGTATCATTTATTGACGTTGGCCAAATAATGACATTGTTGACCATGGCTTCTCATAAAAAAAAAGGGGATTAACTGTATTGTGCCTTCTTCTTCAAGATACTCTGGGGTCATTAAAGGAATCACTATCTAAAAGGATGCTGTAGGGGCAGCCCATGGCCTAGTGCTTAAATTCAGCAAGCTCCATTTTGGCGGCTGGGGTTGGGTTCCCGGGCATGGACCTACAGGGTGGCCATGCTCTGGTGGCAACCCACATACAAAACAGAGGAAGACTGGCACAGATGTTAGCTCAGGGCGACGCTCACCAAAGCTCAGAGGAAGCTCATTGAAAATAAATAAGCAAATAAATAAATGAATCCTATGTCTAAAAAGTAAGTAAAAGGATGCTGTAAACAATACAGCACGGTACAAACAACGCCACTGATACTGTAAGAGCAACAACACGTCAGCCTGCCTGGACAGGGATTCTAAACGCCTGACGTTCCAGGAGGGGCAGGATGCCGACTGGGGCTTCCACATCCACTTTTCGGTTTGGGAACCAACGCTCCCCAGAAGGGGCTGCAACCTCGAACGCCGGCAGAGCCCGCCGGGCAACAGGAAGGGGCCGGAGGGTCGGAGCCTGGTGACACACGGGATCTGGCCCCAACGCTGCCAGATCTGATTTTTCTACAGAAGCTGGAAAACTGACTTTTGTACATTTTACGTTTTTCAGTCTCTTAGCGGCAACAAGTCATTAAGGAAAAGCCAAGCCACCAGGCGGACTCCACCACACCAACCACACTAGGGCGTCCGCGGCGCTGGCGAACGTATCCACCCAACGTCGCAGGGAATTTCGGCCGCTACAAGGCGGAACCGGACACTCGGCGGCCGCCCGCAGCCCCCAGCCAGGGGACGGGCTCCGCCGGGGCGGCGGCGCTCACTTACACCGGGCGCCCGAGAACCAGCCCCCGCAGGGGCGGCCTCCCGGGGGACGGTCCGAGCGGCCGGGACCGAGAATACCTGCGCGGGGGCCGCCGCCGCTGCTCCGCACGTCCTCGCCCGGTCCCCGGCGCCGGGGCCTCGACTGACAGAAGCTCGAGGGGATGGGCGGCACCGCGCACGCGCGACCCCCACCAGGGCACTGCGCACGCGCATTGCCGGCGCGGCGGAACTGAAGCGCCGGCGTCCTTCCGGCCGCGACGAGCCCCGCGCGCCTGCGTCACGCCGGCAAGGCGGAAGCGGTGCTGTCTGGAGTCGGCGGTTGCCGAGCGGAGCGGACGCGGCCAGACCCGAGCTGCCGCGCCGCGCCCGCTGGGGGCCGCCGCCATGTCGCTGCTGCAGTCTGCGCTGGACTTCCTGGCGGGCCCGGGCTCCCTGGGCGGCGCTGCCGGCCGCGACCAGACTGACTTCGTGGGGCAGACGGTGGAGCTGGGGGAGCTGCGGCTGCGGGTGCGGCGGGTCCTGGCCGAGGGTGAGGCCGGGGCAGGGGTCAGCGGGGCCGGGGGTGAGGGGTCACCGCCGGGGGAGGGTCACGGCCCAGGGGGAGGGTCATGGGCCGGGGGGAGGGTCAGGCGGGTCCAGGGTTGGGCACTTCCTTGTCAGAGGCGTGGCGTCAGGCTGGGGCGAGGCCGTCTTAGCAGCAGGTGTGGGACTGACCTGCGGTCGGGGAGGAGTGTAGCCCTGGGAAGGAGGTGGTGGGCAGGTGGGCGGCTGGGTTCCGGGCCACGGTGGGGGCGGAGGCTGGGGGACCAGAAGGCTGGAGTCTGGGGGCGCCCAGTGCGGCGGGTGGGTGTAAGCCGTGGCCCTACCTTTCACAGCCGGGACCGATGTGAGGCGGTGGGCCTGGGCGGGGCCTCTGGGTGTCGCGCTGTCTCTTCTCCGTTCTCGGGAGCTTGAGCGTGGCTGATGCGCACCTTGTTGAGGGTGCTTGCGGTCTCCCCTCCTGGGGTGTTGGGGTAGGCAGAGCTGTGTTTCCTAACCCCGCGTCCTCCTCTTACCGCCCGAGCGTTCCCCTGTAGTTTGTGAGTCCGTGTGATTACGTCAAGCCGAGCCAACAGTTGGGACCTGTACAGAGCCTTGCGGGTTGGACTGGTCGGTCACGGAGGAATTTCCGGATCGATCTTTAGGCACCTTTGTTTCCGCATGCTACTTCTAGCTTCCTGAACGTCCTGTCCCTTCCTGACACGAAATTTATCACCAGCCTCGATGCAGTCCCATTCTCTCCTCTGTGTTTTCCTTACATTTTGTCCAGTAGTGCCCGCAGGAGTATGTCAGGGTTTTTCTAGCTGTCGTGCTTACCAGCTAAACAGTTGGTTTTGGGGCTAGTGCTGAAACAGAGTTGTATTCCCGCATTAACACCTGATGAAGGAGTGCACACAGTGAAAGACTATACCTATCTGTGGTTGCTCTCAGGGCTGCAGGTTCAGCCTGTCACTGCAGCCACCCCTCCTGCCATCTCTGCTCAATTTGGGGTGGGAAGCGGGCTGACTGTTCTGATGTCCTCGTTCCCAAAGGTCTGGGGGGATCTGGCCACAGCATCATCACACACTTTTTCTCCACAGTGGTCAAAAACAAACAGATTTGAGGTATGATTTGGTGAGAAAACCCCAGGCTCCTCTTTCAGAGGTGGGGGCCAGTGCCTCTACTGATATTCTGAAATGTGGTATTCTCTCACATCTGTTAGAATGAGAGTTCCCCCGGTGACTTCATTTATTCTGAAAATACCAGACAATTAGAAATTCATAGTGGACAGTCGGTGGCTTCTGCCTTGCAGAGCTTAAGACACATGCTCCGATGACCGAAGGATCAGCAGTACAGGGGGATCCTCGGGTGGGAAGGGCAGTGGGGAGCATTCCGAGGGGTGAGAATGCACCCCTGCCGGGTGCAGGGGCAGTGCCAGGAGCCAGGAGGGGTAGTTGCACATGGCAGGTGGGTCATGTAAAGAAGGAAGCTCATGCCGGTCGCTTAAGGCCTAGAATGAAGAACAAGGAAATGTGACCAGCCACTGTGGTTGTGCAAAAGGACCTGTCACCAGTGTGATTATGAGCTGTAGATTTCCTCCTTTTAAGCTTAATAGGTGACTCGCAGCCTCAAATCTCCTGAAGCCTCTTTCTGAACTGAAACAGTAAGAAATCTGTAGGAAGTATTTCACATAAGATCGCAACCTCAGAACATAGGCTGTGGGAATTCAGGCTGTCTTGTATAAATATGGAGAACGTCCCCAAACCTAAACCCAACTCTGCTTACCCTTCCCTCCCCAGCCGGCCAAATGCTGGCCCTGAGTTTCCTCTCTTAGAGCATCACACACGTGGCATTGTATGGTTTGTGCTCTCTGCCGGCCAGCTTTGTGTTTAGAAGTTGATTCCCTTAATGCTGCAGTTTGCGTATCTGCTTACCTGCTGATGGACATTTGGGTTTCCATTTTGGGCTACTTATGAGTAAAGTCACCAAGAGCATTTTTTTTGCAAGTTTTTCTGTGGACACGTTTTTTCCTTTCTTTCGGGAAAAATACCTGGGAGTGGAATTGCTGGCTTGAGTTGGACGTTAAGTTTAACTTTATGTGAAACAGCCAAGCCCTTTCCACCGCCGCCATGCCAGTTTACATTCCCAACAACAACACGAGAGTTCCTGTTCCTCCACACCCTCACCAGCATTTGTTGTCGTGTGTTGTTTTGACTCTATCTGTCCTGTGGGTGTGCAGTGCTGTCTCCTTGTGGTTGAACTGGCATCTCCCTGAGGATGCTGGGAGCACTTCTTCACCTGCTTATTAGCCAGTCATGTGTCTTTTTTGTGTGTGAAATGTCTGTTCAAGTCTTTTTTCCATTTTTTATTGGGCAGGAGTTGTAGGAGTTTCTTACTGTACTGGGTACAAATCCTGTGTTTATATAATACTCACGCATGAAGAGGAGTCAGTCACAGGTGGGGTCACTGTCTTTCTGAACTGCTGTCCCCATCAGGCTGCCCTGGGGAGCGAGGGCTCGGCCTGGGCCGTTGACGTGTCTGTGCCCGTTTCCTAGTTCCAGAGCGTATGCAGTAAGATGACTGTCAACAGCGTGTCCTAGGAGTGCCCGGCATGTTGTTCCTTGATGTGTCTTATACATTGGTGTCCTTATTTTTCTTTAAACTTTTGATTTTGAGATAGTTGTAGATTTACATGCAGTTGTCAGAAATGATGCAGAGAGATCCAGATTCACTTTGCCTGTTTCCCTAAAGGTAACAACTTGAAAAACTAGTCAGTGTCACAACCAGGATCGTGACATTGATACAGCAAGATGCAGATGTTTCCATCCCCAGAAGGATCCCTCATGTCTTTTCATCACCCTGCCTACCTCGTTAACCCCTAGAAAGCACTAATGTGTTTTCCATCTCTCTAATTTTGTCATGTGAAGAATGCTGTATAAATGGAATCATACATTGTGTAGCCTTTCGGAATTGGCTTTTTTTTCACTCAGCATGATTCTCTGGAGATCCACCCAGGTTGTGTCCATAATTTCGTTTTTGTGCTGAAGAGCATCCCATGGTGTAGATATACCATAGTTTGTTTAACCATTCCCCCACGGAAGGACATTCGGGTTGTTTCCAGATGTTTTTGGCTGCTAGAAGTAAAGCTGCTGTACACGTTGGTGTGCGGGTTTTTGGGTGAAGATAAGTCTTCGTTTCTCTGGGATGAGTGCCCAGGAGTGCAGGTGCTGGGTCATATGCTAGTTGCATATTTCATTTTTTAGAAAACTGCCAACCTGTTTTCTAGAGTGGCTGTGGCATTTTACGTTCCACCAGCCTTGGATGGTGTCTTAGTCAGCTCAGCTGCCATAACAAAATACCACAGACTGGGTGGCGTAGACAACAGAAATTTATTTTCTGAGTTCTGGAGGCTCAAAGTCCAAGCTCAAGATGCCAGCAGTGGAGGTTTTTGGCGAGGCCCCTCCCCTCAGCCAGCAGGTGCACCGTCTCTGTGAGGTGTGGAGAAAGCAGCGCTGGTGTCTCTTCCTCTCCTTCTAAGGACCCCACTGCTGTTGGAGCAGGCCTTCACTGACCTCCTTTAACTTCGATTACCTCCCTCCCGACCCAGTCACTTTGCAGGTAGGGCTTCAGCACATGATGTCAGGGCACATGGCTGAGTCTGTAACACAGCGGTCCGGCTGCTCTGCGTCCTCACCAGCGATCTGAATTTTGTTTTTATTTGGTCATTCTAACAGGGGTGTAGTGGCGGCCTGTGTGGCTTTAACTTGCATTTCCCTAAAGGCTGATAGTGTGCTTATTTCCATCCTCTTGGGTGGAATGTGTCTTTTGTCTACTTTTTTTTTTTTAAGATTTTATTTTTTTTTGCTTTTTCTCCCCAAAGCCCCCCAGTACATAGTTGTATAGTCTTCGTTGTGGGTCCTTCTGGTTGTGGCATGTGGGACGCTGCCTCAGCGTGGTTTGATGAGCAGTGCCATGTCTGCGCCCAGGATTCAAACCAATGAAACCCTGGGCCGCCTGCAGCGGAGCGCGCAAACTTAACCACTCGGCCACGGGGCCAGCCCCTTTTGTCTACTTTTTAATTGCATGTTTTTTGTTGTGTTTTGAGAGTTCTTGATATGTTCTAGATACAAGTCCTCTCAGATTTGTGGTTTGCAAGTATTTTATCTCAGTCTGCAGCTTGTCTTTTTGTCTTCTAAACGGGTCTTTTGCAGACCCAAAGCTTTTAACATTGGTGAGTCTGCCTTACCCACTTTTCCTTGAGTGAATCCTGCTTTTACCGTCACGTCTGGGAACTCTTTGGCTAGCTCCAGATCATGAGGATTTTTCTCCCGCATTTTTTCTAAGAGGTTGTTTTTTTCTTTTAAAGATTGGCACCTGAGCTAACAACTGTTGCCCATCTTTTTTGTTTCCCCTGCTTTTTGTCCCCAAATCCCTTCAGTACATAGTTGTATGTTTTAGTTGTGGGTTCTTCTGGTTGTAGCACATGGGATGCCACCTCACCGTGGCCTGACAAGTGGTGCCATGTCCCTGCTCAGGATCCGAACCAGCGAAACCCTGGGCCGCTGAAATGGAGTGTGTGAACTTAACCACTCGGCCATGGGGCCAGCCCCTGAGTCTCATGGTTTTACATTTGTGCACTCTGAGTTAATTATTGTATAAGGGGTAAAGTTTAGATCCGAGTTCTTCTTTTCTTCCTTTTACGTCCAAATGTCCAGGTGCTGCAGCACCTTTTGTTGAGAACGCCACCCTCCTCCATGGGGTTGCTTTTCATCTTTGTCAGAAATCATTTGGATGTATTTGTGTGGCTTGATTTCTGGGATTTTTTCTGTTTGTTCCATTGATCTGAGTCTCTCCCTGCACTAGTACCACACGGTCTTGATTACTGTAGCAATGTAAAGTTCTGACATCTAGTATTCTCTTCTTCAGGTAGGAACAATTTCAAAAATGCGGAAACAAACACCTGTTTCCCTACCATCCAGAATTAATAAATATTAGCTTTTTTTGTTTAATTTTTAAATTTTATTTCTTTATTTTTTTGGGGGGAAGATTAGCCCTGAGCTAACCTCTGCTGCCAATCCCCCTCTTTTTGCTGAGGAAGACTGGCCCTGAGCTATCATCCGTGTCCATCTTCCTCCACTTTATATGTTGGACGCCTGCCACAGCATGGGTGCCAAGTGGTGCCATGTCCGCACCCGGGATCCGAACTGGTGAACCCCAGGCCACTGAAGTGGAACGTGCGAACTTAACCGCTGAGCCACGAGGCCGGTCCTGTCTTTTTAAAAAAATATCATATTTGGCTCCAGACCTTTTTAAAAATTTTAATTAAACATCACGGAGATTGTTGAAGGCTCTGCTGGCCTGCTGCTCCCTGGCTGATTTCCCTCTCTCTCTTCAGGCATGCCTCACCACCACGAATTTAGTGCATGTGCTCCCTGTTCATCTCCACTTGCTCTGTGTGTGTGTGTCCACAGACAACACATAATGCTGCTTTGGGGTGTTAAATATAAGTGTTGTTGTGTTTCATATCTGAAAACTGCCTTTCACTTAGGATTGTGTGGTCAGGGTCTGTTCGTTTGATTGCCCACTCTGTGTCAGGCGCTCTTCCAGGTGCTGGTTGGTGATACCCATGTAAACAGCATAGGTGAAATTTCTGCCTCGCCCAAGCTTACAGTCTGGTGGGAGAGACAGTAAACAGGTGTCTGTGAGTGTGGGACGCAGTGTCAGGTATCAAGAAGTGTTAGGGACAAGAAGAAGCCCCTCAGAGAAGTCAGGGAGAGCAGAGCCTGAGCACAGGGAGCGAGGGAGTCGGGCCAGCGTCCAGAGTCGGGGTGCCCTGTGGGGCTGTGTGAGTGGGAAGGCCCTGGGCAGGAATGGGCTTGGTGTGTTTGAGGGAGAGCACTCATGTGACAGTGGCTGCAGCTGAGAGAGCTGGGGGCTGTCGAGAGGCCAGGAGGCGGCTCAGGAGGACTTGGCCTTGCTTAGGAGCCTCTGGTTCTGGAGTTTTTGGTAGAGTCCTTGGGATTGTCTGTCTTTGCAGTCATATCATCTGCGAACAAGAACAGTTTTAGTTCTTCCTTTCTGATCTTTGAGCTCATGGTTTATTTTTCTAGCTTTCTTGCACTGATTAGGATCTCCAGTAAAATGTACTACAGCACCGAGAGAGACATCCTTGCCTTGTTCTTGATCTTAAAGAAAGCTCCGTTAAGTTTCATGTTTGCAGTAGCTTTTTGTAGTCGCCATTTCTCAGATTGAAGAAGTTCCCTTCATTCCTAGTTTGCTGAGGGTTTTTTTTATTCTACTATTTTAAAAAATGACGAGTGGGTTTTGCACGTTGACAGATGCTTTGTGTGTGTCTGCTGAGGTGGCCTCCTTTCCCTGTTATGTTAATGTCGCATACCACAGTGGTTGCTTTTTCACGTTGAACCAACCTTTGCATTCCTGGGCAAATCCGACTTGGTTCTCATGTACTGTCCTTATTATATACTGCCAGAATCATTGCTGGTATTTTCCTGAGGGTTTTTCATATCTGTGTTGTTGAGTGATTTTGATGTGTAATTGTGTCTTTATTGTCTTCTCTGGCCTTAAAAAATAGGCCAGGAGCCATTTTCTCCTCCTGTATCTTAAGATTTTGTACAAGATTGTTGTGCTTTCTTCCTTAATTGCTCACTAGAATTCACCAGTAAAGCCATCTGTTTTCTATTTCTAGTTTCTATTTCATGGATTTTCATTTATTTCCTTTTATCTATTTTTTCATATGGATTTGTTTATTATTTAATTTTTCTAACAGCTGTGTTGAGATAAAAATGAGATACACAAACCACATATGTGTATATGTCAGAACACTTTAAATATGTATAGTCCATATACACCTATGTAACTGTCACTATAATCAAGTGGTGAACATATCCATCACCTCTAAATTTTCCTCCTTTCCCCTTACAATCCTTTTCTTCTCCTCCTCCTGTCTTCCACCCCTAGGTAACCCCTGGTCAGCTTTCTGTTACTGTAGATTAGTTTGTGTTTTCTGGAGTTTTCTATAACTGAAATCATGCGTATACACAGTTTTTTCCTGGCTTTTTCCCAGCATGGTTGCTTTGGGAGTCATCTGTGCTGCTGCACATTAGCAGTAGTTTCATCCTGTTGTTGAGTGGTGTTCTGTGGGGGGTATTGGTTTGTCCATTCACTGTTGGTGGCCATGTGGGTTGCTTCCAGTTTGGGCAGTTATACATAAAGCTGTTATGAACCTTCATGTACAAGTCTGTGTGTGGGTGTGTACCTTCACTTTTCCTGGGCAAATACCCCATAGTTTGATGACATGGCCATGGAGTCAGCATGTGTTCAACTTTTTAAGAAATTGCCAAACTGTTTTCCACAGTGGTTGTAGCACTCTGTGTTCCCACAGCAATGTATAAGGTTTCAGTGGCTTCACATCCTGATCAGCACCAGGTGTGGTCAGTTTTGGAAATTTTAGATGTTCAGGTAGACGCACGTTAGCATCCTTATGGTTTGAATTTGCCTTTTCTTAATGGATAATGATGCTGAACGTCTTCTCGTGCTTACTTGCCACCTGTAGATCTTTAATGACGTGTCTTTTCATATATTTTGCCCATTAGAAGTTTTGTTGTTGTTATTGAATTTTGGGTTTTCTTTATATTTTCTTGATAGAAGTCCTTTATCAGGTATGTGATTTGCAAAGTCCAGGTAGTGGCTTGTCTTTACATCCTCTCAACAATGTAATTCAAAAACCAGAAGTTCTTTACTTAATGAAGTCCATTTACCATGTTTTTCATTTATGGATCATACTTTTGTTCTTATGTCTAAGAACTCTCAGCCTAACCCAGGCTATGTCGAAATACGATTGATTTTTGTATGTTGCTCTTACATCCCACAACCTTCCTGAGCTCATTTATTAGTTATAGGAGCTTTCTTGGGGTCGGTTTCACAAGATGGTCTATACAATCATGTCTACAGAGGAAAACATTTTTACTTGTTCCTTTTCAATCTGGATGCCCTTTCTTTCTTTTTGTTTCCCGACTGCACTGCCCGGGACTCCCAGTATGACGCTGAAGCACAGTGGTAGAGCAGACATCCTTGCCTTGTCCCTTCTCTTGGGGGAAAGCGCTCAGTCTTCCCCCAGTGAATGTAATGTTCACCGTGGGTCTTTCATAGATGCTCTTTATCAGGCTGGGCAAGGTCCCTTCTATTCCTAGTTTGCTGAGAGTCTTTAATTGCATGGTTTAATTTTCCACTGTTGGAAGCTAGGAAAAGCTAAGCAAATTAAACCGAAAAACAACAGAATGACACTGATTTTCAAATGTTAAACCAGCTCTACCTAGTCACAATGTGTTATCCATTTTTATGTATTGCTTTGCTAACATTTTATTTTATTTAATTTATAAAAATTATTTATTTACATTTTATTTATTATATATATTGATTTGCTAACATTTTATTTTATTTAGAATTAAGAATTTGTTGAGAATTCTTTGTTCATGTTCATGTGTGATATTAGCCTGTACTTTTAGTGTCTTTTCCTTTTGGGGGCATCAGGGCAGTGCTGTCCCCTTTTTTCTAGATGTTGGTAGTTTGTCTTCTGTCAGTCTCTCTCACTCTCTCTTGCTCTCTGATCAAGCTGTCTAGAATTTATCAATTTCATTTTTTTATTTTCAGAGAACTGGCTTTGGTTTTGTTGATTTCCTCCATATTTTCCCTTCAGTGATCTCTGTTCCTATGGTTATTTCCTTCCTGCCTCTGAAGCAAGATATTTAAAAGGCAGTACTATATAAATTGGAGCCATTATTTTTGTGGAAAATAAATTATTAGCCACAAATCCAGTTTGTATTTTAGTTAATAAAATCATTTTTAAAGCTTAATGTTAAATAAAATCATAGCACTGAACTGATACATGTATTTTTCTAATTTTCAGGAGGGTTTGCATTTGTATATGAAGCTCAAGATCTGGGAAGTGGCAGAGAGTATGCATTAAAGGTAATAAAGGATGACAACATTTTTATGGGGGCTTTTGGTTTCTTTTAAAGGGAATCTCTAAGTGATGGTGTTTTTAGAGGTTTGTCCCTGTTATTTAGTTTACGTTTCTTTGTTACAGTCTGTGTCTGTTTGTCCTATTTGTTTCTTCTGATGGTAAAGCCATCAGCAGTTTTAGAGGACTTTAAAGCTGTGGTTTCCAACTTTAGGGTGAGAACTCGGCGGGCTGCCTGGGGGAGAGACGTGTTCACCTCACAGTACCCAAACTGCCAGCATAGGGGTTCCACAAACGCCAGGAGTTTAAAAGCCTCTCGTGTAAATATGTGTCCACAGCGTATCTATAAGTCGGGGTCACAGAGGGTCAGTGGGGGGACGTCTGGACCACCTTGGGTGCTGGGTGGCCCCTTGTGGTTTAGTCCTGAGACATGGCAGACGGCCCGGCCGTGGCCGCGGGGTGCGGTGGACCTGTTCCTGGTGTGCAGCTCAGCTAGAAGGGAAGCACACTCACTTTGGCTTTGGGGATCAGAATGTGCACCCACATCTCTGCCAGTGTCTTCTCTCATTTTACTCTAGCCTATTTGGAGAAAAGGCTCCTATTTTTTAGTTTTTCTTGTGTCCTTGGATGATAAAGGACCATTTTCAAGGCTCTTTAACCTTCTGTCAAGTTTTTACACAGGTCAGATATTAAAATACAGTTAAGCAGGTCAAGCTCTTAGATGCATGCATTTTTCTTTTGGACTTGGAGTAGAAGGATCAACAGTCTTTAATCTTTTTTGTATGTTATTTCCCAATACAGAGACTATTGTCCAATGAAGAGGAAAAGAACAGAGCCATCATTCAGGAAGTTTGTTTCATGGTATCCTTTTCCCGGGACTCAGAGCCAGTGCCCTCACCTAGGGAGATCTGCGTCAAGCTGTGGTTCCAGCTGCCACAAGGCCACTCACATGTCCTTTTTGATGTGTTCAAATTGGCCTGGACTTACCTGTAGAGTGTTGCTAGTGAAAAGGAGTTTTCTTCCGTGTCCTTCACTCCCAGGGAGATAGCAGGAGCTTTTGGGGTGGGGCTGTTGTTCCTCCCAGGTCTCCATGCCCTGGGCTGGACCAGTGCCTGCTCCCCGCCCCGTCTTCCCCTTCACGAGCTGGCGCAGCCCACATCCTTGCAGGGCCCCTCGCCAGGCCTGGTTCCAGTGGGCCTCAGTGGCGCTTCTCATCTGCTGCCCTAGCCAGCCACTCACCCTGCCCAGAACTCCCAGCCACGGGTCCTGCACAGATGGTGTGTTGGGGGCTTTTCTTTCTTGCTCTCCACTGTGGCACCCGTTCTCCCCGAGCTGGGCTCTTGCCCTTTGCTGTCCGAATCTATTCTCTTTTGTCTCTCGAAGCTCTGCCCACTGTGAGCCTGCTGGCACCTAAGCCTGAGGGTACTCACCTTGCTGAGGCTCAGGTGGACCTGTTCACTCCTCACAGCCTCTCACATGCCACACTGCACCCTCTGCCTGCTGTCCTGCCTGGCTTATGGCCAGCCTGGTGGTGGTCTCCATCCTCACCTCCCCTCCCCTGCCCCCCTTCGACCTGCTCCCCCCCCCCATTGTTCTGCTCTGATGCACTGAGATCCCAAGGTAGTTTGATTCGGTGGTATGACTTTAGTGTCTTAATATCACATATGTATTTGTTTTTAAATGTGCACGCTTACGCATTCTCCTTTAACAAGATACCTGCAGAAAAAGCTTTCTGGCCATCCCAATATTGTCCAGTTTTGTTCTGCAGCTTCAATAGGAAAAGAAGAGTCGGACACTGGGCAGGCCGAGTTCCTGCTGCTCACCGAGCTCTGCAGAGGTGAAGCTCCTTTGGAGTTGGGGCCGTGGCTGTCTCACGTCTGAGCAGTCGTGAAGTATTCCCACCATCTTCTCTCCTGGGAAACGCGTTGGTTGTAATGGGAAGAGAGGGGCTGTCTGTCAGGCGAGGCTGGAGAGGTGGACTTGTGTGAGCCAGGCAACTGCCTTGGCCTCTGAGGGCACATGAGCTACTCAGGGTCACTCACAGTGTCTGTGTTCTTGCTGCAGAAGGAAGGAAGATTCCTTAGTCCATTGACAGGACTAGGGGGAGCTGCCTTCCAGAGAGTTCTAGAGGCAGAGTAGTCTGCATGAATGACCTTGGATGGTGCCCAGGGAGTGGAGGGGTCACACGTTGGTGCCTGGTTCCCGAGGCAAAGCTCAGTCTCTGTCTGCAGTGAAAGTAAGACCTGCCCCGTGGAGGCTTGGGGCATGTCCACACGCTGAACGTCTGCCCCATGCTTGGCACCGCTGTGGGCGACAGCAGTGAGCGAGGTAGAGAGCCTGCCCTCCTCCTGGAGTTCACTGTCTTCATAGGTAAGGCCAGATGGCTGGACTGTTAGAGAGAAAGGAGTGGGGACAGGACTTGCACAGCCCAGTGGGTGCAGAGACCTGGCCAGGAGGACTCAGAGCCACTGGATGTCGTCAGCAGAGTGTGCTTGTCCGTTGGTCCCCAGCAGTGTGTGTGGGGAGAGAGGAGCAGAGAAGACTGAGGCAGGCGACTCCCTGGGAGGGGTGCACCCCGAGCAGCTGGGCCAGTGAGCCCACAGACACGCTCCTCTGGGGGTCACTGCCGCCAGTGAGGAGCTGTCGTGGAGGGAGAGGTTGGGGACAGTGAGCTCAAGCACCCTGGGAGTAATCACACCGTAAAGAGGAGCAGAAAATGCTTACAGGGAGGGAGGGAGCGAGGGAGGGAGGTTGCAGTGCACCAGGGTGACAGACTGTCGTGGGGCGGGGTCTCCAATGGCGTGTGGAAGCCCTGGGCTCCCTGCGGGAGTGGGGTTGGGCACTGGGTGGGGCGTGGGGCGTACTCACTGCTCCTCCTCAGCCAGAGGTGAGGCCATGTAGGGGCCAGTTACCCAGCTCAGGTCTGGTGCTGCCATTCTTCCACGTAGTGGGTGTTTACTCTTATCGTTCTCAATTACAAAAGGACACATGAGTGTTGAAAAAACAGCAGTGTGTAGGTGCTTTTAAAACGAGTTTTCACAAAACATGCTTTTCTCTAGAAATGCTTGTTCCCTGGGCGTCTCTGTGTGTCGATGTGCTCACCTGTTCCTGCTTAAAGGCTCATGGTAGTCCGCAGATTGCCACCACGAGGTCCATCATCAGCACCCCCTCGTGACGTGTACCTCTTCTCCACCATGAGTGTTGGTGCACAGCCCTGCCCTGTGTCTGGTGTGAGCCTGGTAGAGGTGGCCCTGGGGGGCTGGGTCACCAAAGCAGAGACTACAGTGGGCAGGGCTCAGCGGGCCAGAACATGCAGGTCCAGAGCTGTGAATTCCCACTGTGTTAAACGTCGCAGAGGCAATGCGGTTACGTAAAAAACCCAAATGTCTTGGAGGTGTCGGGAGTCCATGTTGTCACCCCAAGCCATACGCCACCTTGAGAGCAGTTAGAATCTGCGACACGCTTACCAATAGTGTCTCTTGGCACTGCTGTGTGCAGGCACAGGGGTTCAGTGACTCATGCAGACAAAACAGATAGACTACAACCAGAGTCCAGAGTCAGCAGTCAGGTAGTTCCAAATGTTGGGGAGAAATGAGGCCAGGGAAAGGGGGTGCACATTAAATGGATTGAGCAGAGGTGGCTTCCTGGACCCTGATGTGTGAGCCAGGAGCTGAGGTAGGTGAAGGAGGGGCCCTCCCAGCCCAAGGAGCAGCATGTGCAAAGGTCCTAAGCCAGGGACAGAAAGGAGGCGTGTGGCTGGTGGCGGGGGCGGGGGGGTGAGCCTGGGGGGCACAGCAGGAGTAGTGAGTGCCAATCATGGGGCCTGTAGGTATGCTAACGACTTTGGTTCTGCATCGAGTTGGAGGGTGTGTGGAGCGCAGGAGCTCAGGGAGCCTGGGGCCTGGATCAGGCAGGGGGCAGTGTGGGGCCAAGGAGAGGGTGGGCTCTTGGAAGAGCTCGTGGCAGCACCATGCTTCACGATGACCAGGGTCAGAAGGGGTTGGGGGTACCAGGGTGTGGAGTGTGGCTACCTGGTGCTCAAGGCCTGAAAGTGGCTGTCCCTGGTGGACAACATGCGGTCATGGAGGAGCCAGTTGGTCCCCACCAGAGGGTCCTGGCTTCACTGGTCTGGGCCGGGGCCAGTCACAGAAGGACTGAGGTCCCTGGGCTCCAGAGGCCATGACATGGGGAGAGAGGCCCCAGAGCCTTGCTGTCCACGCCTGTGCTCCCAGCACACATTCCATCCCACGTGCGGTCTGGGCGTTCAGTGTGGAGTGTGCGGTTCCTGAGATTAGCTGTGTGTCACCTAGGGACACGCCGCCGTGGTTCCCTGGAGAGGTTGAAAGGTGTGCATGTCTGGGGTTTCTCCTGTAGCTCTGCCTCAGCCTGGCTCTGAGTGGTGAGGGGCTGGGGTGCCTTTCTTGACGACGGCCTTGCGTGTGTGCGCGGTGCAGGCCGAGCTCTGCGGGGCGCTCTGTAGCTGGAGTGCATCCCCGTGGTGATCACCCTACACTGCACTCCCCTCTGGGCGGGTTCTGGAGGTGTCGCTTCCTCCTCGAGGGGCTGCACGATGTAAGGCCTTGCCCCGTGCCTGCTGTGGAGAGACGGTGCCGTCCCCTGTGCTGGGCTCAGAGGGGCAGCAGGCGAGGCCGTGCGGCTGAGCTGGCCTGGGGTGGGTCTAGCATTTGTGGCTCCGAGGTGATGTGAATTTAATTGTTTCTTTTAGGACAGCTGGTGGAGTTTTTAAAGAAAGTTGAGTCTAAAGGTCCGCTCTCATGCGACACCATCCTGAAGATCTTCTATCAGACGTGCAGGGCGGTGCAGCACATGCACAGGCAGAAGCCACCCATCGTCCACAGAGACCTCAAGGTGCGCCTGCCCCCACTCACCTCCGCCTCCGGTCAGGGCGTCGGCGCTCCTGAGCAGTGAGCTGTGTGATGGCCTTACCACAGAGGTCGGAGAAGACCCACGTAGGAGTGTCTTAACATGGAAGTGGATTCCTCAGGGTTCCCGCCGTCTCCTGTGGTCAGGCTGTTGCCTCTCCCTGCATGGGGTGCCTGCAGGGGTGCCACCCTGGCACCCCACCCTACCGCCCTCCTGGCTCTGGGGGTTCTCAGTCTATAGTGCTCCTTTCCTTCCACCTTGTGGACCCGGGAGGAAAGCAACTGCTCCTCTGGGTCACTCTTGGTGCTGCACAGGTGTGGCAGTTGCTCGCTGGGGACTCTGCCGGGGGCCCAGAGCCACCCACTGCTGCCTGCATCCCTCAGGGGCGCATCCCACTGTGAGCAGTGCTGCGGAGGTGCTGGTGCACAGCAAGGCCTTCTGGGTTGGCTGTGCCATGGCAGCAAGGCCTTCCCCTGCAGTCCCTCTGGCCGACCGCACTTGGAGCTGCCCGTATCTGCATTGGGGGTGGTGGGCAGTGCCCCTCAGCAGTGCCCTTGCTGTTTCCTGATTGTAGCGAGGCTGGGTGTTTCTGCCCTGGTGTCATGGAGTCATTCCTGCTGCATTCTTCAGTTAACTCACTCTTTGTTTTTTGCCTGCTTTCTGTTTTTTTGTCTGTTGGATTATTCTTAATTGATTAGAGCTCCTCTTCTATTCTTACGACAGTCTTTTTAAAGTTATATGTGTTGCAAATGCCTTTCCTGGGTTATGGCCAAGTTTTTATTCCCTCATTGTGTCTCTGAGAAGCCCAAGACTTTGTGAAAAGTTATGCAGCATCCATGAAGGTGGTGCCCCTGCTCTGACCGTGTCTCGGGGTAGCAGCAGCCCCCCGTCCTAGTGGCTGGCACAGGTGGTTTTTGCTGAAGAATTTCAAAGCAGACCCCAGACCTCATGCCCTTTCACTCCCAGAGTCTTCTGTAAACCACTCTGGGAAAATAAAGATGTTTTCTTATATGACTGAAACACCATTATTGCCTCAGCAAAATTTAAAAATCCTTCAGTATTATCTCACATCCAGTGTGTGGCCAGCTTTCCCCAGTTTTCCCCAAGTGTGATGGCCCTTAAACCCTACTGATTTGGAGCAGCGCCCTCCCCTGGATGGGGCAGGGCAGCTATGGTTCCCCCTCTCGGGTTCAGCCCACGCCACCCTCCGGGGGTGGGGGGGCTCCTCCCTGGATGCCCTAAGAAGTGGGGAGGCACTAACATCTTGTCTGTGGGGGCGGTGTCCTCTGTCAGATTTGAACCTTGGTGAGCTTGATCTTTTTCCTTTGTCCCCTGAACCTGAGAGGCCTGGTTTCAGGCGAGCTGTTGGCAGGCTCCTCTACTACAGAATCCTGTGGGGTTAGGAACCACCTCCCTGGACGCTGAGCCTGCAGAGCTATGAGGGGCGTGTTGGGGAGGACATGGGCAGCTGTGGTCCTGTGATGGAAGGCCCTTCTCTGCCGCTGGTGACTGGTGGGTTTTACTTCTGGTTTACGTGTCAGGCATGTGTGTATGCGTTGTAGTGTTTTTAAGGCAAGTCAAAAACTAGAAGGACAAAATGAGTAAAGAAGCAGTATTTGTGAGCTTGGTGTGGATTTGACATCCTTGTCTTCTAAGAGCCCCGTGTGTGCCAGGGGACTATGGCAGCCGGCCCAGCACTTGGCCTCCATCCAGGTGTTCCCCTTGGTCTGTCCACAGGTGTCCTCGAGTAGTACTTTGTGGAGGGGCAGGCAGGATACAGGGGACAGCGGAGGCCATGGGGGCGTGTGGTCCTACTTGGGCTGTCCCGCTCCTCGTTCCTATCTGTGTGTCTGGCGTTTGGCTCAGTGTTAGTATTTTAAGGTTTGTCCGTCTTGTGTGGCCCACGCTTAGTGGAGCGAGTGTTGTAGGAGCACACTACATGTGGTTGATCCCTGCTTCTTGTGTTTGTGGCCAGCAGTGCTGCTCTGGGCCTCTGGACGTCCTTGTCCCGTGCTCTGGTCCTCGGACGCTTGCGTGCTCCATAGGACGTTAGAGAGTGTGTGTGTCTTTGCTGGGACTGTTCCCCCAGCAGCACATGGTGGTCCCTGTGTCCACGCCCTGTGGGCCCTCGGTGTTGGCAGACGTTTAATCGTGGGAGGTGGTATGGATGCATGTGTGTGGTTGGAGCTGCACTTTCCTCTTGTTAATGTAGTTGACCGTCGTCGTGTTTGTGGGAGCTTGGATTTCCTGCTCGGGATGTCCCTCTACAGCCTTTGCCTGGTTTTCCACCGCGTCATCTTTTCTTTCTTGTAGATGTGCTGTGCGGGTTGTGCGTGGCGAGCGTTTCTCCTCCGTGGCTTGTGTTTTCACTCGTGGTTCGTGTCTTTGATGAGGATGCCCTCTCTTTTCAGTGGAGTGTCTGTCAGCCGTCATCACGTCTGTGCTCCTGTCCTTTTGAGGACTCGTCACCCTCCGGCACGTTGTCCTGGAAGACGTGTGGTTGCCTTTGCGCTGGGGCAGGTCTTCCCCGTGGGGCCTTCTCTCTCCTCTCCCAGCTCTTGGGCTGCATGGCTGTCCTGTGCCTGCATCTGTGGCGCCACCTTGCCATGGGCATGGTGCTCGCCGGACCGTCCATTGCACCGTTGGTCGGTCCGGTGCCCCTCTGCCTCACTTGCCGGAGCTTCACAGTGTGGCTTGAATTTGGTTCTCAGGATCAGGGGCTCTTTTTGGCTCTTTTTGTCTCCACTAAATTTTTGATTCAGTTTTTCAGATTTAACCCAAAAAACTTTTGGGAATTTGATTGGACTTGCCTTGACTCTCCCTAGAGCAAGGATCAACAGGCTTTTTCTGTACAGGGCCAGACTTTAAACATTTTAGGCTTTTGGGCCATGCAGGCTCTGCCAGCTCTGCCGGGTGGCACGGAAGCAGCCATGGCCAGGAAGGCTGCCTGTGGACCTGTGTCATGAAGTATTGGCCTGTTTTGCTTTTTCCCAACCGCTGATGAGCACAGATGCTGCTCTTAGCCTGTGGGCCCTACAGAAGCCGGCAGGGGCTGGAGCGGTAGAGCGTGGACCCACACTGGAGGGATTGGGGCAGATTTGTGCCCTTTGTGTTAGGAGTGTGGTCTAGTTCCCTGTTTATTTTGGATTTTAAAAATTTTTCTCAGTTACATGCAGTTTCCTGAGTAGGAGGTCTTTTGTATATCTTTTGTTAGATTTCTTCCTAGGTTCTTGATCTGTTTGATAATTTCCAAGTGGTACGTTAATTTTTTTCATCTTCTAAGTGACATTTCTGAAGGCTTTCCTTGTATATCCCACATTATTATGGAGTTCTCTTTGACTGAATCATTCTTCCTTTTATTTTCTTAATTACCCATTTTTAAAGGTACCTGTACTGATTCTGGTCAGAAAGAAGTTAGACACTGCCTTTTTCCCCTGGCTGGAGGAGGGCCCTTGCTGCCCTTGCTGTGGCCCATCCTGCCCCTTGGGCTGCTCCCTGCCCAGCGGCCTTCCCGCCTGCGCTCACTCCCACTATGCTGTGCGGATCCCACAGCCCCCCACCCCCCCAGCTTGTGAGGACTGTCTTCTGGCATTTTGCAGGTTGAAAACTTGCTGCTTAGCAACCAGGGGACCATTAAGCTGTGTGACTTCGGCAGTGCCACGACCACATTGCACTACCCGGACTACAGCTGGAGTGCCCAGAAGCGGGCCCTGGTGGAGGACGAGGTGAGAAGTGGGACCTGGCCGCCGCATGCTGTATGCTCTCTTGGTCAAGCTCCTCAGCCGCTGGTACTCTGGGGCTGTGTGATGTGTCCCGTGAGCCCAGGCCAGCCACTGATGCCCACTCCTTGGGTCACTCGTGAGGCCAGCTCTGCTCCTGGAGCCAGTTGTCTTGTCAGACTGCCCTTGCAGCTCATTTGTGGGCAGGAAATAGCAGGTTGGAATGTCGCCTTGTGTGTCCATCACTCACCTTGTCCCAAACCTGCCTCTGAGTGTGTTAAAGCACTTTTTTTATTGCATTTTTTTAGGGTGGAAAAAACACATAAAATTTACCATTTTAACCATTTTTGAGTGTACAGTTCAGTGGCACTGAGCACACGCACATTGTGCAACTGTCACCACCATCCATCTCCAGAAATTTTTCATCATTCCAAATATGACTGTTTTGGTTTTTTTTTTAAATCACTTAAAAACATACCCTCAAGGGAGATTGGACGGCTCCAGAGGGAGACTGAGAGTGCGCTCTGGGCATGAGCAGACCACACCCACGTGTGACTGCTGGCCTTGAGGGAGGGGCCCTGCCTGGAAAGCCATGGAGCCACAGGCTCACAAAGGGGACCTGGGTCATGAAATAGTAGTCTCCTTTTGGTTTTTTCCCAACCCCTTAAAAACATGGAAGTGTGTGCTTTTCTACCCGTCACTTAGCCTTGAATAAACAGCTGCAGAAACCGCAAACAAGCAAAACCACATGAGATGGAAAAACAGCAAGGAAGGAAGGGTGGGTGGGTCCTGGCACTGAAGGCTGTAGAGGGCGAGTGCTGAGGGATGACGTGCTGTACAGAGGGGGAAGCCGGGATGGCCCTGTCGGAAGCTTGCACGGAGGTCAGGTTGGCACTGAGCACTTGCCCCCTCTTCAGGCGTCTGTGGACATCTATCTGCGTCGCACTCCAGACCAGAGGGAGGCACAGACCCCCTCCCCCATTGGCGCACAGCCATCCCTGACCCACTGCCTGTCCCCTGTGGCAGATGACATTCGTCCAGGGAAGGCTCTGTCCTCCCCACGAGCCCCATTAGTAAATTGGAGATGTGTGCCAGGTTGTCCCAAACCCAGTGAGTTCTCACTTTTACATCAGAGCATTTATCAGTCATTCCCAGGAAAGTGCCACCCATATTAGTGCTCCAAACCGAGCTTCTCTCCAAGTCGGCTGGCATAGCTTAGTGGTGTTGGAAGTGTGGCCATGGAGCAGAGGCTGGATTGGAGCACGGGAAGGAGCCTTGGTCCTTGCCAGGCCGCTGGTTTGTGTAGTTTTCTCACCACTTCCTGGGGCTCTGAGTCGTGTCCCCCTTGAGTAGTTTGAGCAGGCCCAGTTGTGCAGCTGTCCCCGCAGTCAGGTGCACAAGGCTTTGCGTTGTGGTCGATTCGCTTTTCCAGTCAGGGTGCAGTCCGCTTATCCTGTGGGGTGCGTGAGGACGGCCTGCCTCTCCCAGCCTTGCTGTTGCCCGGCAGTCCACCATGCAGCTGTAGCGGGAGTCCCTCACCTGTTGATTATTCACAAGGACTCAGTGCCCCTGTTCTCGTGGTTCATCATTCAGTATGTCAGGAATTATTTTGGTACTAAAGTGGCCCAGATGTGCTTCACGCTGGCTCCTGTATTCTTTGGCACACTCTCATCATTTTGGAGTACTTGTCCACTTTCTGGAACAGCAGGATGTACATGCCCTCTGTGGCCCCAGCATTGGCTGTTCCTCAGAGGAGACCAAGCTCTGGGCGCAGTAGTGTGCATCTGCCCTAGTGTCTGCATTTTCTGCAGACTGCACATACAGCCACATGCCTGCACAGTAGTGCACACGTACACGAATATCTACACATACATCCTTCTGTTAGAGGTCACGCATCCACGCTGACCCCTCCTCCAATCTGTCCCACAAGCTTCTCGCCCACATCTGCGTGTCCCTCTTTCTCAGCAACAGCCTGGCCCCAGCAGCATCAGTGCGTGCGTCCACCCCATTGGTCCTGCGCACATTCAGGAGTCCTAGGGTTACTAGAAAAGACAAATCTGAAAGGAATTCAGGATTTACTTGTAGTTCTTCTCCCAACCCCGCTGCCACCCAGACCAAGGACATGCTGTCGGCGGCTGTGCTGAGGAGTTCCTGGATCTGTTACCTCTCCTGCAGAGGGTTTTGTTACTCACTTGAAATAACAGGCGCACCTTGGAGATGGTGCAGGCTCGGTTCCTCACCACGACAGTAAAGCAGGTATCACAGTGAGATGAGTCCACAGTTTGTGGTTTCCTAGTGCATATAGAAGTTACGTTTACACTATCCTGTAGTCTAATAAGTGTGCAATAGCATTATGTCTGTAAAATGACATATATACCTTTACTAAACAGTACTTCATTGCTAGAATAAATGTGACACAGAGACACAAAGTGAGCAGATGCTGCTGGAAAAATGGCTCCAGTAGACTTGCTTGATTCAGGGCTGCCACAGACCTTCAATTTGGGAAACTGTGACATCTGCAGAACACAGTAAAACAGGGTGTGTTTGTACGTTTGGGTTTATCTTTTATTGTTTTGTCTTGTTTTTGAATTGACATTTACTTTTTGAGCAGTTCCAAGTTTACCGAGACTTGAGCTGAAGGCTGAGCCCCCACATCGCTGTGCCCCTCCGTCTCGCGTCCCCCAGGTCCCACCGCACGGTTCCTGCTTGTCTCTTGAGTCTCTTTCTCCAGAGACGAGCAGAGGGGTGTGTATTCCCCACTCCCTGTCTCTATGTTGTGCCCTTTCTCTTGGCTCCTGTTGACTCTTGTCACTGCAGACATCTCCTGAGTCGGTCCACAGGTGTTCACTGCAGTCGTTTTAGTTTCCTTCGTGACCACGTTGTAGTCTGTTGTGTGCAGCCCAGTGTCTCTAGCCAGTACCTTCTGCTCATGGTCAGGTGTGTGCCATGTCTTGCACAGACAGCAGCATGACAGACTGCCCTGTGCTGAGTAGCCTGTATGTGTGTCCTCATGTTGTCAGGTACAATCCTAGAAGTGCTGTTGCTGGGTTGAAGGGTCCATGCCACAGAAGTTTATCAGACACACACCAGTGCGGAACAGTCAGCATGCAACCTGGAGATTCTTCCCGTGTGGATGCCCCTATCGCCACCTCTGGGCCATGTGGTGCCCTGGCCTCCCTCCCTCCCAGTGCTCTGGGCAAATGCTACCTAGCTGAGCACTGCCATGTGGTTTTGCGAGGGCCTGCTCAAGGCCCCTGCCCGCTTTTGATGGGGTCTCGGGAGTCCCCAAGGACTTGCAGGAGTTACTGGCCTGTCTGCTCATGAGCCCTCGGTTGGTGCGGGGTCTCATGCGTGTGCTTGCCTGGCCTGTGGCTGACCTCTTCAGGGTGCTTGCTTGTGCAGAGCAGGCCTTCAGGCAGAGAGAGTTGATCACGCTCCCTGTCCTCCGAGGTCGGGCACTGTTTGTTCACTGTCCCCCTGAACACGCGGCCTGGGGTCAGCATTTGTGTGTTTGCCGTACCTTGAGACACACTTTCCCCGTGCCACATCCACTGGCTGCTCGTCTATCACATCCTGCCCTCTTGCGTGGTCTCAGGGCCCTCACGAAGGACTTGACCCAACAGGTAATGTTGGCTTAGTCTTCTCTCCTGTCACAGAAGTTTTTTTGTCTGCAAGGATTCGTCAGGAAGCTTCTTTAGGTCAGCACTTCCTTTCACGCACGCAGGTGGCTTGTGTGCGCCACTCCCACTAGGTTTCCCATTAGCGAGGCCCACTTCTCCTGGTGAAAGGGCCAGGATGCTGTGGTGCATCCTGTAGCGTGACTGCTTCAGCAAACACTGGAGGCCATAAGAGGTGGACGAGACAGTGACTCTGGAGTTGGGTGGCAGTGGGGGTCAGGATGGAGGGGAGCAGCCTAAGATCTTTGTGGAACACAGCGAGACATAAATGAGCACCGTCATAGATGTCCTGCAGTATATTTTGGAAAGTTGCAGGGCATCAATACAAAATAAAAAGTGCTGCTTGCATGTAACTTGTCCTGTGAAATGTGTGTCTTTTCTTCAGATCACCAGGAACACAACACCCATGTACAGGACGCCAGAAATTGTGGACTTGTACTCGAACTTCCCGATCAGCGAGAAGCAGGACATCTGGGTGAGGCCACATTGCCCTGGTGCCAGGCAGCCCTGCCTCATGGGCCCTCGGGCACAGGTTCCAGCTGCTGTGGCTCAGGGAGCCACGTTCCCCCTTCTTTGTTCTTTTTCCTTTAATTTTTTCTTTGTTTTCTGAGGGGGCAGTGGGTATCTCAGAGTGAGGGCTGGCGTCTGACACTCGGGGTGGGGTGGGGGGGGTCTCAGAGTGAGGGCTGGCATCTGATACTCGGGGCAGGGTGGGGGGGATCTCAGAGTGAGGGCTGGAGTCTGACACTCGGGGTTGGAGGGCATCTCAGAGTGAGGGGTTGGAGGGGTCTCAGGGTGAGGGCTGGGCTAGACGCCCAGGTGACCTTCCTCCTTTGCCTCTCCGAAACCTTGCCGCATTGACAGAGGGCAGTCCCTGTGTGAGGTGAGCGTCGTGCCTGGCTGTGCTCCTTCTGGGGTCTGCTGACCCTTCATTTAGCCCTGGGGTGTGGAGCTTGGGGAGTGCAGTGCCGGTGGCAGAGTGCTGCCCCTGCCCACTCCGAGGCATCCTTCAGCCTCCCTGGCCTCTCTGAGGGCAGGGACAGTGACACCTCAGCGTCAGAACACTCTGAGCCCCTGCACCTCCAGGCTCTTGGTCTAGGCTGTCAGGCCCGCGTCCAGTGCTGACCCTGCTGTGGACGTGAATCTCTGTTGGTAGGACCTGCACGCCAGAGCCTGTCTCAGTAATGGAGGCAACACCGGTGCTGTCCCACACTGCATCTCCCCTTTGCAAATCTCAGTCGACCCCAAGTGGGTGCCCTCAGCACATCCCAGCCCAAGAACATGCATGCACATGCACCCATGTGGGAGTTTAAAAGGTGAACCTGAAATTACATGCTCAGGTGTTGGCGGGAGGTCGTCAAGGTTCTCGCGTCTTGTTCCCATGGGTGGATGCTATGGCGGAATAGGCAGTGAGGAGAGGCCAGCCTTTGGTTTGGGGCCAGCTCTGTGGAAGCCTCAACTGGCCGTGGATTGGGTTCCTGCTTTGGTGGTCGTCTTATGCTTCTGCTGTCACTGAACAACATGGAGGTGGTGTCTTCCTCCACAGCCGCCCTGTCCTGGAGGGTGAGGCAGGCCCCAGCCACAGAGCCCTGATGCACAATGTAGAACTTTTCATTTTGAAGAACATTTTACCAGAAAATAAGAGATTGGAGTTCTTTACTACTCTGATCTCAGTAGTCCTCTGTGTCTCATGAGGGTGGAAGAGTGGGCTGGACATGAAGGGAGCACAGGGCGTGCTGTGGCCCCCTGTGCATGACTCAGACCAGGGTGTGGCCCAGCCACAGGCTCTGCCTGGACTGTGCCCTTGAGGATCCCTGTGTGGGGCAGCCCGGCCACTCCTCCGCCCTCCGCCCCCTCCATCCTGCCCCCACCTCTCCTTCCCGCAGGCTCTGGGCTGCATCTTGTACCTGCTGTGCTTTGGGCAGCACCCTTTTGAAGATGGGGCAAAACTTCGAATAGTCAACGGGAAGTACTCAATCCCTCCTAACGACACCCGCTACTCCGTGTTCCACGGCCTCATCCGTAAGTCCCCTGTGCAGGGACCACAGCATGCTGTCCCATCTGGGGTGGTGCTGCCTCCTGCCTGGCCCCTTGCGTGGCAGCCTCCCTGGTGTGGGCTTTCCCGTGGGGCCCCCAGCGGAGCAGCGCCCGTGAACTTACGGTGCTCTGACCACAGTGCTCTGAGTGGTTGCTTTTGATGACTTTGTTCCATTTTATTGTTGCTCTTTGTGTCTTCATTTTCTCACTTGCTTCTAAAATTAGTAATATAAGTAAAACAGAGGGCCTCAAGGGTCTGTCACCCCGGTGAGAGCAGGGCAGGCTGTCCGCTGGGCCCTGGGATGACACACATTGCCTCTGCTGTAGGCGCCATGCTGAAGGTCAACCCAGAGGAGCGGCTGTCCATCACGGAGCTGGTGAACCAGCTCCAGGAAATTGCAGCGGCCAGGAACGTGAACCCAAAGTCACCCATCACCGAGGTAGGGCCCCTCCAGGTGTTGCTTGTGGTCACACGGTCTTGGCATTGTGCCGAGGCCCCCATCTGCCCTAAAGCAGGTGGTGCAGCTCCGAGGAGGCTTCTGATCGTTGTGCAGCAAGGAGCCCCCATGCAGCCCGGGGGGATCTGAGTTCCCTGAGGATGGATCACCTGTTGGGAAGCATGCCGCCCTGTGGGCTCACAGGAGTCGGGGAGAGTAAAGCTGGGTGTGAGGCTGCCCGTGGTGACTCCCAGCATTTCTACCTTTGACAGATGCTTAGCACATGGGCCCATTCCCGTGTCTGGGGGCCCAGGGCAGGAGATGGAAATAGAGGCCTGATGCGTCAGACGGCGGCCATCAGTATGGGGAACGGAGACTATTGGGGGCAGGGGTAATGCGTCTGGCTCAGAGAGGAGGGCTGGGTGAGGAGATGGCCCCTGAGTAGTGTGACTCTGAGGCAGGTCCGCCTGCGGCTCCCACGTGGCCCTTCACAGAGAACATGTGCCCTCCAAGAGTGAGGCCTATGCATATGCTGCTGGGAGCTCTCCGGGGGCTGGCAGAGATGCTGATGGACAGGCTCAGGAGTATTCCCATCTCAGCACTTCTGGAGCCCGGACGTGTGGGTGCCGACGTTAAAGCCGTCTATAGCTTCTGCTCCAGGCCACGCGGGCAATACGCAGCAGACAGAACCCAGAGTGAGGACAGCAGGAGAGCCTGAAAGCCCAGGGTGGAGCCACTAAAAGCTGGGCTGTGTCGTGAACGAGAACTATGTGAAAGAGGAGTCGAACAGATCCAGAGGCTCAGGGGTCCGGGTGATATTTACCCACGTTACAAGGAATGACCGATCAGATGTTTTATTCCTCTCAGAAACTGACAAAAGAAGTAAATCAAACTGAGAACTCATGAAAAAAAGACATAGCTGATCTGTGAGACAGCCAGCAGAGTTTGTGTATCTCTGAGAGTCCATGGATGTTAGCACTGGCCTCCTGCTGGGTCACAGGGCAAGACGAGATTTCATCACGTTCCACAGAGTTGATGACAGTGTGCCTTACTTTCTGAGCTTTGTCATGAGTGATGAAACATTAACTCAATGACAAAAGTGTTTTTTAAAACTCCATAAAAACTGAAGCACACTTCCAACTCACTTAGGCAAAGAGGGACAGTGGATACCACGACTGTTGAGGACTGAGCACGGCTGAGGCTGGCACTTGAGCGGGGCTGGGCAGGAGGCCTGCAGCCCTGCTTCCAGCCTGGTCCCGACGTACCAGGGGTGCCAATCGGCTGTCCGAAGCTTTTGACGTCGAGGCTCCATCCAGCACTGGCCGCAGGCTCAGCTCCCGAAGGACGGTACCTCTCACTGTGTGCTGCCAACTGAGCTGGTAGGCCTGGGCGCAGTCGCCCTGCCCTGAGGATCTGCTCGCCCCAACAGTGCATTCGTCCTCCGCCGACGGCAGCGCATGGGCATGGTGGGCATGCCGTGAGCCTGGCCACGTGGGGCAGGTTCACAGCTGTGCCTCTGTCCCGGAGACTGGCCCAAGCGTCGCCAGTGGAGGATGCAATGGCTTCCACTGGACCATTTGGAGCCGGGGAATTCTTCCCTCTGGTTTTTAACAGACCAGGCAAGAGGGGAAGGTTCCTTGTAGTGAGCAGGCCTGGAGCTTGTGGTGCCATGTGCTGATGTCCTCCATGGCTAGGAGCGGTGTAGCCTGCAGTCGCTGTGAACCACTGTCACGAGACCTTCCTGATGGGGGCAGTGTGTGACCTCTTAGAGGTTGACTTCTTGTGCCTTGAATCTTTACAGCTCCTGGAGCAGAATGGAGGCTGTGGGAATGCTGCCCTGTCCCGAGGGCTGTCCCCTCCTGGGGGCCCGACAAGCAGCAGCTACAGTGGAGGTAAGTACCCTTGCGCTGTGCCCACCGTTCGTCCCCTGGGTTACCACACCCCTGCTGTGCTCTCGCGGGGCACCTGCCTCCTGCTCTCACAAGGCGTTTGGCCTGGCGGCAAGAGACAAGCTGCACCTTTGGGGTCTCTAGGACCACTCTCAGGTTCGTGATTCCCTGAAACTCACACAGCCTAGCAGAGCTGATGCTCAGGCCGGGGTTTAGGACGGGAAACTAGGAAAGAGGAGCAGACGCTAGCTTTCCCCTCCGGTGCTGTCAGGACGGCGCTGGTCCTCTGCAGCACTGTGTGAGAGCCGGGTGGGCCTGAGCCCTGGTGCCTGTTGTGCAGGGCTGTGGGGTGACCACACAGGCATCATTGCAGCCTGCACACAGGCATCATCATCGTGTGCAGCCACCTGGACTGTCGTGGGGGGGGGGTGGTGGGTTCTTGAGGCGCCAAGATAAGACCACAGCACATACATGTGCACACCACATGCGTGTGCTAGAGTGCTTGGCTGTGGCCAGGCTGGTCACTGCCTGGTGAAGGGCCAGTGTAAACATCACACCTGTGGAACACAGCCTCATCTCAGTGGTTGCCCAACGGCCCAAGAATGGCTGATCCTTTGTACCACCTGTGACCCAGCCATCCAGTGGCCCCTGTTGCTGCATTGGTCACAGAGACCACGGAAAAGACGTGGCAGACAACCCTGCAGCACAGACACCATGTGCGGGTCATGCTTCCCTGTTCACACTGACTGCTACCACCAGCGCTGCCTTTGCAGATTGCACCCTAGGGATCCTGGCACTTCAGGACCCTTCCATTGTCACCATCTGTTCTCGTTTGGGTGGCAGTCCTGCTCCCTGCAGACGGGGACTCCCAGCCTGGAGCACACCTGAGTTGTAGCCACACAGCCTTTTGGGGCCTGGCCTCTTCTTTGGCCTCCCTGCAGAGCCTCCCCCCAGTCATGCGTCTGTGGTCTCCACGTGCGCGGTGTTCCTTTGCCTTGCATGGAGGCTGTCTTGCCTTTGCTGGGTCTCAGCACGCATTTGTGTGACCATGGGGTCCCAGCTGGTGTCCAGCAAGTGCTGAAGGGAACTGGGCAAATGTCCTGGAGACGGGAATGAGGGCCACATGCACCCGGAGGTTCTGGCTCTCGTGGACGCTGTTCAGGTTTTGCCTTCATGAGAGTAGTCTGTGGTGCCTGGGCATGCACTTTGCCAGTGCTGGACAGGGTGGGGCTGCCCGCCAGGCTCATTCCTACGCCTAGACATGGAGCGCTGATGGTTGGGGTTAACAGGAAGTGTGGCTTGCTGCAGGCTCCTGTTGTCTAGACTCTGCCGTCTCTCTGGGAGTCGGCTCCCACGACGACCTGAGGCTTGTCTCTGCTTGCAGGCCTGGTGGTTGCCGAGTATGACCAGCCCTACGGTGGACTCCTGGACATCTTGCGTGGGGGCACTGAGCGCCTCTTCACAAACATCAAGGACACCTCCTCCAAGGTCATCCAGTCTGTCGCCAAGTGAGTGGAGGGCAGGTTCTAGGTGGCCGCATGAGGCTTCTTGGTGCTCTGGAGATTCTCCCACCTATAGGTGCTGCCCTGCCTCCACACCGGGCAGAACCTGCCTCATGGCCGTTGGTGAGCATGCGATGCTCACCCAGCCCCGCCCCTCTGCAGGCTTGGCCATCAGTTCTGTAGACTGTGGGTGGTCTTTGTGCTGCAGGGTGGCAGTGGCCCCAGCAGCCTTATTTCCACCCTGGTCTTGGAGGGTGCTTGGTGAGACAGTGGAGAAGCATGGGCACCGGGCCTGCGGGAGCCTCTGGAGCTGTGGGCCGGCATCACCCTCTCCCAGGAAGCCATGAGCCCTGGCCTTGGAGTCCCTCTCACTGTGATGGCACCCCTCACGTTGGCGCTGTGCCTCTTCCTTGGTGTGGAGTGAGTGGGGCAGTCATAGCCCACAGGGACACCTTGTTACCACTGTCTGTCTTGGATAAAACATCAGATCACTTGGACATGGGCCAGGTAGGTTTGAGTGTGTGGGTGAATGAAGTCGCAGTGAGTGGACTGTCGAAGGGAGCAGAGGTGGAGGCTGTCCTGTCCTCCTGGATGCCAGCCCATGGTCCCCATGGCCAAAAGTGCCGTGTCCTCTGAGGGTCTCGGCTTTGTCCAGGGATCTCCGTGCTGGGTGCCAATGAGCCCTCGCAGGCCCTGGTCTCCAGCACAGCCACCAGCGGCCAAGGTGTTGGTGTCGACATGAGGCAGTCACTCCTGTTCCAGCTGTTTCAGGAAACGGCTGCTGGAGCTGAGCTGCGATTATTGTTGACTTGTCACTTCCCCTCAGTCCAGGGGTCGGGACATGTGTCCTTTGCTGGCGATCACCTTGTCTTCCAAGTCGTGGGGGCTTCTTGGCCTCGCTTTCTTTGTTCTATTTTTTGTGCCGCGATCATCGTTTTGTGTCCACAATTGTTGGCAATACAGGTAAAGGCATGCGTTCTTGTGTATGAGCATGTGGACATGTGTGAGCACGTGTGTTGTGTGTGGGCATGAACGTGTGCGTGCACATGTGCATGTGTGAGCATGCTGCAATGTGTGTGCATGTGTGAGCAGGCTGTGGTTGTGAATATGTGTGTGCATGTGTGTGCGTTATGCTGTCTGGTAGGCTCCATGGCACTTGTGTGCTTTGTCTCTGATGTGACTTTACATAACAAGAACAAACTTGATTTTTGCCAAGTGCTGGGTGTCCCACGGAGCAGGGCATCTGCTTGCGTCTCTGTGGCCCTTTGTGACGTCCCAGGCCACGCCCCTTCAAAGGAAGCCTTTGTCCGTTTTTAATGCCCAGTTCTCCGGAGTCCTGTCCACTGAGACAGGAGCATTTGGGCAGGCTGTGTCTTGTGTTCTGGGTGTGAAGGCTGGAAGCGTGGGACAGGGTGTGGACAGAGGGTGCAAGGGCTTGGCCTACTGCCAGTGGCTGCTTGGCACTTATCTGTCGTCTGCGTGTGCTTTTCTGTCCGAGCTTCTGCAGGCAGGGTGACCTTGCCTGTGGGTGGTGTGCCATGGGGTACTGTGCGTATGTCTGTGCCTCAGGCTTCATGGGCCCCGTGGACCGTCCCCAGCACTTCCTGCCAACTGCGGTGTAGTCAGGGTGGTGGGTCAAACATCTCTACTCGTGTCCTCACATCCTCCCCCCAGCAAGTGATGTCTCGGGTGGATTCCGGGACTGGAGGGCTCTTGAATTGCAGCCCCCTGATGACACTCAACAGGCGATTCTTGGGCATAAGATAAGCTACTTAAAATTCATATATAAATTATGTAAAATTGCCTGCAGTATTTTGGAAAATAAGAATAGGGGGCAAACCCTATTATACATCAGTTTTTTTGGACATCAGTATTGTATTAGTATAAGTTAAGTGGTTAGTCTAGTGAATGACACACTTATGTGGGACCAGTATAAAACAAATGAAACGCTAAGTCTGAAAGAAGATAATGGATTAATTAGTGAATGGTACTAAGACCATGGATATTTATATGAAAAAAAAAATGGATCTCTATCTAATAGCAGCCAAATACATTAATTCTGGTTAGTTAAAAGATCTAATTGTGAAAAGCAATTTTCAAGGAAAAATTAATAAAATATAGAGGGACATTTTTACAGCACCAGAGTAAAAAAGATTTCTTGAATGTGACAAAATATATAAGTCGTGGAGGAAATGATTAATAAATTTAACTAACTTAAAAGAAAAATCCTCTTCCCCAAAAAAATATGTTTCTTTAAAGTAAGATATGGCACTGACGGGGAGTAAATATGCTCAAAGTATGTAACTGGCAAAGGGAATAGTATCCATTATGTACAGTGAATTATGAAAATTAATAGAAAAAAGTGAAAAATGCATAAAGGCAACTAACAGGACAAACTATGAATAAACTATGAAAAGATGCTCAGCTTCATTATTATTTTGTAGATCACATACAATTAGGTTCTGTTTTTGATCCACTCGGACAATTTCTGTCTTTTAATTGGTGCATTTAGACCATTGACGTTCAGAGTGATTAATGAAACAGCTGGATTAATATCTACCATAGATCATTACACTCAGAAGGATGGTTGATACAGTTGGATTAATAGCCACCATATTCATTCCCATGAAAGTGATTGTTGATACAGTTGGATTGATAGCCACCATATTCATTCCCATCAGAGTGGTGGTTGATACAGTTGGATTGATATCCACCATATTCATTCCCATCAGAGTGGTGGTTGATACAGTTGGATTGACAGCCACCATACTCATTACTATCAGAGTGGTTGGTACAGTTGGATTGATATCCACCATATTCATTCCCATGAAAGTGATTGTTGATACAGTTGGATTGATAGCCACCAGATTCATTCCCATCAGAGTGGTGGTTGATACAGTTGGATTGATAGCCACCATATTCATTCCCATCAGAGTGGTGGTTGATACAGTTGGATTGATAGCCACCATATTCATTCCCATCAGAGTGGTGGTTGATACAGTTGGATTGATATCCACCATATTCATTCCCATCAGAGTGGTGGTTGATACAGTTGGATTGACAGCCCCCATATTCATTACTATCAGAGTGGTTGGTACAGTTGGATTGATATCCACCATATTCATTCCCATGAAAGTGATTGTTGATACAGTTGGATTGATAGCCACCAGATTCATTCCCACAGAGTGGTGGTTGATACAGTGGGATTGATATCCACCATATTCATTACTATCAGAGTGGTGGTCGGTACAGTTGGATTGACAGCCACCATATTCATTACTGTCAGAGTGATTGTTGATACAGTTGGATTAATATCCACCATATTCATTACAGTTTTCTATTCCTTGACCTTTGTTCCTGTTTATTTTTTTCTATCCTTTTAATTGATCATTTTACATGATTCCGTTTTCTCTTCTTTCTTAGCCTATTAGTTATACTTTTTTTTTTTTGCTTTTTTCTCCTAGAGTTTGCAATATGCATTTACACCTAATCCATGTCCCCTTCTAATAGCACTATACTGCTTCACAGGTAGCGTGAGCACCTGAAATAACAAAATAATTCTAATTCTTCCCTCCTGTCCCTTGCGTCATGGCTTTCATTTCACTTACACATAAGCGTATGTGTATGTATGTGCATGTAATATGTACATAAGCATGCATATCAGATGCACTGTTGCCATTATTACTTTGAACACTGTTATCTGTAATATCAATTAAGAAGAAAAATAAAAGTTCATTTCACTTACACATAAGCGTATGTGTATGTATGTGCGTGTAATATGTACATAAGCATGCATATCAGATGCACTGTTGCCATTATTACTTTGAACACTGCTATCTGTAATATCAATTAAGAAGAAAAATAAAAGTTTTAAATTGACCTTCTCCTATTCCTTCGCTGACGCTCTTCCATTTTTTATGTCGATCCAGGTTTCCCATCTGTATCATTTTCCTTCTCTCTGAAGAACTTTTAACATTTCTTGAAGGCAGGTCTACTGGCTACAAATTTTGTCTGAGAAAGTCTTCATTTCTCCTTCACTTCTGGAGAGAATTTTGCAGGGTACAGAATTCCAGGCTGCTGGTCCTTCTCTCAACACTTTACGTATCTCACTGCACTCTCTCTTGCCTGCACGGTTTCTGAGAAGTCGCATGCAATTCTTAGCTTTGCTCCTCTGTGGGTAAGGTGTTTTTCCCTCTGGCTTCTTTCAGGAGTTTTTATCTTTGATTTTGTGTGGTTTGAGAGTGCTACGCCTGGGTGTAGCTTTTTTGGGCATTTATCCTGCTTGGTGTTCTCGGAGCTTCCTGGCTCTGTGGTTTGGTGACTGACATTAATTTGGGGAAATTCAGTCATTATGGTTTCAAATGTTTCTTCTCTTTGTCCTGTTCCACAACCTTCTGTGGTCATCCACAGTCCTTGCGTACTCTGTTCTGGTTCTTTCCAGTCTGTTCTCCTGGCTTTTTAGTTGTGGGGTTTCTCTCGAGATGTCCTCAAGCTCAGAGGTCCTTTGCTCAGCCGTCTCCAGTCTGACGAGTCCATCGGAGGCACTCTTCATTTCTGTTGCAGTTTTTCATCTCTAGCATTTCTTTTCGGTTCATTCTTAGGATTTCCACTCTCTGCTCACATTGCTCCTGTGCTCTGGCATGCCGTCTGCTTCTTCCATCAGAGCCCTTAGCATAGTAATCACAAGTGTCTTAAGTTCCTGGTCTGACGATTCCAGCGCCCCTGCCATGCCTGGTTCTGACGCTTGCTCTGTCTCTTCAAACTGCATTTCCTCACTTTTGTGTGCCTTATGATGTTTTCTTGGTAGCCAGACGTGATGTACCAGGTCAAAAAACTATCTTGCATTTTTGTCACCATCTCTCTTCAAAACCAGCTCCTAATGTCATACCTCTTTAGAGCAGAATAGCAGTAAGAGAGTTAAAACTCCTTTCTATTAGGTCTTTGCCTCCACCACTTGCAAGTTACAATTTCTCATCCACCTCTTATGTAGAATGTCGGCTCCACACACGTGCATGTGTGCACTTACGCAAGTACGTGCATGCACACTAACATGTACACATAGCACTCACACATGTAGTGGACACACACACGTGAGTGCACATGCACACTTACATATACCCACTTTCCCTCTGGGACTTGCTCCTGTTGAAGCTCTTGTGACTTAACTGTAGAAATTTCTGTAATAACCAGACACTCTTCTTTTTAATTCCAGTTATGCAAAGGGAGATTTGGACATATCTTACATCACATCCAGAATTGCTGGTATGTTTGCCAACTTTAACCATAAGGACACACTACGTAGCCCTATAACCCCCTAAGGACAACTGTAGCCATAAGGACTTTAGCCATAAGAACGCACTTCTGATTCTCCTTTCTGAGGACAGCTCCTGGGACACTGGCCCCCAGCACATCCCTTGCTGCAGTGTCAGGTGGGGTGCGAAGGGTGTGGCCTCTTCGGCAGCCACTTGCTCACCCAAGGTGTGGCCTGGGGCACCCATCCCGTGTCCAGTGCCTCCAGGCCCTGCCGTGGACAGTGCCAGTGTCAACCCAGCTTCTCCCCCTAGTCTAGAACTTTCTGGAACTCAAGTTGTGAGGGGAATGATGGAAGGCCATTCACATTTAAAACTTGGGTCTCCAGGCAAAAAAAAAAAACCAAAATACAGACATTTGGAGACTCTGTGTGCATCAGGCTCTCTAGCAGAACCTGCCGTCTGGAAGTCCTAGAGGGTCTTTCTTGTCAGTGGCCGACAGGCACTGGGGGTCTGTGCTCCGTGGCTCCCCACCTCCTGCTGTACTGATGGGTCAGCAGCCGCGGGAGTGCAAGGAGCAGGGGGCTGAGTGTGGCCGAGTGTGGGCCAGTGGGTGCTGAAGCTCAGGAGGAGGCCCCACCCTGTCAGGCTCCATGAGTGGGGGCAGCGTGGCACTGACGTGGGCTGCTCTTTCAGTGATGTCCTTCCCAGCGGAAGGTGTGGAGTCGGCCATCAAAAACAACATAGAGGACGTGCGGCTGTTTCTGGACTCCAAGCACCCAGGACATTACGCGGTCTACAACCTGTCCCCGAGGATGTACCGGCCCTCCAAGTTTCACAACCGAGTGAGTGGCACTTTTGCTCTCATGGTAGTGGCCGAGATGTGGCACTAGGCAGACCTGTGACATCCCCAGGCAGTGGCAATGAGTGGAGCCAGGGCTCTGACGGTGGGGGCTCGGGGTTGTGATGACACAGGGCTGCCCGGGGTCCTCCTGCAGTGAGTGGCAGGGGTGGGTCTGCTCAAGGAGGATGCCAGAGCATAACTGTGAAGAGGTCAGGTGGGTTTCATTATGGCAACTAAGGACGCTGAAACCACGGTGCCCGTTGCTGCTTGCCTGTGAGAGAGCGTGAGGCCCCACGATGTTCTTGGTAAATAAATATTCAGACACAGATAGTTTTTACAGTATTTGAACGTACCCCAAGTGTGGGGAAAGGCACTTCTTGCCAAGTGAGCCGTGGCCTGTAGCACCACGCACTCCTGTCGTGCAGAGGAGCTCAGGAGCTGGGCCGAGGGTGACAGACGCCCGTGGGCAGGGGGAGGGAGGTGTGTGGGGTGGTGCTGTCCGGGGCGGTGCTTGTGATAAGAGGCCCCCCAAGCATGTGCACCCTGCTGGCGCAGGGAGCACAGTGAGCCAGCCCTCTCCCCACAGGTCTCCGAGTGCGGCTGGGCGGCCAGGCGAGCCCCAAGCCTTCACAGCCTGTACAGCATTTGTAGGAATATGCACTCCTGGCTCCGGCAGGACCACAAGAACGTCTGCGTCGTGCACTGCATGGTGAGTGTGAGGCTGCTCCATCCCGCAGCATTGTTGAAGTGCGTGAGTCAGGCCTGCGCTTCTCCTCAGGGATGCAGCAGAGAATAAACCATGAATGGGGGGAAACCCCTGCCCAGAGGAAGCTTAGAGCCGGTGGAGGAGACAGAGAGAACAGAGAGACCCAGGGTATCAGGCATGGCGGTGCTGAGAAGGGAGGCGAGGTGGAGCAGCTGGTGTCCCAAGTGGGGACGCAGGCTGGGCCCCATGCCATGAAGATGAGCCAAGCTGGTGTCTAGGCAGGAGGCTGATGCCCACCGTCACAGGCCTTTACTGGGGCCCTGATGAGACACCAGGCGGGGACATGGGGTACCCATGTGAGCCTGGGCACCACAGTGATGGTGGCTCCCTCGAGGCTCCTTGTGAAGCCACAGCATTCTGTCCACCACCTGAGGCTGGCAGCCAGCCAGCGTCCTGAGAACCAGGGTATGTTTGGGAGGTGCTAGGCTAGCACACAGACTCGTGGCAGGTCCTAGGGGAGCAGCTTCTGTCCTGCTATCTGCAGCCAGTGGCCTTAGGCCTGGGTGTCCCCAGCACAGCTCCTTTTGTTGCAGGGTAGCAAACCCCAGAGGGAGCAGCAACTGCCCCCACTGGGCCTGGTGCCCCAGCCTTATGGGATCCACCCTGCTGGGGAGTGCAGGCCCCGTGCCTTCTGTGGGTGCACACCTGGGTCCCTGGGTCCCTGCTTCTCAGGAAAGACTGCCCACACAGTTGGTCTCCCTGCCCCTCTTTACAGAGTGTGCAGGGTCCCCATGTGGCATTTTCTCGTCTCTCCGCCAGGCAATGCCCACATGGGCCTTGACAACTCAGTGCTGAGGCCACGCTGCCTCGTGGGACCCTGTCTCGGCCTCTACTTTCTGGCTGAGGACAAGCCTTGTTTCCAGTTCCCCAGATGCACAGCAAGGGTTAGGTTTGTGGTGTCTCACACAGTGGGGCGCCTGCCAGAATGTGTACTCGGAGGTTAGCGCCGCCGTTCTGCTATTGATGAACGTCACAGTAGGCGTGATGATGAAGGGGGTGCCATGAGGGGAGAGCACCAAGGGGACGGCGGGCGAGTGTGAGGTCCCAGAGGGACCATGATTGTGAGCGGTGTCCAGCGGGAGCAGCTGGCCAGCCTGCGCTTTTTGCGAAGGAAGCTTTGTTCTTGTTGGACTCTGGATTCCCGCCTCATCAGGCATGTTTCTGTCGGTTTCCAAACGTGCCCTGGACCCAGGAGGGAAGCCTGGGCTTGTTCTCTAGGGGCTGTGGGTCACGAAGCCCACCTTCTACCCGCTGCGGCCATGTGAGCTGCCCTGTGCTCTTGGTCCTAGGATGGGAGAGCCGCGTCCGCTGTGGCCGTCTGCTCCTTCCTATGCTTCTGCCGACTCTTCAGCACCGCAGAGGCTGCCGTGTACATGTTCAGTATGAAGCGCTGCCCGCCGGGCATCTGGCCATCCCACAAAAGGTACCGTGTGTCCCGCTGTGGGGACGTTGGTTGTGGCATTGCCTGTGCCTGGATCTCAGCTGTGGGCACTGGGAGGTGGGAAGAGTTTCAAGAAGGAGTGAGGGTTGTACACCGTTCGGGTGGAGCATGGGCCTGGCGAGTGCGCCTCTGCCCCATACCGCTGCCCACAGAGCCCTACCAGGCTAACTTGATGGTCCTGCTGTGCAGGCAAAGAAGCCCCAGGCCAATCACAGTTATGGTGGGCTGGGATTTGAGCCCTGCTGGGGCTTACAAGCTAACGAGGGGCCATGCCTCTGTCCAGTTCCTGGGCACCAGCTTTTCTAGCAAGTGTGGCCGTGAGCCCAGTCTGAGCCCAGCATGGCCACTTGCTCATTGGGCGATGGGGACAGTGCCTCTTGTCACATGTGGGCTTGCTGCCTCCATGGAGCCCTGTTGCTCTGGGCTTGCTGTGGGCTTGTTTCGTTGGATGGGTGACACCTGGGAACTGTGATGCTGCATGGACGGAGTGGTATTGTCTTCTGCTGTGAGGTCATGCTGTGTCAGGGTCCTGGGAGACACTCGGGTTTTTATGCTGCTCTGTGTCAGCACAAAAGCATCTCTACCGGCCAAAGGGAATGGTTTCTCATGGCTGCAACTGGCCCTGCCCGCTCTGCTCTCTTCCTCTTCCTCGGGGATCACACCCTTCACCAACCAGGCTGGCCTCTCCTGTCATTTTGCCCCCTTCTGTCCACCCCCTGCAGCGACAGTGGCCTTTCTGATGCTCAGTTCTGAGGAGTCGCTTCCCAGCTCACAGCCTCTCCGTGGGCACCCTGGGGGAGCACTTCCCTCCTCTGCAGGAATGGACCTTGGCATAGACAATGCAGACCCCGAGAGTCGGGGAGCCAGAGCCCATCCTGACCCTGCTGCCCGCTCACTCCTGCACCCCCAGGAAGAAAGAGACTGCATCCAGGCCAGCGAGGGGTCATTATGGGTCATCCTTCCCCATCTGGACGGCCGCACAGCTTGTTGACGGAGTAGGGGAGGAGTCAGTGCTGCTCCTACGTGGGGCCCCACCTTGCTGGCTGGCGGTCTAGGGACAGTGTTGTGTCCCTCGGCCACCTTGAGAGAGCTGGTGCACGGTTGTGTCATCTGTACAGCTCAGGGGTGCGGTCCTGTTGCTCATGCAGAGAGGCTGCAAAGCACGGCCTAGACCACCAAGCACAAGAGATGGACTGCAGACCCTTCTAACACAGTGACCTAAAAGCCATTTCTTCCTGTATTCCACATACATCAGGGGTTCCCAAATTGCGCCTCTTGCTGTAGGATCCTGCTTAGCAGCCACTCACAGCCAGGGTCAAAGCTGGGAAGAGTGTCGTCAGTGGTGTGTGCCTGGCTCTGGGACCCCCACCAGAACCTGGAACCCAGAACCCATGGCTACTTTCTTGGAGATGTGCAGACGTGTAGAGCATTGTCCCACCCTAACAATCTAAGAGAGTGGCAGGACCAACTTCAAACGCATGACTTTCCAGAGCTGTTGGAGAACAGCAGTCGTCAGAACCATTAGCTGGCCCCACATCTGAGGAGATGGGCGCCTGTGGAGAGAGGGCACGAGCACTCACTCACCTAGCAGCCGTAGCATGATGCCAACAAGAAGGACCAGCAGGACAGTCACTGAGACCTAGTGCGCAGAAGCGGGCAAGGCCTCAGAGATTGGGAAATTGGCCCACTTGAGTCCCTGCCGGGCACTCACAGATCAGGTTGGAGAGGGAGGGCCAGCCGCTCTGGGAGGGGCACTGAGTGTGGCTCCCAGCGGAGCCTGAAGGAGACAGAGCAGTCTCTAGGACAGGACTCAGAGTGTTCTGACAGGAAATTTAAAGAAGTGATCAGCATGTTGAGGACTCTGATGGAGGGTGCACAGGATACAGGGCTGGGAGGTCAGTCACTTCGGCAGAGATGGACACTGAGGAGGAAGCGATGTGAGAAAGCACAGCAGCAGGGAACACTGCCTTCCTCTGGCCCACCAGTAGAGAGTGGGAACCGCCGCCACGGAGCTGGTCAGGAGACAGACGCTGCTCCAGCAGGGGCAGAGGAGAGCATCCCGGAAAGGACGAGCAGCCAGGCCTATCAGAGCATCTCGGTTGGTCTAATGAGCAGGTGCCTGCAGCCCCAGAGGAGGAGACGCGCAGGGAGGAGGAGCATGGAGACACGGTCGCTGTGGGTTCCCCAGACCATCGGCAGACACCAGATCCAGCAGCTCCAAGGACAGCCAGCGGGATCGTAACACACACAGAAAACCCACTGAGACGTCCCGTATTCACACTGCTGGAAACCACACGAAGAGAAAATCAGAGATACAAATTACAGCCAAGTTCTTGTCAGAAACCCCAGCACAACCCATAGGGGTCTTTTTTATAGTGCTGTAATTGTTAAGTCAACAGAAGAAAAATAAAATGAAAGGATAAAAAATGCTCAATTAATCCAAGAGAAGACCAAAAAGAGGAAACCAAGAACAGACGGAACAAAGAGGAAATAGCTGTCAGGGAGGTGCACTTACTGCGGCCATGTCCATCCTCCCTGAGTGTGAACAGTCTGCAGCCCAGCTGAGAGCCCCACTGTGTCGCAGAGGCAGAGCCGGGCCAAGTGGTGCTGGAAGAAGGTTGGGTTAGTTACTGCCGGCCGCAGGACTGAGGCTTCAGGCAGCCCGTGTCTGTTATGTGTGTCTCTGTGGGTCAGGGCAGACGACTCCTCGCCAGGCTCAGACAGGGTGCAGCCGGCCGCCTTGTATGGACCTCGACTCCAAGAAGGTCTGCTTCTCCTTTGTTTTCGAATCTGTTTCCAAGCTCGCTCAGGTTGTTGGCAGGGTTCATTAGCTGTGGGTGCTGGCTTCTTGCTGACTGTCAGCAAGAGGCACCCAGCTTTCCTGCCCCCAGGCTGCCCCAACACAGCCATGGGGGAGAGCCCCGAGAATGAGTCAGCCAGCAAGAAGCGGTATGTAGTGTCTGCACAGCCATGGCCTCCCTGCCCTTCTGCTGGTCAGAAGCTGGTCATCCCTGCTGCCCAGGCTCGAGGAGAGGGACTTAGACAAGGGCAGGAGGTGGACGCCCTGGAGTGTGTGCCACAAAGAGGCGCCACAGAAGCACTCACCAGAGGAAGACGGAGTAACACCACCACGTTACAATAGATTCCAAATGTGTAGAGCAGAAACCTGGCACTGAAAGGAGGAATAGACAAATCAGGATTATAGTGTCGACTTTAACATTCCTCTCCCAGTAATCAATCAACTGGTGGACAGAAGGTCAGTTCAGAGTTTAACACCACCACCAACCGACTAAACCTAACTGCCAGCTGTAGAACATTCTACCCAGTGATGGAAAAGACACATTCCTTTCAGGTGCACGCGGAGCGTTCAGTAAGAAAGATCACGTTCTGAGTCCTTAAACCATGACAAATTTAAAGGATTAGAAATCATACAAAATAAGTTCACAGGCCATCGTAGAATTAAACTGGAGGTTGATAACAGAAAGATGGCTTGGAAAAGCCCTAAATATTTCAAAATTAAACAATCTACTAAATAATCCATGAGTCAGAGAGGAAATCTCAAGGGAAATTTACAGATATTTTGAACTGAATGAAAATTATAACATCAAATTTGAGAAATGAAACTAGAACATTGCCTCAAGGGATGTTTATAGCATTAAGTACTTATATTTGATTGAAAAAAGATCTGATTTGCTGACTGGGGCTCCAGGGACACAGAGTATACATGCTGACTACACAGAGCACATGTGATGTGGCATGTGGACTACACTGAATGCATGTGTGACGAGGCATGTGGAGGTGGAGCATGCACAGCAGGTGTGTAACGTAGCGTGTGGACTATGCACAGAGCGCATGTGTGACGTGGCGTGTGGACCATGCACTGAGCACTCATGATGTGTGGACTGTGAACAGAATGCATGTGTAACACAGCATGTGGACTATGCACAGAGCACTCGTACGATGTGGTGCATGAACAGTGCACAGAATGCATATGTGGCATGACGTGGACTATGCACAGAGCACTCATATGATGTGGTGTGTGGACTGTGAACAGAATGCACATATAACACGGCGTGTGGACTTCTCACAGAGCATTGTGTGATGTGTGTGCAGTGCACAGAATGCATATGTGACATGGCTTGTGGACTGCACAGAAAGCATATGTGACGTGGTTTATGGACTGTACACAGAATGCATGTGTGATACAGCATGTGAACTTTTGTAGAGCACGTGTGTGATGTGTGTGGATCCTGAACAGAACGCATGTGTGACAGGGCATGTGGACTATGCACAGAGCTCTCGTATGATGTGGTGTGTGGACTGTGCACAGAATGCATGTATGATATGGCACATGGACTCCGTGCAGAGCACTCATATGGCGCGGTGTGTGGACTGTACACAGAATGCATGTGTGACATGACATGGACTTCTCAGCACACGTGATACGGTGTGTGGAGTGTGTGCAGAGCACACGTATGATGTGGTTTGTGGACTCTTCACAGAAAGTGTATGTGACAAAGCACGTGGACCATGCACGGAGCACACATGTGATGTGGTGTGCCCCCTGCCCCTCCAGGTACATCGAGTACATGTGCGACATGGTGGCAGAGGAGCCCATCACACCACACAGCAAGCCAATCCTGGTGAAGGCTGTAGTCATGACGCCGGTGCCGCTGTTCAGCAAGCAGAGGAACGGCTGCAGGCCCTTCTGCGAGGTGTACGTGGGCGACGAGCGCGTGACCACCACGTCCCAAGAGTATGACAGGATGAGGTGAGCTCAGGGTCCAGGGCCTTCCTCGCCCTGTGACCATCAAGTGTGTTCATTCTCATTCTGTGGAAAGATGTTGCTGGGAGGTGGCGTTGAGGCATGCTCGCGAGGCCCCATCTCAGATTGAGGCCATGAGCAACAAGCAGACTTTGCATGCTAGTCTGGGGCCTGTGGGTGGTGTGTGTGAGAGGTTCCCACCTCATCCTGCTAAGGATTGGCTTTTTAGACATCATTTCCTGGAGCAAACCCCACCCGACCCCACCCCCCACCCCCCACCCCGAAGTAATTTGGTAGCAAAACCAGCAAGATGAGAACAGGTGGATTTGAGTGTTGATGCCTGGGGGATCTCGGTCCTGCATTGCTCTTTCAAGGTGACTCTTCACTAGAACTTGACTCTTTTTGACCTAAGGGAACAGTTTCTCATTGTTCTGTTCTTTAGGGATTTTAAAATCGAGGATGGCAAAGCGGTCATTCCCCTGGGCATAACAGTCCAAGGAGACGTGCTCATTATCATCTATCACGCCAGGTCCACCCTGGGAGGAAGGCTGCAGGCCAAGGTGAGCAGGCGCTCGCTGTGTTCTGTGTCTCTTGCAGGAGGTCCTCAGACTCATGTTCAGTGAGAGCTTTGCAGGCTCACTCGGTAACTGCCTTTTGAGTCCCCACTTCGTGTAGTGCAAGGCAGAGGGGATTTTAGCCTGAAAGGCCCAGAGTTTCCCCCACATTACGGGACTGCTGTCTATGCGGTCTGCTGGGCTGGACCCTTGGGCTGCCCCACCACAGACCCCAAAAAGCCCCTTGTCAGAGAGGGTGCCGTCCCACTGTCCGTGTGTCTGTGGCTCTCAGAGCTTGTTAACTGTTAAATCTGTGCGACATGAGGGTCTGGTGGCGCCCTCCCCAGTTAGGGATCTTGTGTTTGCTTTCTCTCTGCAGATGGCATCCATGAAGATGTTCCAGATCCAGTTCCACACTGGGTTTGTGCCTCGGAACGCAACTACTGTGAAATTCGCAAAGTATGTTGGTGTCACCATGGGAGAGGGACCAGAGGGGTCAGGGTGTGTGGACACCCGCCAGCCGTGTCCATGTGTGAATGAGTATAGCGCAGTTAGGCTTGCAGGGCATTGTGATTGGTGCTCGGCCAGGGTGCATGCTGGAACTTCAGTCTTGAGTCTGTCCCCAGAACCAGGCGTGTTCAGTACGCCACTCCTTGTTTGGACCACGGTGGCTGCCATGTGCACCTCAGTGACTGGGGACTGACCCAGTGCATTTCTTGTTAGGATGTAGCCGCTTGCACACTACATGTGGCAAAGCCAGATGAACGAGTGTCCCTGCATTGTGACACATTCATTCCGTGCCTCTCCTGTGCACAATGTTCTGCTAGTCACAGGGTTCGGAGCTCATTAAGAGAAGCTCACAGTCTGGTTTTAGACACGAGTATAAATATAATGCAGCACTTGTTATTAGTCTACTGTACTCTTCAGATACGTTAATTTGTCAAAATCTCATGTATCAGAGGCCTGGAAATGTACCCCAGGCCCTCAGTAAACAGCAGGTATCATGCAGTTCATGTTCTGAGTGGAGCTGCTCCAGCTGAAGGCAGCTGGGCTGACCAAGCTGGTATGCGGCAGAGCGAGCTTCCACACATGGGCATTTGGATTCCAGTCATCTTTCTACTCATTCGTACTTGCACAGGCACATGCACTTTCCACCCAAACTTACTGTTGTTCCAGGAGCAAGAGGGGAGCTACGTGGAGGGGCTCTAGAGACAGCCGCCTACAGCTACCCCAGACCTGCCTTCTCAAACTCTGCTGGTTTCCTACCCAGTAAACCAAGGGAAATGTTAGGATCCAACCCACAAGGTCCCGGGGAGGTCTGTAGCTCTGACCCCTGGGGTCCCGGGAGGACTCAGTACCTCATGCAGGTGGTGTGCCGCACGGGGCCTGCACGTGTGAAGGCTCAGGGAGAATGGCACCTGCTGCCCTCACAGCCATCAGCCTCTGAGGTTGGACGTCTTGTGTTTTGATATATTATTACTCTTTTACATTTCTCACATTTCTCATCTTTGTAGTGTTTTTCTTGTATTGGCATTTTACAGTGTTATTCCTAAGTGCCGATGTGAAGATGACGCTACAAAGACAGGGAATGCCACAGCTGTAACTTTTCTGAGTCTTCCTCCTTTGGAGGAGCATGACCCCCAGAGCTTCGGTAACTTTTAACAACAAAGAAATCATCCTTTAAAAACTTTTTTTTAAGACTAAATGACTGAAGACCAAAAGGAAAAGTATGTGATGGCCTACAGCTGAGTCGGGTACTGGAGTCAGGAGACAGGGCCTCAAGTAACTGATGAGTGAGCTCAAGAAAACAGAAAGGGGCATTTTGCTAGAGACCTGGGATGCGTAAACAGGATGCAGTTACAAATTGTGGGACTGAGAGCTGTTACAGCTGAAGTGGATTCCACCAATTTGTGTATTAGCAGAATGGACACAATAGCACAGAAGCAGTGAACTGGAACAGAATATCTTCAGAGTGCAGCACTGAGGAAGATGACGGAAGATGCAGAAAGGGTCATGGGAGAGATCTGGGATGCTGTGGAAAGGCTGGGCATGCTTTTATTTGGAGTCCTAGGCGGAGAGAGAGAGAATAGAAAAGAAACAATATTTTGAAAATTAGTGACTAACAACTTTGTTAAACTGATGAAAGACATCAAACCATAGACTCAAAAGTGCTGCCAACGCCAGCAGGAGTGTTTGTAAGAGAGGAGGAACCTCACCCAAGCCCATCCCAGCTGAATCGCTGAGAAGCAGACAAACTTCAAAGCCCCTGGGTGGAGGGGAGGGACACTCGGGGCCTTCAGAGTGACAAGATGGACAGCTGCCTTTTAACTGAAGGGATGGGAGCCAGGAGTCCTTGGGGGACCCCTTCTGAAATAGTAAACAAGAAGAGTGGCCAACTTAGAACCTCTCCGATGAGATGATCCTCCAGAAGTGGAAGTCAGGGGCCGGCCGGTGGCACAGCGGTTAAGTGCACACATTCTGCTTTGGCCGCCTGGGCTTCACCAGTTTGGATCCCGGGTGCAGACATGGCACCACTTGGCAAGCCATGCTGTGGTAGGCGTCCCACATATAAAGTGGAGGAAGGTGGGCATGATGTTAGCTCAGGGCCAGCCTTCCTCAGCAAAAAGAGGAGGATTGGCAGCAGATGTTGGCTCAGGGCTAATCTTCCTCAAAAACAAAAAAACAAAACAAAGTTGGTAAAAAAAAAAAAGAAGAAGTGGAAGTCAGACAAAGATGTTTTTGGGTGAACAGAAGATGTTTGCAGTATGCGGTATCAGACAAAGGACACAAGTCCGGAATATAGGAGGAATCACAGGCCGAAGAGAGGAAGACAGCCGTTAAAAACAGCAAAGGACTTGACCGGCACTGCACCAACAAGGAAGTCCCACTGGTCAATGGGTGGCTGAAGGAGTGGTCCCCGTCCTCGGTCATCAGGGAGACACTCTTGAGGCCGCTGTGCGCTTTGACTGGCAGCTGAATGAGAGACAGGCATTTATAGCTGCCGGCAAGCGTCTGCAGCTCCTGGAACCCACACTTACTGCTGCCACTGCGCAAAGTCTGGTTGAGCTGTGTCCCACAGATGTGTCCCCCAGGGAAGTGAGTGCCTGGGACCAAGAGCAGACTCATGGAGGAACGCTCCTAGCACCTTTATTCTTAGCAGCCCCAAATGAGGAGGAACCCAGTGCCAGCAGCAGCAGGATGGATAATGAGCTGTGGCATGCTCACACGTGGGTGGCATGCAGCAGTGAAGCGTGACGTACACAGATGTAACCATGAGCAAAAGGCCACGACTGTCCATGTCTCATGACCCGTTTTATCGGCTCAGGCCTCATGTGGTTGTAGAGGTCCAGGGCATGGCTGCCTTTGTGGGGCTGGCTTTGAGGGGCACAGGGACGCTCTTGGGGGTGGCAACACACAGTGTAGTTTTCTGAATGTACCACCTACACGAGTATAGCACCTTGTGGAAACATAGTCTTAGATTTGTGCGTGGCCTTGTATGTTATGCCTTCAAAACTGGATTAATTAATTCAGGAAGAAGAAAGCTGTTGAGTTGTCTGATTGATGCAGGGAAGTGTGTCTCTTCCACGGGCAGGATTTGTTTTGCACAGAGGCATTGGAACAGGACACTTCGAGGGGCCAGCCCCGTGGCTGAGCGGTTAAGTTCATGCGCTCCACTTCAGCAGCTCATGGTTTCTGCAATTCGGATCTTGAGCGCAGATGTGGCACTGCTTATCAGGCCGTTTTGAGGTGGCATCCCGTGTGCCACAACTAGAAGAACTCACAACTAAAATATACAACTATGTACTAGGGGGATTTGGGGAGAAAAAGCAATTAAAAAAAAAACAAAGAAACAGGCCAGTTCGAGAGAATTTGGAATGGCATTAGCAGGACATGCTCTCAGATGAACCAGAGATGGTCCATGCTGGTGAGGCCTCCTGTGACTGAGGGGGTCCAGTGTGTTAAGTGGATGGGGTAGAGGGTCTGTCCTGGCGAGGCCTGTTGTGACTGAGGGGGTCCAGTGGGATAAGTGGACTGGGTTCCAATCCTTGACACTCGTCAGCAGTTTTGTTTCCCAGCCATCCCTGAGCCCTGTGCCCTCTGATATCCAGGGAGCTTGGGGGCTGCACCCCTGCTCACAGTCCCTCATTGTGCCCTCACTGGCCTGCTGGGTGAGTGGGCAGGCCCAGGCCTGGGGCAGTCTCCAGGGGCCAGCAGGGTGGGGGTGCGGGGATGGGTGGCCGTCAGCGTGGTGCCTGGAGCTGCCCCCGAGGCCCTACTGCCACTGGAGCTGAGCCTGCAGACCTCCTGTGCTCCTTTGTGTGGACCCCGCCTCGCTCCCTCCTCCCTTGCTTCCTGGCTTCCCCTCCTTGTGGACAGGGGTCTCAACCTCCCTGCCCTTGCTGGCTGCTGGACTCTGCTTTGCCGACACCACTGTCTGGGCTTTTCCCCCTTGGTTCTTGCTGTAGCTGCTGCTCCCTGGCTGAGTGGTCGCCTGTGTTGTCTACTTGCTGTGGGTGCACGGCCTGGAAAGGAAAGAAGCCTGTGGCGGCCTGGGGGCCAGGAGTGCGCGGACGAGTGGACAGAGGGGACACTGCAGCCTGAGGAGGGTGTGGCCCAGCAGGTGCTCTCCCTGCGCTCACCTCGGGCCCGGTGAGAGGAGCAGCAGCTCTGACAGCAGTTCCCCTTCACAGACGCATCCCTCAAGCAGAGGTGGTTGTGTCTCTGCAAGTGGGGGACCAGAACTGCAGGCGTCACGTGCCAGGGTCTCCATGCCTGCTAGTTTTACTTTGTTGCATCCAGAGAAGCACTGAAGGTCTGCCGTGGCTTTAGCACCCACACGGACCACGTTGGTACCCGCCCAGGCCCCTCCTCTGCCCCGTGGTGGTTTTTTTGGGGGTCACAGGACCGCCGGGCCCTTCGCTCAATGCCTCTAGCCATCAGGAACCCACCCCTTCATTGCATTTCTTTCTTCGTGGTTCCGCCGTGTGTCAACATGTAGAACCAGTGACACACATACATGTTAGGTGGCATGAAACAAGGCCGGCACTGGGGAACCTGCACCGCTGAAGAGCTGGGGTTCGTCATTGTAGTTTGTGGCCATGTAATGAGAGACGGTCTTAGTGAAAAATACTGGAGTTCCCAAGAGAGATTCAGGGCCACGAAATTAGGGTGGTCAGTGGAATGGCCACCAACATCAGCACTGCCAGGTTGCCCTGGACACACCTGTCTGGCAACTGTGCCTGGGCCCCTGGACCACTGCCTGAGGTAGTGCCTGGAGGCCAGCATCTTCCGAGTTCCCTGCCCTTCCCCCCTTTCCCACCCCAGCAGGGGCGGATCTGGTGCCACCCCCCTGTGCCCACAGTGACACACGGCTGTGTCTCCCCAGGAATCCTGCTCCCCATCCGTGCAGTTGCATCGCAGAGGGTTTAGTGTTCTGGCCTCTGTTAGTAGTCGGGAGTTTTCCAGGTGGAGGGCATCTGTGGAAACAGCGTCTCGGATCCCAGAGTACCTGATCTGAGCCACAGGGCCTGAGGGGTGAGGGCAGACCTGGTGCTCCCTGGCACAGGAGGTGGGATGCTCCGAGGGCGTGTGTGCCTGGGGAGCACCCAGCCCTGCTCTGGGCCCGTCTTCTGGGAATGTTGGGGTGCCCCGTAAATATCTCACGGTCCCTCCTGATCACCCCTCTGGTCTCCAACTGCAGGTATGACCTGGACGCTTGCGACATTCAGGAGAAATACCCGGATTTATTCCAAGTGAACCTGGAAGTAGAGGTGGAGCCCAGAGACAGGCCTAGCCGGGAGGCCCCACCCTGGGAGAGCGCGAGCCTGAGGGGGCTGAATCCCAAAATCCTGTTTTCTAGCCGGGAGGAGCAGCAAGACATTCTGTCTAAATTTGGTGAGATGCTTGTTTTCCAGGCGCACTTGCAGGCGCCCTGGTTCTGGTGCCTGTGATGGCTGAGAGGCCCTTGAGGGCCTGGGCTGGCCCTCCCTGTGCCCGGCGCTATGGGCAGGCTGTATGTGGGGCTCAGGCGAGCTCAGAGGCCTGTCCTGAGCCATGATAGTGGCTTTAACACCCAGCATGGGCTGCAGCACCTGCACGCTGGAAGTTCCTTATGGTTCCCAGACCCCGGCTCCGGCAGCCCTGGCCCTGGGAGTCATCGTAGGGCGGGGCTGGGACCCCTCAGGGGTCCTGTTGGAGTCATGTGCTGATTCAGAGGGCTCATTTTCTGGAGACACATCCACTTTAGATGCAACCGGGGAGAAGCTGAGGCTCCGTGCTGGACCAGCTGGGCCGCCGGCTCAGCAGACTCCCTTCTTCTTGGCTCCCCTGACTCAGCTTAGTTGTCCATTTTCTTCTTTCGGAGCAGTTACAGGAAAGTAGTGTAGAAAGCATGCTGGTGAGGGGACTCGTGATTTCATTTGCTGGCCACGCCGCAATTTTGTTCCTCTTCTTGGTTTGCATTTTTTACATTTTCGTATGTGAGGACAGCTGAGTATCCCTGAAAACTGCCTCTGCATTCACATGTGTGTGCATGTGTACGTGTGTGTACTGTGTGTGTGTGCACATGTGTGCATAAACAATGTGCTGCAGTTTGTATGTGTGTGCGTCTGTGCGTGCATGCAGTGTGTGTGTGTGTGCGTGTATTGGTGTGTACATGTGCACATGCATGTGTGTGTGGACATGTATAGTATGTACATGTGCTTGCAGTGTGTACGTGTGTGTGTGTGTGTGTGTACAGTGTGTACATGTGCACACGTTACCCAGGGCAGCGTCTGGGCCCATGTTGAGACTCTCACTGGTTGCTGGTGCAGATCTCCAGGCAGTTCGGAGTTGAGTGTCTGGCAGGCAGCCTGGCCGACTGCAGCGCTGCTGCCTCCCAGCCCTGGGCCATACCAGTGGCTGCCGCGAGTGACGGTGGCGTCCTGGCGCTGGATGGCCTGACGACTGCCTCTCCCTGGCAGGCAAACCGGAGCTCCCCAGGCAGCCTGGCTCCACCGCGCAGTACGACGCTGAGGCGGGGTCTCCAGACACTGAGCCCACGGAGTCCGACTCGCCGCAGAGCAGCAGCGCAGACACCCCCCACTTCCTGCACACACTGGACTGGCACGGTAGGTCTTCCAGGGACCTTGCATCTCAGCAGCAGCCTCACATGCAGTCTGCTGTGTGGACTGGAGCCGGTCCCCACCCGCTGGGCACTGGCGTGGCACTGGGCCACGAGCAGCAAAGATGTCTGGGGACACGTGCCTGGTGTCCACAGCGTCATCTGTGCATCTTCTCTTGCTCCCCCACCCCGCCCAAATGCGTCCACTTTGCTCAGCTTGTTCTCAGGCCCTCTTCCTCGGGGCCTCCACGCGGCCTCCCCAAGTTGTGCTGTCCACAGGGATTTGAGCCACGCCAGTGTGTTGTTTTCTTTTCAGAAGAGAGAGACTCAGAGACGGGCCCAGGCAGTAACATTGCCAAGGAGAGTCAGTCTGCCCCCACTGAGGATGGAGGAGAGAGTGAGCCGTCTGATGAGGAGGCAGTGCCGTCCTCAACTGAGAGCAGGGAGCTGCCCGACGAGGACTCATCAGGCCCACCAGCAAGGACGCAAGAGTCAGAGTTGATATTTGATGTGGATGCACCAGCCGCGCCACAGGAGCCCGCGCTGCAGGAGGATGGTGTCGACCTCCTTGGGCTGCACTCCGAGGCGGGTCTGGCGCCCCCTCTGCAGACCTGTAATGTTCCCCCCAGCAATGCTGACCTGCTCAGCTGCCTCCTGGGGGCCCCTGTGGCTGCTCCAGGGAGCTCCCCGGGTGACCTGCTTGGCAGTGAGGTCCCCCCGCTCTTTGCAAGCCCTGCTCCTCCCCTGAGTGCACGGAGCACACCTCGAGAGGAGCCTGCTGTGTCCGGTATGTGCTTCTGTCCTATGAACTTTTAGTAGAAATGTGAGCCAATGTGAATACCTGGAAGGAACGCCTGAGGACAGATGGGGTGGGGGTCAGCACTTTGCCCCTCATGGCCCCTTGGAGGAGCAGCCTAGGGCCCACTAGTGGGGTGGCCGCACTGTGGTCCGACTCCAAAGGCCGACACCCATCCTGCATTCATGCCCCAGGAACCGCCAGCCCTTCCCTCTCCTGGGCTGCCATCTCGGCGGGAAGTCTGAGGCCAGGGCATCGGGGGCTGAGGACGCACCTGTCTTCTCAGTGTTGTCTTGGAGTGGACACTGCAGTATCAGCCTGGGCTTGAGGGGCCGCCACACTGTCCGGGGTCTGCTGAACCCAGTGGCGTTGAACGCCCTGGGCAGAGGTGCCATCGTGGTGTCTGCGGCGCCTCACCTCGCTGCTTCCTGGTGTCTCTCCGCAGCTGACCCCTTTGACCCTCTCCTGCTGCCCGCTGATCCAGATGCCCAGCCCAGCTCCAAGCCTGATCTCTTTGGCGAATTTCTAAATTCGGACTCTCTGGCCGCCCCGCCCGCATCCTTCCCCTCCACCCACAGCGCCCCACCCCCAGCCTGCAGCCCTGACTTCCTGCACCTGGGTGAGTGCGGCCTCTGCGTTGCCTGGGGCTGGGAGGTGGGCCACGTGCTTGCTCTCCATGGGCTCTGCCCTGACCCCGTGTGGCTGCAGGTCTTCCCTCCCCTGGGAAGGGGAGGCGGCCAGTGGCCCCTGGGTTTTAGGGGAGGACGGAAGGCACGTTCTGGGGCCTGGCACATGGCTAGGTGAGTGCACGGGGGGCAGGGGTATCTTTGAAGATCCTCTCAGAGAAGGAGTGTGCAGACACTGGTTCCCATCATTGGCCTGCCAGCTTCTCCACCTGTTGACCCCATGTGTCCACTTGTTCAGTTCAGTGACCATGTGATGCGTCCTTGGCCATGAGGAGGAGGAAGGCTGGTTGGTGTCGGACGAGCCCAGTGCTCAGCGTGGCGCCCTGCAGGCCCAAGGGGGTGGCCCCAGAGGCGCATGAGCACAGCCCTGCCTGGGGGCTTGCTCAGCTGGGAAACCTTGGGACCAGCTGCAGCAGGAGCTTGGTCCTGCCTCCAGCAGTGGCGGCCGTCCACTGTGCCTCCTGTTCACACGTGGAGGAGGGGGCTGGAGGGAGCCCTCTGAGGCTCCTGCAGATGGTGCTGTGGCCGGCCTGTCACAGGGTCACCAGGAGGCCGAGTAAAGGCCATGTGCCCGCTGCCCACCAGGGGACATGCCAAGTAATGTGCTCTCTTCCCAGGGGATCTGCCAGCAGAGCCCGGCAAGATGGCAGCTTCAACCAGCCACCCAGATCTGCTGGGAGGATGGGATGCCTGGGCCGAAGCTCCAGCCCCCACACCAGCCACAGAAGGTAAGACCCCGGCCCCATGGAGGCTGGTCCAGGAACAGCACCTGCTGTGGTCTAGAGTCTTTCTCCAACTCACTCATGACGTGACAGTAATCCCTCTCCCAGACGGGGTGGAGGATGGGAGTGCTTTGCGGGATGTGGTGCCTGCCCACTGATCATGCTGTGAGGGGGCCCAGTCAGGCCTGCCTCACTCCCCCACGGACACACCAGCATGGCCCACCTGAGGGCAGCAGTGTGCGTGCAGCACTCCACGCGGGTCCGTGTCCCCGTCTCCTGGGGATGCCCGTGTTTTGTGACACAACTTTGTGTTTCCACCCGTGATGTTTCTTAGCATTTTCCTGTGTCCTGTGGCTACTCTGCTTCCAGAGACCCTTGGAAGGACTACACACTGGCCCTGAGGTTGTTGCAGGTCTATGCCCTGTCCTTGGGGACATGGGGTGCAGCCGCCTGTCACTTTTGTGCACGTCTGTCCTTCTTCCTGTGTGTCCATGACTCTGTCCTGTTGGAGATTTCAGTTGTGAGTTGTGTCAAAAGCAGTCACGCTCACGAGCCTGTGTCCCCTCCAGGTGCCTGTACTGATTGACTTTCCCAGGAGCAGTTCCCACCTGGGGTCTCTCAACAGAGTTGGGTGATAACTTCAAAGATGTTATTTTGCCAATTTGATTAGCCATCAGCTTTTTAAATTTGCGTTTCTCCATTATGAATAAGGTTGACTATTACATGTTTTTAGTTTATTGTATTTCTTTTGAGAACTGTTTCATCTTCTTTAATCATTCTTTTGCATAGGGAATGTACCTTTTTTCTATTAATTTATAAAATCTCTTTCTATGTGGGAAGCCATTATTTGTAACGAGTGTAATATTCCATCAAGTGTCTGTGCAATAATTTACTCAAATATCTCACTATTTTATACTGAGAATATTCTCAAGCTTACGTTGTAATAGACTATGATAAAGCACGCTCACGTTTCAGGTTCCAGGAAGTGGTATTACAAAATCAGAAAACATGATGTGTTTCGGCTCTTGCATGGGTTGTTGGCCTGTCTTCTGTGAGGACAGTAGGGGAGCTGGAGGCAGCCCTGGCTGCTGGGCGGCCGTGTCCTGAGCAGACTGCCCACCTCTGCCGCCTGTCTTCCTCAGAGCTCTGCGGGGCCTTTAGCAGCAGCAGCAGGGGCAGCAGAGGCTACATTTTGTCTCAGCTTGTTCTAATACACTCTGCCCTTCTCCAGGCCCCCTCCTCGCTCCTGGAGGCCAGCCGGCCCCTCCCGGTCCCTCAGCCAGCCGGACCAAGTCTCAGAGCCTGGACCCATTTGCAGACCTTGGTGACCTCAGTCCCGGCCTCCCAGGTAACAGGCGGGGTGGGTGGGGCGTGTGGAGAGCACCAGGCTTGCTCATAAGAGGGTTCGTTCTGTCTGTCTGCGGGCCCTGCTCCCTCTGCGGGACTCAGCTGCGCAAGGTGGGCCTTCGCCTCCGTTACATAAGGCTCAGAGCACAGTGACCCTGGGAATGGCCTGTCTGGTCCCATTGCAGGGTTTGTGAACAAGCTAACACTCAGAGTTGCTAAAACTGGCACTAGGACTTGGCCCTCTGCAGATGTCACCATGCCCATGGCGCCGTCTTGGGAGCAGATCTTGGTGTGGGAGTGGAGGCGGTACATAGGCTTCTGGCGAACATGCCCCACTCAGCTTCCACGCCTGCCTCTCCTGGCCTCCAGTCTCCTGGAGCTGATCCGACGCCCTGAGGACCGGTGGCCCTGGGGCCCCTGCAGCTCAGCCCTCCAGAAATGTGTGGGGCGTTAACTATTTAGCGACCATGAGCATCTGAGAGCCTCTCGTCCCATGGCAGTTGGGGCGTGTAGAGTTCCAGTGGGAAACATCTCCTCAGAACACTTGTTGCTCAGGCGATCAGGCATCCGGCCCGCAGGCAGCCGCATCCCTCCCCCACCAGAGCTGGGCGGACGCTCCCTGTAGCCCCGTGCTGGCGCCTGGGAGCCTTCAGATTGGAAGCTGACGCTCCGAGGACTGGGAAGCTCCCACTGTCTCCTCTCTCTTCTCCTGACTTTCCTCTGCATTCTTGTTGCATTAGGTCTCCTGTGTTGCCTCGAGGGCTCGTTCTGCCACCAACTTGTCAAGTCTCCAGAGGTTTTCACTCTGAATAATCCTGTTTTAGTAGTTGGTGTTTCAGGCTCAGTGTCACTGAGGGCCTTCTGGAAGTTTGGGTTTGTCTTTGGCTTTCGGACCCCAGGTGGTCCTTAGGCTGTCTGACTGTGGGGTGGGGCCGCCCAGAGCCTCCTGGCCCTGCCTGGGCTGTTTGCTCCAATCCTGTGGAGGATAGGACTTGTCGAGATCCAGGTCACCCGTTCTCAGGATGGAGCCCAGCCCTTAGCTCTACACTACAACCCGAGACCCTCTGTCGCACCCACTCAGACACCAGAATCCTGAGTGAAGCCAATAGAACTGAAAGGAGAAACAGACAAATGGGAATTCTAGTTGGAGACCACAGCACCCCTCTCTGAACAGATGATGCAGCACCAGACAGAGGGTGGGCAGAGCGATGGAAGAGGTGTTGTGACCGTCAGGGCCTTGTCGATGCCCGGGGGAGTCTGCACCCGACTCGTGCGCCTGTGAAACCTCCACTGACATGGGCCTCATCCTGGGCCGTAGAACACCTCGGCAGACTTAAAAAATCGAAGCCATTCAGGCTGTGGTCGTTCTCTGACCGTAACGGAATCAACCAAAAATCAGCAACATCTGGTGCCGGAGAGATCTTCAAACGCCTGAAAACCAAACAGCACACTTCTAAATAACACGTGCGTTATTTATTTAGGAAGCTTCAGGGAAGTAAGCAGTACGTTGAGCTGAGTGAAAATTTGACACGCCGAAACTCGAGATGCGTGGCGTCAGCAGTGCTGAGGGGAACGTGCAGCATTCGGTGCGTGCCAGGGAAAGGAGGAGCCTCTTTTTGAGCCCCCTCGAGACCCTTGAAAAGAAAAGCAAAATAGACTCAAAGCAAACAGAAGGAAATAGTAAACAGCCTAAATCAGCGAACTAAAGGCAAAAACAGTTAAGAATGTTGATTAGACGTAAACCTGGTCCTTTGAAAAGATCAGTAAAATTGACAAAGCTCTACTAAGACAAGCCTTGAAAAGGAGGATAACACAAGTTGTGGCCCTCAGGAACGACGGGGGCATCCCTCCGACCCTGGGGGCTTTAGGAGGGCGACGAGGGAACACATGCCACGCTGGGCACACACATTGGAAGACTCACGTGGAGCGGCAGACCCTCCAAACCAGCGCAGCAGACTCGCCCCGTGTGCAGCAGGCAGCTTGAACAGCTCTGCAACTGTGAAGAAGTGAGTTCCTGGTTAAAACCTCCCGAGAAGGGAATATCCAGTCCCAGGTGGTTTCATTGGAGAATTTTACCAAATGTTTGAAGAATTCATAGCAATTCCACAGTCTCTTCCAGGAAGCAGGAAGAGGAAGGAACATTTCCCAGTTGATTTTATAAAGCTAGTATCATCCTGATGCCAAAACCAGACGGAGCACAAAAAACAAAGCTGCAGGGCAGTAGCCCCCATGAGTATAGGTGCAAAAATCGCAACAAAGTATAGCAAATAGAGTTCTCACTGTAGAGAAAGAATTACACACCCGACCAAGGAGGGTTTGTTCCAGGAGTGCAGGCTGGTTCAGCACTCCAAAACCAGCGATCAGAGCCTGCCACATTACTGGCCAGAGAGGCCGACCGACGGCACAGAAGAGGCATTTGACAGAGCTCAGTGCCCATGTGTGATAAACACTCTCAGTAAAATGGTAACAAGAGGAGGACTTCGTCAGCTTGATAACAAGCACCCTCAAAACCCCACGGCCAACTTCCCACATGTTCGTGAAGGACTGCCTGCTCCCCGAGGCCGAGGCCGAGTCAAGGCAGAAGTCCCAGGTGGCGCAGTTAGGGAAGGAAGGAAACAGAAGAGTTGCACACGCTGACAAGGAAGACATAAAACTGTTTCTGCTGCAGATGATGTGCTTGTCTACATGGAGATCTCAGGGAGTCTGTGAAGACCTTTCAGAGCCGAGCAGCGAGTTCAGTAAGGTTGCAGGTCGACACAAACGTCAGTTGTATTTTGTTCACTAGGCTATGCCCAAGGAGTCTAAGTTAAAGACGGTACCGTTTATGGTCACTAAAAAAATGACAAAGGAAACACTTAAGTATATTTCTAACAAAAACACGCACAGGACTTGCATGTCAAAGCTATGAAACCAAACCTGGCGAGAGAAATCAGAGAAGACCCAAATAAATGGAGAGACAGACCGTATTCACAGATCGGAAGACCCACCGTGGCTCAGGTGTCAGTTCTCCCCAGATTGATCTGTAGACTTAGGACAATTCCTACCAAAAGTCCCGGTAAGGAATTCTGTAGACCCCAACAAACTGCAGAATTCATTTGAAGAGTCAGAGGAACTAGAGTGGCTACAGTGTTTTTGTAGTGGAAGAGTAAGGTGGGCGGAATCACTCTACCTGGCTTTGGGCTGCTCTACCTGCCAAAATCGAGACTGCCTGGTGTTGCCAGAAGGACAGACATGTCGGCCAATGGAACAGAATAGAGGGCGCGGAAGTTGACCCACACAAGTGAGACCCACTGATCTGGGCAGAGCGGCAGAGGCCTTCTACAGACGGAGCTGGAGCAATTGGACTTCCATGGGCAAAAAGTAACCTCGACCTAAACTGGACATCTCACTCCTCAGGTAACACAGGATGAGCCATAAATTTAAATGTCAGATGTCAAATTAAGAAGCCTTCAGGAGAAAACATGGAAGGAAATCTTTGGGACCCAGGGCCAGGTGTAAGTGTCATCTGGGCCACAGTCCATGACAGGGAAAGTAGAAAAAGTGTACGTGATCACAACTAAGTCTTCTGCTCTGCTGAAGACCGCCAAAAGGATGAAAGACAACTACAGATTGGGGAAAATGTTTCCGGACCACGTATTTGACAAAGAGTCCTATCTGGAATATTATAAGTACAGAGAAAAACAAAACAAAAGCCATCCAGTTAGGAAAGACGAGTCATGAAGAGACAGTTGAGCCCAGGCTCTGCGGACGGTGGGCGAGCCCCTAGAAGGCCATCGGGAAGCAGGGGAGCCCTGCTGGGGTGCACCCCTGGTGGGATGGCCAAGGTGAAAATAGTGCCGAGACGAGAAGTAGATGAGGCTCCGGAGAAGCTGGGTTCTCACCCATGGCTGGTGGGAATGCAGGCGGTGCGGCCACTCTGGAGAACAGTCAGTCAGTCTCTGATGAGAGCGCACACGAAGCTGCTGTTTGTCCCCGAGAGACGGGCAGGCTTCTGCAGTCTGTGCACAAGTGTTCGTAGCAGCCTGTGTGTAATTGCCAACAGCAGGGCCAGCTCCAAGGTCTGGAGTTGGAGAACGGTGGCACGGCAGTAAAAGAAGCAGGTTTTGCGTGAAGAGAGCCCCTCGCAGAGGCTGCCTGCTGTCTGATTCCGTTTCTCACACGTTGTTGACACAACAGCCGTGGAGATGGAAGACACTGGCGTCTTGACCTGGTGCTTGTACAAATCTGTACTCATTGTAAAGTGGCACAGAAGTACACATGTGTACATGCACCACACACACACACGCACACTCCTGTATGGTCACTACGGCCAGGTGAACCTGCCCCTGGGCTCTGGGGCCTATGTGGGGCCGCCGGGCACCATTTCACAGCTTCCTGTGAGTGTATTTCAGAATAAAAGTTAAAGAACTGCATCTTGAGACCAGGTCGGGAGGCGGTGCCTGTGCTCGACCCCACAGTGCCACAGCCCCTGCGGACAGTCCACCCATGGGGGCCGCCTTGACGGCCACCCTGTCCTTGTGTCTGACATCGAGTGTTCATTTTGCAAGTGGGCCTCTTGCAGTGTTTGTGTCTCAGTCCCGGAAGGAGCGGTGCCCTGTCCTTGATGCCTGCCTTCACAGGATGAGACAGCTGTGGCATGTTGCTGATGCCCCCCTGCCCTGGACTGTCTCCCCAGGCTCAACCGCTGGATTTGCTCCTGGAGCCTTCGGTCCCAAAGCAGCCCCCCCGCCCAAGGGTGGTGGTTCCTGGCAGACGAGTCGGCCCCCAGCCCAGGGTGCCCCGTGGCCCCCCCAGGCTAGGCCTCCCCCCAAAACCTCTGCACAGCCGAGGCCTAACTACACCACGAACTTCAGCGTGATCGGCGGCCGAGAGGAGAGGGGCGTCCGCGCCCCCAGCTTTGGTGAGTGTTTCCTCTCTCTCTCTCTGTAGGTTTTCCAGCTTGCTGTGAGGTGGTTACAGTGAGATGCCATTTTGATTTCTCCCATTTACAACCAGGGCTGGGAGAGAATTAATGAGGCCCAGAGTGCTCTCACCCAAGAGGAGCACCTCTGGGTGTAAGGAAGTGGTTCCAGAGCGTGGCCATAGGTGTCCCCTTTGTCCCCACCAGCACGTCCAGGCAGCTGGCAGGGAGGCTGTCGTCACAGGGCCAGGAATGAAGCAGCCAGGCTCACACTGTCCGGGAACCTTCTTGGCCTCCTCGGCTACCCAGGCAGCTGGACAGTCGGCCCAGGCCTGGCCGCGGTCTGTCCTGGGTTAGAGGTGGCATGTCCCGTGCCAACCCCCGGAGGTGACAGAGACAGCCCTGCACTTGAATGTCGGGCCCAGTGAACTCGTTCGGACATTTTCAGTCCCAAAGGGTCCCTCAGTTGGAAATGCAGCCTCCGAAGGCACACGGGTGGGCTGTGACGCAGGTGGGGCCCATTGGTGGGCTGCCTGAGCAGAGATGGGTGTTGCTGCCCATATGTAATAACTGGAAACATCCGTGGCTTCTTTTCTTTTGAGGTGTCATGATGGTGTCCCATTTTCCAGGTGGTGGGTGTTGCCTCATGTGAGTTGGTGGGCCATGGAGGTCAGCACTGGCCCCGTGTGTCTCTCAGCAAAGTCTCTTTTCTTTTCTAGCTCAAAAGCCCAGAGTGTCGGAGAATGACTTTGAAGACCTGTTGTCCAATCAGGGCTTCTCCTCCAAGTCTGACAAGAAGGGGCCGAGGACCATCGCCGAGATGAGGAGGCAGGACCAGGCGAGGGACACAGATCCGCTCAAGCTGAAGGTGTGGGCAGCTCCTGCAGGGGCTCGGGGGCTTGGTGGCTGCCTAGAGGGTGCAGAACCAGGGCAAGCTGGGTGCTCCCGGGCTGCCTGTCTGCCCCCAGGGGTGTCTGGGAAGAGACGGTGGAGTAGATGTTGTGGCAGATGCAGCCCCCATGGGGTCCTGGGGTCTGTGTGTGGGGATCTCCTGGTACCATGGACGTCTTCACCCTGAGCAGGCCAGCAGCCCTCCTTGTGAGCCCTGAACTCTGTCATGTGAAAGGGTCTTCGTCCAATGTGCTCGCGGAGATAGCAGCTTCTGTTCAGGCTTATTTTTACCTTTGAGCGTTTGGGGACAGGGCATGTGAACTGCCCTGACGAGGGCTGTCCCCATGTGGCTCTGCCATTCTCTGAGGACAGGAGGCTTTCACATCCTTGTTTCACTTGGAGCACTCGCTCCTCTGGGGAACTCGCCAGGTGTAACCCGTCAGGGCCCATGCTCTTGGGCAGCCCGGCCCAGGAGCCAGCAGGCGCCACCCCTGCCCCCAGGAGTGCAGCTCAAGGTGCTGGGGACGACAGGGGACCTCAGCAGGCCCGGGACTGTGGCCTCTGCTGTCCTCACTGCAGGATGGTGAGGGTGTGGTTCTGCGGCCACAGCTGGTGGCCATGCCTCTGGGGTCATCCAACAGGCCGCTGGGAAGCCCAGCCTCTGGGCCCCGCCAGGCATTGGAGCCCCAGGCAGGTAGGGCAGGGCTGTGATGGCGATCATCTGTGCATGTTCCACTGGCAACAGAGGTCACTGGCTTCCATGCACCCTCCGGTCCCACGTGTCCAGCCAGACCCAAGGAGCGGCGTTGACTGTGCCTGGGTGGGATCAGCACAGAATTGGGATGATGGGTCCATGTCTGGGCCGAGTGTCTACGTGGGGAGCCTTGTTCCCCGTGATGGCATGTGGGGCCGTTGGATTGACCGCTAGCTGCACGGTGGGTGGAGGGGCCGAGGCCAGGATGCCCACTCTGCAGCACCTGCGTCTCCCACAGCTGCTGGACTGGACTGAGGGCAAGGAGAAGAACATCCGAGCCCTGCTGTCCACGTTGCACACCGTGCTGTGGGACGGCGAGAGCCGCTGGACGCCCGTGGGCATGGCCGACCTGGTGACTCCTGGGCAGGTGAAGAAGCAGTACCGCCGCGCCGTGCTGGTGGTCCATCCGGACAAGGTGGGCGCGGGTCCCGGGGCGGGGTCCCGGGGGGCAGGGACGGGGGCGCCTCACCACACCGCACCCTCCCCCGTCCCCAGGCCGCAGGGCAGCCGTACGAGCAGTACGCCAGGATGATCTTCATGGAGCTGAGCGACGCCTGGGCCGAGTTCGAGAGTCAGGGCTCCCGGCCCCTCTTCTGAGCCCACAGTGGACATGGCTGCATGTGTGGCTTGTGGAGGCAGAAGCTGCTGGGCTCGACCACAAGGGTCGTGGCCATGGCAGCGGCAGCATGGGCTGACATGGCTGCTGCACCCAGATGGACATGCCTGCCACCCTCGGTGGACCCGAGCCAGTGCCGTCCCAGCACAAGGAGAGCATTCCAAAGCCTGCTTTTTCCTTCATTTTTCTATCCGAAAGGAAAAGCGTTGATCACACTCTTCCCACCATCATCACAGTCACAGTCTGTGATCCTTTGTTCAGTGACTGTCACCTCGAGAGCGTCTGCTCGCCGTAGTGCGCGCTGCTCAGCTGTCCTTTCTTGAATCCCGTTCATGGACGTTCACATCTCCCATGTGTAACCAGCCTGGCGACCCCTGCACGTCATTAAACTATTTTCTGACGTCTCGTCTTGACGCGGCATCGTCGTCTCCGTGGTTCCCTGCCATCGTCTGGCTCATCCTGGCTCTGCCCACGAAGACGCAGTGCAGGGACCCCACCTCGGAGAGTTGGGCTCCTTGACCTCTGGGGCCTCCAGGGCGGCCTCTGCCAGCGGCCTGGGCTGGTTGTCCCACACAGCGGGAAGTCTGGGCGGTCTGAAGACGGAGTGGGTACACCACAGCTTTGAGTCTGGGGCTTGGTCCTCACCAGGCGCTGGGCCTGCGCTATGGTTATTGCACATGGCCAAGGCAGATGGACGTGGTGCAGATGCCCAGACGCCGGCCTGTGTGGACTGGACACCCCCCGTGTCCCACTGAGTCCCTCCTCGGAGCAGGGCGGACACAGGGCCCTTGTTTTCTATTGTTCAGGGAATTTAAAGCAAAAAGCAACTTTCTTTGATTAAAGGCTGTTGGAGAAACACTGGCTGCTCAGTGTCACATGGGTGGAGGTGTGGCTGCTGAGGCCGTGCATGTGCAGCCCCCGTGGTCTGCCAGCTCACAGGACGACCCATCAGGACAAATGACAGCAATTACACAGTTCCAGCTTCTGGTCAGAAGTGACTTTCTGAGCTCTCAGTGGGTCTGTCTATGGGCCCAGCCTGCTCCTGGCCGCCTGGCAGTGTGCTGGCCTGAGCCCTGGAGATGCAGCTTGCCCGGCAGCTTCGGGAGGCAGGTGGGGCGACGGGACCTCGACCCTCGTCCTGGAGGTGACAGCAGTGTGGCCAGGCCCTACCCAGGCCGCCGTCAGTCCTGGTCAACCCATGTGCTGCCTCTCGTTTACCCAGAATGTAAGCTGTTGAACCAAACGTGATCCAAGTGGAATTCAGTGGGATTGCAGAACATGTCCTGAGAGGTGAGGTCCCACCGCTCATCTCTCTGGGTAGTGTGCAAGTTGTTGACTTTGAACTCGGAGTGTGTAGACGCCTGCAACCCAGGCAGGTGTCCTCAAATAAAGGCCTGGCCTCAGGAGCGTCTGAACGTGCTTAGTCGAAAACACTGACCTGAAGCTGGAGCCTGCCCTACACTGCCCGGAGCCGTGTTGGTCCAAGGCCGAGACCCACGAGCACGGTGCTGGGCCCTCTGTGGGCGCTGGGGGCCGGGACCTGCAGCTCCGGAGGGCTCAGAGGGAGAGGGAGGGCCCGCAGCCTCTGCCCCCACAGGTGTCTTGTGCTGGCGGGGCCTCACCTGGTGCCATGACACCGTGCCCTCTGTCTCCTGGGGTCTGTCCCCTTCCCTCCTGGCCCTCAGCCCTGGGTCTGAAGAGGAGAGAAGGGGCATCTCTGCGGAGGTGGCCCATCCGCCCACAGTTGGCGTCGGGGCTGCTGCTGGGGAGGAAGGAGGCTCGGGCCAGCCAGTGTCCCGGCTCCCTGTTTTCAGAGAACGAGGACTCCGCGTTTGTTATGCGTCTGCTGCTATTTTTATCTCTCAGTTCTTTTTAAAAAATAATGATCGACCTAAATAGGTGCAGAGATTTCACTTCAGAGTCACTGGATCCCTGCTCAGGGTCCAGGCAGCTCGGGGGCAGCGACGTCAGCCTGCTCCAGGGAGGGACACAGGCCAGCAGCCCCTCCCCAGCCACATGCAGCCCCTTGTGGGCCTGCAGGAGTCCCTGCCCAGCCCTCAGCTCTGGTGTGGTGTGCTCTCTGCCATCCCCACTGGTTCTGATTTACTGTCTTGGCGGGGTGGTGTTTTCCCCTGGCCTGGCCCATGGTTGTTCTTACCCTACAGGCCACAGACCCGGTGGGGGGTTGCTCCAATACCCAGGCGTGTCCACTTTAGTGAACACCTCACGGCCCAGGGGGTCTGGAAATGGGCTCAGGTGGGGACCTGGCGCAGGAGGTGCCTCCCCAGGGTGCTCACCCATCTATCACCCCAGGACGCCATCGTCCAGCCTCGAGGCCTCCTCTTCGGTCACCCCCTGGCTTGCAGAGGGCCCCTAGTGTGTGCCTCAATGGCCTGGGACAGGTGTCTTCTGGGCCTTGGAGGGACACAACCCTGGTGGATGTCTGGCCCCCACAGTATATCCTCCCCCTGTGCCCACCGCCCTTGGCCTCCTTCCCTCCCCACCTGCCCCCGACGAGCAGGTGTCATGAGTGTGCCCCATCCGCTGGGTCCTTGCCCCATGTTAAGTCTCGGGTTTTGAGGAAGCGAGCTAGCCAGCTCTCGCTCACCCGTGACCTTGTGCCTCGATGAAGCATCTCCTGGCCCACCTCTGTCCCTTGGCTGCTGCCGCCTGATTCCTGCGGCTCCTTCAGGTGGCCTCCCAGATCCTCAGTGGGGTTGGGAGAGACTTGGGCGCGTGGCTCCAGCACAGGACACAGCCTTGGATTCTGTCCCCACCGCACCCCCTGCCTGACTCTCAGCAGATGCCCACTTGTTGGCAGAAACCTTCACTTGCTCAGTGACTCAGCTGGGCATCTTCCCAGGGGGCAGGGTCCACCATGGCTGTGCACCTCCACAGGCTTCCCCACCTACCCTGCTCTTCCTAAGGCCTCCAGGCTCTGCTCTGGGGACGCTCAGGGTTAGACCCCTCCAGCTTGCAGGACCCTGGAGTGGCGCATGCTCTGTGGTGGATCCCACAGTCAGACCTGCCCTTCCTGGCCCTGCTTCAGAGCCGACCCTCAGGGGTTGGCCCCAGACCCCTGGTTCAGGGGGCAGCGCTCTGCTGAGCCCACTCCCTCCAGGGCCAGGCCCTCTGGGACCCCTGGGACCCCGTCCCATCCATGCAGCCCCTGGGGTTACCCGTCGGCCTTGGGCCTGTGTCCCTGGATCTGCAGACAGTCCTGGGAAATGCACCGCCTGCCTGGGCAGGGGGTCGGGGAAAAGACTGTGGAAATGCACCCCCGCCCCAGGACCACAGGTGCCCTGGGTACTGCTGGGAGGGGCCCGAGCCCCACCCAGTGCCCGACAGTCCAACTCGGGCCTGCCTATCCTGGTGACCAGGACTGGCTAAACTGAGGTGCTGTGACAAACCCTCTCCCCCTAGAAGAGGTGGCAGCTTCTGGGGTTCACCTGGGCCGCCTGAGGGCACAGAGAGGATGTGCACACATGATGCATGTGCACAAGTTCACACACGATATGTGCACGCGAGTTGACACACAAAGACACGCGTAAGTTCACACTCATGAGGTCATGCATACAGTTCACACACCAGGATGTGTGCACACAAGTTTACACACAGGATGTGCGCACGCAAGTTCACACACAAGGGCTAACATAAGTTCACACAGATGTGTGCACAGAAGTTCACACACAAGGATGTGCACACAAGTTTGCACACACGGATGCGCATGCACAAGTTCACACACATGGATGCACATGCACAAGTTCGCATACAAGGATGTGCACAAGTTCACACACGGCCATACATGCACAAATACACACAGGGATGTGTATACATAAGTTCACACACAGGGACGCGTGCACACAAGTTCACACACTTGAGGAGGTGCTCACACATGTGTCTGGTGTTTGCTCTATATCACCAAGGCCCCTGGTGTCCAGCCAGGCCCTGCATCCAGACCCTCACCCTGTGGCCCCTACACCCAGGCCAGGAGCATCTCCTGGGAGGTGGGTAAGGCCTGGAAGCTGTTGCATCTGAAGAAAATCCTGCTGTCTTGCACCCGCCTGCCAGCTCACACCAGACGGGGGCCCTCGGGAAGGAGAACCCTTGGAGCGGGGGTGGCGAGAGGGGCTTCGATTCTGCCCAGCCAGGTCCTCGGAACCTGACCTGTGCCACAGCCTTTCCTGGCCAGGCATGGGGGCAGGGGACCCCGGAGATGGTCAGAGGCACTGCCTACTGCCCAGCTCAGCCCAGCTGCACAGAAACCCTGACAGCCTCCACCGGCATTTAGTCGGTGTAACTGATTCTCAAGGCAAACAGCCTTGTTTGGGTGTTTACTGCACTGACACTAGTAACGTGGAACAAGGGTTCCCCAGCACAAATGCGGGCTCCTCAGACATGGAGGGCATGGCTCTCTCCAGGAGAAACCGAGTCCATTTGTCCAGCCAAGGTCACCAATGACCCCAGGGGAGGGATGCATGGCACCTCCCCTCCCCTCAAGTCAGGAGGAGGTGTGCAGGGGAGAGGGGAGAAGAGAGGGAGGGGTGTCCCTTCAGTCTGCAGGACGTTTTCAAGGCTCACTGCCAGGTGGACACTCCTTTGCCCACGGCTCCCTTTGCTATCCCTCCTGGGGAATATGTGTGGGCCAGTGAGGGGCCTCTAGGGTGTCGAGAGCCCAGGGCTGGGGTCAGGGTGGGGGGCCAAGCAGGCAGACAGCGCCAAACCCTGGCCCCCCATCTAGTCCTCGTCCCCACCTTGGTCCACAGCTCACCTTCAGAGCCTGGAAGGGGCGGCCCGGGTGCTAGCCCTGAGAGCCAAGGCTGCAGAGCGCGTGTGGTCAGCACTGACCAGGGGCTGACAGTCAGTGCACAGTGGATGCTGTCCTTGTGGAGAGCGGGTGGCTCCATCTGGGTACACACTTATCAGTGAGAAGACCTGCGGGAAATGAGTGTCCTGTGGCCTGAGGCCCCGCTGTGGGCAAGGGCCAGCATCCTCCCAGCGCAGCTGGTTTGTTTGGCCGCCTCCATTTCAGGCAGAAATTCCAAACTCTCGGTTCATGCAGAGTCTTCATCATCCATTCTTTGAAGCGCAGAATCTGACTGACAGACAAGTTCCCAAACCCACAGCCATCCAACCATCCAGGGGGAATGGGAGGGGCAAGTCCCTGTCACCACGAGCTCACCAATGCTAGCAGCAAACAGGACACACATCCCCACAGGGCGCCAACTGTCAAAGGCTGTGGAACCTGGTGGCCGTGTCTCTCTACCCCCATCCACCGCCTGGGCCTGGCCCTGTTCAGACCTCCGTCAAACGAGGTGGACCCCATGGCAGCGGCCCAGCTTCAGTCCCCTGGGTCCCACAAACCCACCATGGGCAGTTTCCTGATGGGGATGTGTCTGCCCTGCGAGATGCTGTCAGGAGCAGGACCCTGGGGCACTGAGCCCATCCTGAGCCAGGCCCCCACCAGGCAGCAGGGCTGAGGGTGGGCAGGGCCCCTGAACCTGACTGGTCCCTTCTCTGGCCCGAAGCAGAACCCCCAGCACTGTTCCTTTTGGGCTCACTCATCCCAAGGATTGACCCTAGGAGAGTCTGTGCTGCCCACAGGGTGAGCCCCAAACTCCCCTTCTGCCTCTGCGGCCCCCATTCCACCTGTCCACCTGGCCCCCACCTGTTGACCTCTGCCCCCACCTGTCCACCTCTGTCTCCTACTGATCAACCTCTGTCCCACACCTGTCCACTTCTGTCCCACACCTGTCCACCTTTGTCTCACACCTGTCCACCTCTGCCCTGCCTCCTGCCCACCTCTGTCCACCACCTGTCCATCTCTGTCTCCTACTGGTCCACCTCTGTTCCCCACCTGTCCACCTCTGTCCCCCTCCTGTCCACCTCTGTCCTCCACCTGTCCGTCTGCCTTTTACTCACTCTCTGCCTCTTCATCCACAGCTCACACCTGCCCTCATGCCCCCAGGATACACCCCTTTCCCTGAGAGACATTTCAGGCACAGGAGGTCCCCCGCCAGACCCCCACAGGCCAATTTCTGGGTCAGAGCCTCCCCTTTGGGGCACTGCTCCTTGGGTGGGCCTCGCCTTGCCCAGGAAACTTTGGGACATCACTAACCTGGGAGGAATCTCCCTGCTCTGAGTCCCAGAGAGGGTGTGGGGTCTGCAGGGTGGGGAGAATGGAGACAGTGGGGACAAGAGGGGACAGCAGAGGAGACAGGAGGAGAGGGGAAAGAAGGTGAGGCAGGAGGGGGGACAAAAGAGGACAGGAAGGAGGATAGGAAAGGGGACAGGAGGGGCCAGCCCGGTGGCGCAGCAGTTAAGTGCACACGTTCCGCTTCTCGGCGGCCCGGGGTTTGCCGGTTCGGATCCAGAGTGCAGACGTGGCACCGCTTGGCATGCCATGCAATAGTAGGCGTCCCACATATGAAGTAGAGGAAGATGGGCACGGATATTAGGTCAGGGCCAGGCTTCCTCAGCAAAAAAGAGGAGGACTGGCAGTAGTTAGCTCAGGGCTAATCTTTCTCAAAAAAAAAAAAAGAAAGAAAAGAAAAAGAAAGGGGACAGGAGGGGACAGGACAGGACAAAGGAGGGCAGGAGGAGGAACAGGAGGAGGCGGCCCCTCAGGTGGCATGGTGAGCCCAGCAGGCATGTGGCTGGTGGGTGAGCATGGAGTGGGGCCTGCGCTGAGGTAGGTAGATCTTGGGGGCTTGGCTGGGGTCCTCTAGGCGTCTCAGTAGGGGGGTATGTAGTGGGGGAGGCACAGGGTGGGGCACCGGGCCATGTGGGGGCCACTGGAGGAGGGTCTTACTTCTCATGGAGCCCCAGGCCCTGACCTGGGATTGCATCACTGGCCACGTGGGGCTGGAGCAGGGCCTGTGTGGGTCATCTTCCCGGACCCAGGCCCCCAGGACAGAGGAGAGGTAGGAAGGCTGAACCCCTGATGCCTGGGGAAGGGAAAGAGGTGGTCCCAGACCCTCACCGGCCCTGGGTGGAGGGCCCACGTGCCTTCCCGCCAGCACCAGGGCCAGCCCCAAGGTCGCCAGGCAGCCCCGTCAGCCAGGGCAAGGCGCTGACCATCCACGGGGTCCTGCTGGGTGCAGCCCCTGAGTGTGGTCTGCCCGGTGCCCAGCCCGGCCAGCCTGGACCAGATTCTGAGGCTGACGGTTGACTTTATTCCGTAATCGCCAGGTTCCTTTGGGTGGTACCTGCTTCCTGTGGTTCCGACCGCCTCTCATATTTACTGTTTTAATTTTTCTGCATGCCAATGCTGTAACGACGATGTGATTCCTGAAATCTTCTCCTCCTCCAGGATGACGGCACGGCTTTGCCCAGCCTCTTCCTCCTTCTAGGGGCATGCCCAGGTCCTCAGGGCTCCCACCCATGGACCTGGGCATGTGTGACCTTGAGCCACCAGGACCCGGAGCGCCGGCCGTTTCCTCAGAGGTCCTCCTTTACGGCCACAATGTGAGTGGACCAAGGTCTCACTCTGGTCGCGCCATTTTTTCCTATAGTACCTGCACCCAACAGGCAGCGTAGGGCCGGGTCCTTCTGTACCACGGGGTCCCCAGCCTGGGGGCAGCCATGCCTGGACATCAGGGGCACAATGGAAAACCCTCCCCACACTGGACCCAGGACTTCTTCCCGTCCCTGGGCCTTTGTGCTTGCTGTGCCCACTGCTTGGACAGCCCTTCCCCTAGGTGTCCCGGGACCTCTCTGGGTGACCCTGGACCACTCACCTGAAGCCCAGATGTCCCCAGGCTGATGGAGCCCACGGGTCACTGTGCTGCGTGGTGCTCACTGCAACCTGCTGTTTCCTTGTCCACCAACTCCTTCCAGAACACTAGCTCTGTGAGGACACGACCTTGCCTGCCTTCCTTCACCCACCATCACGGCCCCAGAACAGGGCCAGGAAACACCTGCAGCTAGCAGGTGGGCGGGTGGGTGGATGGAAGGACAGCAGGTGGCTTGGATGCTGCTGCTGATGACAGTGCTTGTCCTCCATCACCTTGTTGGCACCCCCGAGGTTCCTGTGGGCAGGTGGATGTGATCCAGAGAGGCCCCGGCTCCCCAGGGTTCCACTTCCCTCTCTGGGTGGGCAAGGGCCCAGGCTGTCTGCTCCGAGAGGCTCCTTGTCCGTCTCGGCCCAAGCAAGAGCCCTGGAAGCCATTGCTGATAAAGTGGCAACCAGCTCTCTGGGAGAAAAGACGAAGAGAAGCAAGCCTGGCTAGAGCGCTGGCTGATGTCCGCGGTGTAAACGCTCCCCCTGCAGCTGGTTTCCAGCTTCCAAGGTGCAGTCGCTGAACCTAGACACCTCTGGGCTGGGCAGTCTCTGGCCTGCACATGCCTGGCTAGGTGACGTCTGCATCCCCCAGGGCAGGCCTCGAGCTCCCGCTGAGAGGCAGCTGCACCTGCGCCGCCCCCCTCAGGGCCCTTGGCCACACCCCACGGCCGGGCCTTGGGGACAGCCCTGCAGGGACTGAATTCAGCCACCCCACCCTCCCACCCCCACCGCCTTGCTGTTACCAGAGCTGCTACGTCCTCCGGACATAGCACAGGAGGTCGAGACCCAGGGCGCAAGGAGGATCCAGCCCCCTGAGCCTGGGCCTCTGTCCCCAAGTGGGCAGACGGGTGTTTCCTGGAGGGCAAAGAGCTCCTCTGCATGCCCCCGGGTGTGGAACACTCCAAGAAGGACCCATGCAGGCCTGGCTCCCTCTGTGTGTCAAGGAGGGCAGACAGAGGGGAGGGAAGGTGACCCATCCTGGGTGGCGGCCATGGCTGTCTGGGTCACTTGGCACTGGACAGCCCCAGCCAGTGCACAGTACCTCCCTCTGCGACCTGCATTTCTGGAAGCCTGCCCCCCAGGGGCCAGCTCTGCTGTTGGCCAGCTCCATTCCTGGATCAGGGACACCGGCTGAAGAAGTCCAGGCCTGACCCACACAGAGTGGCCCTGGGCTCCTCCCCTACAGCCAGCTCTGGGCAAGCTGCCACAGAGCCTCGTGGGAGGAGCTCAGGAGGCTCTGAGCACTGCGTGCGTGCGTCAGCTCAGACCACGCTCGTGTGTGAGAACTCAGCATGCCCCAGGAGCCTCGAGACCGTCCATTGGTCCCCACACTTCCCACATTTAAGGCAACTGGCTCTGTGCCTGCATGAGCGGCCATCCTGTGTCCAGGGCCTGCGCACATCTCTGAGGGAAAGACAGAGGGGATGGGGAGGCAGGGGTGCCTCACGGGAGCCATTCACGGAGCAGGGACACCTGGTCTGCCACTCAGGGTGGTCCCCCAATGGGAGTCACACAATGGGTTATAGGGAGTGACCACTGGTAAGAGTGAGAGCCAGGCGCCCAGAGCCCCCAAGGGGGCACTGATGTGGATGTCAACACCAAAGTCCAGCAGATGTGACCAGACATCCCCAAAACTTAGAGATACCCCAGGACATCCGCTCAGCCTGGATGCCCCTCTCGTTTTGGGTCTGTCCTCCTGGTGGCTGTGGAGGACACCCTGAGGGAAGGGCGTGGATGTGGACCCTGGGGCTGGCCATGGGCACCCGGGTCCAGCCCACTGGGCGCTGGGTCTGCGGTGGGTTGGGGCCAGGGCCCAGCTTGGGAAGCACAGCCCCTCCAGGAGCGAGCTCATCCCTCTGGGATGGAGGCCCCCCTCACCTACTCAGGGCTGTCCGGGTGCTCTGTGCAGCCTGGCACTCCCACAGCTGCCCCACCCTTGCAGCACCAGTGAGAAGCCGCTTTCTATTTCCAGGCCCATGTGAACTGTGCTATTTATATTTTGGAGCACAGAGGGGCTGCTCCAGGTGGCAGCCATAGCAGGGGCACTGGAGCCACAGGCCCCCACGGGAGCCTCATAGCACCCCTGACCCTCCTCCAGCTCTTTTGGCCCCTGCCTGCCTCCTTCTGTGAGCATCTCTGAAAGGCATGCCTTCCCATTCTGACATGCTCTACCCTCCAGGTGGGCTCAGAGTCTCCCCCAGCTCTGTCGCCCCAGGGCTGTGTGTGCCAGGGCTGTTTGGGTGAAGACAAGAGACTGGGAGGAGGAGGGGCTGGTCAGTGGGCCGGTGGGTGTGGGGGTGGAGGTGACTGTGGGCTGAGGGCAGGGAGGGGTGTCTGCGGGGCAGTGGGTGCCCTGGACAGTATCAGGGGTCTGAGGTCTGAGGGAGAGCTGGGGGCACTGGTGGGCCGGGGGGCGGGGCAGGGGGTAGGCAGAGGGGCAGGAGCTGTGGCTGCGCTCTGAGCCCAAACCCTGGAACAGCTCCTCAGGAAGAGGGGTCCACAGTGTTTGCAGGTGGGGACCGAGGGGCCCCCTTGTCTCTGGAACTTGAGGAGCAGCCTCTGTGGGGAGGTGGGCAGGGACTCTGGGAGAAAAAGACCTCTGTGGACATGGACAGTGGGGAAGAGAGTGCATGTAGGCACATGCGCCCAACAAGGCACCATGTGTCCAGACCGCTGTGTGTCCTGCTGCCATGTGTCCAGGCCGCCGTGTGTCCTTCCACCGTGTGTCCTGCCACCGTGTGTCTGGTGCCCCAGGACCAGACAAGGGTCTGAGGTACAGGCTGGCATCCCGGGCTGGGGCAGCACCTCCAGCTCCGCACCCAAGAACCCACAAGGACAAGCTCCCAGGCGCTGACCCCTAGTCAGGTGGGCCCTGGACGCCGAACTTTCCCACCGTGGCTGCAGGGAGAGTTCTTGTCTCCCTTTGTTTGGCTTGTCATGTGTTGTCACCTTTCAAGTAATAACGAAATCCAGCAGGAAAACGGCGGCGTGCTGGGACTGAATTATTCAGCGAGTTCAATTATTTAGATTGCATTTGAAGTTTCTGAACCAGCGCCGCGTGTGCCAAGAGCCCCTCTGCCCCTCCCAGGGGGCTGCAGCCCCCTGGCCAGACCACGCCAGGACTGAGGAACACTCCAAGGAAGCCTGAGTGCTCCAGGCTTCTGCACTGCAGCCGGAGGATGCCCTGGGCAGGAGCCGCTGTGGCCCCCACGGGACAGGTGGGACTGGCGGCCTCCCTGGCAGAGTGGGGGCTGGAGGGGTGGCTGCCTCCTCTCTCTGCCACGTGGAGTGACCCCGCGGGGGCTGCAGAGGGGCCTCTGGATGGCAGGGCTCTCAAACCCAGCGCCACGTGGCTTTTGGCACAAGCCCTCTCCGGGTCGGAGGTTCCTGGCCTCTCGTGGCTGATTTCAGGTGAGGAGCATGCAGAGCGCCGAACTGGGGGCATGAGCCCCGTCCTGCCAGCCGGCCAGGGTCCCACAGCCGGGGCCTGGCTGCAGCCAAACACACACACCTCAAATGCTGACCCCTTGGTGGAACACGGCCTCCCTCATTCAGGCCCCCTGGCCATTCTCCTCCCGGTCCCCACCACCATCCACCATCCTGCATCCAGCTGCCCTCTGAGGTGCCCTCCTGGGTCTTCTGCCTGCTGACAGCACCATCCTTGGTTCAGCCTGTCTCACTGGTTATGGAAATTTCCCACTAAGCTCCTGCCTCTCTCCAGCCGGCAGCAGGTTTGCGGACTGTTCACCAGTCCCCAGGTCCTCTTCTGGGCAGTCCTCCCCAGGGTGAGACCCCGCCGGGGGAGGCAGTGTGCTGTGTTGCCATCCCTGCCCCCGGAGCAGACCAGCCAGTGGGCAGTTCCCGGCTGGCTCACTTGGAATCCTCCCGTCCTGCCCAGAGCAGGCACCGCCCTCGCTCCAGTCCTTCTCAGGCTCCACAGCTGCTCACTTCCTCTCCTGGAGTACCAGTCACTCCGATCTGGGACTGTCACCAATCTTGTCTATTTCCCCTCCAGGAGAGTCTGAGTCCTAGTTGAGCCACCTACCCACCCCCTCAGGGCCTGGGCAGATGTGAGAACTAGGGGCCACTGTGCACTTGGTGAGTGTAAGGGGTGGCAGCAGAGACAGAGACAGAGACAGAGAGAGACAAAGAGAGACAATGAGAGAGACAGAGAAACAGAGACAAAGAGAGACACGGAGAGAAGACAGGGACAGAGACAGATAGAGATAGAGACAGAGAGAGAGATAGAGACAGAGAGACAGAGATAGAGAGACAGAGACAGAGAGAGAGAGACAAAGAGAGACACGGAGAGAGACAAACAGAGCGACAGAGAGAGACAGAGGCACAGAGACAGAGTAAAAGAGAGACAGAGAGAGAAGACAGGGACAGAGACAGAGAGAGATAGCGACAGAGACAGAGAGACAGAGACAGAGAGACAGAGATAGAGAGACAGAGACAGAGAGACAGAGAGAGATTGAGACAGAAGAGACAGAGACAGAGAGACAGATGGTGACCCCACAGCTGACCTCTGAATGGTGACCCCACAGGGAGGGAAGGAGAAAGACAGAGGGATGGAAGGTCAGGCAGCATCTGTGGGCTGGCAGGGAGCCTCTGTCCTTCCTGCCCGAGCCTGTCCCTGGCCGCATGGGCCCCTGGCTCAGGGGTGTGTGTGGAGCTCAGCCAGGCCCAGGTGGTAGAACCAGTGGGCAGGGGCTCCCCCCGGCACTGCAGCAGGGACCCTGCACTCTTCTCCTCTGATGAGCCTGCACACCCTGCCCCACCCGGCTGCCTGGTCAATGGGGTGTCTCCTTGCAGGTAGCTTGTGAGGGCAGCTGGGGTCAACGGTTGTAGGGCCTGCTCTGGGCTCACTGGGGTCACTTCTGGGGTCTTCCGTGGGGTTGCCGTCAGGGGGCCAGCTGAGGGTTATCCTCCAGGTCCATCTGGTGGCAGGGTGGAGGAAAGTGACTGTCCTCTCTCCTGGGCCCAGACCTCTCCCCTCTGGCATCCACACCCAGATTCTGAGGACATGGGAAGGGCCAGGCTGAGCAGACCTTGAGCTGGGGCTCAAGTCAGACCCTCAAGACCCTCAGACACCTGGGAACAGGTGACCACTCCACTGAGCACCTGTCCCCACTCCTGCACGAGGCCTCACATGAAGCTGAAGCATAACTGTGCTTCTTACACTCCTGGGGGTGGCCAGGGTGGCCAGCAGGAAGGGCTCCCTGCAGCAGGCCCTCCCTTGTGGGCAGCCCCACCCTCACTTCCTGGCCCAGATCCAGGGGACAGGGCTGTTGCAGGAGGAATGGGCAGTGTGAAGGCCAGCTCCCAGTAGGGAGACTACAGCTCCGTGTGTCTGCAGATCTGTGTCCTGGGACATGGGCGTCCCCCAGCGCCCCTGGGACCTGAGCTGACCAAAGTGGCAGCTGAGTGAGGAGTGGCCTCCTCCACCCCTCGCCTTCCCCTCCTTCCTCCCCTGTTGAGGGCCCCTGCCAGGCCACTGCTGGGCACAGCCAGGCCTGGAGATGGTCAGCTAGCAGGGTGGGAGCTGGGAGGGGAGGTGCCAAGCAGGTTGGGGGGAAACAGGTGGATGTGACCCTGAGCCTGCTCCAGAGTTCAAGCTGAGCGGCCTGGGGGTGGTCTCCCCTGCGGTGGGGTGAAGGTCAGAGGCAGCTCCAGGATTCACCCGTCCAGCCAGGCCCAGCGGAGGGGACAGTGACAAGTTAATGCAGTGGCCACCAGGAGTGTCCACTCATGGACCAGGAGCCCAGCCCTGGGCCTCTGGGAAACCTGGACCCCTGCAGCCCCCCGCCTCCACACTCCCACATGGACTGCAGGCCGAGGGGCTGTGGGGCAGGAGGCCTGCGGCGACCTTGCAGCGACCCGGTGGTGCAACTCTAACCGCAAGGGAAATCCTGGAGGCCTGGCGGAGGGGGTGGCCACAGCAGGGACAGTGGAGGTGGGGCGGCTGCGTCTGCAGTAACCTTCACGCGTCCCTGCTCCTCGCGGGCCTGCCGCCTCCGAGAGACGGGGGTCTCTGGGCCCCTGTTCACTAAAACGAAGCTCAGTGACTCTCTTACACTGAGAAATGGGTCCGGCCGGCCCTCGGGTCTCTCTCCCCCAGGAGAGGCTGAGTTTTCAAGACTCCAGGGACTCCCTTCTCCCGCCCAGCCCGGCGAAGAGGCCCGGAGCAGCTGGGGTCGAGGCCACTGTCACCGCCCCCTCCGGGGAACCTTTCCTCGCATGGAATGGGGAGCGGGTGGCGACCCCCAACTCCGGCCCCTGACCGCTCCAGCGACAGGAAAGGACTTTCCCGCGGGTCCCGCGCGCGCTCACGAGGCGCCCCGCGCGGGCGAGGGGGAGAGGAGCAGGACCCCCTTTTGGGGGGCGGCCCCGCCGAGTCCACACGGCGAGCCCGGGTCCGGGGCAGTGTCTGGGGTTCTGCGCGGCTGGGCGGGCCGGAGCGGGCTCCCGAGCGCAGGGGGGCGCGGCTCCGCCCCTCTGGTCCCCCCCAACCCCGCAGGCGCCCGCGGAGCCGCCTCGGCCCCGCCCTCCTCGTCACGCTCCATATGACGCGCCCTCCTCGCGGTGCCCTTCAGCCGCCGCCGCAGTTCCCGGCGCCACATGGACCCGGCCGGCCCGAGCGCGCTCCGCCGCTGACCGCCCGCGCCCGCCCGCGCCCCGGCCGGAAGGTAACCCGTGCCCCCTCCCCTCCCCTCCCCGGACGCCCCTTCTCTTCTCCTCCCCTCCCCTCCCAGGACACCCCCTCCGCTCTACTCCCCTCCCCTCCCTGGACTCTCCCTCCCCTCCTCTCCCCTCCCCGGACCCCTCTCCCCTCTCCTCCCCTCCCCTCCCCGGACGCCCCCCTCCCCTCCCGGCGGGCGTGCTCCGGCCGGGCTGGCGCTGTCCACCGCGCGGTGCTGAACGCGGGCCCGGCCCGCGCCCTCCCTCTCCTGCTCCGTCTCCGAGTCTCGGCCTCTCGCGCCTCCCTTCCCTCCCTCGTCCTCGATCTCTCCTCCTCTCTACCGGCGCGCCCGCCTGAAGGCCGCTGGGCAGAGCCGGGAAAGGGGTGCGGCGGCCGCGGGAGCCCCGGCCCGCGCGGCGGCGGTGGGAGCCCTGTGGGAGCTCCCGCAGCACCCCCGAGCCTCTGCGGCGGGCCCTGCGGTTCCCTCCCCACCAGGAGCCAGGGGAGAAGTTTGGAAGGAATCTGCTTTGCGGCAAAGGCGCCCCTGCGCGCCCGCGCTTTTCAGGGAGGCGGGGGCACCCCCAGCCTGCCACCCCTCCCCAGCCCGCACACACGCGGGTCTCCTGCGCTGCGGAGGAAAAATTCATAAAGCAGTGGATCTCCAGGGACCTAGGTTTCCCTGCCAGAAGAGACCTTGGGTGGGGGTGTGGGGGGGGGGGGCGACGGCGCTGCATCTGCCGATTTTACAGGAAGCACCTCCCCACCAGAGTTCCAGCTGACCTGGGGTGCCCCATCCATGCAGATGCAGGTGGAGGGGTGGTCTGCCCCCACTTTCCATTTGTTCCTTGAAGGCCGAGCCCCTGCTGGTTTCTCCTTTCCACTCCAGTCTCTGCTGTGGGCAGGTGGCAGTGGGTGCTGGAACCTCCCCTGGATAGAATCTGGTCTCCGGAGACTCCCCCATCAGAAGCCGAAGGGACCTCCCTGAAGGGGCATGTGCTCCGGCTCCATGCACTCTAACTCTCCCATCCCTTGGATGGACCGCCCCCTGTGGCCCAGAGCCCACCATGGAGGCAGCAGAGCCAGTCACCTTCAAACGCCCCCAGGCCTGCCCCTGCTTCACAGAGGCTGGCTCCTCTAAGCTGCACCCCCCAAGATGTGAGCACCTCCCACCCCTGCAGTGGCAGCCAAAGCTGGCTTCAGAAACCCCAGGGACTGGGTGAGACCGCTTTGCAGGTCCAGCTGGGGTCCTGGGATCTGCCTGCCCTGGTCAGGGTATAGTGTGGAAGGCCCCCTCCACAGGGACCCTCCCAGTGCGGGGGTCCAGCCACAAGGTGTGGGGAGGATGATGGATGATGCTCTCTCAGACCCCAGACCCATGCTGAGGGGAGGCTGGGTGGGGACGAGGAAGAAGCCCTGCCCTAGCCCGATCAGGGTGACCTGTGGCCACTTCCTCTCCTCCAGGCAGAAGACTGCTGGCCACGCTCGCATGTGAGTTCCGACCCTCGGAAGAACTGCTGAGGAAACACAACCATCGTCATGGAGTTTGTGATGAAGCAGGCCCTGGGAGGTAGGAAGCAGGGGTTGTGGGGGCATATTGCTCCCACGGGTCATGGCCTGCACACCGCAGTGGCATGCAGACGTCACACGTGGCCCCTCTCAGCCTTCACACTCACCCACGCACGTCCCCCCAGACACACCAGCCTGCTCCCTCTGGCGGAGTGGGGCCTGGCCAGCCTTGGGGGTGGGAGAGGGTGTGTGCTGTGGTCAGGGCAGGGCCCACCCAATGGTGCTGAGGCAGGGGTCAAAGGCCGAGCAGCAGCACCCCCACTTGGCTCGGGAAGACATCCGAGGGTGGGTTTCAGGGGCACTGAGGGCCATCCTAACTGGCAGGTCCGGAGGCCCCCACTGGTATTTACTGTAGTAAGCAGAGCTTCGAGAGGCCGCAGGGGCTGCAGGAGCTGGAAGGGAGTTGGGGGGACAGAGCTGGACCTGCGGTGTCCAGCAAGGACCCCGTGGGTTTCACCCAGGTTGGGGGCAGCAGTGTGCACAGGGACAAGAGAAGAGGCTTGTGTGACACTGGTCCCTTGCACAGAGGCAGTGTGGTCTCTTGTGTATGTGTTTGGGGAGGGGACCCCCCCCTTCCAACTCTGCTGACTCCTATTTGAAGGGAATCCTGTGCGTACTTGGCTGAAGGCCATCATCATGGCCAGAGAGCCTGGCCCAGGAGAGGAAGGTGGTATAGGATAGTGGGCTGAGGCTCTGGCCCGGGAGGTGGTGGGGCAGTGGGCCGAGGTCCACATTGGCATGAATGCGTTCTGCAGAGCAGCCTGGTCAGCCCAGGCCCCTGGGGCCTCCACTTGGTGCAGCGCCATCTCTCTGGGAGGGGAGCGGCAGCCAGCGCCCGACTCTGCCTTTAGAGATGTCCTCCTCGGGTGGGCCCTGGGGGCCGCACTCTGCTGGTGCTGTTCGCAGCCCAGCGCAAGTCAGGTGACACGTGATAAGGCCACCCGCTTGGTGCTGCTGTGATGGCAGGAGGAAGTGGGAACTTTCGCCATAGGTGGGGAGCTGGTGGGGGCCGTTGTGCCAGAAACGAAGGGCAGGATGGAAGGACCGGGGCCACCCCCCAGGACAGGAGCCCCACATGTGGGCTTGTCTCCTGGAGAATGGCTGCATTTCCGCTCAACATAGATTAAATGAAAAGACTTCGGGCCTGGCCTGGGGCCACGTTCCATGAGATGTCGTGGTCAAGGAGAGGCTGCAGGTCGAGTCTAATTATAATGATTACGTCACCAGGACATGATTCAGGGACAAGGCAGCATCCTGGCTCTGGGAGGGATCCATGTTCCACCCAGCCCGAGGCTGTTACAGATAATTAATTAGGTGGCTAATTCAGGCCTTGAGGTGGGCTTGTAAGAAAACTGAAATATCTGATTTGGCTGTCTACACGGCTGAAATTAGCTGGGTAATTGCCAGCCTGGATTCCCTTTGTTCCATGTCAGCCCAAAGTTTCTCCTGCAGCGGCGACGGGGCGGGCTTCTCAGAGAGATGTGGGAGCTGCGAGGGGGCGGCCCGCAGAGGCCCCTCGGAGCACCCTGTCCACGCAGCTCGCCGGGCACCCCAAGGCCAGGCATTGGCCCTGACATTCGCCATCCCAGTGCTGCAGGGCAGGGGCTGCATGTGACCTCTCGGTGACACCCTGTTTTCTGTTCCTGTACTTTGTCCCCCCATCCCCGGATGGGCATCATTTTGGTCTCTCTGGATGCATATGTGTGAGAGGGAGACAGACGGAGGGACAGAGATAGACAGAGACCAAAAGTCTTCTGAGAGAGACGGACGAGAGCCCCAGACACAGAGGATCTGCTGGGATGGACCCCGGGAAGCCGTCCAGAGAGGCGAGGCCAGAGAAATGGGGGCCAGGGATGGAGTTGGAGGGAAGGTACAGCCCAGAAACAGACCAAGGAAAGGACAGAAACAGAAATGCCCTAGGGTGCGCCAGACACACAGCGATGTGGGAAACAAGTCCCAGGGAGAGAGATGCAGGAGAGAGACAACGGGCGCGAGGCTGTCTGGAGTCAGGCAGAGATGGCAACTGGGGGAGACAGAAGCTCAGAAGAAAACATCTGGAGAACATCTTGGAAAAGACAGGGTGACTGAGACAGAAACTGAGGAACCCAAGGGAACGGATACGTGGATAAGTGCAGGATACATGGACCGAGAGAGCCACAGAGACAAAGATGGAGACGGGGCGGGGGAGAGAGATAGAGACAGAGAGAGACAGAGACAGAGAGGGAGAGAGAGAAACAGAGACACAGAGAGAGGTGAAGACAAAGAGACGCAGACAGATACAGACAGAAATAGAGAGTAGAGAGAAAAAGACAGAGAGGCGGAGCAGGGGAGAGACAGAGAGAGGGACAAGAGACAGAGAACGACAGAGACGTCTCAGGAACAAAAAGAAATAGAGTCAGGGTCGAAAACAGAGTACATCCCTACCCACACTCACACGCACACACATACACACACACATGCACACTCAGAGGACACACAGCAGAAAGGAGGGAAGAGACGGCCCTGGAGGGAGCCCCAGGCAGCCTCGCTCAGCTGTGCTGGGGACAGGACTCGGTGCGGCCTAATTAAACTGTGGCCGTCGGAGGCTGTCCCCAGCTTGCTGAGCTGCACGGCCAGTCCTCTGGCAAGGACAGACTTCTTGGCCCTGACCTTGTGCCTTAGGCAAGGCCTTTGTGGGGACAAAGTACGAGGTGACTGCCCAGTGGGGACGACAGCTGCAGGACTCAGAATCCATCAGACAGACAGACAGACAGGATACCATGGGCCCCCAGGCACATGGCCTTGTCCACTCTGGGGTTCAGGGCACCCTGGACTGGGCAAGGACCCGGTCCCAGATCTGCTGGGCTGACGACGAGGCGTGTGCCCTGGGTCTGTGGTGTCTCTGTCCCCCTGGCCCCCACCAGTCAGTCTGGCGTCTCTCCCTCTGAGAGTTTTGCTGGAGAGCTGACTGGGCTTCTCTGTGGCGCTCAGGCCTCTCATGCCCTCAGTCATCTGGTCACGGCTCCAGCAGCCTCTGCCCCTCCTTGCATCCCACTGGCTGGCACGTTGCAGACACCTCCCACATGGCCAGCTGGGCCGCTGGTGAGACCCCCCCGAGGAGGCAGGCGAGACTCAGCCTGCTGATGCTGCAGGACAGACAGAGCAAGCCCCCGAGATTCAGGGGGAGCCGGTTCAGGAGGAGCTCAGCTGCAGCAAGGACAGCGGCCGGCCGTGAAATCCCAGGCCCAGGTCCTCCCTGTAATCTTCTATAGACACCTGACTGTCGATCTCTGTGGCTTGGCTGGCCCCGAGCCCAGCCGGTGGGGGTCATGCTCTGCCGCTGTGGCGGCCACCTCAGAGCCCTCTCCTCCACCGGCCTGTCTGCTTGGACACTGAGCCGCCTCCCCGGGGACCGCAGGTCACCTGGGAGCAGAGCACAGACTCTGGGGGCACGTGTTACAGGAGGGAAGGGAGGGGGAGGGAAGAGACAAGGAGTTGCCTTGGGGATGAGGGGCTGCCCTGGGCCATGAGGGAGGACGGGACAGAGACTGGGAGGGGCTGGCAGGGGGGTGACAAGCTACGGGGCGGGGCAGGGCTGCCCTCAGCGCAGCCGTGGGTGGGGAGGAGTGGGACTCAGGTGCCAGCACGCTGACGTCCTGCCTCATCATGTCCTGGCAAGACCAGTAGCACTGACCGACGACCTCACTCAGGCTCCTGGTGCCAAGCTCCTTCTCTGAGGGCCGGCAGGTAGCAGTGGACCATGGACAAAGGGGCAGGTGGCCCCCAGGGCTCCTCCCCTGAGGTGGCAGGATCAGCCCAGACACTTGGCCTCTGGGCCCCCACGGTGCATATGGGAGGGCTTCACACCACGGCCGACTGTCTGAGGACACAGCCTGAGAGGGGCCAGGCGGGGCCCGTTGGGGTGCCTACCCTTGGGGCCGAGTTCTCCACAGGCTGAACGGGGCACCTTTGGTTCCTTCAGGCTCAGAAGACTTGACCTCCAGGACATAGCTCAGCTGGGATCGCCCCAAGGCCAGGGAGCCCTGAGAGCCGCGGGCGCTGTGGGACGCAGAGCGAGGCACAGAGGGGAATTCTCCTGGGGCCAAATTGTCAGGGAAACTGTCCAGCTGTTGGCAAACTTGTCTTTACCAGAAGGGCCTGGAGGCCTTACAGGCCTTTACAAGATCCACCGAGACACCCCCAGATTTAAATCCGCCAACACTCAGTGCCTGAAAGAAGAAAACAGGGACGCAGAGTCGGTGTGGCGGCTGCTGGCGTGGGGACTGGGAACCTGTCTGCCACGGGCGGCCTTGAACTGGTGCCAGGCGGCCCAGCCAATTCGGCACAGATCTGGGGCTCAGGGTCCCCAAGGGTATAATTTGAAGACACTGCTTTCCCCCAAGGCCAGGAAGTGGCAAATGGTCCTGGAGCTATATTTACACCATGGACAGGAGCGTGGGCAGTTGTCAGGTTAACGTGGTTGGTATGGACTCTCAGGCTAAATCCGGCGCAGGTGGCTATTTTGGCCCAAACAATCCCATTTGTGGCTGGCTGTCCCGCCATTCCCCCTCAGTGTGACACGTTCTGTGTCAGGAACACACTCAGGTCTTCAGGGACTGTGCGGGGGCAGGGGAGGGCTTCATGGAGGAGGGGACATCTGAGATGGGCTCCAAGGACCAGCAGACGAGACTGGGACACAGCACGTGCAAGGGCCTGGGGCCATGGGGCCATGGGGCTGGAGCTGGGGCTGGAAGGAGCTTCGAGGGAGAACATTACAGGACCCAGCAACCAAGCCCAAGTAGGGTCTTCTCGCGGAGCTCAGGTCTGCCCTGGCACGTCCAGTGGCTCTTGGCATGTGGTCAGGCAGGACGGTGTCCTGTGGCGAGCTGGCCTCGGGCCAGTCCTGGGCAAGGAGGCGGTCCCGTCTCAGGGGTAGAGGGCATCAGGGCCTGTGTCCAGTGCGAGGAGATGAACAGCCAAGGTCCTGAGGCCTGCGTGTCTGGGCAGGAGCAGCAGCTCCTTGGGCCGAGGCTGCGGGTGGACGAAGGAAGGTGAACCACTGTCACTCAGGCCTCCGTGGATGGAGGAAATCATGGCGTGGACATGTCCCCCAGGGAGAGCCTTGGGGGCCACTGCGGTTGGGCCTCTACACCATGTGGGTGGCGGGCTGTGTCCTCTGGGCCGGGTCACCCTGGGGGTCTTGTGGGAATCAGTCCCCAGATGAGTCAAGGCTGCCAGGACCAGATCCTGGAGAATGGAGGGCAGTGCCCACCTTGGAGCTCGCATGAGATGGGGGCTGGGGTGGGGAGGGTCTCCCTCTGGCGGCCCAAGTCCCCTCTCTCAGTGCTGGCCACCCCTCCACCCCTACCTCCAAGGCTTGTTGGGGTCTGGCACCTGCCTCTGTTAAGCAGCTGAGCCCTCTCCTGCTGCTGCCCAGCTGAGGCCTGTGTGTCTGCAGCCGCTCTGGAGACCCAGCCCTGGGCTCCTGAGGCCTTGCAGGTCAGACGTGGCTCTTCCAGGATGCTCCCTCCCCTTGCCTCCTAGGACCACCAGTCAGGGCGCAGCGGCAGCGTGAGGTCCCAGGGGTCCTGTCCTGACCCCTAGTGTCCTCTGCAGGACTCTACACTGAGGGCACGACCAGGCATCCCCAGCCTACGCCAAACCCAGGTCCTGAGGGCTGGGCTGGCCCCACGGCTCCCCGGCTCCGTCTGTCTGTTTGGGGGTTAGCTCTGTTCATGGGAGGCCTCCCACCAGCCTGGGGCTGCCCCAGGGAGACACTGACCAGGTGAGGCCAGGTTCTCTGGCATCTGGAAGCATGATGAAGCCACAGGCTGAGCTGGGCTCCAGGGCAAGGAGCAGATCGGGAAGCGAAACTCTAGAATTCTACACGAGATGCTTTTGACTCAAATTACAGAGAACCAGACAGAGAGCGGCTTGAGTTGTTTCTCTAATGTGGTGAGGCACAGGAGGTGGCTCAGGTGCTCAGCGGTGCCGTCAGGGGCCCGGCTCTGGCTCTTGTTTTGCCACTGTTGTCCCGGCGGAGTGTTCGTGTTCAGCCTGCTCCTCATAGTTGCAGAGTGGCTGTTGCTGCTCTGGCATCACATCCACATTTAGGGCAGGAGGAAGGGGAGAGGCTAAAGGAATGTGTGTGTGGAATCTCACGGAGGGTTTCCCCTTACGTGTCATGAGCAAGAAGGGTCTGGGAAGCTGAGGGCCAGCGTGGCACCTGGGGGCAGTATTGGGCAGGCAGTTCAGAGCTTGGCTCACATCAACTTGGAAACTGTTGATTTTCAGATGTGAGAGCCCCAAACCTTGAGCCCCAGAGGGCAGGGGGGTCCCTCCTTCCCCTGCTCACCCCGAGAGCTGGCTCCTCCTCTACAGGCAGCCAGCAAATACTTGATGGTAAAATACCAAGGGTCGTTCAGAACAGGCTCCCAGATGCCGTGTTGCATCGAGACGGCACCAGCTTACTTCAGGGGCCCCAGCAGAGACGCCTCTCACCCCATGTCTCTAGGAGCCCAGAAGAGCTTCAGAGAAACCGCCTTTTCTCCCAAAACCGTGAAGGACGGTCCTTCCCTCAGGAGAGGACTCCCCTGGTTGGCTAAGCTGCAGCTCAATTACGATGCTTCTGCCCAACATGGGATGAAACAGACACGATGGTCTTGAACCGGCAAAGCCACAGACTTCTTGCCTCATTGTTTGGAATTAAAGCATTCATTTTAATAGCCCCTACATGAATCAGAATCTCGTGCCAACGTCGGACTGTGCAACAGGCTCGGTAGTGTCGTGCATTTAATGCTGGGACATTAAACAGAGTGGGGAATTGATGAAAACTTGAGAATGAGCATCAAATCCTGGCAAACCCCAATGCCAACAAATTTCAGAGACCCCAAACCCAGGTGGAAGCAGACCAGGCAAGGGGAGGCCACACTGGGCCTGCGACTCATGTTCCGGGTGGGCAGAGAGGAGCATGCAGGGTCTTCTGAGATTCCTGCTGTCAGCCAGTGGCTGCTCAGAGCACCCCGATTCTGTCTTGGGGAGGGTGGGGACTCTGGCTGGGGTCTCTACAGACCCTCCTCCTGGCCTCTTGTGCTGCAGTTTCCCAGCATTGCCTCACTTTTCCCATTGCGTAGACAGGGGAGAACATGGCTCCCCTCACCCTTACAGGGGTCATTCAGGCCTCTGGCTTCCTCTAGGCAGGCAGCCTGGCAGCGGGGGGGCAGAGAACCCCCACCCCACCTATAGGCCCCCTTTGGTCCCATGGGCTTGACTGTGAATTATAGTGTCCAGGCAGAGGGGGTAGGCTGAGGCCGGGCAGCTGCTGGGGCCAGTGGAGGGCTCAGGGTGCTGAGTTCTGAGTGCTGGGTGCTGTGTGTTGAGTGGTAGGTGCCAAGAGTGCTGGGTGCCATGTTTTGAGTGCTATGTGCTGGGTGCTGCATGTTGACTGCTGAATGCTAGATGCTGGTGTTGGGTGCTGAAAATGCTGAGTGCCAAGTGCTGAGTACTGAGTACTAAATACTAGTGCTAGGTGCCAAGTTCTGTATGCTAGTTGCTAGGTGCTGAGTGTTGCATGCTAGTACTGGGTGCTGAGTGCTGAGTGCCAGATGCCGGGTACCAGTGCAGATGAGACCTAGGGGACTGAGGACTCATGGGGTCAGGTAACCGGCTAGAGCAGCTCTGACAGAGCCTGCAGGCAGGTTGGCACCTGGGTCAGCCCCTTTTGGAACTAATGGCTGATCCTAACATTTACATGGGAACGTGGGGGCCTTGTTGTCGTGGGAACATCAGAGGTGTGCTGAGCTTTGCTTCCTGAGTGGGTGGTGGGCCTCGCCAGGGCAGGGTGCCATCCACTGCGTGCACTCCAGGCCATCTTAGCCCCAGGCCAGTGCCTTCACCCTCGAGCTCCCAGCGGCCCAAGACCTGGCCAGGAAGGCCACAATCTAGGGGCCTCCTGGGAGAGGCAAGAAGAGCAAATGCTGTGTGCACATCGTGAGAGGAAGAGTCAGAGAAAAATCGAAACGGCTTTAGCAGAAGATGGGGGTGGTCCTGCAGAGCCCCCCAGCAAAGTCGCCCTCCTCCAGCCCTTGTGGGTCCTCGGGGCCACTGGGACTATTCTGCACTTAGCTTTCCTTCCAAAGGAAGGCTCTGGAAATGTGGACCACTGCTCCAGGCTTTGCGCCTGGTCCATGGGGTGAGGGAGCAGCCCTCCGTGGCATAGAGTCAGGCTCCCCGGTCCTCTGTCCATCAGGCCAAATGGATGCCTGCCCTTGGGGCTCCCTGTTGGGGTGGAGACATCGTGGAGGTCCTTGAGTCTTACCCAAGTCCCCTGTAGAATCTCAATCTCCCCCCTTAGTGTCGCCGTCCCCCCGGCATCTCAGTACCCCGCCAGCCGCCCCAGCTGCGAGGGTCGTCTGGGCAGCGCTCATCACAGGCCTGCGTGGAGAGACCCACAACAGGTGGGGGCCTAGAAAGGGCTTCAGTTTGCAGACGCTCCGGGGAGAGCAGCAACTCCCCACTGCTCCTGCCTCAGGTTGCCTCAGGGGCTGGGAGGTGCTGGCCGGGAGGGCTCCTGCTCCAGGCTCACTCAGCTCTGGTCAGGCCCCTCCTCCAGGCCCCTGGCGCCCTGCTCCCCATCCCAGGTCCTCGTCCCTCTCAGTAGAGGAGGTGCCCGAGGGCAGCGACCCCCGTGGCCATGGCTGCAGCGCCCCGCATCCCATCAACCCTGGTGGACCGCGGCCAAGTGAGTGGCAGAGAGGCTGAATGGAGGCACAGACGCACGAATATTACAACCGTCCTGGAAGCCGGGCGGCCACACCATCTGTCCGAGCTTGGCTGTGTTTGGGCTCATTAATTGGCGTTTTCATCTCGCCTCTGTCTCCGTTGGTCCTCTCCCGAAAGCCAAGACTAGACGCTCTCCCCCTGGCGCCCAGCTCTGCAGGCAGGGGCAGCTCAGACGGCAGCCACGGCTGCGGGCCCAGGCTCCCCTCCCCAGCGGGTGCAGGGGTGCAGGGCATCTGATCGTCGCGAGACTGTGGGGAGAGCTTTGTTCTCTGCAGGAGGAATATTCCCAGACAGCCAGTGAGGGTTTGCAAGAGCACAAAAGGAGCTGACAGAGAGAGGGGGCTGTTGGCGCTTCCATGGGTACAAAAGCCAGAGAAGCCTCACAGAAAATCAGGAAAGCACATCCCCAGGAGCAGCGAGGTGGCTTCCCGAGGCAGGGCTCGGGGTCAAGACTAGGGGGCTGTGACCCTCCAGGCAAGGATGAAAGAAAGCTGGCTTTCTGCACCGTCCTTGCCGGCACAGACAGCCCACTGCCCTCCCGAGCGTCGGGTGCCCAGCCTGGGCCCCCAGGCCCCCAACTCTCCCAGACCCCTGCACGGGGGCACAAGGCACTGGGGGCCCAGTCCCGTCCACCTGACACCGGCCTGGGCCCTGGGCCTGGCGGCCTTGCCTCGGGAGGCTGACCGGAGGGTCGCCTGTTTGTTTTTCTGACCTTGCCCAGCAGGCTGGGGTGGGAGCCGGACGAGCGTGTCAGAAGCCGGGCCCTAGGACAGGCCCCAGGCCCCTGCCCTGTGGGGGGCTTTATTTCTCCTCGGCAGCTGGTTTGTTCTTGACCCGGATGGCAAGGACAGTCCGATGCAGGCCCGGCCGTGGTACCGCGGCCCCCCTCACTCCGGGCAGAGGGTGGGTCTGTGGAGGGGACTTCGCTTTGTAAGACTCTCACCGTTCACCGTGTATCCTTACAATGGACGCCTCTGATCAACTCTGTCATCCCAACTCTGGCCTTTTAAACGCTTCCTTACTGTTCCACTTATTTTATCTGAATATATGGATGAAATTTCCTTTTTTAAAAACCTTCTGCCGTGTTTTGGAACCTGTGTGCCCTTTTAAAGTGTTATTTCACCTCTAACTGTCATGGTCGGGATGCTGCCGTGTGTCCGCGCCCCTCCCAGCGCTGTTGCTGTTCTCTGTGCTTCTGTCATCTTCCTGCAGCCACGCCCGCCGTGGCCTGCCATTCAGGGCAAGGAGTTGGCGTAACAGTTGGTGTTTTCTTAATATATGAAAAATATTTTGATCTTTGCATTCAATTTTATGAAATGTTTATACACATTTGTTTTCTAACCAGAAAGTGGATTTCTTCCCTGTGGTTGAAACAGTAAATAGTCGTTGTAGGAAACTGAAATAAAACAGAGAAGTATAAAGAAGTGATATGGAAAATTGAGATGCTGCTTTGCTTTAAAATTCATCCCTCAGGATCACTCATTACTTTATCTAAAAATATTTTTTCAAGGAGAAATGCCTTCAGATCTATTTCTAATTTTAAAAGACTCTGCACAGTCTTTTATGCTGTCGGTTTCCTTGAATGAGCTCAGGGGTCAGCGTTTGGCCCCAAAGGCTGGGCGAAGAGTCAGCCTCCCGAGGTGACCGTGGCTGGAGAGCTCCCCGGTGAACACTGTGACACATCGCCCCTCAAGGCCGTTCTCCCAGGGGGGATGTTTCGGGGAAGTCTCTGTCCGTCCTGTAGACAAACTGAGCCAGAAACTCGCCCTGAGCCACGGGATCAGGACAGACTCAACTCCAGGTTCCAGGAGCGGCTTGTAGACACATGCCAACCGGCCTCCCATCCTCGGACAGGCGTGGGTGAAGGTGTGACTCTGTCCAAACTGGACAGGACAACGTGGAGCCGAAGGTCGCTCATTTCTCAAATCCCCCCACAGAGAGGTGTCCTCGTGATCGTGCAGCGCTTCGTGTCTCTCGGTACCATGCTCATCCGTCATCTCAGACATTTTGCCGGGGTCCTGTAATGGGTTAGGGGTGCCGAGCCCTGGCCCCACCTCCCCGCATGGCCGTATCTGCAACATGCGGGCCTCGTCAAGACCGTGAACATGGCACTCACCGGGGCAGTGCACCACACCACATTTCTTTCTGACCAAGCCTGTGGTTTGCCCCATAGTTAGCTGTGTCTCTGATTCCTTCCACGCCCGCCAGCAGCCCCCTTGGCACAGTATTTCCATGTGGTTAAAGGCCCCAGATGGACTGTTAGTAGTTTCTCTCCCCTGGAGCTGCTGCCCCAGGACTCTGGCACCTCTGCCCCCGTCTACTCTAGCTGCTGTCCGGCCATTACGCGATGTGGCCTGGATCCCCCATCTTCTCTCCTGGCTGGGTCCTCAGGAACCTTCTGAGGGGGACTGCATGGAGGGGTGACGGTCTCTCTGTTCCAGCGCATGTGTGATTGATAGGCTGGGCATGAAAGGTTAGATTCAAAAGAATTTCCTCCTAAAATTCAGAAGCCAATTTTTCTGTTATCTTTCAGATTTTAAAGTCGCTGTTGAAGACAAATGCTATTATTTCCAGTGCTCTTCACATGACCTGTTTTTTTCTCTCTGCAAGCTTGTGCGGTTTCCTCTTTGACCCTTGTGTTCTGAAATTTCAAGGTTTTGGACCTTGCTGTGGGTCTCTTATCAGCCCTGTGGTTCTGGGACACTGCTTTTCATGGTTTCCTTGGTGTCCCATCGACTCCCTCTTCCTGCTCTTCCACTCCACCTTGGGCTCCCTGCACGGATTCTCTCTTTTCTTATATTTTCTCTCCTGTTGTCCGTCTCCATATCTTCTGTTCTACTTTCCGGGATATTTCATTAATTTTATTTTTTAACTCTTCAACTGAATTTTTGGTGTCATGTTTTTAGCTTCCAAGAGCTCTTTGGAGTGTTCTGAACCCTCTGGAGGTCCCCGGCCCCCTGGGCTGGCTCCTCGGAGCCCCTCTTGCCTATCTGTTCAGTTGGGTGCTGTCGTCACGTTGTGGCCTTTCGAGGTGCACGTTTGTATTTCAGAGCGAGTTAGGAAGAGCCTGGCTGGCCGTCTTGTGTGCTGTGTGGGACTTCCGGGCTTCTCTTACATGTGTAGTAAGCTGGCTTTTATGTTTGGGGGTCTCTAAATGTCGGGGTCTCTAAATGTTAGGCTCTCCAGGTCTTGTTTGAGGGCGTGGCTCCGTTTCTTCAGAGATGGACCCTACGTGGCTGGCTGGCGGCTCTGTGAGCACGTCTGTAGAAAGGGCTTGGGCCAGGTCTCCTCTTTCAGGGAACAATTGTCCACGTAAGTGCTGTCTGCAGGTGGACGTGTCACCTCTGCCCCTACGTGCCTGAAACTGCTCTGAGTCTGGAGGGTCCCTGGTTCAGGTTCTCCAGGGAAATGACTCCTTGATGCCCCTTGCTGCTTGGGTAGGGGGTCCCCAGGGCAGGGAGTGCCAGTGCCCCTCATACAGACCCCAGCACACCCCTCGTTGCCGTGCCTGCACAGGGCCTGCCTCCACCCCAGAGTCTTCTGGAGTTCTGCCCCAAGTCGGCTTCTCAGTGGCATCTCCTTCTGCTGTTACTCAGGTTCCACCTGCAAATCTGCTTTCCATGGTCCCCCAAGGTGGTATCCCGGTTACCTCGTTTTCTCCTCTCCTGTTCTGTCTTTGTGGAACTGTATTTTTAAATCCCTTTACTCTCATGTTATTGGGGTGATAGGAAGGGGGTAGATAAGCATATGTGTTCAATCCATCACATTTAACCAAAACTCAGTGTACCATCAGGTGTAGGGACACCAGCATTAGGACTCTTAGTATCAGCATGTGAGCATAAGGACAAGCAGAATTAGCATGCCTCGTTTAGGAAGACCAGCATTAGACACCGAGCACGAGGATGAGTAAGATTAGGACGCCTGGTTAGGATGTCCAGTATTAGGATTAGGATCCCTGGTATTAGGGCATCTGGTTAGGACGTCCGGTATGAGGAGGCCTAGTGTTGGGCTTGTATGTATTCACTCCCATCGACTCACCAGTACCTAATGCTGTGCATCACACTTCCAGGTGTTTTGCTCTTAGAGCTGTCCTGCAGTGGACATCCCTGCACTTATAGCCTGTCATTCAGTCAATATTTATTGACTTCTTACCATGAGCCAGATGCCTAGACCGTCTCTATCTTGGTAAAGCACACATTCTAGTGTGGAAAATGGGTAAATAAAACCAAGAAGGCAAACACTGTACCGTGAGTCAGCGACAGGTGCCATGTATGAAAGAAATCAAGGTGAGGATTGTCTTCTGGGCAACCTGTTATATTGAGGCGGTGGTGCCAGGGCTGCAGGCGGAGGGTGGCCTTTCAGGAAACCACTGTATCCTTATTTGCATGAATACAAGACAGTGGGAGGATGTGCACAGCTCTAAACAGATCACACACAACAGTGTTCCACAATGCAGATCACACACACTCCCTAACACAGGGTTTGTCAACATTTGGCTGATTGAGTGGATAAAACTGATGTCATTTTCAATTACATTTTTGTTTTTTGAGGTTTCTTTTTTCTTTTTGAGGAAGATTAGCTCTTAGCTAATATCCACTGCCAATCCTCCTGTTTTTGCCGAGGAAGATTGGCCCTGAGCTAACATCTGTGCCCATCTTCCTCTACTTTATATGTGGGACGCCTGCCGTAGCATGGCTTGATAAGCAGCGCATGGGTCTGTGCCCGGGATCTGAACCCCAGGCTGCTGAAGCAGAACGCTCCAACTTAACTGCTGCGCCACCAGGCTGGCCCTCATTTTTAATTACTTTTGAGTGATAGTGTGACTCAACATCTTTCATTCACTCAACAAAATATTGGAATCTCTGGTAGTTGCCACATTTACAATTTATACATTTTAGTAAATTTTCTGTCATTTACTAATACCTTTCCGTGTTTGTCGTTTGCCATTTAACTTTATGAGGCCCGACGTATTTTGCCGTACGTACTTACACAACAGCTCTGCCGGGTTTGGGGATGGCTTCCTCTCGTGGGACGGATTTTCCACTTATTCGCAGCTGGGAGCTGTTCAGTGGGTGCCAGGCGTTGTGCATTTCACCCTGTTGGGTGCCGGATGTTTTTATTTTCCTGAACATACTCGCGAGCTTTGTTTGCAGTGTGGTCAGGCGCTTAGAGACGGTTTGAGTCTCTCCTGCCCTGTTTTGGGGCACTGTTAGGTGGGACGGGAGCAACGATCGGTCTGAGGATAACTTTTCCCACAACCAAGGCCATCTGACAAATGCCCGCAATTTATGGTTTTTTCCAGTCTGGCTGTTGGGAACGTTCTCGTTAAAAGGCAGAGATTGTTGAAGTGGGTAGAAAATGAAGACCCAAGTTTATTGTGCCTACAAGAAGCCCACCTTAAATATAAAGACACAAATAGCATAGAAGTAAAAAGGGACAAAGATAGACCACATGAATATTAGTCAAAAGAAAGTGGGGTGCCTACATTAATTTCAGACAGAGTAGATTTCAGAGTAAAGAATGTCACCAGCGACGACGAGGGTCCTGGTGACAAAGGTGCCATGAATCCAGGGCCTAACAGTTCCAACCGTCTCTAACCTAATAACTGAGCTTCAAAATACACAAGCAAAACCAGGCAGAGATTAAGGGAGAAACAGACAAGCCCGCAAGTTTAGGTGGATGTACTCAACTCTGTTATGGATAGACAGACGGACAGAAGGCAGTGAGGATACACAAGCCTTGAGCAGCTGGCCCGGGCAAACCGACACCTACAGAACCCTCCACGGTGGCAGCCACACATTCCTTCCAAACAGACACAGAACATTTACCAAGATAGACCATGTTCTGGGCATAAAACCAGTCTCAGCAAATGTAAAAGATTCCAGTCATGCAAAATATGTTCTCTGACCACCGTGGAATGAAACGGGGAATAAACAACAGAAAGATATTTGGAAAATCGCTCCAAATATTTGCAAACTAAACAACGAAAGGAGGAATTAAAAAGTCTTGTGAACTGATTGAAAATGAAGAAAAAGATGATCGAAAGTTGTGGGATTCAGTAGGGTAGTGTTCAGAGGGAAATTTATGTTACTAAACACCTGAATAGAAAAGAAGAAAGATCTCAAATGATCAACTTCAGCTTCTAATATCACAAACTAGGAAAAGAAAAGCAAATGAAACCCAGAGTAAGCAGAAGAGAGGAGATACTAAAGCTTGGAGCAGAAATGAACGAAATAGGGGGAAAATGAAACCAAAATCTAGTTCTTTAAGAAGATCAATAAAATTGAAGTTGTATCCAGAATTTATAAACATCTCTTACTGCTCAATAAGAAGAAGACCAACAACCCATTTAAGAAATGGGCAAAGGCTCAAGGAGGTGGGCCATGACCCCCACCTTGCAAGTGGGCTGGGTGGGGGGATTGAGGCCAAAATCCAGAGACGGGTCGTGTGACAGCGTCCTTCACAGGATGGGATGGGAAGGGCACTCTGCTTCCTCGGTTCTCCTCCCCAACCTATAACCTCAGTCTAATCCCGAGGAAAACATCAGACAGTTCCTAATTGTGAGACATACAAAGTTCCAGAAAAGCTGTCCTCAAAACTGTCAAGGTCACCAAAATAAGGGCAGTGTGAGAAACCATCACAGCCAAGAGGAGCGTGAGGAGATGTGACGATTAACATAATGTGGGATCCTGGAACAGACAAGGGACATCAGGTAAAAACTAAGAAAATCTGAATAAGGTGTGGACTTCAGTAAATAATGTCGTCAGGGTGGGCTCATCAGTTGTGGTAAGTGGACCACACGAAGGTGACATTAACAGAGTGCAGGGCACATGGGAACACTCTGTACTGTCTTCACGATTTTTCTGTAAATCTAAAATTGTTCTAAAATAAAAAGTTTATTTCTGAAAGTGCAAAAGATCTGAATAGGTATTCCACCAAATAAGATATAAAAGCAGCTATTAAGCACATAAAAAGATTCTCAACATCACTGGTCACGAGGGAACTGCAGACGCTGCAGTGAGAGGCTGCTCCACGCGCACGCGGACGGCACAGCCACAGTGACAGCGCCGGCGTTGGCGGGCTGTGGAGAAACTGGAGCCCTCGCACTGCTGGTGGAGCTGAAAGTGCTAAAACCACTTTGGAAAACAGTTTGGCAGTTTCTTAAAAAGTGAAACCTGAACTTACCCACAGCTCAGCCATTCCACTCCTAGGTGTTCACCACGAGAAACAAGAGCACACGTCCACACGGCCTGGTCCGTGAATGTTCAGAGCAGGTTTAGTTACCAAAGACCCAAACTGGAAACAGCCCAAAGGTCCAGGAGGAGGTGGATGGATAAACTGCTGTGTTCAGCTGCGCAGCGGAGCCCACTGGACAGGAAGCAGGAATGAACCTTTGAGACACAACAGCAGGGACGGCTCCCAAAGTGTTACGCTCAGTAAACGGAGCCAGACCCCTCCCCACAATTACTGCCTACTCTACGATTCCTTCACATAAAATTCTAGAGAACGCACAGTAATCTACGGGACAGAAAGATGAGCCATTGTCTGGGGGGAGGGGGTGGGATGAATTACAGGGACCACCAGGAAACTCTGGGGGGACGGAAGTGTCCACTGTCTTAACTGTGGTTTCACAGATGGGCACATCTGTCAAATTGCATGGCTTATAGTGTCAATGACGCCTCCATAAAGCTGTTTGGAACTGTGGTCGTGAGTGTTGGTGAGGACACTTGCCTTTGTGATGGTCTGCAGTGGACGGGAATGTGGACCCAAGGCCTGAGGTCCCACCCCACCCCACCCACACTGATACCGAACCTGAAGTGAGTTCATTCACCTGTTGTGCAGCAAGCCAATCTCTGACACCGGGTGTGGTGGAAGAAAGCAGGAATTTTATTATTGCTCAGCGCTGAGCAAGGAGAGAGGGCAGCTAATGCTGAAATCCCAAACTCTCTGAAAAGCTAAAAGGAAGGGTTTTTATTTGGGGCTTTAGGTGGGGGAGGGGGAACATATGGCTTTGCTGGTTGGAGCCTTTCCACCAGCCTGTAGCTCCTTGTGAGGAGGAGGAGACGATGATGAATCCAGGTGGTCGTCCCCTGCTATTTGTCTCCGTGGAGGATGGCGGATTCTGGAGCCAGGAAGCCAGGGAGTAAGCAGGCGATGAGTATTTGGTTTTAACCCCATATATGCTGGGTTTAATGTAGGGAAACTGATACCAGGGCTGGTGTCACTGGCCCTGTTCCAGGCAAGATGGGGCAGGGCACGTGGCAGTGGGCAGGCATGGCAGGAGGCTCAGCAGCCACCGGGGCCTTCTTCTGGAGGACGGTAGGAGCTTCCGTGCAGCCCTGCCCCGCCCGCTGGCTGCGGGGAAGAGGGAAGCGTTAGCTTTGCACCCTCTGTGGGAGAAGAAGGCGAAGTCAGGCGCCAGGACGCCCATGGGAGCCTCAGATCAGCGTGCGAGGCCTGCTCCAGGCTCACGGGTGGTGCGCAACGACGGCCTCAGGAGCGGAATCATTTTCCAACATAGAACCATCTTTACTTTCCTAAAATGAACCCGAGTACAAGTTTTGTTTTCCTATAGAATTCCGTAAGAAATGCCAAGCCCACTTTCCATCTCCGGTTTAGCATTTTGCATTGCTATTTGCGCAGGATCCTGGCCCACAGCTCACTCGCTCTCCGCCGGTTTTTGGCATCGGTCTGATGCTAATTTCACAAAAATAACTGCGGGAATTTCCTTCTTTTTTCTCCCTTCCAAGAACATTCTAAATATCACTGGAATTATCTGTTTCTTGAATGTTTGAAAGAATCCATCTGTGAATTCTTAGACGTGCTTCTCAGTTTTTGACATTTTTTAGAAAATCTACTTCATTCCAGTTTTCACGTGCATTTGGACAGAGTGGACAATACATCCTTTGATCCTTTTAATGTCCTTTCGATCTGCAGCTATTTCTCCGGCTTTCCTGCTTTTCTGTGTCTTTATGCTTTCTCTCCATCTCTCGCCCCGAGCAGGCTGCTCCGTCCATGGGTCTTTCGAGAGCCACCTCCTGGGCGTCCACATCTTCTCAGTGCGCTGCCTCTGCTGCTCCCGCGCTCACCCCACCCCCTGCTCTCCTGGACTCTTCCTCTGGAGGCTGCCGCAGAGCTGTGACTCGCCACGCGTGTTCCTGCTGGCTTAGGGACGCGAGCGTTCAGGGGAATTCACGGCAGCAGCTGCCCCCTCAGCGTCTGCGAGATCACAGCCTCATTCTGATTCCCAGATATGCAGTAAATGTGGCTTTACTCACTGGTTGTTAGATTTTACATCTATGAGGGCCCGGGAGGAGGGTTTGCTCCTGGTCTTGCTCTTTATCCTCCTTCTGCCTTCCCGACACTGTCAGACATGTGGTCTTATTCCTACTTTGAGGATGTATTGAGGTTGTCTTTGCAGCCTGACATTTTTTTGAGACATGGGATTATAAGTTGTTTAAAGTTTATGCTCTTTTTTTTATTGTGATAAAATATACATAACATAAAATTTACCATTTTAACCATTCTCAGGGGCACAGTTCAGTGGTATTAAATACATTCATATTGTTCAACCATCACCACCATCCATCCCCAGAACTTTCTCATCTTCCCAAACTGAAACTTGTCCCCATTAAACACCAGCCCCTGGTGCCCAGCATTCTGCTTTCTGTCTGTGAATCTGACGACTTTAGGAACCTCATATAAGTGGACTCCTGCTGCCCTTGCTTTTTTGTGTCTGGCTTATTTCACTTGGCACGATACTTTGTTGGAGCAGGTGTCAGAATTTCATTCCTTTATAAGGCCGAATAATATTCCATTGCATGGATGGACCACATTTTGTTTATCCATTCATCTGCTGGTGGACACTTGGGTTATTTCCATGTTTTGGTTATCGTGAATAATGCTGCTGTGAGCATGGGTGTACACACATGTGCTTTCAATTCTTTCAAAGTCCCTACTTTCACTTCTTTTGAGTATTTTCCTAGGAGTGGACCTGTTTGATCATATGGTCATTCTCTGTTTAATTTTTTTTCTTTTCTTTCTTTTTTTTTTTTTTGCTGAGGAAGATTGGCCATGAGCTAACTACTCTATGCCCATCTTCCTCTGTTTTATATGTGGGATGTCTGCTTCAGCATGGCTTGATAAGCAGTGTGTAGGTCTGCGCCCGGATGCAAACCATCAAGCCCTGGGCTGCCGAAGTGGAGTGCACGAGCTTACTCACTACGCCACCAGCCAGGCCCCTCTCTGTTTAATTTTTTGAGGAACATGCTAACCCGTTTTCCACAACAGCTGTGCCATTTTATACTCCCACCAACAGTGCGTGAGGGTTCCAATTTCTCCACATCCTCGACAACACTTGTCATTTTCTGTTTTTTAATTTTTTAAATAGTTATTCTAATGGGTGTGAAGTGGTATTCATTGTGCTGTCGACTAGCCTGATTGCTCTTTGTTAATGTTCCATGAGAATCTGAAAAGGCTTCGTCTGTTTTTCCCAGGGTCTAGGTATGGCGTGATCCTGGTTTATAATCGCCCATCTTTCTTCTATCTTGAGATAATCATAAAAACATGGGCATGTCCATCCATAGCGTTTTTCTCCTTCCTTTCCAAAAGTGGCGGCTGTGAGATACGCTTGCTGGCACCCAGTTCTCAGAGTGCTCACGGCACCTGGGATTCCCTGACATGGGTGCGTCGCAGCCGTGTGGCGGTGTGCCCAAGATGTCACCTTGTCTCCAGCCATTTGCAGGGCCGCAGCCCAAACAAACCAGCTCGAATGTGTCTGTGGGCACACGTTCCTTCAGGGAGGGACGTCTGTTTTAATGAGATGGACGTCTAGGGGCAAGCGGGTGGGTGGGTTCTCAATGTGCTCGAGAACGTCAGATGGCTGCCCAAGCCGCTGCCATCGTCCGCTTCCCCCACAGACGGAGCCGGCCCCTGCTGGCCCCTGGCCAGAGGCCTGAGCACATTCCGGGCATCTCCATCGGACGCCCTGCGCCGTCTGTGCCTCTCCTGACACTGCCAGGCCCCATGGCGAGGGGTGTGTTTTCCCCAGACATTTATTCTGCCGTATGAAGCTTAATGTCATCTAAATCCTCCAAAAAGAAAAAAGAATTGTTGGAGTTTAAAGTGGAAGTGTGACCAGATTGCATACAATTGTATATTAATTTTGGTGTAGCTGTATCTTCATGATATTAAGCCTGCCCACCAAGAATCCGGTGTGTCTGTCCAAAGCCGTAACATTTAAGGAGATGATATTTTCTACATATAGCTTCTATAGATTTCTTTGTTAAACTTATTCCTATTTTCTATTTTGATAATTATTGTGAATGGAACATTGTCCCCATTTGTGTTTCTAGCTTGTTATTGATAGTATGGTGCAAAACGATTACTTTTTATCTGTGAATATTCATCTAGCCATTCTACCACACTCCGTGGCTACTTCTGGTGGGTTTTCACCAGAACGTCATGAGTTTTTAGGTATGTGACCCCGTCACTAGCAAAAGAGGTTGGGGAGAGAGAGAGAATTGGATATCTTCTTCTACAATACTCGTTTCACTTTCTTATAAAATTCAGCAGAACCCGACACAACATTGCATAGTAATAGTAGGCACGCACGCCCGGCTCTTGATTTTAATGTCAGGAGATTTACCCATCCCGTTTTGGTTTGTTTTCCACTTCAGTTACAGCCTTTATCTTTATTAATTCTCTCTTCCTATCTTATCTTGGGTTATTTTCTTTTTTCTTTAAAATTTTTTAAGATAACAATGAAGTTCTTAAGCTTTCTATTTTTCTTCTTTAAAACTAAAAGCTGGGGGGCTGGCCCCATGGCCCAGTGGTTAAGTTTGCGCGCTCTGCCTTTGGCGGCCCAGGGTTTCACCGGTTCAAATCCTGGGCGTGGACATGGCACCGCTCGTCAGGCCACGTTGAGGCGGCGTCCCACATGCCACAAGTAGAAGGACCTGCAACTAAGATATACAACTATGTACCAGGGGGCTTTGGGGAGAAAAAGGAAAAATAAAATCTTTGGGGGAAAAAAAAACCCTGAAAGCTATAGTTTCTCCTTCGGAAAAGGTTTTAGCCATGGACTCTGAGTTTAGACATGTAGTGTTTATTTTTCATTGCTTTCTACAGTTTTTACAATTTGTTTTTATTCCCCCTCAACTTAAGTGTTAATTGGTACATGTTTCTAAAACTTGAACTTGTGTACTTTGGTCATCTTTTTAGTATTTGTTGTAATTTGATTAGATTATGGTCGGGGACCATGGCCTATAACGTCTCTAGTATTTAATTTGTTAGGATTGAGATCAAATTGATTGTGGTGTGATTTGTGCACAATAAGCACTACCCGTTGAAAGGGTACTTTTCCCTGAGTTTTGACCAAAACTGTGGTCCGTCCTCCCTCCGCCCCGGGTCCCAGGCAGTCCCTGATCTGCTTGCTATCACTTTAGACTCATTTGCACTTCTGTTTACATAAACAAAATGCTGCCGTTTGTGTCTAGCTTTCTCACTCAGCACAGTCAACATTTTGAGGCTCCCTGTGTTGTCGGCCCCTCAGTGGTTGGTTCCTCTCTACTGCTGAGTAGCCTTCCGTTTGTGTGTCTGTCCACCTGTTGATGGACATCTGAGCTACTTATAATTTTGGGCTGTTACACAGAGAGCCGCTGTGCACACCCCTGCTCTGTGTGAACTTGCGTTTCCAGTTCTCTTGGGTGGATACCTAGGAGTGGAGTTGCTGGGCCATGTGGTTGGTGTAGGTTTAACTCTGTAAAAAACCACCCAGCTGTCTTCCAGAGCGCGCGCACCATTCACAGTCCACCAGCAGTGGGCAAGCGTGCCAGCGTCCTCCCGTCCTCGCCAGCACTTGCTGTGACCGGTCTTTTCCATTCAGACGGCTGAGCAGGCAGGCAGTGGGGTCTCTGTGACTTAAGCTTGCATCCCTCATGACTGATCGTGCAGATTGGCTCTATTTGTAATCGCCAAGCACATCTTTTCACACACTCATTTCCCATCTGTATCTCTTCTTTGGGGAAATGTCTGTTCAAATCTTTTGTCTGTTTTGAAAATCAGGTACTTCGTGTTCTTGTCATTGAGTTGCAAGAGCTCTTTATGTATGCTAGATGTAAGACCTTTATCAGATGGATGTTTGCAAACATATTCTCAGTCTGTGTCATGCCTTTTCTTTTCTTTCTTTAAAAGTTTTGAAGAACAGAGGTTTCTAATGTTGATAAAGTCCAGTTTATCAATTTTTTCTTTTAAGGTTCATGCTTTTTGTCACCTGTGTAAGCCCTAAGTCCAGGTCACAGAGATTTTCCTCTTATGCTTTCTTCTAGAAGTTTTATAATGTTGGCTTTTACAATTAGATCTGTGAGTGAGCTTCACATAAGGTGTGAGGTAAGGGAAGAAACTTATTTATTTGCGTAGGTGTATGTAATGGTTTCAATGCTGCCTGGGAAAAGACGGTCCTTTCCTCGTTGAATTGTCTTTGCAGCTTTGTCAAAAACTCAGTTGACCATATACAGGTGGGTCTATTTCCGGACTCTGTTCTGTTCTGTTGACCTGTGTATCACTCTTTTGTCAATGCCATCCTGTCTTGATTATAGTAAATCTTTTTTTTTTCCCAAGATTTTACTTTTCCTTTTTCTCTCCAAAGCCCCCCGGTACATAGTTGTGTATTTTTAGTTGTGGGTCCTTCTAGTTGTGGCATGTGGGACACCGCCTCAGCGTGGCCTGATGAGCGGTGCCACGTCGTGCCCAGGATCCGAACCAGTGAAACCCTGGGCTGCTGCAGCAGAGCGCGTGAACTTAACCACTCGGCCACGGGGCGGCCCCTATAGTAAATCTTGAAATCAAGTGATGCAAGTCCTCTAAACTTGTTCTCCTTTTGAAAAATTGTTTTGCCTAGACTAGGTCTTCTGCCATTGCCATATAAATTTTAGAATCAGGTGGTAAATGTGTTCAAAAAAGCCTACTTGCATTTTGCTTGGGGCTGCGTTGACTCTAGAGATCAATCCAGGGGAAATGCGATCACAGCCGTGTTGAGTCCATGAACATGGTCTCTCTCTTCATTTAGGTCTTTAATTTCTCTCAACACTTCTGTTGTTTTAGGCGAAGCAAGCTGGCACATCTATTAAAAATATAGTCACAGATATGGTATGTTTTCATCAGAATTGTTAATGGAATTGCTTTTAAATTTCGTTTTCCAATTTTTGCTGCTAGTATATAAAGATGCATTTGTTTGTTGTTTATTAACCTCATATCTTGTGACCTTGCTAAATTCACTTATTTGTTCTAGAAGTGGTTTTGTAGCTCCTTAGAATTTTCTGCACAAATGGTCACATTATTTGTTAATAAAGACAATTTTAGTTCTTCGTTATCGATCTTCATGCTTTTAATTTCTTTTCTTTCTTGCCTTAGTGCAATGGCTAGTCCTCCAGTAAAAAATGGACGGGAGCAATGAGAGGGGCAGCCTTTGCTCGTTGCTGAGCTAAGAGGAAAGTGTTCAATATTTCACCGTGGACTATGATATGATGTTTGCTGGAGGGCTTATCTGTGGCTGAGTACATGATCCACATCTCTTAAATTTTTAAAATTCTTATTTGCCAAATATTTGTTGAGCTGGGGGCACAGCTGCGAGCTGGTCAGGCCCCTGGTCTCAGGCGGTTTACTTTCTATCAGCAGAAACTGGCAGTAGAAGAGCAAGGAAGCAGCACATCTGTCGCTTCAGATCGTGGCCGCGCCGCGCAGGAGAGCAAAGCTGGGCGGGATGGAGGCAACAGGGCTCTTTCCTCTTTGCCCGTTTGCAGATCTATAATCAACAAGAATTCTTGGTGTTAAGTGGGAGTCCAGTTTCATGCTTCCCCACAAGGAGCTCAGTTATCCCAGTGCCAGTGGGGGATTCTGGTTCTTTCTCCTGGGAGCTGAGGCCCCACATGTCACTGGTCATAGGTTCAAGTCCTGTGTCTGCGTCTGTGGGTCTCCATTCGGGCCTCCTCTCTGATCCCTTCCTCCCCTGCACCCCAGCCACCCCGTGCCACACCACACCACGCATGGTGTCTGGTAGATGCCCCTCTTCGTGGTTCTTTCAGGTGCTGTCCTGGCAGGGCCGTTTGCATTTCTACACACAACACTCTTAGCTTGCCCAATTTCAGTTTCCTTTTTAACTCTTGGTGGTTTGGTTGGGATTGCACTGATCTGTAACTCAGTTTGGGGAGTCTCTCCATCCACGAACATGACAAATGTCCTTACATACTTAGTTATTTTTTAGTTTTTCCTTAAATTTTTATAATTTTCCCCATAGCTTTATTTCAAGTTAAAAGATATTTTTCTCTTTTGAAAGACTGAGTTTAATCTAAATGCAACATGGTATCCTGGACTGGATCCTGGGACAGAAAAACAACTTTAGTGGAAATAGTGGTGACATCCCAAGGAAGTCTGTAGTTTGGCTGAGAGCCTTGCACTGAGTGGATTATCTCAGCTTTGACGAATGCATCACAGGTGACGGTAGGGGAAGCTGGTCAAGCGTGCACAGGAGCCCTCTGTACCGCTTGTGCGAGCCTTCTGTAAACCTGAAAGTATTTCAAAATAGAGTCCTAAAAATCAACTTTGTGTATTATTTAAATATACATAATTTCCGTTATGAATAACGTACCATAATTGAATGCACTCATCATAGTGAACACTGAGTAGGGTTTTGACAGGGGTGACTGGTGTACATGAGCGGTCCCAGGAAAACCTGTCTGAGAAGACACTGGGTTGGGTGCAAGCAGGACAAAGTTCAGAGAAGGGAGCTCTAGTAAGAACAGCAGGTGCAAAGGCCCTGAGGTGGGAGCATCAGAGACCCTGACCCCACCCTCACCCCCCCCCCCCCGCCCCAGGCTTGCAGAGAAAACGTCTTAGCCTCCCCATCTCCTGCAGCGTTGCAGGGTGGGGAGTTGGGGAAGAGGCCCCAGCCAGAGCAGGCAGGGGGAGGGGGGGAGGGGTGGGTTGCTGGGGGTCGTGGGCAGACCCCAGGTCTCTTCTCAGGCTCATGCTGGCATTGCAGGCTCTGTGTGGACGTGGGTGAGTGGCTCTTTCTAGCTGCTGTTGGATTTCAGCATAACCGCCCCTCTCCCCACCCCCAAAGTATGGGACCTGCTCCTGAGTGGAGAGCTGCCTGACCTCGTCCTGCACTCGGGTCGTGACCCGGGCAGTCACTTAACTGTGTGGAGGAGTGGGTGGGAAGTGCCAGCCGTGCGCTCCCATCCTTATTTCTCACTGGGAAGCAGAGGCTGAGAGAAGAGTGAGGGGAGCGTGTGGTGGTCAGCCCCTAGGAGCCCAGCACGGACCCCAGCCTTGGCTTCGATGCACCTCCTGCAGTCGGAGACGTGGGCCAGGCTGTTGGGATCAGGGCCTTGGGCCCAAGGCGGAGCCACTCGGACCCTCAGTTTCCTCCTCTGTAAAGGCGGTGATGGGCGTGCCACTTACTCAGGGGTTGAGGTCTAAGGCAGAGGGCACGGGGCTGGGACTCCCAGGCGCTGCCACTTTGCCCCCCTGCCCCACCGTGCGGCGTCTGTGGCGGGAGAGCAAACAGCACGTGGGGTTCCTGTGCCAGGAACAAGCTTCTAGCACTTTCTGCTGCGATGCCACCGCGCCTTCTGGTTCCCAGCCCAGCAGCTTCTGGAAACACGCTGCAGACAGCACTGGGAGCCACGGGGTAAAGCCGCGCTGGGGGAGCGGCCTCTGCAAAGCAGCGCTGTGGACACCCAAGAGTGGGTCTCCTTTGGACAGTGAGTGGCTTTGCAGCCTGTCCGCGAGCACTAGCCCACCGCTGTGGAGTGACCTCTGGTCCTCTCCCCTGGCCTGGGAGAGGTCATCCAGCCTTCCCCAGTGCCCCTCCATCTGCTGGGCTAGCCCCTCCCCTGGCCTTCCCAAACCCGGCTGGCCAAGTGCACCAGCCCAGAGCTCAAGCAGGGGTAACCCTGATACTCAGAGCCAAAAGGGGCCCAGGCAAGCCCCCCAGTTCTGCACCTGGTGTAGAGAGCTCAGCACTCAGTTGGTGCTTAATAAAGGCTGTTTTGTCACTAGACCTATGGCCCAAGTAATGCAGTGGAGGACGTTTTGAGACCCAGCCCACTGATTCGAAGGGCCCCTCTGGTCCCCGCCTCAGCCACCACACGCCTTTCCCTCTCAGGAGAGGGATGTGGATGAGATGAGGTCACTCACCTGCACTTTAAGATGCTAGAACTTTCCAGGAGGGAGAAAGAGCAGTTGGCCACTCTCACTGTAGTGTGAATTAGCTTGTTCAAGTGGGGAGATTTACATAAAAGCAGTCTACAGGTGCTGTGGGTGGCCCCAGGCCAGGGAGGGTGCAGCTGCTCCCCAGACTGGGAGTTTGTTCCTGCCGCCGCAAGCCCCTCCCCCCTCCCCCCACAACCGCCCGAGACAGCAGCAGCAGAGGAGGCAGAGATCCGGGCCTAATTATCTGGGGAGCTGTTGGAAGCGTGCATAAGCAACTCTATGACCCAGTTTCCCTTGAGTCACTGGTCTGAAATCTGCTTTGCAAAACTGTGCACATGTGGATGAAAACACCATGAGGCTCTTAGATTTCTGTCAGAGTCTGGGCCTCGGCCGAGTATCCAGTACAGGTGGGCTCTCCATCCCCAGGGACAGTGGTGGCAAGTTGGTCTTGGCCCCTCCACACCCCACGTGGTGTAGGAGTTTCCAGCAGCAAGAAGGGCCACTCGGTGTAGCTGTGGCCCAGCCTGACGGACACCTGGTTTTCAGCTTAGAACACTCAACAAAAAGTTCTCCTCCCACCAACAGCTGGTGGCCTGTGCAAACTACTCCCTCTGCCCACGGAAGAGGTCCCTCATGAGTAACTGGCAAAGGCGGCATCTGGTGCAGAAATCTGCAGGAAAGGGACTCTCTCCAGGTTCAGTACTGCATGGACCTGTGCAGTATCAGAGTTGTACAATCCAAGAGCACCAAGGATGAATTCAGAGAAGGAGCAATACAGAGCTGGGTCTCAAAGCCAGGGTGGGAATGGGGGACACTTCTGGGTGCGGCTGGAGAGGGTGGTGGTGTTGCCACCCACCCACACAGACTTGGGGGGGATTCCTGTGCATTTCCACCTCACGGTCTGTTCTCGAGACGTGGACTTAGCTAGCCCTGGGCAGTGCTTCGGAGGGAGCATCCAGGGATCAGCAGACAGAGGCAACATCTCAGAGACCCCGTGCCTGGAGAGGCCAGGGAAGGAGACTGAAGTGGGGACGGCAGTCACCTGCCCGGCTTGGGATCATGGGAGGTTGGCAGGCACCAGGGAGCAACTCTCGGCGGGTCGGTGGGGGGGCGCCCTAATGAATGTGGCTGGTTCCCGGGAGCATGCAGAGGTGATGTGGAGGCTGGCCTTATTCCTGCTGGCCGTGTGCGCACGGGGTGCCCCACAGGGCTGGCCCCCAGCCGACCTGTGGCACCACAGTCCCCCTCCGCCCATGCCCTTGTGTCTCAGCCGATGCCTGCGGGCTCCGAGGCGGTAATTATAGGCCTCTGTCCTGTGGGCCGAGTCACACGGGGCGTCCAGGAGGGGTTTGTTGTTGCCTGTGAATCAGGAGGCATGAGAGAAGTGGTGGCTGGTGTGGCAGAGAAATTAGGGCCTTGGTGCCGCGACATGAAGCCGCCAGCCGCTCTGGCCAGGGGCCACCGCCCTGCCCTGCACACCAAGAGCCCCACCAGATGCCTGTCCCGGGGCTGCTCCTCAGTCCACATGTCCGTGTCCAGCCATTCCTTCCACCACCTTCCGGAAGCTGAGCCTCTGCTGGACATGGGACCCAGAGAAGTCACCTACCAGCCCACAGGAGCTCACACATGCAGTCATACACAGATACAGCCACAGCCGCACTTCCCTTACAAACCAACCTGTCCAGCAGTCACCTCCTCCCACCCCGACACCCCAAGGGCCACGCTTCCCCTGATGGATCGCAAACTCCAGAGTGCAGGTGGGGAGTAGGGCCGGGTGGAAGGAGAAGCGAGGGAGAGCCCAGCGGGACGGCAGCGCCATCCTGTCTGAGCAGTGACTGACTCACCACCTTTCTGTCCCCAGGGGCCACCAAAGACATGGGGAAGATGCTCGGGGGTGACGAGGAGAAGGACCCTGATGCTGCCAAGAAGGAAGAGGAGCGCCAGGAGGCGCTGCGGCAGGAGGAGGAGGAGCGCAAGGCCAAGTATGCCAAGATGGAGGCGGAGCGCGAGGCCATGCGGCAGGGCATCCGAGACAAGGTGGGCCGGTCCCGCCACACGGAGCTGGGCCCTGTCCCAGGCTGAGGGAGGCTGCAGGGCCTCCTCCCGCCCCTCCCTCCTTGGCGTCCCCTCGGCAGCCCTGGGAGGGCGTCCTGTGGGAGGGAGGACAGTGAGGTCCCATACCCCCGAATGTCCTCGCCAGGGTGAGGCCCCCTCTGTGGGGCCCCCAGTCCTTGCTGCTTCTGACAGCAGGCCGAGTCTCACCCTCCCAGGCTCCTTAGACGGGCGGTGGTTTCTGCAGGAGTAAAGCCCCAGCCTTGCTTGTCCTGTGCTGTCTCCCAGGACTGTTCCCACCCATGTACTCCCTGGAGAGGCTCTGCCCGCACGGGGAGGGCCCAGGCTGTCCAGGGGGCGGCTGGCTCACAGGCAGGTCCTGCGTGGGCTGGGTCATCCATAGGCAAGGACAACGCACCTGACCACCCCGGGGTGGTCACAGCAAGGTGTGGGGGGAGCAGGCCTGCGGGTGGTGATAGAGGCCACACTCTCTCCGAAATCATCTGGGCAACTTCCCCCATGAATCAGGCAATGAGCATCGTGCCCACTTTCCAGAGATGGGGAAACTGAGGCCCAGGACAGGAGTGAGCATGTGAGGCTGAGCTGGCAGCTAGCCCGAATGCCCAGCACAGGTGGTCTGTGACCCCAGAGGCATGTCCATCCAGCGGTCAGGTCGGACGGGTGGGAGAGGGCAGGCGTTAGGGCAGCTCCTCCAGCCTCATCCAAGGGGCACCGGGCTGGGCACCAGGCAGGAGCAGAAGGGGCCTCCCCAGGAGCTCAGGCGGCGTGGGCTCAAGACACCCCCGAACCATAGGGCCTCCCAAGGTCCTCGAGACCGTGCGTCTGGGGGCTCGCCCGCCACCCATGGCCCACACCAGGCCCAGGGCCCCTCCAGCGGAGGCGCTCACAGTGTCACTGGGTCCAGGTGCTGGGTGGAGGCTTGGTTTAGGGGTGCCACTTTCCTTGGTTCCTTACTGCCCCTGATCCTGGCGTCCTGGCTCTGGTATTCTCAGACCTTGCATATGAAACCCGCGGGTAGGCGGCCAGGCGCGGGGTGGTGGGGACCCCTGAGGGGATCCCCACAGTTGCTGCGCTGGACCAGCCGCGATGCCCGGGCTGCAGAGGGGGAAAGCTCAGACCCCAGGACCTCCTGCTGCTGGGTTCTGCCTTAGTGTCCCTGGGAGGGGCCAGCTGCACCTACCTGATGCAGAGGCCAGACCTCCTGAGGGGGGCAGCACAGGCGGGGCTCCTGCAGGTCTCTGAGCCCATGAGGGGTCCCCCACATTGACTGGGCGTGGTGGGCCACACACCCCAATGTCCCACCCCACTCGCTGGGCAACTTTCCTGGGGCCCTGCAGAAAGAGGAGTGGAGCCCACCGCCCCCAGGCCGGATCTGCACAACCAGGACTCGCGGTTTTGGGGAGAGACAGGAAGTGTGCCACACGGACCAGACACCAGAGAGGCAGCCAAACCCCACTCAGCCTGCCCTGGGGACATCAGTGTACGAACGATGGGGAAACGGGCAACAGGGAGGAGGAGGGCAGTCAGAGGACAGCGAGGCAACGAGAGACAGACAGACACAAAGACAGAAACAGCTGAGACCGCTGGGCAGTCTTCTGAGAAGGGAGAAGTCGGGGGCTGGGGGTGCGACAGAGACAGACATGAGGGGGGCTGGGGCAGCTGTTTGGAAGCTCATCTGCCTCTGTCTGTCTGCATCGGGCCACAAGCTGGCCATGGCTTTGCCCCAGGAGGACAGCGGTGGGGGATCCTGGGACGTGAACCTATTTGTCCCAGCCCGGATCATTTCGGCTGCTGTGGGATTACACAGGACTAGTGGGCCAGGGTCTGTCCTGGAGGGTCCGCTGGCAGGGAAGCTGTGGGGTATGTCCGGGAGCAGACAGACCCCCGGACACCACAGAGCTGTCTGCTGCGGGTTGGGGGCCGGGGGTCCTTTCCTGGGTGGCCGCACAGCTAATTGACGTGGCTTCACCGCGCCAGGCATGAGGGGGTGCGGGCAGGACCGGGGTGCCGGTGAGCCCCTCCTCGTGGGTCGGAGGCGGCTCAGGAGGGGTCTGACATGTTCTGGACGCCGGGGCACCAGGTCTGCCTGGTCTCCGCACTCCGGCCTCCAGTTTGGTCCACTCCCTCGCAGGAGCCTTCAGCTCCGCAGAGGTGCCCGCCCCGCCCCAGGGGCCTCCGGAAGGGGGCACGCTCAGCGTGGGTAGTCCGGGGGTCCCGGGATCCGAGGCGGCAGCTGCCCCTGCCCGCGACGTCCTGACCGTGGGGGCGGGGCGCCCCCTGGTGGCCGGTGCGGGGAACTCAGCGCCGGTGCCTCGCGCCCGTGGGCCCTGCTTCCCCTGGGGATGCCCAGTAAGACCCCACGCGCGGGAGCCCTGTCCTGCAGGTGTGGCTCCCCCAGGTGGCCCTCACTGGTCCCCGGGCGCCAGATCGGGCTCCCTCCAGCCCTCCGGTGCCTGTAATTCCCACGCCTCGTGGGGGCTGGTCCAAGAAGGAGGTGCCGAGCTGCCTGGTCCAAGATCCCAACAAACGGGGAGGCCAAGAGGCCGGGCCAGGGTCCAGGGAAGCGTTAGCGGACGTGGTGGACTTCTCACCTCAGGGGCTGTGGGCAGCGCCTCCCCACTCGGTCACGACGCGGGCTGCGACGGTCCAAGTGGGGGCGGGGGATCGGCCCACCTGAGCCTTATTTGCATACGCGCCACCTGGGTTGCATACGCAGCGCTGATTTGCATGCGCTCCGCCAGGTTCATGTTTCTGCCGCCCACGAACCGCGGCTTCCAGCCGGAACCGCCTCCTCTCCGCGCCGGGCTGGTGGGCCCCAGCCCAGCCGTCTCCCACGTACCCCCGCGATCACTTGTGGCTGTCTGAGGTTTGCGCTGATAACACGTGTGGGTGCGATTGCCAATTATTAGTTGTTTGGCCATATTACAGGGTCTCACCATTAATTAGCACCAATTTGCCCAGGGGCGCTCGCTGCCCTGGGCTCCCTCCCGGCCACAGAGTCTGAGGTGGGGCCTTGCCGTCTCACTGGTGAACAAGGATGGCGGGGCGCCTCGGTGGGCAGTGTTGCTGGTGAACCGATGGGCTGTGCCTGGGCATTTGTCTCTGGAGCTCAGAAGCCTCAAACCGTCTCCCCACCAGACCACATCAGAGCCAGGCTCTGGGGTGGACCCAGCTCAGGGGCCAGCGCCAGCAGAGCCACCGTGACCCTCAGGTGGAGCCCAAAGCGGCCTTAGCCTTGGAATGACTTTGAGCCTCAGTGGAGGGGCTGGGCTGGGCTGGGGGCAGGGATCTCCTTTCTGGACCACAGAGGGAAGACCTGACACTCTTGGCAGACAAGGTCCCTGCTTCCTGTTCAGGGAGGCTGCTCTGCTCAACGTGTTCTGGCCATTCCACACCGTCCCACTGTCACTCGTGTCCCTGCTGGCACCACGTTCCTGGGACACGCACTTGGCTGTGAGCCAGAGTGCAGGCTTGGGCAGCACGGCTTCCTATATCCAAGCCACAGACCTCCCCTGGCACATGTGTGTTCCTGCCGTGTGCACAGATGTCCCGTGGCTGTAGGAGCCTGTTGGGCTCTGTGCCCCAGCTGGAGGGAAGCACTGGTCTGACCTAGTTTCTGGCAGTGTCCTCTCCAGCCCACGCCCCACCCCGCAGGACTGAGCCACGTGTCCCTCCCTCCCTCTCCTTGGGAGCCCCAGGATGCTGCCCTCTGTGGTGAGGTTGATCCCCCGAGTGGGCTTGCACTCCTCTCGTGTGCTGTGGAAGGGCCTGGTGTCTGGCCAGCTTGTCACACTGTGTGCCCTCTGCTGACCTGGCATCAGCACTCAGTAGGGAGGGCCCTCTGGGCAATGTGCCCACTGTGCAGGATGTTCTTGGGCTCCCTCATCGCCCCTTCACTGAGACCCTCCCAGCCCTCCCGGCTCTTGTTCAGGGTGCAGAGAGGCTAAGGACCACTCAGGTCCCCTGCTGAAAAAGCACAGACACATCTCTCATCCCTTGGCCGCAGGTGCCCGAGAAAGGTCTGGGTTGTGCGCTGGTCACAGGTGGGCTGACAGCATGGCTTACTCCTCTCGGACCTCTGCTGAAGGTGGTCCTTGCCTCCCAGATGCCTGAAGCCAGCTGCAGCCTCAGGGGAGGAGATGGGTGCGTGCTGGGGGTGGGACACAGCCAGGCCCCCCAGTCTGGAAGCAGAGGGAAGGGCCTTCTTGGAGACCCAGGGTACGCCCCTGCCAGCATCAGAAGCAGAGCCTCCCACTTCTTTCAGGAGGAGCTGGTGAGGAGAGATGAGCAGGCAGTGGGGGTCCACCACCTGGCAGAAAGGCCATGCCCCAAGGCTAGCAAGCCTGCACTTGGGTGCTCCCGGTAGGATTCTGACACCCACACGTTCCCCCAGGCTCCTTCTTTAACCTCATTGATGCTTCTGCTCCCGTCCCTTCCCTAACCATGGCCCAGGACCTCAGACCCGGCCAAGGGGCGCCCCTCCCCCCAGCCTCGGCGGGTCCTGAGTTCGGCCCACCCGAAGGACAACCAGCCCCACACCCTCGGGGGGTGCAAGGTCCCCCGCCCACCTGACCCCTGCGCTCTCCACTCCCCCGCAGTACGGCATCAAGAAGAAGGAGGAGCGCGAGGCGGAAGCCCAGGCTGCCATGGAAGCCAACTCGGAAGGCAGCCTGACGCGGCCCAAGAAGGCCATCCCGCCGGGCTGCGGGGACGAGCCAGAGGAGGAGGACGAGAGCATCCTGGACACGGTCATCAAGTACCTGCCCGGGCCGCTGCAGGACATGTTCAAGAAGTAACGCCCCCGGCGGTGGACGGCGGCCCGCCGAGCCGGAGCCCCCACCCCCGACCGTCCCCTTCGCCCACCCCCGCACATGCCCTCCGCGGAGGCCCCCGAAGGGATGTCGGGAGCAGAGTGCAGCCCCCCAACGCCAATATAAGCCATAGTCCTAGGTGTGTCCGCCCCACGCCCCTCACGCCTCGGGAGCCTCCGCTCACCTCTCCTCCCCACCCCCTGCACTGCCATCGCCATCGCCACCGGGGAAGGGGCGTCCGACCTCTCCACCAACATGGCCCCTGTGGTCTGTGCTGGAGGCCCCGGGGACTGGTCCACGTGCTCCTCTGGCCGCGGGTGAGTTGGGCCCTCCCCCCGAGCCGTCCTGGGACGCCCCTTGCTCCCACCCTTCGCCGCTCACCCAGCAGCGCCGGAGGCCGGGGCCACGGAAAGGGCCAGCCCCTCGACCACCCTCGGTGCGCCGTCCCTGCGTTGGTGGGCGTTTGTCCGGGCCCAAACTCAGGAGCACAGCCATACTGGGGGGAGGCGCTCGTGCAGGCAGTCATGGGGGCTGAGAGGGGCAAGCAGCTGGTGCCTGGGTCCCCCTGGGGCAGGGGCGGGAAGCCCTCCGGCTTGGGATCAGCCTGGCCCCCCACCACCTCCTCCCCCACCGACACCTGAGTTGCTGGATCTCTGCATTTTCCTGTCCGCGGGTTGCCCACCTCTCTCCATCTGCTCCTCTCATATTCTTCGTCCGTCTGACTGTCTTTTCCTCTCCCTTCTTGGCCCACTCCCCTGGAGGGCTTTGCTTCTTGGGAATGCCCCGGCCCCGATCTCTTCCAACCCAAGAGAAACAAAGCAATAGGCTTAGGAGGAAACGCTCAGACTCCGCCCCCTCCCCCCCCGCCCCTGTAACTCATGCTCCCCTCTGAGTCTGGGCCCTGCGGCGCCCGGCCCACTCCCCTCCCTGGTTGGCACCTCCAGTCCTCTCCTCCGAGGCTGCTCTGGGGGGATCCCCTGCCCTCTGGCCTCTGACCTTCCGCGGGAGCCGGGGAGGAGACCCGGAGCCCTCGGGGGCGCGACCTGTGCGTCTGGAGAGGCGGGTGGAGACAAAAGGCCCGTCCTTCCCCTCCTCCACCGTCCCCTCCTCGGCAGAGTGCGGCCTCCAGTTGGGGGCCAAGGGGTGTCCCTGGCCCAGCGGGGGCGGCGTTTGCCGGAAACCACCGCGGGCCGACCCACCTGGCCTCCCGGCCCTTCCGTTTTCTCCCTTGTTTATTCTGCATCACAATATGTTGAATCTCAGGTAAATGAGGTCTTCTGCATCTGAGGAGTTTTATCTCGACAGAAAGCCCTTTCTGTCCATATCGAGAAGTCATCGTGTCCACGTGCTGCGGGCCGGGGCGTGGCCCTCCTTGCTCTTAGAGAAGCCATAACACTAGACGGCAATACGCGCCGCGCGCCCCTCCGTCCAGGGACGGAGAGCATGTCCGCCGCCCGCGCTGCGCCCGCGTCCTGCGCCCGCGCCCGCGCCCCTCCCCGTCCGTCTTTTTTAAAAGCGTGTTTTCACACTTTAAAAAGCCAGCTCTGAGCAGGCAGGGCGTTGTGTCGTAGAAACCCCGCATCGCTCCCCGCGCAGGGGGCGCCCGAGCAGCCGAGCTTGGTAGACCGTGGATGTCGTCTGTCCGTCTGTCCCCGCGCTGCGCCCCCTCCTGCATGTCGGAGGCCGCCGCGTGTGTTCCCTCCGGATGGAATCACAGCCAATAAACACCGGTGATTTCACCCTGCGCCGGAGTCCTGATTCCTCTCGGAGGCGACGGCGGCCGGGGGGAGGGCGCAGCACGGGGTCCTGGAGCCGGGGGACCCCCCCCCCCAGGGATCGGCACCCTCTTGGCCCTGTTGGACCCCCCCCTTGCTCACCCCACATCCTGCCACATAGGAAGCCCCTGCCCCTCTCACTGGGGTGACTGCAGGATTGCCCCACTACCCTGACCCAGATGGTCCCCTCTGACCAGTTCCCTAAGGCAGCCCCAGAGTCATCTCAATCTAAAACGCTGACCAGCCCCTTCAGGGCCCAACCCGTGAGTCTCCCGGAGCTGCACAGACCTTGGCACAGGCCTTTCCTTCCCCATACCTGTGCCAGCCGCTGGGGGCCCGGGGCCCGGTGTGCTGGCCACACCTCAGGCCCACCTGGTGAATTCTGGCACAGCCCGGAGGGTCCTGGCCCCTCCTTGTGCTGAGGAGGCCTCTGACCCCAGCAGCTCTGGGCCCACTCCCCAGGGGACACCTGCCCATCTGGGCTGAGGCCTGACGAGGAGCCCGTGGGACTTGCTGGCTCGCCCAGAGAACAGCCCTGCCGTCTCCTCTGGGCCCCCCGCCCACATTCTTCCTGTGCCCTAAGCCCACCCCGAGGTGCTGTGGCTGCTTGTGTCCCCAGAAAGGCCTTGTCTGACCCTCCCTTCTGGGGGCCTCTCTCCAGGAAGGCGGCAAGTCTGGGTCACCTGTGGCTTTTCCCACACCGCTGGCTGGGAATGCACACAGAGCTTCCAGTAAGACCTGACCAGCCAGGAGGACAAAGGCCGCAGAACCCTGCCCCTGCCCCTGGGCCCGCCTCATGGAGCTGTGCCCTGACGGCTGCCAGGGAGCCATGGCCCCTTTGCCTCTGCGGCTGGGTGGGTTGGGGAAGGTCTGGGAGGGGGCTGCTCTCCTTGAGCACAGGGCCGTGTCTCCTGTCCCCCTTCTTCCTGCCTCTGGGGGGAGTTTGGCCTCCAGCCCTAAGTCCTGCTGAGCAGCCCAGTGCACCTTCCGCTTGCTGAGGAGGGAGCGGCTGTCCACCCTCCCTCCCTGGATCCAAAACTCAGACACAAGTCTTTGCAGCCAACTCTGTGGCTCTGAGCTCTGCACGCCACCCCCAGCATGGTGCTCTCAGAAGGGCCCAGAAACTGCTTCCCCTCCCCCACCTGACTCAGTCCTGGACAGTGACGCAGATGTGCCAGGTGACCTGGTGCGCCTGGCCCCTGAACCCTGGCCAGACCTTCCTCAGCGATGGTGGGTCAGACCCCTCAGATGACTGGGTCCGTGGACTCGAGGGAGAGGCACTCGCTCACTTGATGTTTCTTGAGCCCCTACGATATGCTAAGCTCGGTTCCAGGCACTGACTGGGATAACGAGGTCCTTTCCTCCTGGAGCCGATTTTTACAATGCCAGGAGACAGAGATAACACAGGAGTCAAGCGGTGATTTCTTCTATGGGGAAATTGAGCAGGATAAGACAGGATGACGGGGGCGATCCTCTCACCTCGGAGGGGTGTCGTGTGCAGACACCCCAAGGAAGGGGGAGGGAGGCCCGTGGGCCTCCAGTGGGAGAGCATTCCAGGCAGAGGAACAGCCACACCAGGGCCCTGACGCAGGAGATGCCCTGGGCACTTCACAGTGGTGACCATGACTCCCGCTGACCGTGGCCTTTCAGGGTGGTGACCGTGACTCCAGCTGACCATGGCACTTCAGGGTGGTGACCGTGACTCCAGCTGACTGTGGGCTTGTGACGCTTGCCTTTTAGCAGAGTCTCTTTCTTTGCTGTGAATTTAACTCTATGTTGAGAAGCAGAGCACATTTTCATTCTGGGTGCCCTCCAGAGACATCGCCACTCCACAGGCGCAGGTCATCCCGTCTGCTGGCTGTAGGAACTCCTCTCCCTGGCCCTGCACACAGCAGCCCTGGCAGCTGGCAGTGCTCTGCTTCAGTTTCCCATCTCCTCTCCTCTCAGGCGACCTGCACTTCCTGAGCTGCCTGAGTCACAAGCCACTTAACCATCAAGGCTGTCAGGACAAAATTTTAGAGGTCTGGTTATTAAGCACCAATTTGTCCAGTTCCGCTAATCCGCAGCTAGACATCCTGCTGTCCACAATCAGAGCCAGCGGGACCGAGGCACCCTAGGTCTATGCCACCTGTCGACACAACTCGGAAATGGCTCCATTCTTGTCTTAGCAGCTTCCCATTAGGTCTGAGAGGAGGGGTCCCGTCGCGGGTGAGGGGCGGTTCCCGTGAAGCCTGGGTCGGGCGGGGTGAGGCGCCTGGACCAGAGGCGGGATTCGGGGCTCAGGCTGGGGGCGGGACTGGGGCAGAATTAGGGGGATCCAGCTGGGGAGGGTTGGGAGTGGAGCTGGGGGTAGGATGGGGGCAGGTTTGGGGGGCAGGGCTTAGGCGGAATTAGGGGGGATCCAGCTGGGGGGTTGGGAGTCGAGCTGGGGGCAGGATGGGGGTGGGTTTGGAGGCTCAGGCTGGGAGCTGGGCTGGGGCGGAATTGGGGGGATCCAGCCAGGGGATTGGGAGTCGAGCTACGGGTCCAGGCTCGACCCGTAGGGACTGGGTCGGGCTCAGGCTGCGGCAATCCCAGGCCAGAGTAGGCCACGCACGCGAGGACGGAAGGGCCACACGGCACGCCCTTGCCCAGTGCCGCCAGACTCCGGAGCTGAGGCTCAGCCTGCAGCTGCGCCGGGGGCTGGGATCCCACCGACCCGCCCCGCCAGCCCGAGCCAATCAGCGCTCGCAGATCAGACGCCGTGATTGGCTCCGAGAGCATCATGTGGCAGTGGCCTTGCCAATCAGAACCGGGGAGGTGCCAACGCAGGGTCGGGGGAGCCTCCGAAAGTCCTCCCTTGACCCTGCCCCATGAGCGTCCTCCCCTGTCTGTCCTCCCCAACTGTCCTCCCTAGACAGTCCTCCCCCGAGGCTCCTCCGACTGTCCTCCTTGTGTCCCCACACGAAGCCAGCCCCGCCTCCACGTGGTCCCCCCCTCGGGACGAGGCCCGTGGGATGTGAGGCCTGAGTGCTCCCTGGCTGGCGGAGCAGAGGTGCCTGCCGGTCTGAGGACAGAGTGGGGGTGGGCCCCGCCCAGTGGCCCCTCAGGACCCCAGGAGCTGAGGAGGGGGCTGGGGATTGACCAGGCTCAGGGGCTCCACTCTGCAGCCTGAGGCTCACGGAAGACCCACAGCCAAGTGGGCCGGCTCTGCGGTGCCCAGAGTCCTGTGCTGTTCACACTGCCAGTCTGGAGGTGGGGCCTGGCAGCACCTCCCTCCTGCTGGCCTCCAGGACCCCACTCAGGTCTGGGGCCAGCCCCCTGGCCTCAATGGTGCCCGGAGTGATTTCTCTCAGCCCCAGAGAACAAGGCATGGGAATCGAAGCTTAGTTGACTTCTACAAAATAAAACACTGTTTTTTGCACGCTTGAGTGAGTCCACTGAGATTTATGCTGTGCAAAGGCAAAGAAGGACTTTGCCAGGAGAGAGGGCGGGGGTCCAGTGTGCCTGGGGAAAGGCCTGGAGGCTGGGATGTGACAGGGCGAGGGCCTGGCAGAAGCTCTGGGGTGCCGCCATCCTGGAGCAGGAGACCCCAGGACTGATGGGCGGAGGAGGACATCTCAGGGGTACAGCTCCTGCCACGGCTCTTCTCGTCTCTCCAGAGTGCCCTGTGCAAAGATGATTCCTTGGAAAGGTACCTGTCAATGTCTTATTAACTAACCTTCCAGGCCTGCCCAAACACTGACCTTTAATTTGCTTTAAGAACAAACCTTTGGTGTGGGTGCTGCTGGCAGCCGCAGAGAGAGCTTGCCCACAAGCTGGGCCCCATGCTCTGTACCCAGGTGGCCAAAAATCCTGATTCTCTCAGAGGAGTCCTAGATTCCAGGGCCCATCAGCCAGAACTCAGCCTCTCTACTCACGTGTCTACCAGGCCCAGGCTGTGACCCTGCAAAGGAGGGGGCACACCCCATCACACCTCCTGGCCCTCCCTCACCACCCAGGACTGGGAACAGGGGTGGGGCCTGGCTGGAACTTCCAGGCTAAGATTAACGATTGACGCTCTCCATGGATTCTCTCTCCTGCAGCCAATTCATCATACAGTGAGCAGAAATAAAGTTAAATGAATAATCAAGTCACCAACCAGGAGAAATTCACCAATGGCTGGGGCAGGAAATATACAAGAAAACCTAGAGGCAAGGGGATGCCAAATAACAAAGAACACACTATGATGGGGGGTGTGAAAGGGCACCCCGACCCAGCTCCAGTGGCAAAGGTGGAGTAATCTGAATGACAGATAGTGTTGGATTCTAACCCAAGTATCAAATAAATGTCTATGAGTCCTCACTGATATGAATGACTGAATAAACAAATAACTGGGGGAGAGAAACAAATGTCTCATGCAGAAGGATTCCAGCTAACTCACATAGACGCTGCCCTTGAGGGGTGGAGCAAACTCCCCAGCCTGCGTGTGGGCTGCACGTGGTGAAAGAGCACGTATGGGGAGGGGCTAAAAACAGGAGCGTGCAGTGCAGAGATGGGACCCACCACCACTGCAGGAGGCCGGGGTCAGCATCCACAGCCACAGGTCACACGACAACGCGTGTCCCTGATAATGGGACGGGATGAGACCTCACCTCTGTGGTCCTCCTCCCCAAACCCATATCCCCAGTCGAACCATGAGAAAAACAGACAGATCCCAGCTGAGGGACAGGGACGCTCTACAAAAGAAGACAGCCAGCACTCCTTACAACCGTCAAGGTCATCAAAAACAAGGCACGTCTGAGAAACCGCCACAGCCCAGACAAGCCTGAGGACACGTAAGGAATAAGGTAGGGTGGTGTCCTGAGACAGAAAAGGATTTCAGGCAAAGACTAAGAGATCTGCATCAAGAACAGATGTCAGTTAATAAAAATGTACCCGTGTTGGTTCACTCGTGGCGACAAGTGTGCTGCACTAACGGAAGATGCTAACAACAGGGAGAACTGGGGCAGGGTACGTGGGAACATGCTCCACTGTCTTCACAATTTTTCTGTGAATCTAAAACTCTTTCAAAATTAAAAGTTTACTTAAAAAATTTAACTGGAAAAGGCATGATCCAATTCAATTAATATTACGACCAGCAGCTGATGAAAGACACAGAGGAGAGGGACGCGCAGGTCGGCCCCTGAACAGCGCACCTGCCCACAGAGCCCCAGAGCCACAAGGGAGAATGGGCCGTCCTGGGTTGCTTCCTGGACGTTCTCTTTCCCCCCCTCTGACGGGGCTACGGGGAGGCAGGTCGGCAGGGGACAGGGAGGAGCAGGCTGGCTCCTGATGGGAGCGAGGGCTCTGGGAATGAGTCAGAGCATCTGCCTCTCCACCCAGCCCTGCTCGCTGGGGTGAACCTGGCCAGGTTGCCTGGCACCATCTCACCAAGCACAGGGCAGGCTGACCGCCCTGGCCCAGATGAACTCTGCCCAGCCCCTGCCAAACTCTCAGGCCACAGAGGCGTGCAGGGTCATCAAAAGCCCAGCAGCGCTCCTGCCCAACACAGAATAAAAAGCAAATTGGGTCAGAAACGGTGGGAAGAGAGTAAAACCTCAGCTCACTCTCTCTAAGCTGGATCCCAACTCTGGACATGAGCAGAAGGGAAAGAACCAGCAAGGTGACCGGCAGACACCTGCAGAGGGGCACGCAAACACGGACAGCAGCCCCATGGAGAAGAACAGCAACTCAAGACACAGCAGGGGAGAGCCGAGCTCCACAGAGCCCCAAGTCCTGAGGGAAAGAACGCGTGACCAGGGGGACGCGGCTCAGGGAGAGGGCGTTTCACACATCTCTTAGTGCTGAGTCGAACAAGCAGCTGAAAATCGGGGAAAGATAAAGAAGATTCAAACAACACAATTGGCTGCCTGAGGTATGAGGAGCTCTGTGCTCAGCAGAGAAATGCACATTCTTGTAAAGTTCACTTGAATTTTTACAAAAAGTGACCGCTGACTGGGCTGTAAGGCTGGTCCCCACCACATGCATACGACTCGCATGAGACGGAACACTGCCTAGTCCCAGGACAGCAGGTGTCGAGACCCACACACAGAGATAATCAGAGACCCCCGTGGATTCGGAAATTAAACTTCCTAATTGCCCAAAGGACAGAGAAGACAGAAATGGACTGCTATCTTTTTAGTATGTCATTATAAATTGCTTTAAAAATTTCAGGGCGACCACGGCAAGAACAGAACATGAACACGTGTATAACTCACACACAGGAAGGAGGGAGAAAACTTACTAATCTAACGGGGGCAGAAATGAGGTGGGAGGAAGCAAGCAGGAAGTACGAAAGAGGCGGCAACACTGGGTCCCCACATTTCCAGTCATGTGGGCAATCGGGCAGCTGCCGGGGCCACCCGTCCCTTATTGGCTGCTCTGGAGCCCCAGCTACTCCGTGATGCCTTTTCCCAGAACTGGCTCTGCTGGTGCGGCAGCCAGAAGTGCAGGAGCTAACACCCTGAGGGCTGGCCAGGGGGCTGCGAGACCGCTGCTTCCACCCTGGGTCGGGAAGGGGCACAACTCCCAGGCACGTACTTGCCCCGCATCCCAGAGTCCCACAGGAACAGCCTTCAGTCCCCTGTGAAGCTGGCTCAAGAAACCACATCCAACCCACGGCGCCCTGCAGCTGAGCAGGGTGGGCGTATCGCTGGCGTGGGAGACGGAACACACACCGTGGAAGCTCTGGCGACCCGGTGAGCAGGGCTTCCAGGACGGGTCGGGTCTGGTGTCGGGGGCATGTCGAGGAGGCGGGCTTTGCTCTGGACTGGATGCTGTGGGGAAGCAGGGTCCTTCTGAGACTGGGCGTCTCCACGCACCTTCTCCAGAGGGAGAGGCCTGGAGCGAGGCCGTCCCGGGGATTCTCTGGGACGGGGGCCAGTGGGTCATTTTTGTGGCTCAAACCATGTTTACATTTTGTTTGTGTTCAGATGCAATTACAAAGTCCTCTTGTTTCTGTCTTGACCTATCAAGGTGCTCTGCCTGGCTGTGTCATGTGAAATGGTGTCTGTTGATGGGGACCAGCCTGGTGGGGAGGGCCAGGCCTGCTCCTGGAAGTCAGGGTGCTTTTCTCCTCCTCACTGGCTGCCTTCCACCCCCGAATCACATCTCTGCTTCCCGCCTGGTGGTCCCAGCTCCTCCAAGTGAAGGACTTGGATGCCAGCCCGTCTTCGGGGTGACTTCTGGGGGAACACAAATGAAGACAGTTCACACCAAAGTGGCTGAGGAAGCAGGCCCACAGCACGGGATCAGAAAGGATGGCTTGCTCCGGTGGGGCGTGGGGAGGTGACCCCTGGCATGCTGCGGCACCCAGTGGCCACATCTGTCACCTGGCGATATGCCCAGGGCTAAAGCCATAGCAGCCACGGGGCGAGGTTGTGTGGACGGCTGGTCACTATCGGTAGCACCAGTGTCCTGAAGGGTGTAAGTTGATGCCCCAACTCAAGGGGCCTCAGGCAGCCTTTTGAGAGACCCAGATCTTCTGTGGTCAAGGGCGGGGCTGTGGGGAGAGCAGCCCTCCCGGGCCTCCTGGGCAGAGTCAGCCCCTGCTCTGGAGGAAGCGCCCCTGAGATGGGGGGTGGGGTGGGCAGTGCCCAGTGGAGCCCTCGAGAGTCTCGGCTTAGATTCCCATGAAGACCTGAGCTTGAAGAGGTGGTGACCCTTGCCCTGGATTCATGGGCAGTGGCCCCTCACAAGCTGCCCCCTCCTCTCATGGAGCTGATCCTGCCTCTGCCAGACTGGGGAAAGCAGAGCTGGAGGACCCCATGGGTGCACACTGTGGGGGCCAGGAGAGCGCCAGGAAGGCTCCTGTGGTGCTGGGCGGGTGGCGAGGGCCCAGCATGCAAGGCGCTCTTCTGTGGCTCCCAGCTTCAAGTCTCAGCAAGGACTCTGGAGCCAGTCCTCAGGTGGGGTGTGGACAAATTGATGCCCCACTGCTGCTGACACTGCCTGCCCAGAACACCGGGAGGGTCCAATGGCTGTGAGGCCAGAGGCCACCAGCTGAGTGAGCCTGCGGAGGCTGGGGCACATGGCCACGCTGAAGCCGTGGGAGTGCTGATGAGGGGCGCGTCGCACACAAGCTCGCAGCAGGCCTGGTGACGGTGGGAGACACAGCATTGGGACAGCCCTCTGGAGTCAGCAGAGATGATGATATGGTAGAACTCCAGAGCAATAGCGGCCAGGAGACTTGAAGGGAGCGGGTCGAGGTCCCAACCACACCCATGGACGCCACCAGATCCTCACAAAGCCAGCAACCATGCGGCGACAGTGGAAACCATGAGCCTAACCACGTGGTGGCTCCATGTCCAGCTGCGAGGGCAGGTGGGGAGAGGACACAGCTGCCATGCATGGTGTGTGGATGGGAAGCAGCCTGCGCTCGTTGGAGCACGCCAGTGTGCACTCACGTGCACGATCGTGCTCCTCCTCTGGGCCCCCTGTCCTCTGGGGAGCAGGCATTCTGCGTCCATCATCCAGACATCCTGTGGGGCGTCACCCTGGCCAGCGGCAGGCAGACCTGGGAGGCAGACCTGGGGCGAGGAAGCTGGAGTGAGACACGGACACAGGAGTGCCAGAGGGCGGAGAAAATCCCACAGAAATCCAGGGGCTGCTGACACTAAATCTCATTTTGTGTTTTTTTTTTTAAAACTGAGGAAGAATTTACAGAAATATGCACACATCTCAGTGTACAGTTTGGCGATTTTTGACAAACTCCATGTTACCTGCTCCTTTCTCCAGATACAGGACATTTCCATCAACCCCAGAAATTTCCCCAAGGCCACTTCCCTATAAAGCCCCAATTCTCTCCGCCAAAAGCAACTGCTGTTCTGATTTCTGCCGCCAGTTATTGGTTTTGTCTGTTTTTCACCCTCATACACGTGGATTGTGTGTACATCTTCTTTCGTATCTGGCTTTTCCATTCGGCAGGTTTTGCAGACTGGGGCTGTGGCGCATGTGGCCTTGCGTTGCTGAGTGAGGCTGCCTTAGGCGGATGCACAGCCATTCGTCTTTGATCAACACTGGGTCATATCCATTTTAGTCACAAGAATAAGCTGCTACAAAGTCTTTTTATGGACGTCTGCTTCCGCTGCTCTTAGTGGACCCCACAGGCGGCATTGCTGGGTCACGCGTAGGTGTGCGCCTAACTTTAGAAGAAACTGCCAAACTGTTTCCCAAAGTGGCTGCACCAGCATCTGAAGAATAAGTCAACATCCCCATCAACACTTGGTGGTGATGTCTGTCTCAGCCCCTTTGGGCTGCTTTAATAAGAACACCACAGACGGGGTGGCTTAAACGACGGATATTTATTTCTCACGGTTCTGGAGGCTGGACAGTCTGAGATCAGGGTGCCGGCAGAGTCGGTGTCTGGTGAGGGTCCCTTCTCGGTTCATAGGTGGTGTCTTCTCGCTGTGTCCTCACGTGGCACGAGGGGCGAGGGAGCTCTCTGGGGTCTCCTTTGTAAGGGCACTGATCCCATTCACGACCTAAGTGCTTCCCAAAGGCCCCACCTCCTGACGCCACCACTGTTGGGGATTAGGATTTCAACACAGGAAATTTGGGGAGACACGTTCAGTCCATAACAGGCTTTTAAGTTTTAGTCATTCTGGTGAGTTTGCAGTGCTGCCTCACTTTGTTTAATTGGCATTTCCGGGAAGACTAATGGTGAGCACTTTTTCACGTGCTTGTTGGTACTTGCATATCTTCCTTTAAGAAGTCTCTGTTCAAATCTTTTGTCCATTTAGAAAATAGGATTGTCTTTTTTAAAAAAAGCTGATAGATGATTTTTCTGAGCCACTTTAGGTCTACAGAAAAATTGAGCGGCAAGCACGGAGACGTCCCATAGACCCCAATTCCTCCTCCAACTTCCCTTGTTATTAACATCTCCCTTTACTCTGGTACGTTTGTTACAATTGTGAACCAATATTGATACGTTGTTATTAACTACATGAGTGTTCACTCTTGGTGATACATTCTATAGATTTTGACACATGTATAAGGACGTGTATCCACCGTTACAGCATCATCCAGGATAGTGTTACTGCCCTACAATCCTCTGTGCCTCCCTGTTCATTCCTCCTTCCAGATCCTTCCAACCACTGATCTCTCCCGTCTGCAGAGTTTTGCTTTTTCCAGAACGTCATAGAGTTGGAATCATACAGTGTGTAGCCTTTCAGACTGGCTTCCTTCATTTACCAATATGCATTTAAGGTTCCTCCATGACTTCATGGCTTGATAGCTCATTTCTTTTTAGTGCTGAATAATATTCTGTCATCTGGGTGGACCACAGTTTATTTATCCATTCACCTACTGAAGGACATCCCGGTTGCTTCTGAGTTTTGGTAACTATGAATAAAGCTGTTATAAACATTCAGAAAAGTTTGTGTGGATGTAAGTTTTCAGCTCCTTTGGGTAAATATCAAGGAGCATGATGGCTGGATTGTATGGTGAGTGTACGTTTGGTTTTGTAAGAAATTGCCACCTCCCCACCCTCTAGATCCCTGGGGTCCTACAGACGATGGAACAGTAAACACTACAGGTATCAGAAGCACCTCCCAGAACTCTCAGTGAGAACTTACGCCCAATTTGTGATTCCCAAGGTCTCAGTGAAAGAAGCTATTTCCCACCAACAAGAGTATAATCTTAGTCTGAACATTTCTCATACTTGGTTTATTTGTTATAAAGCCCAGACTCTTCTATCTTTGGAAAGATTTTTGACTAAAAGCGTTCTTAAAGAAGCAACTTTGACCCCTATGTTCATCGCAGCATTATTTACAATAGCCAAGACGTGGAACCAGCCTACATGCCCAGAAACTGATGATTGGATAAAGAAGATGTGGTATATATACACAATGGAATACTACTCAGCCATAAAAAAAGACAAAATTGGCCCATTCACAACAACGTGGATGGACCTCGAGGGTATTATGTTAAGCGAAATAAGCCAGTCAGAGAAAGATGAACTCTATATGACTCCACTCATAGGTGGAAATTAGTATACTGATAAGGAGATCTGATCGGTGGTTACCAGGGAAAAGGGGGGGTGGGGGGAGGGCACAGAGGGGGAAGTGGTGTACCCACAACATGACTAACAAAAATGTACAACTGAAATCTCACAAGGTTGTAATCTATCATAACATTAAAAAAAAAAAGCAACTTTGTTTTCATAGAACCGCAATACATTTAAAAAAACCAGTGGAATAAATGCAGTGGCCAAATAATTTATTCTTTTATGTCCAAATAAAACCCAGATGCAATTAAGCTGCAACAAGAGCACTACCGTGGAGAGAACACGTTAGCCTGTGCGTGGTTTGGACGCTCACGTCCCTCTCCTCTGGAGCTGGAAGGGGCCTCGCTGCCACATAAATCAGAGCAGAAGGTCGAACTGTAACGAGAGTCTGATGGAGGGAGGGACTTGTGCGTCCTGCAGGAGACAGTTTTTATAAAAGCGAGGTTGTATTTCAGCGTAACTAGGAGAGGGCGATAACTATCATTCTCGGGAGGGGCCATTGCTGTGCAGTCGGCCCCCACCCCCGTGGGTCTGGCCGTGGAGGCCCCTTAAGAGAGGTTTGTTGCACCCATTGGGGGTTTTATCTTTAAGAACCAAAAATCAAAGGGAGATGTTTATCCTTGTCCGTGTGGCCAGCGTCTGCAGCATGTGTGTGCTCCTGAGATTGAGGCCTTTCCACGCAGGCCACGGCACAGCTGACGCCATTTCTTCTGTACGCACTTGCTCCCTTTTAGGGGACGCACATCGCATCTGTGTGTAACAGCACTTACAGTTAAAATGGGACTTGCACATTTTCATGCACATGGAATTGCATGGGGAAATGAAACCGCCGCGAGAGCTACAGGGAGCGGCACGCAGCCCTTCAGGGCTGACAGCCTGCGGCACTCGGGGGACGCAGACCCGGCTGCTCGCCTCCTCTTTCCCAGAGTCGCCTCTTACAGGTTGTTGACCTGGTCGTGGCTTTGCAGCATCTGCAGCCCGTGGTCTGTGGGCGGAGCTGGGGGATCTGCCTGGAGCTCTCAGACGCCTGGGGCCCACTGACCTCGCCTCATGGGGGCAGAGACTTCACCGTCAGCCACGTGGTCTACCAGCGGACGGGACCTAATTGTGAGGACTCCATGTAGTTTACTCCACGTCTAAATGACTCGAACATTTACATGTGGTTTCAGCCAATATCTTGACATTTGTTGGATGGAGGAAACAACTTACTGAAAGTGACTGAAACAGGTAAAGTCAGTTTCTTAAAACTATACTTATCTCTAAAGTCACTGAAACCCATGAGAGAATATAATTTTGGTCATCATAGTCTCCCTTTTTGAAACTCTAGTTTTCTCAGATTTTCAAAATTGCTGTAAATTACCTAAACTTTAAAAGTTAAAGTTTGGGCATAGTGCATTTTTTCCCCCAAACTGTCTGTGGTGGTTGATTTCATGTGTCAATTTGACTGGGCCCGAGATGCCCAGATTAAAATGACGTGGGTGTTTCCAGATGAGACAAGCATTAGAACGGGTGGACCGAGCCCTCCCCAGGGTGGGTGGGCATCACTCGACCCCTGGGGCCTGAACAGAACAGGGAGAGGAGCAGGAAGACATCCCCCTGCCTGACGCCTGAGCGGGACACGGCCGTCTCGGACCTGGGACAGCACTCGCCCCGGCCCCCTGGGTCTCCCACTGGCAGATGGCAGGTCAGGGGCTTCTCAGCCTCCACCATCCTGTGAGCAAACTCCTCGCGATGTCTCCTTTTATATCTGCCTCTGCGGAGCGACATACGCGTACGCAACTCCTGCCGGCTCTGTTCCTCTGGAGAACCCCGACCAACACGCTGTCTGATGACAGAAGGAAGGAAGACACTGCCCGTCAGCCCACCCACAGAATTCGCAGGATCTAGTTAACACTACTTTCATCAGCACATGAAGCTCTAAACCAAAGTTCTCTCTCCAAGCAAACAGATGCACAGTGTGGACAGAGTTGCCTCAGACCTCTGGTACCAAACGCTGCACTGATTTAACGGAAGCTCTGCACCCACGACGACATTCAGACACCACGTGGAGCAAAGTGACCACGGTAGCTAAGCTGTGAGCGCTTAGGATGGGCGCGGTGGGCACGGAGCGTGTGGTGTGTGTGCGTGCACGGACAGGTACACGCTTGCACAGTCTGCACCAACAGCTGTGGTGTTTCCATCATCTCGTCTTACACTAGTGTGTGCACGTGCACGTACGTGCCCACACAGTCTGCACCAACACCTGTCGTGTTTCCATCACCCCATCTTACACTAGTGTGTGGTGTGTGCATGTGCACATACGTGCCTGCACAGTCTGCACCAACACCTATGGTGTTTCCATCACCCCCGTCTTACACTAGCGTGTGGTGTGTGCATGTGCACATACGTGCTTGCAGTCTGCACCAACACCTGTGGTGTTTCCATCACCCCGTCTTACACTAGTGTGTGTGTGTGTGTGTGTGCAGGTACGTGCCTGCACAGTCTGCACCAACACTTGTGGTGTTTGTTACCCCGTGTGACCCTCTACTGTACAAATACTCTCACAAATACTTCAGGTAATAAATTTCCAGGCGGAAAGAATTTGAGTTAAGTTTTTCTTTTGCTTTTATTACAAGCATATAATATTAATTGGCAAAACACTGAATACAAGCTTCACTATCATAAAATCAAAACATTGAAGCAATATTCCAAAAAAGATTTTAGACAAAAACTAGCCACCGAGTACAAAAATTACACACCAACATAAAGCATAAAAAATGTAAACTTTCAAATTAAACAGTCAAAAATATGTATCTGCATTGTCATCTTCATAAACTGCGACAGCTTCCACGTTGCCACGCATGGTGGGCCGGCTCAGCACCACCTCACCCTGAACCCACATCCTTTGGGAAAATGGTTTTCTTACACCCAATTATGTTGCTGGATAGACATTTACACTAATGCTACACACGCTGGGGGCACCCACACTGCAGTCCATCCTCAGACGTGCTCGCGGACGCGGTAAGTTACACACGACACCCTGGCCCGGGCTGGCCATGCACTGCCCGTCCGGCAGGGACGGGATCTTCGTAAAGACTACGCTGTAGTTTGATATTTACTGAGTGTGTTTAAATACCAAGGCAGAGAAACACACTGGTTTATCACGCTAAGGTCACGTGTGATGTGGTGGAGTGTAAATGATTTCCTGAGGAAACAGAGAAACTGGGTTTTTTGTGATTTTGCTATCGGCACTAAATTTATTTTCAATATTTGGAGAGCACATTGAATATTCACGCACAACGTAGACATCAGCTGGCTCGTTCCTATCCAATGACACATTTCAAATCACTGTAAAACACTATCCTGTGCACTTTGAGAAAAGAACCAAACGAATTTCTAAGACTTGGAATGCCACGAGGAGGCATCGGAGGCCGAGCCTGGAGGCTCAGGAGCCCCGGGGAAGTAGCACCGTCACGTGTGGGGTCCTACGGGGGTAGTGCATCCAGGGCCGTGAGCAGGCGGGTCGAGGGCACAAACCCCGGGCAGCCATGAGGCTGGCCTACGATGGCGCCACACATCACTTCACGGCTGCCTGCCCCGTCACTTATATTTAAATATTGCTGACAGGTATTCTTGCACAGGCACACGCACAATCCTGATAACTGTGTTCTTATAATAGCAACAATGAAAAAGGAAAAACCAAATAGCTGAATGTATATATTTTGAAGTTCCACCTACATTCCCTTTCAATTTAGCAGAATAGATGCTACATTGCAATTTAAACATCTAATAAACGCATATTGGAACCTATTGCACAAAAGCATAAACAATGCTCTTCATCCATATAAAACAAAAACATACAAATTAAAAGCTACTCAAAGTAAAAAGAAGAAGCTTGCAAAACATCTCACAATTTCATTTTATATGCCTGTAAATAAAGCTGGACCACTGAAACCAAACGATTGGATGGGAAAATACGATAGAAGGCTTAAAATAGAATAAATAATTTTATAAAGTTTTTTTTAACCCCCCAAATCTTAAATTTAATATTATATATTCTATCTGAATTTTCTATTTCCATGAAAACGGTGTCTAGCGAGGGTCCCACCGGTGCTGACAGCGATGTGGGGCGGGAGCTGAACAGCACGAGCCTCCCCAGCACAGCAGCTGCGAAACTCCTCCACAGCAACTCCACTGCTAAAACCTTCAGAGGGTCCAATCAGTAACTGATCCTGGCTTTCATGCTGGAAAAAATAAAATTGAGGCTTTTGATGTTAAATGAAAGCATGACAAAATGAAGGAGACCCCTGAAGCTTCCCGATGGCAGGGTTCACCAGGCTGCAGTCTTCATAAGGCCGCGTCAGACCAAAGCGGCCGGAGGCCACCAGGGATCGCCCTGTAGTGAAGGCGGTCTGCAGGAGGACATCTTAGAAAAATAGGTACTTTTGCTGCTGAGGTTTCATCAGGTTAACACGATTACAAAAGCGGGTCACACAAGAGCGGTCAGCAACCAGCTGGAGATGTTAATACTGGCTCCGACTTATCTCCACCTCTCTGTATATTTAAATATATCAACTTAGCACCATAGCAAATTCAAGTGATTTCAAAGATAGCTACAAAGTTACAAATATATAATATGAGATTATTACAGCGATATTAAGTTTAATCTGAACTGTGAATTAATTTTATTTGAATTTGGATGCTCATACTGTTTAATCCTTCCTTACTTTCACCACACAGGAAAATACCTAAATTCTAATGTTACACTTAAAACTGCATTGTGATAACGTGGTTTTACAGAATGCTTCAGCAGTAAGGTATCTTTTGAGGTAGACAGGTAATATTTACTCACACACATCTACTCATTAAACTGTGTAGAATAACTCTAAATGTGATTTGGATGAATAGCAAGCTTAGGTAATTGAAAAATTCAAACACCACTGGCAGTTAATGGGCTTAAATAAAAAGGCGAATTTTGATCAATTCCTAACAAAGAAGTTGTTTTTATGTTTTTAAAAGACCTTACATTAAAATCACTTGGACTGAATTAATTTGAATGTTTTTCTCACCCTTTAGACTAGGTCTCAGTAGCTGCTTCTGACATTCATGTACGTAAAACAGGAAGCAGAAGAAAACAAACAAAATTGAATGTTGATGAGCGCAACTTTAACTTTCAAAGCAAATTCAAGAAAAGAGTCTAGTCACTAAGATGAAATACTTCCTGGAAAACCCAGCCCTCGGGGCCACCATCAGAGACCTGTCCACTGACAAGGGCGGTGGGTGAACCACTCCCACCAGAAAAGGAGGAGGACCTGAAGCTCACTGGGAAGTCAGAGGACACACGGACGGAGGTGACAAGGAAGCTCCAGGATGACTGTGACGGCTCCAGAGGACTGGTCCTGTCTCCTCATTCTTGCCTTTACACCATTTTAAAGTAACAGATATCTATGTGCTGGCAGTTTGTTTATTCTCTAAATCCACAAACATATTAACATTTGGGAGGAGGAGGGGGTAACCGAGCGTGTGCTGCCTGTGACCGGCGTTATAGGTCATCAAATCACTGGACAAGCAGCTGCTGCCGCACGGCGCACTCCCCCGGGCACTCCGCTGCCCCCCTGCTCCTGTGCTTGGCCCATTAGCAGCCACGAAGTGTGTGAGCTCTTTCCATGAGCAGAGAGGAGGGGAGGGTGGACGTGGTGGGAACCAGGCGTTTGTACACCTGGAGCTGCGGGAGCAGACGCCCTCGCAGGGCGGCACCGCTCGTCTGATGGAAAAGCCCCTCCACAAACGCCACCACCTCTCTTCAGCAGAATGAAAATGGGAAAGAATGAGTAGGAGATTAAACGATGGCACGGAACAATCTGTGCCCTGTTCAATAAAAGCCGTTTTTCACAACAGTTGTTCAACAGACCAGCAGTAAGCTGGACAAATGACCACTGGTCTACCAGCTGGGCGTGCCAGGGACGGTGAGCACCAAGTCTCAGCCGTGTCCAGTTCGGGGGGCAGTGGGACAGAGCCTCTCCCGCCACAGGGCTGCCTGGCCCCCAGCGTGTCGGTGGAGCTATGGGGGCTGAGGACACCACACCGCACGAGGCGAGTCAGGGGAGCTCTTGGCCTCGTTATGTTTTGAACTGTGGAAAAGTAAATACCATGGTTGACTCATAATATTAATGGAAACCTCTTTTGGTATGCTTTTAAATTAAATTTTTATATATCTTCGCAGTCTTCAGGAAGCTAAAGGCAACATAAATATCATTCACCATGAAAAGATATTTTTTCAATAACTTAGGAAGTATTCAATAAACATACAAGTATTTTTGAGGCTTATCGTGAAACTTAATTTATAAACTAAACTGAAATGACCAAGATTTTCAAGACCTGGGAAGCGAGCAAAGGTCCTGCGTGTCAGGACAGAATGTGCCGTACTGCACCGCCCTCCAGCCGCGAGCCGAAGCTACAGCAGCGCGGCCGAGCTGCGCGAGACGTTGGAGCGCTTCATCACCTGCGACGTGGTGCTGGTAGTGTCTGGCTGAGTGGGAATTCTCTCATACAAAAGTTATAAATATTCTCTATTCAGAAGTCTGGTCCACACGACACCCGGAGGCAACATTCCACAGCGCGGTCGTGGTCCTGCCCCCGCGCTCACTGGCCCCGGTTGTGAGGCTGCCTCCTGCCGTGCTGCCGGCGCTCACAGCAAGTCCATCTTGGGTCTGTAGTGCAGCAGGAGCGGCGCCTTCTGTAAGACAAGCCGGCAGAGTCGCTCTTAGCGGGGGCACGAGAAGACACAGGCCACGACGCCACCCAAACATGCTAGGGACACACTCGCCTCGGCTGTGACGCGCAGTCAGGTGCAGCGGAGGCCGAGAGGAACAAGCCCCTTGCTCTGTGGCCAAGGGAACCCAGCACTCCTCCACTGATGCTGCCCCTTCTCTCTGGACCTCCTGCTTCCTCAGACCCTCAGCCCAGGCTCAAGGTCAGCCCTGGCTCGCCCCCTGCTTCCAAAGGCTCGAGGGGTACCCTCTGACTGCAGTGGCCACCTCCTCCCCAGATCGTCACAGGACACTGGTCACCTCGGCCAGGAGGGCTGGGGTGAGCCGGAGCCTGGGCCGGGCGCTGCCGGGCTTGCCTGGGAACTGCACCTTCCTTGGGCCATGCTGACTCTGGGGCTGATGGTTTCAGAGTGACTGTCATTTGACGACAGTCCTGTGACTGAATTGTCATTTCTAGGCTCTTAGATAAAAATATGCTCAGAAAAGTAGTTGCCATTCATAGCGGATTCTGAAAATCAAACAAAACATCATTACAAAGAGACAACTCTCACCTTGAATCTCCACCTTGTGACAACCACAAACTTGAGTGTGTGGTCCTTGCCCAGGATTTCCTCGTTGCATAAAATGTCCAGCTGGCGGGAGAAGAAGGCTTCGGTCAGGGGGCTGAGGGTTTGGCACTTGGGACACAGGCCACTGGTCTGTACCAATTCTTCCAGGCCCCCCACAGAGGTTTCTGTCAGCTATGGAGCCACATGCCTGTCTCTGGGCAGCACAGGTGGGAGGGCGGACTCGGAAGGCCCTTCTGATCCCACCTGGGAGCGCACAGAGCACTGGGGACGTCTTGTCCACACCTGCCCACCAGGGGCCTCTAAGCCACACCCGCCCACGGTGGGGAACCTCTGTTCATACCCATCAACTGAGGAGCCTCTGTCCACACCTGCCCACTGGGGGGAACCTCTGTCCCCACCCACCAATTGGGGGGGCCTCAGTTCACACCTGCCAACAAGAGGAGGGGCCTCTGTCCACACCCACCAACTGGGGGGCCTCTGTTCACACCTGCCAACTGGGAGCTTTGGTCCACATCCGCCATGACATCCCCCTGCCACGGGCTGCAGCCCCTAGGCTGCTCCCCCACAAAGAGGACCCTGTCCTTCTACTCTCCCCACCTCAGTCCACCTCTTGGCCAAGTTTGTCCCTCTCACCTCAGTGGAAAAAGGTAATATGCTCCCCAGATGGTCTTTTTCCTTTCTTTTTAAAAAAAGACTATTTTAGAGCAGTTTTAGGTTCACAGCAAAACTGAACAGAGGGTACAGAGTTCCCACTTACCCCATCCTCACACACATGACCCCTCACTGTCAACATGGCCCACCAGAGAGCATATCTGTTACAGTCGGCAAACCCAGGTGGACAGGCCGGCATCACCCCAAGTCCAGAGCTCACAGGAGCCTCGTTCTTGGGGTGGTGCCTCCTGTGGGTCCAGACAGTGTATAATGACGTGTGTCCACCACACAGTGCCTATTTGCTCTCCCTCCCCACACCCTGACACCCACTCATCTTTCACTGTCTCCATAGTTTTGGCCTTTCCAGAATGTCATAGAGTTGGAACCATTCAGTGTGTAGCCTTTTCAGACTGGCTTCTTTCACTTAGTAACATGCATATTTAAGGTTCCTCCATGTCTTTTCATGGCTTGATAGCTCACTTACTTTTACCACTGAATAATATTCCATTGTCCGGATGGAGCACAGTTTACTGATCTACCCACCTACTAAAGGGCATCTTGGTTGCTTCCAAGTTTTGGCAGTTATGAATGAAGCTGCTATACACATCTGTGTGCAGGTGTTGTGTGGACATGAGTTTTCAACTCCCTTGGGCAAATACCAAGGAGCGTGACTGCTGGATAGCATGGTGAGAGCATTTCTGCATTCCCAGCAGCAGCGAGTGAGAGTCCCTGTTGCTCCACATCCTCGTCACCATTTGGTGTTGTCAGCGTTGTGTGTATGTGGGTGTGTGTGTGTCAATAGTTCATTCCTTCTGATTGTTTTCTAAAAAAATTGTGCTAAAATGCACATAAAATTTACCGTCTTAACCATTTTTCAGTGCACCGTTCAGTGGTATTAAGCACATTCACATTGTGCAGCCATCACCACCATGCATCTCCAGAACTTTTTCATCTTGTGAAACTGAAACTCTCCTCATTGAACACTGACTCCCCATCTCCCCACCCACCCCAGCCCAGTCCCTGCCAACCACCATACTCTCTGTCTCTATGGATCTGACTATTCTAGGATCTCATAGAAGTGGAATACTACAATGTTTGTCTTTTTGTGACTGGCTTATTTCACTGAGTACAATGTCCTCAAGGTCCATCCATGTTGTAGCATATTGCAGGATTTCCTTCCATTTTAAGGCTGAATAGTGTTCCACTGCATGGATGGACCACATTTGTTTATCCATTCACCTGCTGATGGACACTTGGGCTGCTTCCAAGCTTTCGTTACTGTGAATAACGCTGATGTAAACATGAGTGTACAAACACCTCTTTGAGACTGTTTCAATTCTTTCAGGTTTATACCCAGAAGTGGAATTGCTGGATCATACGGTAATTCTGTGTTTAATTTTTTGAGGAACCTCCATACTGTTTTCCACAGTGGCTGCACCATTTTACACTCCTCACAACAGTGCACAGGGTTCCGGTTTCCCCATATCCTTGACAACACATTATTTATTTATTCTACAGCAGCCATCCTATGGGTGTGCGACGGTATTTCACTGTAGTTTGGATTTGCATTTCCTTAATGATTCGTGATGTTGAGCATCATTTCATGTGCTTATTGCCCAATCGCATATCTTCTTTGCAGAAACGTCTATTCAAGTCCTTTGCCCACTTTTGAATCAGGTTTTTTTTTTTGTGTTGAGTTTTAGGAATTCTCTGTATATTCTAGATGGTAATCCCTTAACAGATACATGACTTGCAAATAGTTTCTCCTACTTTGTACCAAATTTTTTAATTTTCAGGATGTACAATTTGTCTCTTTTTCCTCTTGTTGTCTATGCATTTGGTGTCACATCCAAGAAGTCATTGCCAAAGCCAATGTCACGAAGCTTTCTCCTATGTTTTCTTTTAAGGTTTTATTGTTTTAGGTCTTATGTTTAGGTCCTTGATGCATTTTGAGTTAATTTTCATACAAGGTGTGAGGTAAGGGTCCAAGTTCATTCTTTTGCATGTGGATATCCAGTTTTCTCAGTGCTATTTGTTGAAAAGACTGTTTTTTTCCTATTGAATGGTCTTGGCACCCTTGCCAAAAATCATCTGACCGTATATGTGAGGGTTTATTTCTGGGCTCTTTACTCTACTCCTTTGGTCTATATGTCTGTCCTTACGCCAGTACCACACTGTTCTGATTACCATAGCTTTGTGGTAGGTTTTGAAATCAGGAAGTGTGAGTCCTCCAGTTTTGTTCTTTTTCAAGGTTATTTTGGCTATTTGTGTCCCTTGAGATTTTGCATGAAGTTTAGATGGTTTTTGAATTTCTTCAAACCCTCACTGGGATTTTGATAGGAGTCGCACTGAATCCATGCGTCACTTTGGTGCTACCGGCATTTCCACAACATTATGTCCAGGCCATGAACTTGGGATGTGTTTTCACTTATTTCTGTCTTCTTCAATTTCTTTCAGCAATGTTTTGTGGTTTTCACTGTATGAGTCTTTCATCTCCTTGCTTAAGATAATTCCTAAGTATTTCATTCTTTGTGATGTTCTTGTGAAGGGAACTGTTCTGTCATTTCCTTTTCAGATTGTCCACTGCTTGTGCACAGAAATGCAACTGATTTCTGTGTGGATTTTGTATCTTGCTACCTTGCTGAATTCATTTATTAGTTCTAATGGTTTGTGTGTGTGTGTGATCTTTAGGATTTTCTTCATATAAGATCATATCTGCAAACAGAAATTTTAATTCTTCCTTTCTGATTTGGATGTGTTTTCTTTCTTTTCCTTGCCTAACTGAAGGGGTGAAAGTGGGCACCCTTGCCTTGTTCCTGGTCATGGAGAAAAAGCTTTCAGTCTCTCACCACTCAGCATGATGCTTGTAGTGGGTTTCCACACAGGGCTTTTATTTTATTTTACTTTCATCTATGGCTTCTCTTCCTAGTTGAGCGCTTTTATCTTGAAAGGGTGTTGAATATTGTCAAATGCTTTTTCTGCATCAATTGAAATGATTACATGGTTTTTCCTTCACTCTGTTAATGTGGTGTATTACACCTACCGATTTCATATGTTGAGTCATCCTTGCATTCCAGGAATAGATCCCATTTGGTCATGGTGTATAATCCTTTTAATATGCTGCTGAATTCCGTTTGCTAGTATTTTGTTGAGGATTTTTGCATCAATGTTCATACAGGATATTGGTCTGCAGTTTTCTTTTCTTGTGGTGTCTTTATTGGGCTTTGGTATTGGGTGATGCTGGCCTCATAGAATGAATTAGGAAGGGTTCCCTCCTGTTCAATTTTCTGGAAAAGTTTGAGAAGGATTGGTGCTAGTTCTTCTTTACTTGTTTGGTAGAATTTACGAGTGAAGCCACTGGGTCCAGGGCTTTTCTTCTTGGGAGACTTCAGATTACTGATTCAATCTCCTTACTAGTTACAGGACTCAGATTCTCTATTTCTTCGTGATTCAGTTGTCTTGGTTCTGTGTTTCTAGGAATTTGTCAGTTTCACCTAGGCTATCCAATTTGTTGGTGTACAACTGCCCACAGCACTCTATTATAACCCTTTTTATTTCTGTAGAATCAGTAGTAATGTCCCTCCTTTCATTTCAGATTTTAGTAATTTGAGCCTTCTCTTTTTTTTCTTAGTCCAGCTAGCTAAAAGTTTGTCATTTTGTTGATCTTTCTGAAGAACCACTGATTTTTCTCTATTGTTTTTCTATTCTCTATGTTGCTTATCTCTGCTATAATATTTATTATTTGGGTTTAGTTTGTTCTTTTTCTAGTTTTTTTTTAATTCCAGAAGAAGGAGATGTTGTTATTGTTTAGGTTTTTGTTTTTGTTTTTGTTTTGGTAAGGAAGATTTGCCCTGAACTAACATCCATTGCCAATCTTCCTGTTTTTTAAATTGAGGAAGATTAGCCCTGAGCTAACATCTGTTGCCAATCTTCCTGTTTTTTTAATTGAGAAAGATTAGCCCTGAGCTAACATCTGTGCCAATCTTCCTCCATTTTGTATGTGGGATGCCACCACAACATGGCTGATGAGTGGAGTAGGTCCACATCTGGGATCCGAACCCTCAAACTCGGGCTGCCAAAGTGGAGTGTGTGGAACTTTAACCACTTGGCCATGGGGCTGGCTGCCTTCTTCCTAGTTTCTTATGCTGTGAATTTAGGTTGTTAATTTGAGATCTTTCTTGTTTTTAATGCAAGCATTTATAGCTATAATATATTTCTCTCTTAGCACTGCTTTCACTGTCTCATACATTTTGGTTTTACTGTGTTTTGTTTTCATTTGTCTCTAAGTATTTTCTAACATCTCTTTCATTTCTTCTTTGATCTACCGGTTGTTTAAAAATGAGTTGGCTAATTTCTACAATTTTGTAAATTTTCCAGTTTTCCTTTTGTTACTCACTTCTAACTTTATGCCATTGTGGTCAGAGAAGATACTTGGTATGATATTTATCTTTTAAAATCTATTGAGACAATTTGTGTCTGCCTTTCTCTTATAAGGACCCTTGTCATTGGCTTTAGGGCCCACCCAGATAATCCAGGATGATCTCTTCATCTCAAGATTCTTAACATATTTGTAAAGACCTTTTTTCAAATAAAGTCACATTCACATGTTTTGGGGTTAGGAAATGGACGTATCTTTTAATGGAGCCACCATTCAACCGACTACAGTCTGCCTCTCGCCTCTCAAAATCGACATCCATCCCACATGCAAAATACATTCACCCCATCCCAACATCCCCAGGAATCTCAACCCATTCCAGCGTCAACTCCAAATTCCAAAATCTCGTCTAGATATCATCAGCTCAAAAGTCCCTGGTCTTATCTTCTAAATCATATGAATCAGGTCTGGGTGAGACTCTGGGTATGATCCATCCTGGGGCAAAATTCCTCTCTAGCTGTGGACCTGCAAACTAGAAAACATGTTATCTGCTCCCAAATAAACGGTGGGACAGGCACAGGATAGATATTCCTATTGCAAAAGGGACATATGTTAGGCATAAAGGGGTCACTGGTCTCAAGCAAGTTTGAAATCTGGCAGGGAAAAATCCATGAAGTTTCAAGATCTGAGAACACACCACTGTGGGCGGAGTTTCTGCCCTCTGGGCCCACGATGGCCTCACCCTCTGGGCCCAAGGCTCTGCCCTTGGAGTCACTGTTCCCTTTTCTTGAAGGGTAGTTCATATTTGCAGCCAAGTGGCTCTATCAGTCTATTTCCTGCATGCAGAATTTTGCAAATTTGATAGTCTTCTCTCATTTCTTTCTGTCTCTGACCCCTTCAGTCCAAGCTGGGGACATTTCTGCTGATACAACATTCTCAACAACTTTGTGGGTCTCCATGTACAACACGAATCCAGGCCAATAGATGTGAAGATTCTCCACAGATCTTTCCTGGATAACTCTTCTCCACTCCCAGGTTCTGTGAGATGGTTGAGCCACTACGAGTCACAGAACTAATCTCTTCAGAAGGTTGTGCTGCCATACCCTTGGCCTTTTCTCCAGAGCATGCTTCCCTAACAGCGGAACTTCTAATATCACCATCTTTTGCAATCTGAACAGGCTGTGAATCTTCCAAATCATCAGGTGGTGGTTCTTTTTTGCTTAGCAGTTCCTGCCTGAATTCATCTTTCTCCTCTCATATTTTATTACAAGCAACAAGAGGACACTAGACCACACCTTCCACACTTTGCTTGGAAATCTCAGCTAAATCTCCAAGCTCATCACTTCCAAGCTCTATTTTCCATACAACTGGAGAACATAATTCGGCCATGCTTTCTCCCATCATGTGACAAGGATCACTTTTCTTCCTGTTTCCAACACTATGCTCCTCTTTTCCGTATCAGTTCTCATCAGAAGTGTCTTTACTCTTCCTATTTCTACCAACATTCTGTTTGTGGCGATATGTCCCTTCTAAGATGACAGAAGCTTTCTCTACCACATTCCTCACTTCCTTCTGGGCTATCATCAGAATCATCTTTAATGACCCAGTTTCCAGCAACAGTCTCTCCAAGGCAATCTAGGCTTTTTTTATTGTGTTTCTCAGAATCTTTCCAGCCTCTGCCTATTATCCAGTTCCAAAGCCATTTCCACATTTTCAGGTGTTTGTTACAGCAGCACTCTGCTTCCTGATACCAAAATCTGTTCTGGTTTCCTGTGGCAGCTGAGACCAAGGACCACGAACTTGATGGCTTAAAACGCAGGAATCTACTTTCTCTCAGACGTGGAGGCCAGCAGTCTGAGACCAGGGGTGGGTCCTCCCTCCGAGGCGCTGGGGAAGCTCCTTCCTGCCTCTTCCAGCTTCGGGTGGCTTCGGGTGGCTCCAGGCGTCCCTTGGCTCGTGGTCCCCGCACTCTAATCTCTGTCTCTGTCCTCACATCACCTTCTCCTCTGTGCGGCTCAAATTTCCCTCTGCCACACTCTCGTAAGGACACTTGTCATTGGATTTACGGTCCACCCAGACAATCCAGGATTATTCCATCATGAGATTCCTAACTTAATTATATCTGAAAATATCTTTTTTCAAGAAAAGGGCATATTTACAGGTTCTGGAAGTTAGGATGTGGACACATCTTTTTGGGGGCAACTGTTCAGCCCACTACTCTCTCTGGAACACATCTGCAGTCCATCTACCTGTCTCCATCCTCACTGTGCTCCCCTGGTCCCTCCCTCCTGGGACTCCTGCCATAGGCCCCCCCCCCCCCCCCCCAACGATTGGCCTCTCCTGCTTCCATTTCTGCATATCAACAATTCATTTTCCTCACAGCCTGAGGACCACTTTAAAACTATACCTCAAATGATGTATTCCCTGTTGAAGGCCCCCGCCGCCTTCTCTTGACATTGATTTATGCACAGCTGGCTCCCGCTGACAATTCACGTCTTAGCTAAGTGTCGCCACCTCCCCAGGGCCCACAACGACGCCTAAGCTAAGTGCTCACCCAACCCCACTGTGTACCACTGGCCACCAGTTTATCTTATTCTCAGCCTTGATCACAACCTGAAAGTATTTATTTATCTACCCATCTATCTATTCATCCCCCATCTACCCATCCATCCATCCGTTTGTGAAGCTAAAGAACAGAATTTCTCTTTGTGGTGAAAACCTTTAACATGTTTTAAACAATCTCATCATCCTCCTCCCCTTGGCGTTCTCTCTCCCATTAGCAGCAGTCCCACGGTCATGGTCTCTGGGCCTTCCATGGCCCTCACTGCTATTCCTATCAAGCTATCGGGGATAGGCAAGACAAATAGAGATTTTTTTCCTGATTTAAAATCTTCAGCACAACCAGAAGGATCTACAACTAGAATATACAACTATGTATGGAGAGCTTTGGGGAGAAGAAGAAGAAAAAACAAAAAGAAGACTGGCAACGGATGTCAGACCAGGTGCCAATCTTTAAAGAAAAAAAAAACTTCAAAAAAAGTTGTTGGAAAAAAAACAACCAGGGCCGGCCCCGTGGCCGAGTGGTTAAGTTCGTGGGCTCTGCTGCGGCGGCCCAGGGTTTCGCTGGTTTGGATCCTGGGCGCGGACATGGCACTGCTTGTCAGGCCACGTTGAGGCGGCATCCGCATGCCACAACTAGAAGGACCCACAACTAAAAAAAATATACAACTACGTACTGGGGGGATTTGGAGAGAAAAAGCAGAAAGAAAAAAAAATAGATTGGCAACAGTTGTTAGCTCAGGTGCCAATTTTTAAGAAAAACAAAAAACGCCCCCCAAAAACCAAAACAATCAAAAGAACTTTAGAAGTATCACTATTACAAATAGGAAATGACTTGTTACAGTTTCTATTCACAGTGCAGCTACTACCTCGTTGAAAGACGAAAGGTTAAGTTTTTTGGCGATGAACTTCTTTAGATGTAGGACTGTGGCTTGGGCTGAGCAGCGGATCCACTTCCGTTTCAAGCCACGCAGTTTGCTGCTGTTGCACTCCAGGCAGATGCTCACCTTAAAGAGAAGGACACAGCTGGGCAGGCCTCGCCGCGAGGAGCGCCACGGGCTGCTCTCCGGAGGCTTCCTCAGATAGCTACTGACTCCACCAAACCTAAGAAAGCTCACTTTTGGATATCAGAAATCTGTTTTACCCTCAACAGTGCAGAAAAAGAATTTCACTTCAATCATTTTACACACATCATCTTAAAATCTGTTTACTGTTTGTCATTTTATGAGATATGATCTAACACTGTTAACTCTGTCTTATTAACACAGTACTTTAAAGCAAACCCGAGAATTATTTATTCGCTGTAGGCACTGTGCTGGTCTCTGAGTGAAAGTGGCAAGCACTGGAGGCCTGTCCTGAAAGCTTCTGGCCAGTGGACACGTGCGCATCCCCACAGGCTGTGCTGAGGGCCCTGCCAGCAAGATGAGGAAAGACACACAGCAAACACCGTGGCAGGGCCACTGATCTGCCCGAACGCGTCGAGGAAGGATTTATGAAAGACATAGCATCGCGCTTGGCCTTGACAGGACAGAGCAAACTCACTAGAGAGGCAGAGTCCCCTGCACGGAGGAAAGCCATGAGCCAAGGCACAAAGTTCAAAAGGTCATGGCTGCTTCTTGAAGGCTCAACAGTTCAGTGGGTTCAAGGGCACGGTGTGCGACAAGGAGCCGCAAGATAACAAACCAAGTGAAAGCGATTCTAGGATCGAGGGTGCCTGGTACACACAAACGTGAACCTGCCCAGGATGCACAACCCCAGGCCACGCAGGAGAGAGCTCCACGAGCAAGAGATTCCCCAGGAGCAGCCACAAGAAAGGGCACAGTCAGACCCCAAAATTCAGACATAGGAATTAAGATAGGAATTAATGAAATATGTATGTCTAAAATTACTAGATACGAAAGAAGGAATTAAAGACGTAACACACCATGAAGAAAGAACAGGCAGGTATAAGAGAGAACCAAATATAACTTCTGAAAATAAAAAACATCCTCACTGAAATTAAAACTCAATGGCTGGCTGAACCACAGATAACTTCTGAAAATAAAAAACATCCTCACTGAAATTAAAACTCAATGGCTGGCTGAACCACAGATTAGTCTCAGCTGAAGACAGATCAATTTTCTGAAAGATCAATTTGAGGAAATTACCCTAAAGAAGTATAGAGACAAAGATATCAATTAAAATAACAACTCGAAGGAAGGTAAGAGACAGACCAAAGAGCCTAAGAGCCGTGTCACAGGAGGTCCAGGGGAAAAAGGAGGCCCAAGGAAGGCAAAGCCTCAGTCAGAAGCAAAAGAGAGTCAAGGACACCTGCACTTGGACAGGGTGGCCGCACCTCGGAGCACGGTGGGCAGCTGAGGGCAGCAAGGGCAGGTCTCCACGCTGGTCGTTAGCGGGGAGGGGCTTGCCCAGGTGGGGACAGGAAATAAGTAGCTAAAGTATCATGCAAGAGTGAGAATGAAATAAAGCTATTTGCAAATGAAAACAGGAAATAACTGGGGGGAGCTGTAGTTTAGGAAGAGAACCTGGACAGGGAGGAAGACGATGCGGGAGGAGCGGGAGCCGGGAGGCGGGTCCGGAGCCAGGGGCAGCGGTCTGCGTCTGAAGATGAGGAGGACCGAGTGACCGACTCCAAGCAGGAGGGCGGCACCAGGCCGTGCGAGCATGGCCCTGGTGTCACTCAGGAGAGAGGAGGAGACTCAGACAAACCGTGGAATTTTTAAAAACGTAAATATTCATTTTAGAATTTCATAACCACTAAAATAATAAAAGCAGTTCATACAACTTGCCAATTCGTTGCCAAGTACAGGCAAAAAAGAGATTAAAGAACATTTACTAATTCAATAAAAGGCAAGAAGGGGGAGCATAAAAATATAAATGGAAAGCACAAAGACAGCAGAAATAAACTCAAACTCACCAGAGATCACTGTGAATGTAAAATAAGTTGTGAGCTAAAGGCATCTTCTGATTTGATTTTCTTAAAAAACCCAGTCTATGCTGTAAAAATCGTTGCACTTAAGAAAGATATTTACAAAACTGGAATACCAGGCAAATATTAATCAAAAGAAAGCTCACAAAGCTGTACTAATATTAGGTAAGACTTTAAGAAAGAAAGCTTAATAGGAAAAAACTCCCTAGGGATGGGAAACTTTCCAAACTTGAAAGCACCTAGTTACAGACTTAAATGGACAGAATGATGAGAAATGGTGAGGTCCAGCCCATGGGGGCGACTCTACGTGAGAGAGCTGCCTGCCTTCTCAGGCACACGCACACTCATGCGTCCGTGTCTGTGTCCAGGCCTGAGCACCATCAGACCCATCTTTCTGACCACAGTCAGTCAAATCAGAAATTATCAGCCAAAGGAAATACTAAACCTGGCCCCATTGGGGTATCGTGTGTGCAGGGCTGGCACAGCAGCACTGGCTGGAGGTGGTCCTCATGCCCACCAAGAGGCTGCTAACCCACAAAAGGCACAGACACCCCAACACAGGGGCGCTGAGGCCTGTGTTCTAAGGTGGAAAACTGCAGGATGAAGGCGACCACCAGAGAATGAGGGAGATTAAACACGAGAGGTGGAGGGTGGATCAGGAGTTCCAGAAGGTGACACCCAGAGACAAGGAAGTTTCCCTGAGCAGAAGGAAGTCCAGGGTCCTCAGGACGGAAGGTGGAACCCAAATGACAACAAGAATAATGGAAGAGATGAATTCCCGGAAATCTCTGAACTCCCAGGATAAAGAGAAATCCTACAAAACTCCAAAACGGGGAAAGCACGACTCAGCTCCAGAGGAAAGGGATGGGCCTGTACCGGGAGCGACTTGAAACGGGGGAGCGCAGACCTGGTCAGCATGGCTGGCTGAGAGCTTCTCCGAGACAGTGGCTGATCACGGCGGCATCTCTCAGCAGCTTACTGAGCTTGTCTCCCTCGGGAGAAAGTGGGCTTGAGCCCAGTCGTCCTGGGAAGCCTGCTCCTCGGGCGAGTCTCGGGGCGAGGGCCAAGACCACCAGGCAGCGCTGGGGAGCAGGGTCAGGGGAGCACACGGGCCACTCAGATGGATGAGAGCAGAGGTGGTCAGACGCACAACCTGCTTAGTCAGCTGCTGTTCTGAGATGCAGCCCCTCTGAACTCCCTGTTGAACAAAAACTGGGGGCTGCAGCCCAGTCTGGTTCCCAGGAGCATCGAGTGTCAGCATCCAGACATAAGAGGGCGTCCAGTCGGGAAAGGGTGTGCAGACGGGAGAGGGCATGCAGATAGGGGAGGGCATCCAGTCAGGAGAGAGCATGCAGACAGGGGACAGTGTGCAGACAGGGGAGGGCATCCAGTCAGGAGAGGGCATGCAGACAGGGGAGGGCATCCAGTCAGGAGAGAGCATGCAGACAGGGGACAGTGTGCAGACAGGGGAGGGCATCCAGTCAGGTGAGAGTATGCAGACAAGGGGAAGGCATCCAGTCAGGGTAGAGCATGCAGACAGTGGAAGGCTTGCAGACAGGGGAGGGCATGCAGTCAGAGGAGGGCGTGCAGACAGGGGAGAGTGTGCAGACAGGGGAGGGCATGCAGACAAGAGAGGGCATGCAGACAGGGGAGGGCATCCAGTCAGGGAAGGGCGTGCAGACAGGGGAGGGAGTCCTGTCAGGGAAGGGCGTGCAGTCAGGGGAGGGAGTCCAGTCAGGGGAGGACGTGCAGACAGGAGCATTCAGGCCAGGAGCAGTCTCGGGGCTTGGGTGGCTTATACTTCTCTCATTTGTTTTTCTTTTTCCTTTCTAACGCTTACTGTTAAAGGAGCACAATTTTATCAGTTCACCTGAGTGACTGAGGCTTATCTTTCTTTTTTTTTCCCCAAAGCCCCCCTGTGCGTAGCTGTATATTCTAGTTGTGAGTGCCTCTAGTTGTAGCAAGTGGAACGCTGGCTCAGCACGGCCTGATGAGGGCACCATGTCTGCACCCAGGATCTGAACCAGTGGACCCTGGGCCACCAAAGCAGAAGGCGCAAACTTCACCACTCGGCCCTGGGGCCGGCCCCCAAGGAAAGCTTATCTTAAAAGTTATGAGGAAAAGTTACTTGAATTTAGAATTCTGTACCCAGCCAAATTACCATTCGAGGGTAGGGAAACGAAGACCAGGCTGATGTGCAGAACTCGGAGGGCGTAGCACGTGCACCCCTCCCCATGGCCACGGAGGGTGGCCACAGAAGCACGTGGGCTCCAGGGGGAAGAGGACTGGATAAGGCAACCGTGTGTGCAGAGGCCCACACAGCACACATTTTTGTCAAATCTAAACAATCGTCAACATTGTGTCAAAACTCTAGGAAAAACATTAGGCAATAATTCTTAGAATAAAAGTCGTGTAAAATAAAATTAAAAATGACCAGCAGTGATTGGGAACAAACTTTATATGACTTGAACGAATTCTGGAAGGTGGCAGGTAGTGATTGGCAGAGGGGAGTCAGAAAACAACAGAATAAAGCCTTGCCTTGTTCTGAGACATCAGGGATACTGATTAATCCCACACACTGACACGAAATGCAGATATAGACACGTCTGAAAATTCAGGAGCAGCTACTAGAGGAACACAGAGAGACATTTCCAAACCTCTAGAGGAGAAAAAGTCAAGGAAGAGCCAACCCTGACAGGAGGGTCTGAAGAGGGGAGGATGCGCACCACAGCCGTCGGGTCCAGCCCCGGAAACCAGCGCCGCGGCTGGCGGAGCCTCCTGAGCAGCCGAGGGGCCTGAAACATGGCCCTAAATGCATCCGACCAAACGGACTAAGGCCCAAGTGAAGGGCCAGGAAAAAGCTTTCAGAAAACAACGCTTGATCCGTTAAAACCGAAAATTGGCTCTTTTGGAAGCAACCAAAGAGACAAACCTCAGGCATGTTTGGGATAAAAAACAAAAGGCAAAAATTAGTCACGATAAACGCTGGAAACTCAAAACCCAAAGAGAGACTGAGCCATAGAAGAATGCGGTGTATACCTTCACTCGATGCTCGTGCCTGTGCCTGGGGGGGTGGCCAGCCGTGCCAACCCCGAATCCACGTCCCGAGTGGACCCTGGTCCTCCCAGGTGGAGGACTGCTGTGATCACTCAGAAGAGGTGGCGGGAGGACTCCGCACTCACCAGGTCAGAGCCCAGGGCAGGGAGAAACGTGGCCCAGAGGGTGCCCTCGCCCGCTCTGCACCCTCCTCTCAGTGACCTGGCCCGCCTCAGGTCCCAGCTTGGACATCAGCACAGATGCCTCACGGGAATGTGTTTAACAGGAGAGAAGGATATAAGCCGGAAAATGAAGATTCTCTTACTGTGTTCTTGTACCCACACCACACTATTTTAATTATGTCTTTAATAAACATATGTACACGTGAATATGAACGTATGTTTGTGCACATTTTACTAAATAGATGTGTGCATCTCAGAATATATATAAACACATATGTGTGCGCACATTACATTTATTATATATATTCTGATACAGCTGATACCCCTCGTTTTCATGGCTAGTCTTAAGCTTTTCGTCTCCCAGATGAACTTCAGAAGCAACTGGTTAAATTCCACAATAAACGGTTAAAATCACAGCCACTGAGGTTAATTTGGGGAGAACTGACATCTTAATGTCAATCTTTCCCTCCAGGAACATCCAATTATTGAGATTTTTCTCTTACGTTCTGCCATAAGGTTTTTGTGTCTTCACCGAGGCCTCAGACCTTTCTTGTTAGGCTATGTTAAGGTTTTTATGTTACGTGAATAAGGTCTCCCCCTTACCTACTGACTACTATATATTGCTCCTATCACCTTAACAAGCACAGGAAGTCCTAACAGCCTTCCAGTGGGTTGTCTTAGGCTTATGCCAGACGGCGGTGCGATCTGAGAACAGTGCATTCCTGTCCCACACGCATCTTGTTTCCTCCATCTCCCACTGCATGGGCCAGGACCTCCGAGGTGACGCTGAGTCCCAGCTGACTATGGCATCTCTTGTTTCTGGTGTCACGAGACAATGACCGTTTCATTACAAAGTATGACGATAAGCTAAGATAGTATAGTAAAAAGTTTGTAGACATTGATGTGGGATTTTACAAATTCTTTTACAACATCTTGAGTGTTTGGTCTTTCTCTTTCAATCTGATAATGGAGTAAACGACGTAGGAATAGATTCCTCGATGTGAGGTTTTCACTGTTCTTTTAACACACAACTGGACTCCACTCTCTTCTACACAACATGGGCCTGTGCACAGAAAGTGCCTGCACCAAACCAGGCAGTGACACCGGGGGCAGCTGAGCCACCTAGGTGTGTGCAGGGGGAGCTCTCATTTTCTTACATTTAAAATATTTTATAGTCAGTACATATTACTTTAGCAATTAAAAAAAGGAGAAAAAAAATAAAGTAAGGAGCTGGGAGGAAACAGGAGAAAGTGTGTTGACATTTTAAGGTCTCTACTCTCTCGGTCTTTTACTTTTTTAAAGGAGAAAACATCACACGGGGAGGTTTCCAGTGCATTTGCTTTAGTTACGGTTTTAGGAAACATACTGCAGCACGCAAGCACGGAGGCAAACAATTTTCTAAACTTCACAGAATGAAATATCGTCTACCTGCTCATCACTTCTGTGATAGTCATTGTCCTCTTCCTGCTTCTCTTCTGTAGTTTCTTTGTTTGAACTGTCATCTGCTTTGGTTTCACCTTTTTGCAAAAACAGACAATAACGTATTATGAAATCCAAAATGTTAAACCATTATTTATTTAACTCTACAGTATACTATATATACTGTATAGAAAAGAAATATATATATTACATGTAAAATGCTATAAAAATTGAGTGTAATAAGAGAGTTTTCACCATAAAGAGCATGTGAGTCAGAGGAGAGCTCGTCTACAGAGTGTCGGTTGGAATGCATGATCCTCAAAGTGAGGGAGCCCCAGGAGGCTGAGGCCGGCTGCACGTGGGCCGGCTACACGTGATCGGGGCACAGAGCAGCTCCCCCAGCATCACTCAAGGCTGATGCCTCACCGACCCCACTCAGCAATGCGTGATTCCTACAACTGCCACTGTCCCAACACCACTTCTAAAATTAAGACTCCACCTTAGGGAAAATGGCTGGGACAGGACTCCTGGATTCCCAAAATGTGTTCCCAGCCACCTCCGGGCCTGCCTCCCCGGGGCCGTGGTGTCACCTAGGGAAAATGGCTGGGACAAGACTCCTGGATTCCCAAACGTGTTCCCAATCACCTCCAGGCCTGCCTCCCCAGGGCCGTGGCGCCAGCGGAGTCTGCAGTGCTCTGCCCTTCCCAGCGACAGCCAGAGCTCGTCTGATCCTCAGACTGTCAGAAATGCACAGGGTGCCTAAAATTTCCTAGGAATTGTGTGTTCCAGTAGAAGAATACCATGGCATCAAAGATTTGAGTAATTTGTTACAATATGCACAGATTTTAAAATATCATTAATTTTACAGCAAAGACAAATTATTTTGCCATTCTACAATAAAACAACCAAAACTGAAGTGAAGAGTCTTAGGAAGCCCACCTTTCACATTTCCTGTCATCCCTCCACACCCCACCTCCAGGTACTTTCTGGGACCCCCCTCGCACACCACGTTGCTTCAACCCCCATTGTGTGACCCCTGTCCGTGACCCCATTTCTCAGTGCCATCCCATGTTCCCATCAGCACCAGCGGTGACAGAATCCTCACGTTCTAACCACCCCCCAACTCCCATGACAAAATTTTGTTATTCTTGACATAAACTGCGTTGGCGGGGCGGCGGGTGAGAAGACCAGGGAGCTCTTCAGGAAAAGGCCTGAAAAGTAAAATCCCCTGAATTTCTCAATAACCACACACACGCTTACTCACCGTTGCGATGGGAATCTAAGTGCTGTTTTGCAGAGCATGTCTCCCCCTTGATGTCTCCAGGCACTTCCATGCCTAATTTGTGGTAGAATTCCCTCTGTTTTCTCATTTCCGCTATTAAAAATTAACATACAATCTTTAATCTCAGGTAGGCAATGAATTATATTAAAACTCTACTCACAAATATCATGTGAAGAAATCAACGGACCGGGTTAAAAAGTGCTGAAGGCTGCTGTGAATGGAAGGGGCCATCGGACTGTAACTCCTGGAGTCCTGGAGCACCGCCAGCTCCGCGCAGGGGGAAGCGCCCTGGTGTGGGAGCTGCGCGGTTCTCCGGTCTCACTGCGCCCAGCAGGGCCGGCATAGGCTGTGCAGACGGGGGGAGGCCGTCCAGCAGGAGGGAAGGACACCTCCCTGGACCTGACCAACGCCCCCGCCCACGCGTCTGAAACTGAGCTATCACGTGGCATCAGGCGAACCTTCAGGGAGACTCATTGTGGCGCATCCAACGTCACCCGCTGATGCCAGGGCAGCTACCCCGAAGACTCAGGACACCTCCCACCACAGCTGAGCTTCCTGACCCAGGTGCTCCTGGCTCTCCTAACGTCCTGTCACAGCCACAGTGGACACCCCCTGCCAGGAGATGCCGCCAGGGGATCCCGAAGGAGCTCTCACTCGCCTAAGGGAAGGACGACAACTGAGGCAGCCTGCGTCCCGGAGCTCACCTCGTCCTCACACCTGTGGGGGGCTCCTCACAGCTGTGGACAGCCGCCCAGCGTGCCTGGTGGTGGGTACAAGTGCCCCCTGGTGTCCGTGGCTGGCTGTCACAACTCGCCCAAATCCTGGGGAGGAAACGGAGATGCCCACCACAGGGGAAGGTTCCCCTCTGAGCTGTGCCTGGTCTCCTTCTCAGGGCTCACGTCTGTTGGATCCCTAACCTGGGTGGTCAGCACACCAGCCACCGAGTGGGCGCTGGGCCCAGGTGGTGAGAGGACAGGACGAGGCTGGACCCCTGCAAGTTCCGGGCAACGGCCGATTCCGTGACAAGGCAGCTACCTACTGCCTTTCAGAAGAAGTCCCACCCATGTGACTCAAGGGCTCACCTCCAGATGAGGAAGCAACCAGTCAGCTCAGGGCCACACAGCAGGCAGCACAGGAAATCTAGACCTAAGCTGCCGAAACCAATGACCCACAACCACTGTGTGAACAGGATGGATCCCTGAGCAGCTTACCCAGGGACGCGCCCTGTCTCCATGAGCTCGGAGAGAGCAGGAACACCCCGTCCCTTCCAGGACCTACACAGACACTGTGAGAGGCCCGACTGTGCAGGAACGAACCAACGCATGTGGCAACGGCCTCAGATGGAAACGAGGGCCGCCTTTCAGTGCTGAAGAGCTGCGGGCTGGCCCCGGGTGACATCAGAGACTGGAACCAAAGATTAGCCTGGAAAATTTGGGATCACCTTGAAATAATACCTTACATAATCACATAAAAGCCAGCTCAGGAGCCCAGGCCTGAAACGCACTGACTGGCAGTGCGAGGCCGTTCCTATGGTTCTCCAGAAAGGGTGGTGATGTTTAACCTAACAGCTCACAGATCCACGCAAAAGAAGGACTTCTCATCCAACGGGGAAATGGTGCAGCTTCAAACACCTTGTTTTAATTCTCATTTCTTTAATTTTCACCTATCAGAATGAAAAAGCATTGAAAATAACAATGCTCAACGTCAGGTGTAGAAATGATAATTGGGGTACCTTTTCAGAAAGGTAATTTGGCCATACATATGAAAAACATTTAAAAACTTAACTGCTGACCCAAAAGTTCTGCTAGTAATCTATCCTAAGGAAATAAACAGGCAAGTCCCTAAGGAGATATGAATCCAGATGTTGATGCAGCCTTATGGAGAACACTGAACTATCAGAAACAATTTAAAAGCCAAATGTCCAACAGGGCCTGGGCCAATCAGCAGAGCTGACCTCCCGGCTGACCACGTGCCATCTTCAACCTGCCCCAGCAGACACTTCCAGATGAGGCCAACAGAGCCTCAGAATCCTTCTCAACACTCCACTTGAGATGCCACTACCATCCACTACTGACAGAGTCAACAGGCAAGATAAATCTTATTGGCTACCTGGGAGAGCAGTGTGAGCCATTTATTCAGTGGAATCCTTTGCAGCCATTAAAGAAGATGATATGGATCATATCTATCGAATGGAGCAAGCACTACAATATACTGCTTTGATAAAGACAGATTACATAGCATTATAGAAAAAATGTGATCTCATTTTTTGTAAAAATTAAATGTTACAATAGTGGTTTGACTAAGATGTTATGGGAATTCAGGGGAGGGAGAAAAGGCTTATAAAAAGTAACAGTGCGCTGGGCACTGAATCCATCCACGTCATCCACTGTCCTGACAAACTGAAAAGAGAGACCACACGATCATCGCCACGGATGCAGAAGCAGCATTTGACAGAATCCAGCATCCACTCCTGACGCGCTGAGCACCTCCTGCTAATGGAGGCACGCACAGGAGCCCTCAGCCAGCCTCACACGCAGCGGTGGGAGACCGGTCGCTTCCCCCCAGGGTCGGGAACCAGACAGGATGTCCACTCGCACCACTGGGATCCAACATCACACTGAGAGCTCTAGCCCAGGGGTCCCAACATTTTCTGTCATGAAACAGGGAATCAGGATTTGTAAGCTAAAGGGCAAAACTGAGATACTACATAGGCATTTACGTAACAAGAGATAAAACTAATTTTCTAATTGATGAAATTGAAATACATGTACATAAAATGCCCATAAGCACACCTATGGGATGCACTGTTGCCATTATTACTTTGAACACAGTTATCTGTAATATCAATTCTAATTCTTCCCTCCTGTCCCTTGCATCATGGCTTTCATTTCACTTACACATAAGCGTATGTGTATGTCTGTGCATGTAATATGTACATAAGCATGCATATCAGATGCACTGTTGCCATTATTACTTTGAACACTGTTATCTGTAATATTAAGAAGAAAAATAAAAGTTTTAAATTGACCTTCTCCTATTCCTTCGCTGACGCTCTTCCATTTTTTATGTCGATCCAGGTTTCCCATCTGTATCATTTTCCTTCTCTCTGAAGAACTTTTAACATTTCTTGAAGGCAGGTCTACTGGCTACAAATTTTGTCTGAGAAAGTCTTCATTTCTCCTTCACTTCTGGAGAGAATTTTGCAGGGTACAGAATTCCAGGATGCTGGTCCTTCTCTCAACACTTTACGTATCTCACTGCACTCTCTCTTGCCTGCACGGTTTCTGAGAAGTCGCATGCAATTCTTAGCTTTGCTCCTCGGTGGGTAAGGTGTTTTTCCCTCTGGCTTCTTTCAGGAGTTTTTATCTTTGATTTTGTGTGGTTTGAGAGTGCTACGCCTGGGTGTAGCTTTTTTGGGCATTTATCCTGCTTGGTGTTCTCGGAGCTTCCTGGCTCTGTGGTTTGGTGACTGACATTAATTTGGGGAAATTCAGTCATTATGGTTTCAAATATTTCTTCTCTTTGTCCTGTTCCACAACCTTCTGTGGTCATCCACAGTCCTTGGGTACTCTGTTCTGGTTCTTTCCAGTCTGTTCTCCTGGCTTTTTAGTTGTGGGGTTTCTCTCGAGATGTCCTCAAGCTCAGAGGTCCTTTGCTCAGCCGTCTCCAGTCTGACGAGTCCATCGGAGGCACTCTTCATTTCTGTTGCAGTTTTTCATCTCTAGCATTTCTTTTCGGTTCATTCTTAGGATTTCCACTCTCTGCTCACATTGCTCCTGTGCTCTGGCATGCCGTCTGCTTCTTCCATCAGAGCCCTTAGCATAGTAATCACAAGTGTCTTAAGTTCCTGGTCTGACGATTCCAGCGCCCCTGCCATGCCTGGTTCTGACGCTTGCTCTGTCTCTTCAAACTGCATTTCCTCACTTTTGTGTGCCTTATGATGTTTTCTTGGCAGCCAGGTAAAAGGAACTGCTGTAAATAGGCCTTTATTAATCTAGTGAGGTGTGGGGGTGAGAACGCATCCCGTGGCCCTGGATTAGTGCCCATCGTTCCCACGTGGACTGCACAGCCTGTACCTCTGACAGTGCACTGCCTCAGTGCTTCTCAGCTCTTGCTCCTGAGGTGGGACAGGATGTCTAGAGCCGACGGGAGTTGGGTCTTTCCTTCCAAGGCAGTCAGGCTCTGAGAATAGCCAGCAGGTTAGGTTCTGGTTAAGCAGTTTCCTCGGAGGACAGGCTTTGTTCAGAACAGCGTGCTCTGGACTAGTTCAGAACGGCTCCTCTCCCCTCCCATGCAAGAAGCAGGAGGGGCTTTTTCTCTGATATTTTCTGTGAGAACCTAGCCATGCTCCTGGAGGTAAATCTCACAATACTGTGGGGAACCCCAAGACTGAGTCCCCCTGCAGGTTTTAACTCTCAGTTGTCCACACAGAGCCCCCAGCAGTTCCTCTACTGCAGGTCAGGTTTTCCTGCCCCGGCTCTGGTTCCCGTGGAGGTTCCTGCCCAAGCCTCTGCTCTGGGAAGCCAGGACTCCCTGTATCCGCTGCCAGTCTCTCCGGTCTCGGGGGTAGTGGTTTGCCCTGAGTCCACCCTCTTCAGTCTAAGAAGAGTTGTTGAATTTTCAGTCTGTTCGGCTCTTACCTGTTGTTAAGGCACAGTGGCAACTTGCAAGCTCCTTACATAAGGAGCCAGAAACAGGAAGCCATGAAATTCAAAACATAGTAATAATAATTGAGCACGATTTTTTGTAATACAGGATACTAATGAGAAGGATGGACTCCTTTTGGGGGGATAACATTTGTTAAAATGGGGTTAAAGGTTGGTGTTCCTTATCACCAAAACTGACTGCATGAATTTCATCTTTGAAACGCCCCTCACACGGTGATATCGGCCTCAGTGCACGAGCACAGGGTTTCATTGACCACGAACGTCACTCAGAAGGCACTCGTGGAATTCCACTCAGTCCTTCTCTTGGTATTTGTCTTTGATCCTGTGTTCCAGGCCACATCGGTCACTTCCCACTGAGGGGGAGACGGAAGCCCCTTGGCTGCACAGGTGAATGAGCTGGAAGCATGGAAACTGCCTCTGAACTTGCATGGAGGTCCAAACCCTGTTGGGCTTGTAGCCAGAGCTCAGAAAGTCAGTCAGCTGAGTCTGTGTGGGGCTGGGGGCCTCGCCTCACCTTTTAACTCAGACAGCACGGGGTGTCTGTAAGGCAGTCTGACAGTACTTGTAACTCCAGCAATACCAGCTCTTGTTGAAATGACTTTATTACAGTATAAGTTGTGCAATAAGTATTGTTTTACCTTATGATATTAGGCTGAATTAATTAAGAAACATTATCAGGTCTTTAGCAAAAGCTAATTTCCAAAACCATTCATTGTTTGATGTAGTAGTTAAAAGTGCTTTTTTTTTGCCGAGGAAGATTCGCCCTGAGCTCACATTGGTGCCGGTCTTTCTCTATTTTGTATGTGGGTCGCCACCACAGCATGGCTGCTGATGAACCTGGGCCACTGAAGCAGAGCACACCAAACTTAACCACTAGGTCACAGGGCCAGCCCTGAAAGGTGCTTCTTTCCATTCAGAAAAACTTCAATCTGCCCTTAGCTCAGAAAAAAAAAAGCACAAAAAAACGACCATCGTGAAGGCATCGAAAAACAACCATGCTGTGTGGCAGGGCGAGTCAGGGTATTCAGCAGTCTTCTGTCCTGACGAAGCTCGTACAGCTGATGACGGTACATCCACACAGGTGGAGAAGGCTACCATTGGCACTACTGACTCAATAACATATGAAAATTCAAGTGTTTTCTGCAAAGCACCTGCTGATGAACAATACAACGAGCTTTATAAACACCTTACATTTTCACAAGCTTGGTTAATTTGTCCAACTAAGCCTTTTCCTGATCCACACAAATTTTTACCACTGTTGGTTGTAACACGCCTTAGCAGATTCCACTTCAGGTTGTATTTCAACTCCTTTGAAAATACTTTCGCCTGTAGCTGCTCCATGTAGACAGCCCACAGAGGCTACGTCGGCAGTCGCTTCAAACTCACCGAGGACACAACTGAGCAGCATCGGAGACCTCAAGAGCCAAGGGAAACCACTCAGATCATCTGCCTTGTTGTTCAACTGACTATTGATGTTGCTTCTAACAGACTCAGCCCCCAAGCAACTGTCCTCACTGAGGCTAATGGTCTCAGACAAGCTCATTTTCTCTGAACGTATTTCTTTAGTTGCTGCAATCAGACTCATCAATAGTAAAGGATTGTCCTAGTTTGGCAAACAAATAAGCCAATCAGAAACTTACTTTATTGCAGGCTTATATTCGTTTTTTACTTTTGTGAAGAAATTCTACTGTGATGAAATATTCAATTACAAATTTTCTTTTTTTTTTTAAAGATTTTATTTTTTCCTTTTTCTCCCCAAAGTCCCCCAGTACATAGTTGCATATTCTTAGTTGTGGGTCCTTCTGGTTGTGGCATGTGGGACGCTGCCTCAGCGTGGTCTGATGAGCAATGCCATGTCCACGCCCAGGATTCAAACCGACAAAACACTGGGCCGCCTGCAGCAGAGCGCGCAAACTTAACCACTAGGCCACGGGGCCAGCCCCGTCAATTACAAATTTTCAATTCTTTCTAAATGCTGCTTCCCTTTAAGTTGGGAATATTGTGTGTTCGGTCTGGTAATGCCAACACATACTATATCCTTTTATTTTAGCACAGCAGTGGTGTCACTGCAAGATAAACACGATGCTTTGCCGGCTAACAATGACCATTCAATAAGAGAGCTATCCATACTTCTCTGTGGCTTAAAAGTGCAACATCTGAAGCCCACACTTCTCTATTTTCCTTGTTTTGACAGGATGGGTGTGTAATGGTAATTTAAAAAAGCCTTGAAATAGTAATATGCACAGCTCTCGAAATGCTGTCAAGCTATAGCTGTCACCGACATTTGTGGCGTGCTGAACAGCAGTGTGAAGCAACGAGAGTACCCATGTGGTCTGTTGCAAATGCTCAATTCTGCCATTGTCGTGTGAAAACAAACAGTACGTCAATGAATGAGCATGGCTCATTCTAACAAAACTAATTATGGATGACAAAATTTCAATTCATATAATTTTCACATGTCACAAAGTACTATTTTTTCTTTGAATTTTTTCAACTACTTAAAAATGTAAAAAAATTCTTGGCTCATGAGCCACATAAAGATAGGCAGTGGGCCAGAGCTGGTCTGTGGCCTGTCGTTGTCAGCTCCTGCTCTAGCCAATGCGAAGAGGCAAGAGAAAGAAAGAAAAATGCAGACACCTTGGCCAAGTGATTCTACTTCCAGAAAAAAGACAAGAGATGTATTCATCCACATCCACAGAAGCACGCAGAAGGATATCCACTGCACACTCCTGCCTTTTGTTAAAGCAAAGAAAAGAAGCACCTTAAGTATCCGTCAGGAGAGGGCCAGGAAACGAGCAGAACGGAGCCTATGCAGCCGTGACCAGGGCGAGAGCAGAGCACCTCCACGTCACGCTGGTGAGAGAGGCAAGCAGCGAAAGTGTGAAGGGAAAAAAGGGAGGTGGTGGTGTAATATTAAAAAAGAGATAATTTGATACATTTTATTGATAAAGATGTCTCTGGGCAGATAGCTTTTTTAAAACTATAAAAACAAAAGGAAACAACAAACAACTGAAAAACTAATTTTTCACCAAAAAGGTCTCATCTACAAGGGAAGAGAAAAGCAGAGTCAGCCAGTAGCCTGCTGGATTCAGAGAGACGCTCATTTTTATTTTCCAGGGTCCTTGAGAGCAGAGTGGGATCAGGAAGGAGGGGTTATGGTCATCCTCCAGGAGACACGCCTGCACCCCCAGCTCGCTGCTGTCTCACGATCGCACAACATGGTGGACGTGCTCTGGGTTATTTGGAGAACCAGGAAGAGGCCCCCATGCTGAGCAATCAGCATTACAATGTTGGCACAACAAGGAAAACCAAGGAAACTGCGGACAGCCTGCATCACGAACACAGTCATGAGGGGGTGGCACAGTGGCATAGTTGGTAAGTCCACGTGCTCTGCTTCAGTGGCCCAGGGTTCATGGGTTCAGACCCCTGGCGCAGACCTACATACTGCTCATCAAGCCATGCTGTGGCAGAAACCTACATATAAAATAGAGGAAGATGGGCACAGATGTTAGCTCAGCAACAATCTTCCTCAAGCAAAAAGAAGATTGGAAAGAGATGTTAGTCAGGGCCAATCTTCCTCACCAAAAACAAAAAGCAAAAAACCACAGTCATGCTGTTAAAGATTTCAAAGTTACAATAACCTTTTAAAGAGCAACAAACGACTGAAAGTCTGAGAAATACAGAAATGAAGTGTTTGTCTCTGCAGAAAAGACACTGGCCTGCAGGCAGCGCTTGGCCGCCTTCAGGTCAGTGTGCACTTGGAGAACTCCCCATTTCTTCATGTTATGGTAGAGCTGACGGCCACCACGCTGGACAGTTATCAAGGTGAACCAACAGCATGTGTGCTCCTGCTGCACAGGAACAAATGACTTGTCCAGGAAGTCAGGAGGCTCTTTACGCTGGCCCCAGCTTCTTCCTAAGCAAAGCTCCATTAAAGATTGTCCCGAGCACCTGCACGCCGACTGCTGGCCTTGAGACACCACTGTGCACCGAGGGACACCTGGGCTCTGTGGGGAAGTGGCTGCACAGAGGCAGGGTTGACAAGACGAGCCTAGACCCTGCCTGAACTGGAAAGCAAGGCCACCCTGACTGCCTGGGTTATGTCAGAGGGACCCAAGAGCCCGTGTGACAAGTGCCCGCTGGCCACAGATGGGAGGACTTGAGCTTCAGAAAGGACAGTAACTGCAATAAACTGAGATCATGTAAATGTTTAAACCCACCTAAGTGACTGAGGCTGGCGCGGCTAGTAAACCAAACTTGTTATTTTGTAAACAGAAAGGAAACACTCAAGCATTTGTTCTGCTTTTTGTACAAACTGGACCTCAGGGAGACCAAGCAATGAAGTGTGTCTGTGGAGGTACTCCCTCCAACAAAGGAGCAGGACCGAGAGAACGGGGCAGCAGCTCTGCTGTCTGTAGTTATGGATTTAAGCTCTGGGGGTGTATGACTGCTGGGACGACACAAGAGACGGGGTGACAGCATCTGTGCAGGTGGAAGAACCACCTAGAAGTGGGCTTGCTGGAAACACCGACCAGAACCCAATCAGGCCTCCCGACCCATGTCTGGCAGGAACGGGAAGTCCTCCCAAGTCCAGACTTGCAGACCCGAGGGGCCAAGAGGGCACAGAGCAGCCAGCCCGAGGGCAGACCTGATGTGGTCCTAACTGAAAACAACTAAACCAACAAAACCCCAAAGATGCGGCGTTCACGGGATGGCTCAACCTCTCGGCGCTGACTGGATATTTGATGCTAGGGAGATACCACTATTTTCTTAGATTTATAAAGGTGTTTGGTCGTGTCTTTTAAGAAGAATCCCTATCTCTGGGGATACAAATGGCAACATTTACAGATGAAATAACAGGTATCTGGTTGGGGGCGCAGACAAAGGAGGATTCACCACGAGCTGACACCTGCTGGAGCTGGGAATAAACACATGGGCTCTCTACTCGATTCTGCCAACTTACGCAGTTTAAATATTCTACAGTAATTTTTTTAAGGTATCAGTATTTTATTTTGATACATTGTCTTTTCCCAAGACCAAAAAACTTTCAAGATATCAAAAGATGATTGATTCTATTTACATTTACTCAGGAAATTTTAAATTCTTCTTGTATGAATAAATTCTGTGAACAGTGAGAGAAGATAACAATATTATTCCTTCAGATATGTATTAAAGGCTAGATATAATATCTACTTATCTAAAGCAGTGAGCTGTATTTTAAATTATATAACCCCCTTCGGAAACATAACAATGAGATGCAGCCCAAATGAACTCTTAACGTATCTTATCTTTGAAAGAAAGTGTGCCTACGTGGCATGCACTGCCACGCCAGTCCACCCTGACACCGAATGGAACTCTGAGACCGATGTCCCTCTGTCCCTCTCTCCTCCCCTTATCACCACCCCCACAAAGGACGGCTGTGACAGTCTCAGTGTTCAGAACTGGGGAAGTTTTAAAAAGAGTGGCTGTTTCCACTTTCAGGATATTTGCAGCACATAATACTCCTTTTTAATTCTCAATGAGATCTGACCTAAATACAGGTACACTTCATAGACACACTGGTTAGTGGCTTCCCCTCTGTGTGAGCATGAGGGGGAGGCCGCCCTTGCCCCTGCTGTGCCCCCACCATCCAAACAAGGGCTGGCATGCACAACACAGGCGCCAGTGCCTCCTGAAGGAAGGAGCAGATGAGTGGAGGACACGGGAGGGACCACAAATGAGATGCCAGTGTGTTCAAGCAGGGACAGCAAGATGGGGCTGCTGCCAAAGAGACCTCTCATCGGGGCCACCCGAGAGACGCGCTGAGGCCGCGTGGCAGACTTAGGGATCCAAGCAGATATCTGATACTTACCTTCTTGGAGGCCTGGAACCAACTTGTAAACAATATCCTGCATGGTTCTGTCATGCCTGGCAAAAAGAACAGAACAGGTGGGGTTAGCTGGAAATGTCAATTCTATAACGCTCACACATTTCCATTTAACAACGTCAAACTCCACAATCACTAATTTGGAGTTCTCATTGCATTTTGCTCCTAGTTTGCACTAAAAAAAATGTGCTATCAAAAGTTACATATAATCTAAATTAATGCATCGTTTAACTTAGGTTCTAGCTGCTTGTGAATATTTCAAATGATGATGACACAGACGACACCCTCTTGGAGACCCGCAACCTCTCCTTGCTGGACTTTCAAGTTCCAATGATGCTAGGCTTTGAAAGTTTCCAGTGATGAGTGTGCCCGAGGTGCGCCAGACCTCAGACTTCCCTGACCATGATCCACACTAAGAAATGCACTTCACGTCATAACACTCACATTTACCTGGACATACAGATAACGCAAATGCACACAGAAGCATTATAAAACACGGCTGACCTTCAGCGCACAGGACACCCTCAGCAGTTCCCACTGTACTTCTGCTGGCTTTTTGTAAAGCTTGTTTGACCCCCAGGAGAGGCCGCTGGGCTGAACCACTCTTACAGAACTCGACATCTGGGTCCCACAAGCGACCATGCCAGGCCCCACCCACCTGGCCAAGGACCCAGGGGCTCAGAGTGGAGGGTGTGGGGAGCTATCCTTAGGGAGGGTGTGAGCGGGCAGAACAGAACAGTGAATGCATGTCTCCTGATGTCCAGCCACCCCCAGGCTTGCGGGTGGCAGCCCTTTGAAACAGAGGCCACTTCTTCGCAGCTTTCACGTTTACACTCCAAGCTGCAGGCCACAGACCCTCTCACTTCTTTCCCTGTTCCATGTTCTCCACCAGGCCCACATGGGAAAAACCCTAGGCTATAAGATGACGCCTGGGAAGTGCAGAGCTGCCTCACCGATCTACCAGATCCTGCAGGCTCGGTCTGGCATCCGTACGCGGCCAGTCCTGCTCGGCACCATCCCACCTCCTGAGTCCTGAACCAGGCCCCACTGCTCTGCCCCGCCTGATGGCCCTCTCACTCTGTCCCAGCCCGAAGCTAGAGGCCGGTCCCCTGAGGCAACCTTGTGGTCTAGGGGCAGCAGAATCAACGGGAGGCCGTGGCAGGTATGGCTGTGTCAGGAACAAGGATCTGAGTCAACCTCAGAGTTGGTGCCAGGATGGGTAAAAGGACCACCCTGGCCAGTGCAGTTCCAGGCAGAGCCTGAAAGCAAGGAGTAAGGGACAGGATCACTGGGAAAGAGCAGCCCTGGAGGCCTGGGGCCCAGAGCAGGCCTCAGGGCTAAGCATCTCCACCCAGCTCTGGTGCCTCTGCCTCTCTGGCCCTGGTCACTGCACAAGGAAAAGGCGGGGTCTGCCCCTCCTGACCCAAGCTGCAGACTACTGAGGCCCGTGCACCTGGCGGCTCCACTCCGCAGGCCTCCTTTCTCTCTGTGCTAGCAAGCTAGGCCAGGCCTGTGCTGACAGCGTCTCACACGGCTCAAAGGGATTCAGCGCTCCAGACAGCCCTGCCTGTCCCAGAGCCAGCGCAGGGAGAGAAGGGGAGCAGCCTCCACAGCTTCCCCCACCAGCATGACACCCCTTACCACCACCTGCCCTTAGTGGTTCACACCGGGAAAGCCCCCCAGCTCTGGCCAACAATTAGTACCCAGAATACGTAAAGTATTTCTTCAGAGCAGAATAAAACAAAGAACTCAGTAGAAAAATGACGTAACATGTGAACAGCCACCTCCCAGAAGCCTGAATGGCCGGGTAACATTTGGGAAGAGGCCTGGGCTCAATGATAACCAGGGTGACGGGACAAGACACCCTCCAGGGCCACCACGGGGCAAAAGCTAACACCTGGCCATTCAAGTCCAGGTGAGAATGCAGTGCAAGGGCCCCCCGGCCATGAGGGTGGGAGAACACACTGTCCCTACCCCAGGAGGGCTCAGGAATGCACGTGTCTCCACCCTGACACTCTGCTTCCGGCAAAGGCCGAGGGGAGAAGCCCGTGCAGGGGAGCCCACACTGGACAGCCCCTAACATTCACCTGCAACACAGCATGATGGACAGTGGGCCTCCTCCCGGGGACGCTGTGGGCCGCGGCTCCACACTCACAGAGACTTGTCCAGACAACTGGCCGAGTCACGGGCAAGGCACCCAGGAACCCAGCTGGCAGAACCCACTGTAGAAAGCGGAGAATGGGGAGGCCCAGCCGTGTCGTCTGGGCCAGAGGGCTGCAAACGCAGAGAAGACTGCCCTGAGGGGAGGGGCTCCTGGGCCTGGTGGTTTCCACTTCCTGACCAGAGCTGTTTCTCTTCGAGGTGCTTTAAGCTGCTCATGCATTTTTTTTTAAAGTTAATTTTTATTGAGGTAATGATAGGTTACAATCTTGTGAAATTTCAGCTGTACATTATTGTTTGTCAGTCGTGTTGTAGGTGCACCCCTTTACCCTTTGTAACTACCCCCCATCCCCCCTTTCCCCTGGTAGCCACTAATCTGTTCTCTTTGTCTGCATTTTTAAATTCCTCATATGAGTGAAGTCATAGAGATTGTCCTTCTCTACCTGGCTTATTTCACTTAACATAATTCCCTTAAGGTCCATCCATGTTGTTGTAAATGGGACGATTTTATTCTTTTTTACGGCTGAGTAGTATTCCATTGCACATATATACCACATCTTCTTTATCCAATGATCTGTTGATGGGCACTAAGGTTGCTTTCATGTCTTGGCTATTGTAAATAATGCTGCAATGAACATTGGGGTATATGAGTCTCTCTAAATTGCTGACGTCAAGTTCTCTGGATAGATACTCAGTAGTGGAATAGCTGGATCATATGGTAGTTCTATTCTTAATTTTTTGAGGAATCTCCATACTGTTTTCCATAGTGGCTGCACTAGTTTGCATTCCCACCAGCAGTGTATGAGGGTTCCTTTTTCTCCACAGCCTGTCCAACATTTGTTACTTTTTGTTTTGGTTATTTTTGCCATTCTAATGGGTGTAAGGTGATATCTTAGTGTAGTTTTGATTTGCATTTGCATTTCCCTGCTGATCAGTGATTATGAACATCTTTTCATGTGCCTATTGGCCATCTGTATATCTTCTTTGGAGAAATGTCTGTTCATGTCTCTTGCCCATTTTTTGATCGGGTTGCTTGATTTTTTTGTTGTTGAGTTGTGTGAGTTCTTTATATATTATGGAGATTAACCTTTTGTTGGATAAATGACTTGCAAATATTTTTTCCTAATTACTGGGTTGTTTTTTTGTTTCAATCCTGTTTTCCCTTGCCTTGAAGAAGCTCTTTAGTCTGATGAAGTCCCATTTGTTTATTCTTTCTATTGTTTCTCTTGTCCGAGAAGACATGGTGTCCAAAAAGATCCTTTTAATACCGATGTCAAAGAGTGTACTGCCTACATTTTCCTCTAGAAGCCTTACAGTTTCAGGTCTTACCTTTAGGTCTTTGATCCATTTAGAGTTTATTTTTGTGAATGGTGAAAAAGAATGGTCAATTTTCATTCTTTTACATGTGGCTTTCCAGTTTTCCCAGCACCATCGGTTGAAAAGACTTTCTTTTCTCCATTGTATGCCCTCAGCTCCTTTGTCAAAGATTAGCTGTCCACAGATGCGTGGTTTTATTTCTGGGCTTTCAATTCTGTTCCATTGATCTGTGCATCTGTTTTTGTACCAGTACCATGCTGTTTTGATTACTGTGGCTTTGTAGCATGTTTTGAAGTCAGGGACTGTGATGCCTCCAGCTTTGTTCTTTTTTCTCAGGATTGCTTTAGCAATTCGGGGTCTTTTGTTGCCCCATATGAATTTTAGGATTCTTTGTTCTATTTCTGTAAAGAATGTCATTGGGATTCTGATTGGGATTGCATTGAATCTGTAGATTGCTTTAGGTAGTATGGATATTGTAACTATATTCTTCCAATCCATGTGCATGGAATGTCTTTCCATCTCTTTATGTCGTCATCCATTTCTTTCAGGAAAGCCTAGTAGTTTTCATTGTATAAGTCTTTCACTTCCTTAGTTAAATTCACCCCAAGGTATTTTATTCTATTTGTTGTGATTGTGATGGTATTGTGTTCTTGAGTTCTCTTTCTGTTAGTTCATTATTAGAGTATAGAAATGCTACTGATTTATGTAAGTTGATTTTATACCCTGCAACTTTGCTGTAGTTGTTGATTATTTCTAAAAGTTTTCTGATGGATTCTTTGGGATTTTCTACATATAAGATCATGTCGTCTGCAAACAGCAAGAGTTTCACTTCTTCCCTCCCTATTTGGATTCCTTCTATTCCTTTCTCTTGCCTAATTGCTCTGGCCAAAACCTCCAGTACTATGCTAAATAAGAGTGGTGATAGAGGGCATCCTTGTCTCATTCCTGTTCTCAGGGGGACGGCACTCAGTTTTTGCCCACTGAGTATGATGTTGGCTGTGGGTTTGTCATATATGGCCTTTATTATGTTAAGATAATTTCCTTCTATCCCCATTTGTTCAGAGTTTTTATCATAAATGGCTGTTGGATCTTGTCAAGGGCTTTCTCTGCATCTATTGAGATGATCATGTGGTTTTTATTCCTCAGTTTGTTGATGTGGTGTATCACGTTGATTGATTTGCGGATGTTGAACTATCCCTCTGTCCCTGATATGAATCCCACTTGATCACGATGTATGGTCCTTTTGATGAATTGCTGAATTCTGGTTGCCAAAATTTTGTTTAGAATTTTTGCATCTATGTTCATCAGTGATATTGGCCTGTAGTTCCCCTTTTTTGTGCTGTCCTTGTCAGGCTTTGGCATTAGTGTGATGTTGGCCTTGTGGAATGGGTTAGGAAGTGTTCCATCCTCCCTAATTTTTTGGAATGGCTTGAAAAGGATAGGTAGTAAATCCTCTCTCAAAGTTTGGTAGAATTCCCCAGGAAAGCCATCTGGTCCTGGGGTTTTATTCTTTGGGATGCTTTTGATTGCTGTTTCAATCTCTTTCCTTGTGATTGGTCTGTTCAAATTGTCTGCTTCTTGACTAAGCTTTGGGAGATTGTAGGAGTCCAAGAATTTATCCATTTCCTCTAGGTTATCCATTTTGTTTGCATACAGTTTTTCATAGTATTCTCTTATAATCCATTGTATTTCTGTGGAGTCTGTTTTTATTTATCCTCTTTCATTTCTGATTTTGTTTATTTGAGCATTCTCTCTTCTTTTCTTTGTAAGCCTGGCTAGGGGTTTGTCAATTTTGTTTATCTTCTCAAAGAACCAGCTCTTTGTTTCATTGATCCTTTCTATTGCCTTTTTTGTTTCAATAGCATTTATTTCTACTCTGATTTTTATTATTTCTCTCCTTCTGCTGACTTTGGCTTTGTTTTTTCTTCTTTCTCTAATTCAGTTAGGGGTAATTTGAGATTGCTTATTTGGGATTTTTCTTGTTTGTTAAGGTGTGCCTGTATTGCAACGAATTTCCTTCTTAATTCAGCTTTTGCTGTATCCCATAATGTTCACATATTTTTAAACTCTTCTGTGTGCACAATCTATTTCACACTTTAAGGAGTGAACACACAAATATGCCTCTCTTCCTTCAAAACTTGTCTGCAGACCCACTCTGCTCCTCTCATGTGATGTGGGGAGCACTTCACTTCCTTTAGAATGGCCCCAAATCTGGAAGTCACATAAATCGGCCTAAGAGCCGCATGCCAGCACCTCCTGCCTTCCTTGGCCTGACCCCCAGGTCAGGGCTGTGTCAATTCCTCCTGACCCTCCCTCAGAAATGGCACAGCCTTGGAGGGGGTCCAGTCTCCATGAGACCCAAGCAGGCAGCACAGGGCAGGAGAGCCCTGGCCACGGGGAGCAAGATTCATGCCACAGGCAAGGAGCAACAGTGCCCCGGCCCATTCATTCCTGGGCAGAAAGGCAGCTCCAGGGGCTGCCTTCAGAGGAAACTGTAGTCACTTCAGTGTAAAACTAGTACAATCCACCTGGGTCCTGAGGTTTCTCAAGCGGTTCAATGTGAGCAAATACTGCTGGAACAGGCAGGAACAGCCTGGCACTCCTGTCTGATGTGGGGGGCAGGGCCACTGCGTGTGGTCATGGGGGCCCTCAGCCCAGACAAGCCACTGACAAAGTCGAGGACCACAGATATGACGCTGGGGACTGGTGTGGACGCACTTACCCGATGTACTGCAGCGGGTGGCTCTGGTGGATGACAATCCTACATGTTGGGCAGGTGTTATTCTCCTCCAGATACTTGACCAGGCAACTCCGACAGACTGTTGGCAAAGCACATTCATGTCAGAAAACCACCCCAGAATCAAGGTGCTGACATCCGTCAGGCTCAGCACACATCCAGGCCGCAGCAGACACCCACCCTGTGGGTGCTCAAGAAAACAACAGACAACTGCTCAGGCAACTGCCTCACTGATCGCCTTGAGGCTCAGGAATAAGGGAAGAGAAACCTAAGCAAGGAGAAGCTGTCTGGAGGTCAAGAGCTGAGAAATCAGCAGGACACACTTTCAGTGTCTCGTCCAAATGTCACCACAGGAGCCAAGAGTTAAAGTTTTTATAAGTTAGCCTAAAGGATCACAAAATTTTCTTTGTGCAACAAAATCAAATAAAATTCAATGAAAATAACATAGAAGTATGTCCGCTGAAATCTAAAAATACAATTAACTTTAAAATAAAAGTTCTATCAAAATTGGCAAATATTTTATTTTCTAAAGTGAAAAACAGAGATAAAAAATCATTTGTGTTAGAGGTCGGCCCAGTGGTGCAGCGGTTAAGTGCGCACATTCTGCTTCGGTGGCCTGGGGTTCACCGGTTCAGATCCCGGGTGTGGACACGGCACTGCTTGGCAAGCCATGCTATGGTAGGCATCCCACATATAAAGTAGAGGAAGATGGGCACAGTTGCTAGCTCAGGGCCAGCCTTGCTCAGCAAAATGAGGGGGATTGTCAGCAGATGTTAGCTCAGAGCTAATCTTCCTCAAAAAAAAAAAAAAAAATCATTTGTGTTAGAGGTAATCATTTTACTTTAAAGATCCCATCTAAAGAATGTGCTCCTCAGCAATCAACAGGCACACTTCTCACTGGCATTCTCCACCATCCTCACACGATAACTAAGTGCCAAGGCAAACAATGCTATCTCCCTGTAGATTGAGGTGGTGCTTAAAAAAGAAAAAAGTTCAACTCTAACACAAGCTAGGAGCCTTCTAGAAATCAAAACACAGGCTTATCAGCCTTGAGGAGCAGACCACCAGATTCCTGTCTAAAAAGTGTAAGAAATTCATTCAGAAATTTTAAAAAGAAGCATTTTTGCCAACTAGAAATGAATATTCTGTCATACCACAGTCACCAGTTTAGCTCTTATATAGAAATAACTAAGTTTTTCCTGTATTCAGCTTTCTTAAATGATATCTCTACTGAAGTCACCCACGGTATTTTTAACTTGAAATGATCTTTCCGATCTTCAAGATGATCTTTATTCCTGTCCCGGTGTCCTGCTCTGTGCTTCAGCTAACAGTTTTTGGCAAAAGAGCACATGATCAAAAACTGTCAGAGGTCACGTTCGGAATATCCTGCACATACACGTATGCACACTCGGTCACCACACACACAGAGCTGTCAGAGGTCACGTTCTAGAACATCCTGAACGTAAACGTATGTAGACACTCGGTCACCACACACACAGAGCTGTCAGAGGTCACGTTCTAGAACATCCTGCACATACACGCATGCACACTCGGTCACCACATACACACACACAGCTGTCAAAGGCCACATTCTAGAACATCCCACACATACACGTGTGCAGACACTCGGTCACCGTGGTCGCGTCGATGAGATATCCACTGCACAGGCGGCAGGTGATGTGGGCATTTATGTCCCAGAGTTTAATCTTTCTGGTCAACATCTTTGGCTTCTACAAGAGAAAAACACACATTAATTAACATTTGAAATACTCTGATGTGTTTCATCAAAGGTTCAGATTCAGCAAAAATCAGTTATAGTATATCCCTGCCACAGGAGAGCTCACCGTGAGGGTGGAGGCTGGCACCACACCCAGGCCAGGTCCAAGCCACGTACTCTGTGAGCTCGACATGCTGCTGCTGCCCCTTAACCACCCATGGCACTGTCCCCGTTCTGAGCCACCCGACCCTCTCCTCCTGCTCAGGACTGAGCAGAGGCGAGCTGGTGAGGGAGGTGTATAAAGCTGGAGGAGGAGAGGCCAGGGGGAGAAGGCAGGCCTGGAACGCAGACCTGGCAGCAGGGGTGATGGCCGCGCTGGGTCTGGGGCAGGAAGCTAAGGGGTCTGCTGGAGTTTCTGGCTCCTCCATGAAGCTGCCGAGAGGAGTGCCCACAGGTGAGCAGGTGAGGTCCACTGGCTCCCTGAAGGCCCCAGTGGCCCTAGGCGAACCTGAACCAGGAACAAAGTCCCTGACGAAGCCTCAACAAGGAGAAATGGATGGCTGATAAGATACATAATGGTGCTCAACCCACGGATACTCCAAGACTCGCAGACCAAAGCAGGCGTCGTTCTGACATCGGAAAAGATGGGGAAGTCCAGCTCCAGTACCAACAAGGCCTGAGGAAGTGGGCAGCCAGGGGGCTGCCAGCCACCATGTGCCACACTGAACACAAGCAGTTCCATTTCTAGAAATTTATCTTAACAACCAGGCAAGTTCAAAAGACGTTCACTGAAATTGTTTAAAATGGCAAAACACAGAAAACCACCACCAAGCACTGGTGAAGAGACATTATTATTCAACCGGCAGAGGCTCCAGACCCCGCTCCCCTCCCCTCTGCCCTGTTCAAGGGAAATCCAAGCAGCCCCCCAGGACCCTGCCCACCCCGAGCCTCAGTAGCCTCTTGGCCCAGCAAAGCTCAGGCCAGAACTGGAGGCACACAGAGCTCCTGGCTCCGATGGGGAGGCATGGGAGCACCAAGGCCTCCATTACCCTCTCTCTTATCCTATGGGACGCTGGTGAGCACACAGCACGGCACTGTCAAAGTCCAAACGTCTGCACCAGGATGCCACACACTGTCTCCGCCTCTGGGCGGGGCTGCCTGCTCCTGCTCTGTCTCTTTCAGAACTGATGCAGCTTTAACTGCCTCTCCTACTAGAACCCAGGCTCCACAAGCTCAGGGTTTTGTCGTCGCATCTCCTGAGCCTAATACAATGCTGTGCCCGGAGGAAAGACAGCTCCTGAAGATGTCCACAGCCGACCTCAAAACCTGTGTCACCTCACATGGCAAAAGGTCCCTGAGATAGGAGATGGTCCCGGAGTACCCGGATTACCCTGTCATCATCGGGTCTCTATAAGGGGCAGGCAGGAGGGTCAGAGCCAGCGAGAGAAGGGAGATGCACTGCTGGCCTGAAGGTGAGGTCACGAGCCAAGGATGTGGGCGCCCCTAGAAGATGGAAAAGACCATGTCCAGGGGTTTTGCTGCAAGCATTTTGCTGCATAAATAACTGGCAGTAAGCCTGTTTTGCCATAAAAGAGAAAATCACGAAAAACAAAAGAGGGACATTAACTAAAAAGTACAGACTGAAACATGAAAAATGAGGCACAAAAAAAGACTCCGTAGCAAAATACAAAATACTGGGATACATTTAAAACGTGGATATGCAGACCCACGGCAACACTGTACAAGGAACTGATTTTATTTGTACGCGTGGATTGTACCTAGTAGCACTTGTCTCTGTTCTACAGAAAACGTGGGTTCAACTCTGCACCCTCAAAGAGGAGGCCCTGGGCCCGCTTTCTCCAATGGAGTGTGCTTCAAACAAGAAACCAAGTCTTAGGGCAGATCCTTGTCATCTGGCAGCCGGACAAAGTCATCAATGATGTCACTGACTGGAAGAAATGTACCGATTTCAGACCACCAGCACCGCCATATCCACCTGTCACCACACAGACCACTGTGAGGGCCAAGATTCACATCATATTAAGATGGGAGTAACTGCGAGAACTTCATCAATGGAGAAATGAAACGACAATGACAAAACCCTCAATCAGTTATTTCATCTTTTGTGGCAAAACTGCATGCAGTCAATTAGTTACACGGTGAAAATGTGGCAAAGATGCTTCTGGCGAAACTGCCTCAAACCAGAAAAGAGAAGTGATGGCTCCTATCCTAACCCTCCAGAAGGAGCCGGCCCTGCCAACACCTCAACTTCAGCCCTGTGAGGCCCATTTTGGAGTCTGACCCTCAGAACGTCTGATAACGCATTTATGTGGCTTTAGCCATGAAGTCCGTGGTCATCGGTTGCAGGAGCAGCAGGAAACCAGCACACACGCCACAGAAACCAGGCCTCCCATGAACACCCACCAGGGGAAGGCTCTCAAAGCAGGCCTTCCGACAGAAGTGGCACCAAGACCGGAAACAGACTCTCCAGGACGCCAGAGTCCAAGGCAGAAAGGGGCCGACGGCGTCACCCAAGGTGGCTGGCCGCACAGCAAGTGTGGGCAGAGATGGCCAGCCAGATAGGGGCCACAGTGAATACGGCTCACAGGCGGCGGGCAAGGACACTCACTATTCAGGGCTACTGAAACAAGGGAAAGCAACCCACTCGGAGGACTTCAGCACTTCCATCTGGAAGAGGTACAAGGGCAAGAACGCCAGCCGTGCCTGCCACCGCAGCATGGGGTTGGGGCCGGCCAGGGCTTCACGGCAGACGAGGAAGCGCAGGACCTGGAGGGGAGGGGCAATCAGGAGACCAAATCGTCACCCACACTGAAACCCATCAGAATCAAGGAACTATCAGAGCGAACTAATGCATTCGTCAAGACCACCAGACTAAACTCATGTGCAAAAGCGAAGTGCACCTCCAAACCAGCAAAACACTCCCAAGTTCTCGTAGGAAGTAAGATACGAAGCAGACACTGCTGGCTGCTCACCCAAATCTCTCCTCCTCCCCTTAACAGCAGGCGTGAGCTGCCACATGGTCCCCGTCAGAGATGACCCCTCCCACCTCCCTCGCAGCGAAGTGTGTCTATGCGGGGGGGGGGGTCACTGCTGTCACTAGTATTTTAGGAAAGATGAAATGGAACTCGGTGGAACATTCTAACAGGCTCCTTAGGCCAAAGGGGCCAGCTAGCTAACTCCACAGGGAACAATCTCAGGTAACAAAGCCGCACAAGCCCTGAGCCCACGTGGGTCTGCACATCTTCACAAAGTGCTTGCGCTGAGGTGCCCAGCCAGGTAACTCTGACCTTCTGGGATCTATCTCAGCAAAGAAGGGCCCGGCATCGCCTTATGGAGCAGGAAATTAAAGGAGATAACCTAAGAGAAGAGAAACCCTAGAATCATTCCCAAGCAGAGCAGAGCAGAAAACCTGAGAGCAGCAACTTGGAAACATCCTCCTGTGAGCTGCTGAAGCCCAGGGTATGATGTCCACTCGCTGGCCCTCACCAAGGGCTGCAGCTGTGTCCTCAGTCCTCTACTGAGCAGCTGTTTACACACTGGCCACTAAGAATTTGAGGATGTGCTCAGCAACGTGCAAGTATGCTTATCACATAGTAAGACACTCAGCAATAAAACGTCTTCCCAACCACGAAATAACTGAATCACCAAACCAAAACTACAGCCAAAACAAACTCTAAAAGCTCACTGGCACAGACAGGCATCTGGCCCCTCAGCGGGAATCAGGGCCCGCGTCTCCTCTGCGGGAATCAGGGTCTGCGTCTCCTCTGCGGCAATCAGGGTCTGCGTCTCCCCTGTGGGAATCAGGGCCCGCGTCTCCTCTGTGGGAATCAGGGTCTGCGTCTCCTCTGCGGCAATCAGGGTCTGCGTCTCCCCTGTGGGAATCAGGGCCCGCGTCTCCTCTGCGGGAATCAGGGTCTGCGTCTCCTCTGCGGCAATCAGGGTCTGCGTCTCCCCTGTGGGAATCAGGGCCCGCGTCTCCTCTGTGGGAATCAGGGCCCGCGTCTCCTCTGTGGGAATCAGGGTCTGCGTCTCCTCTGCGGCAATCAGGGTCTGCGTCTCCCCTGTGGGAATCAGGGCCCGCGTCTCCTCTGCGGCAATCAGGGTCTGCGTCTCCCTTGTGAGAATCAGGGCCTGCGTCTCCTCTGTGGGAATCAGGGCCTGCGTCTCCCCTGTGGGAATCAGGGCCCGCGTCTCCTCATGGGAATCAGGGCCTGCGTCTCCTCTGCAGGAATCAGGGCCTGCGTCTCCCCTGTGGGAATCAGGGCCCGCGTCTCCTCTATGGGAATCAGGGTCTGCGTCTCCTCTGTGGGAATCAGGGTCTGCGTCTCCTCTGCGGGAATCAGGGCCCGCGTCTCCTCTGTGGGAATCAGGGTCTGCGTCTCCTCTGCGGGAATCAGGGCCCGCGTCTCCTCTGTGGGAATCAGGGCCCGCGTCTGCTCTGTGGGAATCAGGGCCTGCGTCTCCTCTATGGGAATCAGGGTCTGCGTCTCCTCTGTGGGAATCAGGGCCCGCGTCTCCTCTATGGGAACCAGGGTCTGCGTCTCCTCTGCAGGAATCAGGGCCTGCGTCTCCCCTGTGGGAATCAGGGTCTGCGTCTCCTCTGTGGGAATCAGGGTCTGCGTCTCATGTGTGGGAATCAGGGTCTGCGTCTCCCTTGTGAGAATCAGGGTCTGCGTCTCATGTGTGGGAATCAGGGTCTGCGTCTCCTCTGCGGGAATCAAGGCCTGCATCTCCTTAGTGGGAATCAGGGGCTGTGTCTCCTGTGTGGGGTCTGTCTCCCTTGCGTGAATCAGGGTCTGCGTCTCCTTTGCAGGAATCAGCATTTGCGTCTCCTTCCTCATGAGCAGGGTCTGAGTCTCCTTTGCTGGCATCAGTGTCAGTGTGAACTCATGTTTAGTGGGTAGGTAGGTCTATAGACATAGATGTGTATGTGCATGTGAGTGTGGACTGACACCCTTTTCTCAGCTCTGTCTGCTGGGAGCGCCTGCTCCTTGGTAGCCCCAGGATCTGGTGTACACACCACTGTCCATGAGCAAGCAGGGGTGCCTGGAAAAGGGGCTGACCCAGGGCTGGGCAACAAACAGAACCTGGAGGGCCCACTGTGCTCAGAAGCAGAGTGGACCTGGCACCAGCTCAAAGAAGCTCCACTGGCCCCACCACGGACAAGTAGAGCATCATGATACTTAGTGACTGTCATCAGGCTAATAGATGGAATCATATTATAATCAGCAGATAACACCAAAGCCCACGAGTCCACACCAAGACAGACAGACAAACAAGAAACACTCTTCCTTACAGAAGAACGTGAGCTGACAAACGTGGCAGGAACGCTCCAGGTAGAAAACCATTATCCACGACAAGACCTGCAGGGAGATTTACTCAGAATCATCAACGAATGCTAAAGAGCACTGAGACTCAGCTGAGGAAGAGAAGATTCATAAAGTCTCAGAGTGTCCCCCAACCAGACACGTCTCAGCCACAAAGGGAGAGTGGACCTCAGGGTAGAGAAACCTCTCAGACATCACTTACTGAGCGACCAGGTGACACCCAGGCAGGGACCAGAAGGACAACATGTATGCCTCCTGGCATCACACTGCAAAGGACTCCCGCCAAAAGGGCACACCCAGTCTCACTCCCAGGAAACACCAGACAAGCCCTGTGAGGCAGGTCACTTTTCAACACCATTAGGGTCATAAAAGACAAGGAAAGACGGAGAGACAGGCTGCCGGAGCACAGTGCCTGGCTGTGGGCTGGCCCAGACCTGCCTAGAAAAGGGGGCCTCAGTCCATTGACCACTCATATTTGGAGACAAGACTGGCCTGTCCCCCTGGCCCAGACTGCCAGTTCTGCCCATGCTAGGACCTCAACACTGGACCCCCATGGCCAGCCACCCTCCTGTCCTCAGGCACATGAGGAGGGGTACGCAGGAAGGACAAGTGCCCACTGTCACCAACACTGTGGCAGAGTCGTATCCCTGGGGCTCCTGTGCTCAGTAGCCCTGCACAGCACTGGACATTGGCACTGGACACCGGACAGGCTTTCTGTCCTGAGCCCTCTGCAAACTGCAACTGCCAGCAAAGCCCGAGGCGCCCTCCTCCCCAGTCTGTCTCACAGACGCTTCACAGGAAGCAGACAGAGGACCAGGAGCACCAGGAACCTTCGGCGGTGACAGTGAACACAGCTGTGCAAACCCTGTGACCCCCCACGTCGTGGCTACCGAGACGCCCCGGTCACTCACCTCCTCTTGGTGTCTTCTGCTCCCCCTTCAGCCTTTGCATCAGCGCTTCAAGCTACTGTGTGGAGGCTCTTCTCTGGGTTGGTGGCTTCACTCCGCACGCTGGCCTTGCACTTTTGCGCCTCCCTTCTGCCACTGCTCTCTGTCCATCTTCTAGCACAGAAACAGCACCAGTTATTCCACTTCACATCATTTATGCGTGATGCACACAGTCCTGTAATTAGGTCTTACTAGAATTTTTAGATGAGTCCCATGTAGTGAACAGCAGAGTCAATTAGAAATAATCAAGAGAAAACCTAAATATATATAAATAATTGTGCCCTAATCTGCTCCAGAGCCATCAGAGACTGCATTTCAAAGGAGTTATAAGGAATTGACTTCTTCTATAGCTACAATATATTCACAAAGCATAATTCAAAGTAAATTTAACCAATTCACATGCACTGAAAAAAGAAAAAAACCTTTACACTGCATTTACCTGTACATGGCGGCGTGGAAACCTCAGCTACATTTTGAAACCTGTGGAGACACAAGACAGGGGAGGTGTCACCCACACGTGCCATCCACATGGCGCCACAGAGGAAACAAGAACACGGAGCTCTGGTGGGAGACAGATGACCACACAAGCACAGTATTTATGTTGGGGACTAGGGAGGTGGCCTGTGTGAGGCTCATGTGGGGCCTCAGGGCCTCACTAGGCAGGAGCCAGGTGCGCACAGGTGAAGGGCAAGGGGCTAGCCCAGGTGAGGGGTGAGCAGAGATGAGGAGTACGTGTGAACACAGGTAAGGGGTGAGCGTGCTGAGGGGTGAGCGCAGGTGAGGGGTGAGGTGGGAGCATAGGTGAGGGGCTAAGTGGGAGTGCAGGTGAGGGGTGGTGGTGAGCATGGGTGAGGGGTGAGGGGAGAAGGAGAGCAGAAGGCTAGCCATGGGGCAGCAGACAGGACAGGGTGAACCGGGGAGGCACAGAGGCCTCTGCGAGACTCAGGCTTCTGCTCTGGGAGAGGAGTCACTCAGAGCTCCAAGGTGTCCAGCAGTGGGTCTGTTTCCCAGCCTACGGGTCTCAGGGTGGTAGGGCTAGTGACCCCCGTGCCACGTGCAAGACTCAGCCTGAGTCTGCTCAGGACCTCGATGGGCCTCCCTGCTTGCCTGTCCCTGCTTGAAGCCCTCCTCTCCCGCCCTTCAGGTGGGAACGGGCAGGCCGAGCTTGCTAGCCTGCTCCCTCCTGGAGGGGGATGTGAAGCTGCAGCCAAACTGGGGAGAGTGCCAGGGCCCCAAGCGCCGCGCGAACACCTTGGGGCAGCAACAGTGGTTAAACACCTCCGGGAACAACGGGCCTGTAAGTACTTCCTGAGGCGCACATCATATCCAATTATGTCATGTCTGCTCATCAAGCTTTTCCAAAACTGCAGTTTTTATTAACTACTCTTTGAAGCTCAATTAACTTCTACAGAAAAAGGAAAAAGGGAAGGGAGGGAGGGAGTGAGTTATTTAGGAAGAATAACAAGCATGTCTGAGGCACTTACAAGAGAACAAAGAGGAAGAGAATGAAGCAGGGCTCTAGTCCAGAACCTTCCGTGATGAAGCAGACAGTCCACAGGTGGCCGCTGAGCCCTTGGCGCAATCTGGCAAGTATGACTCGGGAATCCTTCAGGGTCTTTAATTTCACTTAGTGTAGACTGTGGCTAGTTACACGGCTACAGACTCCTAACGTGAGTTCTTAGACGTCAGTAAACAACGAGACCCAAACCCCGAGAGCAGCGTTCTAACGACGAATGGAGAGCAACCACCATAAACGCGCACACGGGCCAGCCGTCTAGCGTGTGAGGAGGGGACAAGGGCAGGGCCGGCGGGGAAAACAGGTTGTCAGTGAATATTTCATTGAGAAGATGACATGTGAGCAGTAATAGACATTATGAACAACTTTATGGCATTAAAGTTGAATATTTATATAAAATTGATAAATTCTCAGAAAAATAACTCCCCAGAAATGAGGCAAGTACAAAGAGAAAACCCAGAAAGTTCTCTAACACTAAGAACCGACTCAGTCATCCAAGCAAACCACAGGCCCGGAATCTCGAGATGGTCCTACCAAAGCTCAAGGGCCACCCCACCTCACACGAGCCCACTCCGGGTCCCTGGTTCCAGGAAGCGCACAGAACACACACACCAGGCCAGAGCTGGGGGGACATCACAGACCACGCTCACCGGTGGACACGAGTGTAACAACGTGAACACATGAGTCACCACACCCAGCAGGGCATGAAAAGAAGAAGGGTTGGGGCCGGCCCCATAGCCGAGTAGTCAAGTTGGCACTCTGCTGCGGCGGCCCAGGGTTTCACCAGTTTGAGTCCTGGGCGTGGACATGGCACCACTCATCAGGTCACGCTAAGGCGGCATTCCACATGCCACAACTAGAAGGACCCACAACTAAAAATACACAACTAGGTACCAGGGGGCTTTGGGAGAAAAGGGAAAAACAAAATCTTTAACAAAAAAAAAAAGGAGAAGGGTGGTGGACAAACCAGGTTTATTCCTGGAATATAAGAGGGCTTAACGTAAGGAATAAATGTGACATATGACAAAAGGTAAAACGAGAAGAATGATCAGATCTTCCTGAAGATGCACAGAAATCATTGGACAAAATTCATTATCCATTCACGATTGGAAAGAAAACCCTTAGCCAACTAAGAATAGAAGGAAATGTCTTTAACCTACTGAAAGTTCTCTACTTAAAAGAGACACTGATGCAAACACCCCCTCAGAGGTCGACGCCTGAATGCTTACTCCTAACACCCACAGTGGAAGTAGCACCCACCAACAAGTGCCAGGAGACGGAGGGGGCCCGTCCACGCAGTGGGTGCTTCTCAGCGACTGAAGCAGACAGACGGAGTTCCGTGCTCCGAGGACAGAAGCAGACAGAGACTGTGCAGAGAGTGTCTCCTGACACAGTTCTAGAAGGGGCAGCTCGGGGTGCCCACAGGCTGGGCCAGCGGCAGGGACTGGCCATGAGGCACCCGAGGGAAGTCTGAGGGGACAGGAGGGCTCTGGGTCAGGACTGGGGCATGGTCACATGACTAGACAGACTCGCCAAGACACCAACTGTACCATAAAACTGGCAAACTTCAGCGTGTGTGGACTGTACTTCCACAGAAAGTGTCCTTTAAAAGCAAAACCCTACAATGAACATCACTGCTAGCGGTGAAACTGTGGGGGAAAAAAAAACCAAACTCCTACCTTGTAGCAGGCATCTCCCCTATCTTCACCCCAAATAATCAGTTCCAGGTGGATGGAGACCAAAAGTGAAAGGCACAACTTTAGCCCTTGAGAAGATGCCAGGGAGACAGTGTCATGACCTCAGTGAGGAAAAGATAAGACACAGCAAGAAGCATCAGCCACACATGGGGGGACCCACAAGATCCACTTCCTTAAGGACCACTCAGCGTGCTGGATTATCGCGAGACACGAGGTGGACAGCCAGGGTGGGAGACAACACCCAGCCCGAGACTCTGGTCCAGACGGGGCACGGCCAGCCCACTCTGTGAGCCATTTGAGTGGGCCAGGCAGCTGCTCACCTGTGTCGACTGTGACTGCTTTGGAAGTGAGGCGTTTTGACACCATGTGGCCCACAAAGCTAAGTTATTTGCTGTCTGGTCCTTTACAGAAAAAGTCTGCCAACCCCTGCTCCAGATGATAAAAATAACAGGTACTTCACCAAAGAGAAAACTCAAATAAGCATATTTTAAAACGTTCAACTTCTTTAGTAACCTGGGAAATGCAAATGAAGGCCCCTTGTACTGGCAAAAATTAAGCCCAGCCACACGGAGTAGGGGTGCGAGGGAAGTCCAACCTCCTCAGCAAGCAGTTTGGCATCACCTGGCGACTGCTGGACGTACCGTCCACTGTGCAATTCCATGCCCAGGTGCACGCCCTACAGAAATTCTTGCACACACAGGTGAGTGTTTCTAGCATGCTGCTTCAAACAGCCCCAAACAGGACACACCCCACGTATCCACTGACAGGAGTGAGTGACACGTTCACATGGAGAAACGCTTGTGAGGAGCAGGCAAATGCAGCTCCACCCTGACCTCGTGCTGAGGGAAGAGCGCCCGGTCACTGATGACCCCGGCAGTCGCAGCACCCCCAACCCTTGTCCTCCTGTCTGGGCACAGACGCGGGTGGACAGGCATGCTGGCCAGTCAGAGTGGAGGTTCCACCTTTGACGCAGCCTCGGGGAGGGGACTCTCTTCCCGACCTGACATTTACGCTCCCAAGGTGCACTGACACCTTCTCACCAAGTCTTAATTTATCATAATTTCCTAATTTGCAGAAATTTAAGTGAAATTTTAAAATTGGAAAATAAATGTACCATAAATGGAACTTGGTCCTGCACCGATGAGAACGAAGGCCTCGCTCAGTCCTACATCTGATGCAGCCTCAAAGCTGAAAGCAACTGAAGCTGAATTTTGATAAGATGCTGTCCTTACTAAAATAAACTGCACAGATATACTCTTATGCGGCCTACAATAGTGGAAGCTTTCTGGTGGTCACCTGGTAGCCACAATGAAAATTACCACCTGTGTCAGATCCGTGTCTGTCCTGACACAGCCACTCAAGTTTCAAAGCTAACCAAAGTGACTCAGCGCCACAGAACGGCTGCCAAACTGTCCAGGGTGATTTTTCACTGTACGTAACTATGTACATGTATAAACAAAAATTTCGGTTTTATCAACACTGAAAGAAGAATTTCTAATAAAGAATATAAAACTAAAAAATAATGGAACATTTTAGACAGTTCCAGACCTTGCACAGCTTAGCAGTCCATTCCCCAAGTCAGACCAGAGGCACGGGGGCTCCACTCTCTGGCCCCATCACCCTAGACACCAGCCATCCCTCCATGCAGCCCAGCATGGCGGCCAGTGTGGCCGAAGGACTGAATCCCCCTCCTGCCTGGCCAACAACTGAGATTCGTCCTGCAAGAGGCCAGCAAGGTTGGCCCTCAGCTGGTTCGTGAGAACCTGGCTGGGGATAGTTCCCTGCATCAAATGCTGAGAGCGGCCCGCTGGGCCCAAACATGTGCCAACAACGTACAGCGTGGTTATGTGGGAGGCTGCTTTCCTTCTGGAATCTGGAGCGCGACAAGCAGGGGAGCCACCGTGACCAGCCCCTGACAAACCCTGGGTGCAGGGAGCGTCCCGTCCCTGCTGACGAGCCGAGGTTGGGAATCAAAAGAATTGCGGAAGCTGTGCCCAGTTCCTAGACCTCGTCGCACGTCTTGTCCTCTGCTGTTTCTGCTGGGTCCTTTTGCTGAAATACACTGTAGTGGTGAGCATGAGAGTGCTTCCAGCCTGTCTCCAGCACACATGCTCCACACCTGGGATGTTAGGCTCTAAACCGCACCCTGACCAAATCCCTCTCCTCACCCCTTGCCCCGTGCTCTCCTGGCATCGCTCTCAGATCCTGGAGCCTGCCACACACCCACTTCCCGCTGGCCCCTGGGGTCTCCGCTCTGTGGATCTTCTGTGCAGCCTGCCCAACCCTTCACTTCGTGAAGAGTGACCGGGGCACTGCCGGTGCCCATGTTTCCCAGGGGCCCTGCACTTACACAGCACCCACTTTCCAGGGGGCCCTGTGCCCTCTTCCCTGGGAGCTTACACACCCCGATTCTCTGTGTGCCTGGGCTGATGAGCCCCGCTCTGGACCCCACTCCTCACAGGGCTCTGGCCTTTCCAGCAAGCTGTTCTTGCTTGAGAGCCTCCCTCCTCTCACTGAAGATGAACCACCACTAGCCAGCCAGACAGGACCCCCATGACCCTTCCATGCTCCTCCGCCCATCCTCCATCCCCCACTCTACAAGACGGCTCCCGACAAGACCCCAGCGACGAGGACGTTGCCAACATCACCAATCTCCAAGGTCCCCCGCAGCCCCTCAGATCTGGCCCTGCATCTCCCCCTGTGGCCCCCGCAGGGATGAGATGCAGCCCTCCACAGAGACCGGCCCCGGCAACTGCTCTGCACGCACGCCAGAGTCTTCCGGAAGGGCATGGGTGAGTGTCACTCCACCACACCTTGCAGGCACAGCTGAGACCCCAGGGGCCCTCGCACCTGTGTGAAGAGGCCCTGCTTTCCTGCCCACTCACCTCCACAACAGCCACAAACAGACCAGCCACAAACAGCCTCCTTGGCCACCAACAGTTCTCCTGGGCCAAAGTTCTACACAGGCCACTCCACCATGCACTCACCGCCTGGAGTGCTCCCCACTCTGGCTCCTGCAAGCTCTGTTCAGTGGGTACTTCCCTACCCCTCCACCCCCGTGTTACACCTACATCATCCATTACTGTCCTTTACACAAGTACAGTGGGTTTGTTTTGCAGTGTGAGAGTAATACACACATTTATTAAACACAATTTGGAAAGTAAAGAATGATATTAAGGAAAAACTTCTACAATCCTGATCACCCAAAGCTAACTGCTGTTCTTAGCGTGATGGTGTGCTCCCTCTGTGGGAAGACCCTTAAATGCTTCCAACACACACACACACCCCCTCGTTTTTACTAAGACACCGTCCTCGGATCACACATGCTGCTCTGCAACACAGTTCTCGTAACTAATGAACCACCCTGGCATCTTCCCACATCGACACACACGGCAACTGGGCTCCACTGTTCCGGGTCTCAGATTCCGGCCACAGCTGTCTGTGTCACCACGGCGTGGCGTGCGTCCTTCCCCAGAGACAAGCACACAGAGCTGGCTCTGTGACCTGCGGGCCCTCCTAGAAGTGCCCTCCTGAGGCTGGGCCCCACTCTCCTGCTCGGCTCCCTGCAGCCTGAACCCTCCTCAGTCCGCCTGCCTCAGGTGCGGGCGCCGCTGCCCTGGAACCCACCCCCCCCCCAGGAGAAAGAACTTGTACCTGCCCCACCAGGCAAGCCACTGGGAGTCCTGCTTTCTTTTGTCAACCATATCTTACAAGCATCTTAGTTTCCTACTTATTTCAGAATTAGTTTTGCTAAGTTGTGTTTTTCTAGAAAATGGTCATCAAATTTACTGGCACAAAATTGTTCATAACATCCTGTAGCCTTTATTAAACTGCTTTACTGAGGACATTTGACAAATAATAAACTGCACATATTTTAAAGGGACAACTTGGTAAGCTCTGACATTCACCCTGGGAACGACTACCACCATCGAGAAAGGACCTCTGCCCCCCCTCATCTGGCCCGGCTGACTGCACTGAATTCGTGTTTTCTGGATGTTGTGTATATGGGATCACACAGTATGTGCTCCTGGCACTCATGTAACTGTTTTGAGATTTGCCCATGTTGTTAGATGTACGACTAGCTCATTCTTTTTATTCTGAGCAGTGTCCACTGTAACTTTGCTGGCCACTCACCAGTAGATGGACATCTGGGTTGTTTCCTTTGGGGCTGTTAGCAATAAGGCTGCTGTGACATCTGTGGCCATGTCTTTGCGTGGGCAGATGCTCTGGAGTAAACACCCACAATGGTTATATGACAACTTTTTAAGAAAATGCCCACCTGCTTCCCACCCCTGGCCAAGTCCAAGCTCCAGCTGCCCCACAGGGGCACTCCTCCCTCCCTTCTTCCTCCTCCAAGCCACGTCCTCCGTCGGCCTTCCGTGTGCATGGCTAGTCCCTGGACAATGCCATGTCTCCTGTCTGGACAGCGGATCCATCCAGGACAGGCCTCCCCATGCCCACTCTCGCCACTGATTCTCCACGGTCAAGTCTGAGCAACACACAGAGAAGCAAATCAGACCTGTCCCTCCTAAGTGAGATCTCTGAAGCGGCCCTGACGCCCAGGGAGCCATGCCCCTCTCCATGCTCCAGCCCTGTCCACATTGGTGTCCATCTGGTCTGGGCTCATCCCCATCAGCACCTCTCCACGTCAGGGCTCGTCCACATCAGTGCTTGCCCACATCGTCTCCACTGCCCTTGGCACTGCCCACCTCTCAGCTCTGTGTGTGCCGTTCCCCACCAGCCTGGCTCTCTATCCTCAGGGTGGGGGTCCGGCTCCTGGGCAGCCATCAAAAAGACCCTGAGCCTCCTGGACAGGCCACCCCAACCCCTGGCCTGAAGCCGGCTGCGGTCCTGTCCTCCGTGCCGTCATTATCTTCAGTGTGTTGTGCCCAGCCTACCCCCAGCAGGGTGGAGGCTGAGTCCTCATCACTGGAGACCCTGTCCAGCAGAGCACCCACCTCAGGCCCAGTGCTCAGCAAGTAAACCCTGTTGAATCCACCATAGACACTTCTGCCTTCATGCAACACTCTGAAACACCTGTTCTCATTTATTTTCACACAGAAGTCACCAAACTGCTGAACTCTGCCCCTTGCCCAGTGCCCTCTTGTCACAAACCAGTCTGCTGCGATCTTGGACATGTATGTTCCTGAGCACTCCTCCTTGAATCAGGCCGGGGGAAGCCGCCTCCACATCCCATGTGCCCACCTCTCTGCCCATCTGATTGGCTTCTCCTTCTCTCCCGCTGACTGACTGGAGGAGCTGGGTCACTTCTGAGTCCCTGGCACCCACTGCAAGAAGAGCCCTGCTTTTCTGTCTGGTCCACTGTGGTCTTTCCTCTACGGCCCAGCTGACCACACAGCCCTGCCCCCGGCCCCCGGCTCCTCCCTGTGGCACTCAGCACCTGCCAACTCACTCTCAGACCTGCTGACCACTGTCTGGGCCCGCTCACCAGGGAAGGCCAGCACCTACAGTGGCGCCTGGCACATGGTGGGGTTCGGAGAGCTGCTGAGCAAATGCACTCTGCCAGTATCGCCACATCTGTGAGCGAGCCTGGAGGAAAGACAGACCCGCCAGGGCTCTGCTCACGGCCAAATGCCAAGGACTGGTCACAACCTTGTCAAGATAAACAGAACCATATCACAAACGCTCCTGCTGGGATACTGAAACCAGGTCAAGACTATAAGAGAAAAGGAAACTTTAAGTGTATTTCTATACGGCTGTATATCTCCATGAAAGCTCTAAAAATAAGTAATAATAATGATGAAATAGCATAACATGCTTTGACTTTAGATTCTCAAAAGGGTTCAGGACTCACAAGGCAGTGAGGATCCCTGCACTACCTCCTCCGCTGACTGGGCCCTGATGCCCCCAGCAACCCACTCCTGCCTGCTCTGGCCCATGGGCTGGGCTTCATCTCCCAGCTACCCACCCCCAGGTCACACTGGTCTTAGCTCCAGGGAGGGCCATGGGGTGCTCCCTGCTCACTGCCCAGCTACGTAGAGCGCAGTGCTCAGAGGCCCTCCTGCCTCGTCCTCACCTCCCCACCTCTGCTCAGGGTCTCACCCCAACCCAGGGACACCACAGCCCACTGTCTAGCTCAGTTGCTGACCATGTGGCCCTACACCCAGAGCCATTCCTCCTCCATCATCGGGTGTCCGAGGAGCACACAATGTGATGTTAGTACTTGTTGACTGAGCAAAGAAACACCCACTCACTGATATGGCAAAGACCGATGGCCGTCTCCATGGTTGAGCTGATTCCCAATTTTCATTTCCTAAATTACGTATTTGTACAAATATTTGGGTGTAACTTAGAGACCTGAGACACAGTCACCATGGTGGGACCCCAGGCACTTCTCGCGCAGCATCATGGTCCACATCAGTGACATCTACCACAACCAGACCGCTCGCAGGCAAAGTCCACATGGCCCAGAGCATGCCAACACTCACTTCCAGTCTCATCTCAGCAGCTGCCCACCTCCACGTGTACATTCGTATTCCTCCAGCTCAACATGCCCTGAACCCAAAACGAGACTCCAACTATCCACACTCCACTTGGATGGCCAGGCATTTCCACAGCTCCAAGTTTAATCTGAGCTTCCCACCCACACTGGCTCTTTCCTCACCTCAGTGACCAGCAGCCCAAGTGCCTGGTGTCATCCCTGCTTCTCGCTCACCGCTCACCCATCTATACACAGTCGGGTCGACTATACCCCTCCCACCTACACCCCTCTACTGTGCTGGCCAAGCAGCACCACTCGCTCCCACCACACCGGGCCCTGCTTACCTGCAACGGGGCTCCCGCCACACCGGGCCCCGCTTACCCGCAACAGGGCTCCCGCCACACCGGGCCCCGCTTACCCGCAATGGGGCTCCCGCCACACCGGGCCCTGCTTACCTGCAATGGGGCTCCTGCTACACTGGGCCCCACTTACCTCTAACACAGCTCCCAGGGATCCCGTGAAAACACGAGCCTGAGCAGATGGCTCCGTGGTGCAACATCCTCCGAAGGCTCGGGGAAAGCCAAAGTATTCCAGTGGCCCAGGAGGCCCCAAGCCATCTCCCTCGCTCCATTACGGGCACGGCGGACAACCTGCTAGTTCTAGAACATCTTAGGTGCACTTCTGCCTGTGGCTCTTCAACTTACTGTACTTTTGGCTGGAACATTCTCTCTTAGAAGGCCACATGGCTCCTCCCTCACCTCCATCAAGCTTTTTCTCAAATGTCGCCTCCTCAGCCTTCAGAGACCACCTTGTTTAAAATTATGTGCACACATATGCACGCATGCACACATGTACACACATACACACACACCAGGACTAAAAGCCATCACCCTGGGACTTATCATTTACTTACGATTTTGTTACCACCCATCTCCCTACACTACAGTGTCAGCCATATGACTGGCAGTATTAAAAATTCAATGGAAGGGCCATATGATAAAGTTGAGAAAATCTTCCTAAAGAGTAGAAAAACACAGGAAATATGAGAGAAAAGATCTGACAGCCAACTAACAGGTGCTTCAGAAAAAACAGAAAACAGAGAAGGAGCTTTCAAGTATACTTTACTATTTCATTTCTTGCCTGGTACAAGGTGCTCGTTGTATCAATCTCTATGCTCGTTTGTGGGCAATATTTCATTTTTTGGAAAAAAATAATTCGAGTATTTCCCCAGCTGGAAGAATCATCAGACTGGAAGGGCCCCAGTGCCGAGCACAGTGAGTGAAAATGACCCACATTTGACCATGGATCGGAATCTCCAGACACCAAGGGTACAAGAGAGGACCCTAAGGGTTCTGGGGCAGGAGACCCCACAACAGAGTGGGGACCCGGGGCACCAGACCTTTCATCAGAAACACTGGACTCTACAAGTCAAAGGAGCAATTCTTTCAAAGCTCTGAGGAAAAATGACTTGAACGTAGAATTCTATATCCAGCCAAACTATAACCAAGTATGAACAGAAGCCACAGCATCTCCAGGTCTCAGGAAGTGTGCCCACTTCACAAATGCCTCCAGCGCACCTTTGTGTGCCAGCAAGTGTGCTCACATGTTACCAGAGGTTGTCACGTGCCCATGGAGCTCCCGTTCCCACTGGTGATGAAGGACAAACTCATCAGCAAAGACTGACGAATGCATTGAAGAAAGCAGATCAAGAAGAGGACGAGTTGGGGCCGGCCCGGTGGTGCAGCGGTTAAGTGGACACGTTCCACTTCTGCAGCCTGGGGTTCGCTGGTTCGGATCCCAGGTGCCGACACGGCACCGCTCATCAAGCCATGCTGTGGTGGGCGTCCCGCATATAAAGTAGAGGAAGATGAGCATGGATGTTAGCTCAGGGCCAGTCTTCCTCAGCAAAAAGAGGAGGATTGGCAGCAGTTAGCTCAGGGCTAATCTTCCTCAAAAAAAAAAAAAAGAAGAGGACGAGTGGAGGGGCTTCTGACAGTGACCAGGGAAAGCCGGTTCCAACAGCTGTCTGGACTGTGACCTAGAGGGGGAGGTGGCCCAGCAGAGGGAGGGGCAGGAGCAGCAGGCACCCAACAGATGGGGAGAGGGAGCCAGTAAGCCCAGCACGACCACTGTGCAGCCGGCCAGCCCGGAGAACGAGGCAACCAGATGAGACAGGGGGACGAGGATGGAGGGCCCAGGAGAGCACGGGGTTCAGACTTGACCCTTGGGAATTCACAACAGGAGACAGTATGGTCAGGCAATGTATGGAAAAGAGAAGGCAAGATTCAAACTCAGCTGTATAAGAGATTCTATTCACAGCATCACATCGGCTGTCAACGCAGGTTCAGCCTTGGAGAAGCATGAAGCACCTGCAGTGAAGGGGGCTGTTGGACCCCAAGTTCTACCAGAAGGGGGCCAGCTAATGAAGCTGCTCGGCCAGAGACACACGCCCCCATTCATGAAAAAGGCAGACTCAAGGTGGAACCAACAGCCCAGAGGGCAAAGCTGACAGCCAGTGTGTCACCCCGAGCTTGACACCCCCTCCAAGACGTGGCTGGGGAATCCCCTAATGCAGGTGAACTGCACTGACCCAGGCCTGTTACCTCCCCTGCCCCTTGTGAACCAGAACAGCTACACCTGCTGTCCTTCATCTGTCTTGCAGCCCTGGGGTGCTGGGAGAGCAACCAGTCTCCCCAGGTTCACAGGTGCCCAGGAGCTGCAGTGAGTGGATCACACCCATCAGAGGACCCAGGGACAAAACTCAGGACTCTGAGCTGATGCTACGACGGATGAGGGTCTGGGGAGACCTGGAAGGGAGGAACAAGTGTGTTTGCATTTGCGGGGAATATAAATTTTGGGAGGCCAGAGGGCAGACTATGGTAGGCAGAATTCTGAGATGGCGCCAAGATTCTGGGCTCCACCTCTAGCCTTACTACCCTAGGTACTGGCTGCAAAGGGGTTTTTGAAGATGTAATTAAAGTCCCAAATCGGCTGATTCGGCCCTTAAAATAGGGAGAGTATCCAGTGCCTTGCCCAAATCGCATGGCCACTGAAAGCAGAGTTTTCTCCAGCTGGTGACAAGAGTAGGTCAGTGGGATGTGTCCTGCTGGCCTGGCAGAAAGCAACGTGCTATGTCAACTGCCCACAGCCCCGGGGAAAAGCAGGGCCTCCAGGAGCTGAGGGCAATCCCCAGCAAGTGGATCCTACTAACAGCCAGTGAGCTTGGAAGAAGACCTGAGACCCAGTCGAGCTGCAGCCTGGCCCACACGTTGATTTCAGCCTCTGAGGTGCTGAGTAGAGAGCCAGCCACACTGTGCCAGACTTCTGACCCGTGGAACTGTGACTAAGTGGGTGTCCTTTGAAGCCACTGAGTTTGTGGTAATTTGTTATGCAGCAACGGAAAACGAATGAAACAGTATTTAGAGAAATGGAAGTTACTAGCAGAAGAAAGGGGCAGCTTCCCAAGCCTGTAAAACAGAGTGGCCACCAACTCTGGAAACATTTTCATTAGGCAACTACTTCCCAATTCGAGGGATAAAAAACGGTTAAAAAACAAGTGGCAGAAGTTGGAGCCCCTTGGTATGTACTACATTGTGCCCCCAAAATTCATGTGTCGAAGCCCTGATGCCCATCTCTAAATATGCGGCCTTCAGATTCATGAGGCTGGAGCCCCACGACAGGATTAGTGCCCTCACAGCAGACAGCTTCCTCTCAAGGTCCGCCACGTGAGCACACAGTGAGACGGTGGCCCTTGAAGGCCAGGAAGTGGCACCTGCTTAGGAAACAAATCGACCGGCACCTTCATCTTGGATTTCAGCCTCCAGTACGGACTGTGTCGTTAAACCACCCCGTCTTGACATTTTGTTACAGCAGCCGAGCTGACTAAGACGTGCCTCTTCTGATTTCTGACGTCAGTCTTCTTCACCAGCTGCCTTTAACGCAAGGTCGGGGAAAATGAACTGTCTCTAGCCATTCCCATCTCTACGGTGAGAAACGCAGCAACTCTATGGAAAGGAAATGTTATCTGACAGCAAAAGTCATATTTCCATGAACAATTTAAAACTTTCTACCCACTAAATCTATACAGTCTGCTAAGAGCATCAAAGCTGACTCTGATAGGACTCGCGCCTGTGTGCCTGTGAGAAACGATGAAAGGGCCCAAGGCCCCCCTCCAGGCCAGACACAGAACAGAGGGGCCCGATGGATTGCCCTCTCATGGGAGAGGCTGAAACGCCAGGACAGAGCCATGCGGACCCTGGGCTCCTGTGCTGGGACTCCAGGCCTCTCCTGATGCTCTGCAGGCCCTGGCAGACTCGGCCCAGCACGCAGGCCCTGGAACCGGCACAAGAGGGCGGCAGCAGCACCAACCCGAGGAGTGCCACAATGTGATGGCAAGTCCCGGATGCCGCAGCACAAAGCAATCTCCCAAATGTAAGCCTGACCAGCCCCTCTCACACTCCCTTTAGTCTCCTGAGGATGCAGGGAACAGACAAGGTGGACGACACCATAGTAAAGAATCAGAAAAGTCCAGATGTGGCAGATGGCTGAGAAAAGTCGATGCTGTGGGGGGAAAGTGGGGAGCCTGAAATGAAAAGATACTAAGAAGGCGTGACCCGCAGTGCCATGCTGGGAACTGCTGGGTCTGTTTCAGGAGGGACATGACCTCCAGTGCCACGCCAGGAACCTGTCAGGTCTGGTTCAAGAGGGAATGACCCCCAGTGCCATGCTGGGCACCCACAAGGTCTGGTTCAGGAGGGAATGACCCCCAGTGCCACGCTGGGCACCTACCAGGTCTGGTTCAGGAGGGAGATGACCCCCGGTGCCACATCAGGCACCCACCAGTTGTTTCAGGAGGGAATGGCCCCTAGTGCCACACCAGGAACCTGCTGGGTCTGTTTCAGGAGGGAATAACCCCCAGTGCCACACCGAGCACCCACTGGGTCTGGTTCAGGAGAGATATGACCCCTAGTGCCATTCCAGGAGTCTGGTTAAGGGAAAACGCCATTCTTGGGACAACTGGGAGATCTGAAAATGGACAGGAAGTGAGCTGGCGTGTGAACCAGTGCCCACTTGTCAGGTGTGATGGGGATACTGCCGGTGCGTGCAGGCCATCCTACCCTCAGACCTGCATGCTCTGAATTACGGAGGAACGGGGCAGGCTATGTGCAGCTACTCTCAAGTGATTCAGTGACAATAAATATGTACTTAGAAAAAGAGATAAAGCAAATATGGCAACGCATAAATAACTGCTGAATTGGGAGAAGGGGATAAGGTGTTCAGTGTATAATTCCTTCAGCTTCTCCCAAATAGAAACTTGGGTAAAAAAGTAAAACGAAATCACTTGAAATAAAAAATGAGGAAGGGGTGGCCCTTCCCCTCCTCGCTGCTAGCTGCGCCTGCCCTGGCCGCGCTTCCTTGGTGGGCAGGCGGGGCGACCTGAGAGGTCCTGGGGGCTTTAAGAATCGATGAGCTGACGCGCTTTCAGAACAGGGCACGAAAAGCGTCAGGAAGACTGGCTCTTAGCTCCTCCTTGTTGAGCACCTTGGAAAGCCAGGCCCTGCAGAGAACTGGGAGATGTGGCAGCTGAGGAGACCCCACACCACCCACAAGTTAGCAGGGGCTTCAAGGAGGCCTGTGGACAGCTTTCTACTGTTTGCATATTTCCTGCTAAACATCTGGAATTTGCTGTTAACACAAAGTCTAGCAAATACTGATACATTTGCAAAAAAATCCATTTAACTTCCACCCTCTAAATTCACCTAAATATTAGAAGTTCTCTTCAAAAGAAGCAAAATCAACCTAACAATCAGCTCTTAAGGACTATATTTTCTTTCTTTTTTTTTTTTTTTAAAGATTGCCACCTGGGCTAACAACTGTTGCCAATCTTTTTTTTTTTTTTCCTGCTTTATCTCCCCAAACCCTGCCCCCCAACCCCGTACACAGTTGTATATCTTAGTTGCAGGTCCTTCTAGTTGTGGGATGTCGGAAGCCGCCTCAACGTGGCCTAACGAGTGGTGCCATGTCCGCGCCCAGGATCTGAACCCTGGGCTGCCTAAGCGGAGGGCGCGAACTTAACCACTCGGCCATGGAGCCAGCCCCCAAGGACTATATTTTCTAGCTAATTTTAGTTCTTATCAATGAACGTTCTACTTAATTCAATGGACAATTCTGAAAATGCACCAGAGCAGTGTTCACACCTTAACCCTCTCATCACATGTTAAGTGTTTATCACTGTTTTTTGTCATTTTGGCTTTCCTATAGTTCACTTCTGTAGGAGAAACACGGCAGATCAGAAAAGACGGTCTTGTTATTTTTGAAGGCCTCACTTTTTAAAATTTAATGATAAACTATCGATTTGTAGAACTGAAGAATAATAGTTCCATATTTTGAAGCACAATGAATTCTGCAGCATTTTTGCAATATCAGCAAATATCGGAAGGGTAACAAGGAACTGTCCCCAAACTTAACATAGTTCAAAAATAGTAAAAGAAAATTACATCTTCAAATTTGTTTCTGACCATTAACCAAATAAAGCTTCAAATGAAGTAACAAATCCTGCCATTTAATAAATTAGAGAGTAACAGTATAGACCAAAATAAACCTTGCTTTATAATCCAAATCAAACAACCCAAATAAATAATTCCAATCACTGGCAAAGGGCCCTGCCTCACACTAGCAGGGTAGAACCTCGGCAGGTCCAGAAACAGCAGGGCGGCAGGAGGGGACCCTCCCTCCAGTGGGGCTCCTAGGATGAGTCCCCCAGGGAGGCTCCCATGTGGGCCCCGGATGGGTGCCCTTCACAGCCCTGTGCTACAGCCTCAGCCCAGAGCGACAGAAAGAGGCACGGAACCAGAGTCCAGGCAGTCCAGGGTGGAAGCTGCAGGCCCGTGCACACAGGCTCCTGGAGCATCACTTTCTTACACAGGTCAAGTATCCAAAATGTTCTGGGATCTCACATCTTAAAAACTTGCAAGGGCCAGCCTGCTGGTGCAGTGGTTAAGTTGGCACGTTCTGCTTCTCGGCAGCCCGGGGTCCGCTGGTTCAGATCCCGGGTGCAGACATGGCACTGCTTGGCAAAAGCCATGCTATGGTAGGTGTCCCACGTATAAAGCAGAGGAAGATGGGCATGGATGTTAGCTCAGGGCCAGTCTTCCTCCACAAAAAGAGGAAGATTGGCAGTAGTTAGCTCAGGGCTAATCTTTCTCAAAAAAAAAAAAAGAAAAACTTATAAATGTCAGCTTATAACTTCTGGAGCAAAATCACTGTCAGGAATAAAATGATGCTCTGGAAACAACTCAAATCATTGCACATGAAGCTATCAAAGAATTCTACATCACTGACACACACACTTACAATTTAAGTTGCGGGAGGAGTCCTTATGGTTTGCTACAGGTGTTCTATAAGTTAATTCCTAAAAATCTTTCCTCTTTGTAATTTATCTTCCCCCATGTGTAAGCTCCAAGCTTCATACTGATTTCAGTCATTATGGTGACGTCACAGGAATCTATACAACTAAAGAGACAACTGAACTGTTGCAACCTCATATTTAACACACTTCTCTATATACAATTCCATTAATTTACTTATGGGGTACTTCCCAGGCTGTATATTAACTGAAAACTGATAAATGCCAGGCTTTAAGACGGCCCCAGTGACCCCCACTCCTTCCCAGACACACACCCTGGAGGAGTTCCAACCCCTCAAGTGTGGGCTGGGCCTCGTGACTAGGTTCTAACAGAGAATACGGCAAAACAGATGGGATGTCACTGTCAAGATGAGGTCATGGGTCTATGGCCTCTTCGTCGCTCTCCTGTTCTGTTGCTGGCTCCTCTGAGCTGCCCTATGGAGAGCCCCAGTGGAAAGGAACTGATGTCTCCAGCCAACAGCCGCATGAGTGAGCCTGGAAGCAGACCCCCCGGAGAGCCCTCAGAGGATGCCCCAGCCCCAGCTGGCACCCTGACCACGGCCATCTGAGACCCTGAGCCAGAGGACCCAAGTAGGCCACTCCCAGATTCCCGACCCACAGACACTGGGAGACAATAACCAACGTTATTTTAAGGCACTAAGTTTTGGGGTAACTTGTCAGACAGCAATACGTAAATAATACAACTACCCAGCACTATCACACTTTTAGAAGTCCAAAAATAGGAAAATAAAGATCCTAACCAAACCTGAAGGCCCAGTTTTGCAAGTCTTTTTCAAAACTTCACAAACCAAGTTTTAAAAAGAGTAAAATAGATGTACAAAAAAATCAGAAGAAGTAAGCATTGAATAACAAGGTCCCAAGCATAGTTACATTTGGCAAATAAAAGTTTCTAAACTGGACTGCTCAGGGATTCCATTCAGTTAAGATTCGGTCCTATGAAATGTTACACTGAAAATCTAAAGTGGTTTTCTCCTAAGCAACCAAGAAGTGAAGTTGTGGCACAAAATTAAATACTCAACTGACCAGTTCAAGGGCCTCTCTTGGGCATCCACATAGCTCAGAGTTTCAGATTTATACCTCATCCTGCTGCTCAGCTTATGGAAAGTTTGCAAGCCTAACGCAAGTCAATCTTTCTAAGAGTACTCCTGCCTTTCACTCATTCGCTCATGCACTCACTCATTCATTCAAGCAGTGTGTCTGCACGCTGACCTCACGCCAGGTGGCCAGTCCTGGCAGCTGAGCTGGGCAAGGCCCTGCCCTCCTGGGTCTCTTTCATTCTCTCAAACTCTCCAACGTTATCTTACTGGACACACTCTGGAGCCTCTCCCCAGGCAGAGAGCAGCACATACCACACCCTACTTTTTCATCACCCAAATTAAAGGAAAACACAACATGGGCAAGTTCTAGATGAAAGTCTGACTCAAAGGTTTCAGAGAAGCAAAGGCCCCCTCCCTTTAATCCTCTCCTTTCCTGGAGTGGAGAAGGTGCCTGATTCACTCACCTCACCTGCACCCTCGCCTGCTCCGACCTTCCTGCACTGGCCCACTGCCTCCACAGCACTTCCTACAGCCCACACTCCCGGCTTGGACTCCACCCCTCTTGGAACTTCCTGGACACTGAAAACACCTCCAGACTCAGCACGGAGGGTGCACCCACACAACCTTGAGAATGGATCTCGTTTGGTGACACCACCAGAGGGAGAGGAAGGCAGGAGTAGCTCAAGGTGCTGGACACTGACCACCTGGCCAAGGCAAGGAAAGGATAACAACTCTAGAACAGGGGCTGGGACAACAGGGTAGGGGACAACTTTCTGGGTCTGGGGAGTGGGCACAGTGCCAGGCTTGGGCATGGAGCCAGTGTGGACTAGAAGCTCCCCTGGGGGGCCGGCCCCGTGGCCGGGTGGTTAAGTTCGTGCGCTCTGCTGCAGGTGGCCCAGTGTTTCGTCAGTTCGAATCCTGGGCACGGACATGGCACTGTTCATCAAGCCATGCTGAGGCGGCATCCCACATGCCACAACTAGAAGGACCCACAACTAAGAACATACAACTATGTACCAGGAGGCTTTGAGGAGAAAAAGGAAAAAAATAAAATCTTTAAAAAAAAAAAAAAGCAGCAGCAGCTCCCCTGGAATCCCCAGAGCTGGGAGATTGGGCCCCAATTCTGCCCCACGTCTGCCCCCAGATCCCAGCCAGGTGGCATCTGCTGAAGACCAGAAGGTCTGTGGGGCTGGCCCACGGGCTCATGATGTCAGGGTGTTCAAGGGCCTCCCAGAAAGGGGAGGTTTGCACCTGTGGGGCTCAGGTGACCAGGATCCCTGATGACCCAAGGCCTTTATAGCAGGCAGGTCCAGTTGAGTGGGCTGGGTAGCTTCAGGGCACCTCTGGATACTGCCCCAGGGGCCCAACCCCCTGGAGGCCTAGCTTGGGGTCCTAGCACTTCCCACAGTCTACGCTTGGGTGCTTCTTAGTCACTTATTCAGGAGCCCCAGCCTCCCTCAGGACTTGTCTCCAAGTTCCAGCTCTTGTCAGGGTCCTGGCCTTCCCTGACAGCCTCACCTTCCTTCTTCATAGTCCTGCTCCAGCATCCCGACCCTCCTAAGTGACCTATCTGGAGCCCCAGTCATTCCCAGAGCTGTTATATGGCAGGAGCCCTCCTCGAGGCACAGTCCCAGGGTCCCACCCTCCCAGGAAGGAGGAGCTGTCTCAGGGTCCCAGAAGCGCTCACAGGACTCTTCCAGGATCTTGGTCCTCTTTGGGGCCAGTCTTGGGGTCCCAGTGTTCCCTAGTGGGTTTATCCTGGAGTCCTGACCTTTCCATGGGCCTGTCCCAGGGTCCAGACCTCCCCAGTGACCAATCCCAGGGTCTTGGCCCTACTCAGTGACCTGTCTCGGGGTTGGACCTTCCTCAGGGACCCGTCCCAGTGTCCCAGCCCTCCCTGGGTCCTGCCCAAGTCCTAGGGCCTTGCCCTCATCAGTGACCTGTCTTAGAGTCCAGCCTCCTCTGATTTCTGTCCACTCTTAGGGTCCCAGCCTTCCGTAGTGACCCGTATTGGGGTTGGACTCTCCTCGGTGACCCATCTCAGGGTCCAGTGCTTCCTGGTCCCTGTGTGGTGGGTCCTAGGGTTGGGCCCTCCCCCGGTGGCCCATCTTGGACTCTGGTCCTCCCTGGTCCCTCCCCAATGACCCGTCCTGGGGTAGGGTCCCTCCTAGTCCCTCCCCAGTGATCCGCCCCAGGGTCTGGCCCTCCCTGGGGACCCATTCCGGGGTCCAGTGGCCCGTCTCAGGGTCTGGTCTTCCCCACTGACCCGTCCTGGGGGCCAGTCTTCCCAGGTGACCCGTCCCGGGGTCCAGCCCTCCCTGACCCCTCGCCGGTGACTCCTCCTGGGGTCCAGTCTTCCCCAGTGACCCGTCCCGGGTCCAGTCCTCCTTGGTCCCTCTCTGGTGACTAGTCTCGGGGGCACGTCTTCCCCAGTGACCTGTTCCGGGGTCTGGTCCCTCTCGGTGACCCGTCTCGGGGTCCGGCCCTCCCTGGTCCCTCGCCGGTGACTCATCCCGGGGTCCAGTCTTCCCCAGTGACCCGTCCCGGGTCTGGCCCTACCTGGTCCCTTGCCGGTGACCCCATCCCGGGGTCTGGCCCTCCCCGGTGACCCGTCCTGGTGGCTTGTCCCCCCATGGGCCTGGCCCGCGCCTACGGCCTGCCGAGCGGTTCGGGGCGCAGCAGCCGGGCCGCCTGGGGCGCAGGGGCGCGGGCCAGGGTTCGGAGCCTTCCGGGCCCGGACACGGGCCGAGGCCGCGGCCTGAGGAGCGGTCGCCGCGGGCCCGGCCGGGCGGGGCGCAGACTCACTGACCTGCCGTCTCGGCTGCAGGCGAGCGGGACGCACGCGGGGTCCGCGCCGGGCGGGGGAGGGGGCGCCGCTCCCTCCGGGTCCCCCCAGGAGCAGGAGAAAAAAACCCGTCCGGAGTTTAAAACAAAGAGGCGGAAATGCCCGAGCGGAGCCGAGCGCCGAGTCGGGGGCGCCGCACTTGGAGCATGCGCGTTGCGCGACCCGGCTCCCACCCCACAGCCGGGGCGGAGGCGGAGCCTGGCGGGGGCGGGGACCAAGGGGCGGGGAGGAGGCGTGGTCAGGGGACTCAGGCGCTTCCGGGCAGGGTTTGACTAAGGGATCCGGTGAGGCGATGGGCTGGGGGGCGGGGCCTGGGCCATGGGCGTGGTCAGAGGTGTTCGTGGGGACAGGAGGAGGCGTGGTCAGGCGGAGCGTCGGCCCGGGTCTCTGCAGAGGGACCATTCTGGGCGCTTGTGACCCGCGGCGGATCGGTAAGGGGCGAGGCCTGGCGGAGGCGGGGCCTTGGCCTTTAGGGGGCGGGGCCTTTCGGGGGTGGGGCCGGGGCGTGGTCGGCAGGCGCAGCTGGGGTGGCGGCAGCCTGGCGGGGCGGGGCGTGGCCTGGCGGGGGTGGGGCCGGGGCGTGGTCGGCGGGCAGAGCTGGGCGTGGTGGCAGCCTGTCGGAGCGGGGCCTGTCGGGGGGCGGGGGCTGTCGGAGGCGGGGCAGGGGCGTGGTCGGCGGGCGCAGCTGGGGGTGGCGGCAGCCTGGCGGGGGCGGGGCCTGGGCGTGGTCGGCGGGCGCTGCTCGGTTCGTGCGGGACCCGGACTCTGCAGGCAGCTCTGGCAGAGCCTGGTTCTCGGACCAGGGATTTCCTTCTGGCGGAAGCGGTCTCGTTGTGCATTTCTATCCTTCCTGGGAACTAGCACCGAGCGCCCTCCGTGCACCAGGCGGGAGGGGGGGCCTCACGGAGGCCCTGCCTCCGGCACGTGCGGACAGTGGGCAGCCTGGCTAACCCTACAGCTCGTCCGTATGTCCACCTCCGCGCAAGCCCCGCTCTGGAGCTGTAAGCAGTGACCGTGCCGTCCACATCCTCTTGGGGTCCACACTGTGAGGAAGCAATAAGAGGAAAACGTAAACGTGGTGTCATGTGGGAGACAAGCCGGGTGAGGGAGGCAGTGGATATCCAGAATTAGTCACAATAAGGTGGATGGGCACGGAAGGGACACACAGGGAGCAAGCCCTGCAAATATCTGGAGCAGGGGTTCACAGGCAGGGTGTCCAGCCAGCGCCAGGCCCCAAAGTTGGCGGAGGGAAGGATGCTTTCCAGAGGTCAGCCTGGCCAAAGTCAGAGAGCACAGAGAAGCTGGAGATGAGGCCAGACGGGGAGGTCCCTGGCGTTCTGAGCAGAGGGGTGACGGCATGGGGCTGGCATTTTAAAGCTTCCCTCCAGCTGCCCTGTGTCTGTGGGCTGACTGGAGCAAGCCAAAGGGGTGCAGGAGAGGGTAGGAAGGTGGGAGGAGGCAGGGATGGGTGGGGAACCACTGCAGGGGTGGGCAGCTGCTGATAACTTGGGGAGGGTGATGGGGCCCAAGGGTGGGGTGGGAGTGTACATGATGTCCATTAGCCCCCTAGTGGAGCAGCTGTGAGGCTGTGGGCTGCAGGAGTGCAGTGTGCACTCGCAGCCCCTGGAGATGGATGAGATAGTCAGGGAAATGAGTGAGGGATGGGGACTGAGCCCCCTGTGGCCCTTCCACATGGAGAAGTCTAGGAATCCAGGAGGAACCATCAAGGAAGACAGATGGAGCAGACTGGGGAGGAGGAGCCCCAGGGTGAGTGATGTCCTGTCAGCTGCTGCGAGGGGCAAGGAAATGAAGCCCATTTAGGGCCTAAGCCACCACAGTATGGGTGCATTGTCAGGTAAAAATGGATTGCAGTGGGCTCCAGGGAGGTGGGTGAATACAGACAACTTTTCAAAGTGTCTGCTGTGGAGGGAAGCCACGGACAGAGCTTGGGCCCCAGGAGGAGAGGGCTGCTTTCTGTTTTTGGGAGGCCCTGGTGGCCTCAATGGGGCTGATGGGGTGCAGGGGGAGATTGACCACGCTGGAGAGAGGGAAGGCGGCCTGAACCCAGGTCCTCACCTGGGACTGGGAATCGGATCCAGGGGGTGGCCGGCTGCCCTTCACACAGGGGGAGGCAGACCCCAGTGCAGGGAGTGGGGAGCCTGTGCACTCTCTTCTAGCTGCTTCTATTTTCCAGTGAAATGGGAGCTAAGTTGACCCAGATCAAGGGTGGAGGCCCAGCTATCAGCAGTGGGGAGAGCAGACCAGTAGTAGCCCTGGGCTGAAGGCAGAGTGACCCCAGAAAGTCATCTGACGGCTCTTGGACACCATGACCACCTGTCTGCAAGTGGGGGAGAGCCAAGAGTGTTTAAGAGCGTGTGCGTGAGCCATAGCCACTGCTCAGAATTTGTTCCAGGCTGCAAGTCTCTTTTGGAAGTTGCAAACCAGACATCTGGGCTGCCTGCCCGCTCTCCCAGGTGACCTCATTGTTGACAACACCCCAGACCTTGACCCTGAACCCTGGGCTCCTGTGTGCAGCTGCCCAGCCACGTCTCTGCTGGGATATCTTCAGGGAGCTCAGACTCCAAAGTCAGAATGTCAACTCCAGATCTTCCCCGAAGCCCACTACCCACCCAGCCCCCACTGCAGAGATTGTGGGCTCGATCCTGCCTGCTGAGCCGAGGCATGGGGGTCCGTACTCCCACACCCACACCCGCTCTTGCAGATGCCTCAGAATTCACCTATCTGGGTCCAAGGCCACTAACTCCCCCAGGTTACCACAGAGCCTCCCAACTGGTCTCCCCACTTCTTTCCATGGGCCCCTAAATCTATTCTCAACACAAAATAGAACTCTCATAACATGTCAGTCAGGGCTTGTCCCTCCTCTGCTCAGAACCCTCCAGGGGCTTCACTCAGAGCAAAAGCTCAAGAGAAGGGACACAGGAAAGGAAACCTGGGAGGATGAAGTGTGTGTTGTGTTGATGGTGGTGGTAAGTTCGTGGGTGTGTGCATGGGTCAAATGTGTGTTGCGTTGATGGTGGTGCTAAGTTTGCGGGTGTGTGCCTAGGTCAAAACTCATTGGAGTGTACAGGTTACATTCATGTGGTTGTACCTTAAAGAGCAGCTCAGAAAGAAGGAACCAGAAACCATGGTACCACTGTGCCCATCGTCCCCTCCTCCCCTGGAGGGCAAGCATCCCCACTCCTCTGCCCCCAACCATCCTGGGGCACCTGTCCCTCCCTGCCTCCTGTGTTCCGTGCTCTCTGACGGATCTCTCAGGTCACTCATCATGAACTCATGTTGAGGCTGCCATCTGAACATCAGAACAGAGCAAAACTTGCTCTCTCTCTTGTACTTCTCTGCCTGTCCTCACAGCACGACTCGTCAGAAGAACTGTCTAGACTCACCCTCTCCAGTTTCCCTCCCTTGCTATCTCTTAAACCCTCAGGCTTTGGACCCCCTCCGCCACTCCAACAAAATACTCTGGTCCAGGACACGCAAGGCTTCATGGGGTTGCATCCAGTGGCCACTGTCATCTCCATGACCTGCTGTGCCGCGCCTTCCTCCTGAAAACACTTTCGCCTTGCCCCATTTGGCCCCTTCTCTGGGCTCTGCCCTCTGACTGGTAACCTACAGCCCCTCTGCCATCCTCTCCTCTCCCTGTGGTCCTCCTCCTGGCCAGTGGTCACCCTGTCCCGTGGTTTCCAGCTCCATCCAGATGCTGGTGACCCTGCAGTGTTTATGCAGGGAGGTGTCCCTCCAGTGAGCAGCAGGCCTCATCCCCACTGGGTTCAGGACACAACTCTGAGCCTCCTGGGCAGGCCTGCTTCCCACTCAGCCAATGATGGCTCCATCTTCCCTGTCACTAGGCACAAACATGTGGACTCATTCAGCATTCCTCTCCTTCCCTGTTTTCCCACGTCTGCTTTATGGGGAAGTCCTGTTGGCCCTATTCAGAAGTGCCTCAATCCAGCCATGACTCTCAGCCTCTGCAGCTGCCGCCTGGCCACAAGCCACCTGTCCCCTCTGGGTTGGAGCTGCAGCTTCTGCCCCTGCCCCAAAGTCTATCCTCAACAGAGCAGCCAATGAGCCAATCTCCCAACACCCAAGGCAGAGCACACCAGGCCACTGCTTAGCAGCCCAGTGGCTGCTCTGAGTCCCTGAGGTCCTGCCCTGGGCCTGAACTCTGCCCCGACCCTGCCTGACCTCAGCTGCTCTCCCCTGCTCACTTCATCCAGCTACATGGCTCTCCTTGACAATCCTGGAGTGCTGGGCCCTCGAACCTCAAGAGGAGGGTGGGGTGGCTCCCAAGCCCGGGTGGCCATACCCCCGCCCAATGGCTCTTTCCTCTCTCAGGTCTGTGCTCAGATAACCCTGAGGCCTCTCCTGACCAATCTGCCTACAAAACCCCTGGCTTCACCCAGAACAAAGCACAGGGACACTTATAGGAAGGCACTCAACAAGGAAAATGCACCGTCTGGCATCCAGTCAAACTTACTGGCATGCAGAGAAGGAAAATGCAACACATGATGAGGGAAAAAAATGTCGAGTGACACTGATGACAGAATCAGTAGAACAGACATTAAAACAATTCTTATAACTGTAGCTCGGACACTCCAAAGGCTGAGCGAGCTTAGGAGGGAGTAGGACCTAAACGAGGGCATAGGCAGCAAAGCTGTGGCAGAGACCACCGGGCCTGCGTGGACCGGAGCCAGCAGCCAACCCAGGGAGGCTCCCGTTGGCCAAATATGGGTCCGATGACCATGAAAAAGAATAATAGCCACAACAGGTTAAAATATATCAAATATGTTTAAACTGTGAATGCATAAAGCTACTTAAAAACCCTCAGTAAGGTGATGTAGGCGCTGAGGAACCAACTCATTATTTATTTTGTTTTTTAAAGATTGGCACCTGAGCTAACATCTGTCGCCAATCTTTCTTCTTCTTCTTCTTCTTCTTCTTCTTCTTCTCCCCAAAGCCCCCCAACCCCCAGTACATAGTTGTATATTCTTGCTGTAGGTCCTTCTGGGTGTGCTATGTGGGATGTGCCTCAGCGTGGCCTGATGAGTGGAGCCATGGCCACGCCCAGTATCGGAACTGGCGAAACCCTGGACCACAGAAGGGGAGCCCATGAACGTGACTACTCGGCCACCCAGCCGGACCCCAAACTCCTTATTTTTAAAACTGGGAAATAATGGGAGAGAATCAATCTACTTTCCCTTATACACAAACCACACCTCAGGATAACCACAGATGTGATGAGGGGTCATTTCTCCTTGTGAATATTCCAGCTAATAAATGAACAAAAAGTACAGAATTAGGATACTGCCATGTCACAGCCCTGATGGGACCCTGCATCCTGGAAATACCCACCCACGATGCTAACACCGACAAAAGGGAGGTGATCAGACATGACGTGCCTTCTGATCAGAGGACGGCACCAGCAAAAATCCAGCCTGAGTCCCAGTGTAGCAGACATGTCTCTGCCTTGCACACACCACGCACCCGCTGTGGACCATTCCCTGTGGCCTCTCCGGGGGCACCACATCTGTCTTCTGTCTGTCCCAGGCCTTCTCCCACAAGGGGGAGGAGGAGCTCTGCCACAGCACGCATGCAATCGTGAGGGAGCGGTGCTGCTGGTGGCCCCCACTCACAGCTTTGGGTGCTGTTTTTGTGCCCTCTGGCACCTGGAGGGTCCCGCCCCATTCCTGCAGAGGCAGCCTCTGTGTTTGCTGTTTGCTCCCTGCCTGTCCCACTCCCTGCTCTTTCCTGCTTCCTGAGATCACCTCCCAAATACAGCTCCTGACCCGCATCCTTCCCTCAGGCTCTGCAAACTAAGACACGGATCCGCCTCACCTCTCACACCCACCAGCCCGGAGGGGCGCTGAGACAGCTTGGGGATGCAAGCAGCGTGAATGGCTCTGTTTCTTCCACGAACAGCTTTCAAGGGATTTAAAAAGATATATCAAGGGAAACTATAGATGGGAAGGAAGTGAGTGTAGACCAGTGCTTTATTTGGATCCTGAGTCAAACAAACTAAAGAAAGCAAGGTATGTGATAGTCAGGGTGACCCCGTGCCATGAGCGGTAGGTGGTCTGGAAGAGTCAGGGTCCTTTCTGAGGGTGTTGGGGTGGAATTGTGGTCATGTGTGAGTTCTTATCTTTTAGAGATAGGTACTGAAATATCTATGGGTGAAATGATGTGCTGTCTGAGACTGTTTCGGAATAATTTGGAGGAGTCGAGGTGGGGAGGAATCTAGAGGAAACAAGATTGGCCAGGAGCAGATTGTTCTTGGACCTGAGTGACATATTCCTGTGTATTTATTATACAATTCTCTCTCCCTTTGTTTCAAATGTTCCCTAACAAAAACTTAAAAAATTGCAACCACGCACTGTCACCCTCTCCGCTCTTTTTCCACTGTGCTCACCACCATCAGGCGTGGTACAGACCGTTTTACCCCCTTACTCTTTGTTGTTTGTTTCTCTGCTCCAGAAATCAGGCTCCCCTGGAAGGCGGGGATGTCTCTGTTACTTTTCTTCAGAGCTGCATTCCCAGGACCTGGAGTGGTACCTGGCCCAGGGAAGTGGCGCATCAGTGAAGGAACGAGTGTCCGTGCAGATGGCAGCCCTGAGGCTCACGGGCCCAGCGGAGAAGGAATGCGGGTGAGCACTGAGGGATGATAAAGGGCTGCCCCCCAGCAGATGTGACAGCAGCTGATGAGAGAGTAGCTGAGAAGTTTCAGATTTAAAAACTCACCTAACCCCACAGATCCAGACGCTGAAATAATAATAGGAGCAAGTGAGACATCTGGAGCCATGGGGGGACCTGGGAAATCGGTTCCTACCAGCTCCCAGCCAGGGATGGCGGACACCCGTCAGCAGGTGCCATGTCAGCAACAATAGAAGCCTAACTCTAATTTAATCATCGACTGTGAAATAATACTGGGCACTAATTTGTGTGTTTTTTCCAACAAAAAAAACAAAACTCTCAGCAATGACCGCAAGAAAGGTGTGTGTGGGTTGAGTGAATAGGTCATACATTCTAAGACCCCTGACCTATTCCGGGAGAGCCTAAAAATACCGCATAACTTCACTCGTTTTTTAAAGAATGTGCAGTTCATTGGATACCTTAAAAATTTAATGGCAAATCCTAAAAGAATAGAGAGAAAATCTGTAGCATCTAATCCAACAGGGAGAAGAGGAGGGTGTAGAACATGCTGTCAATGCAACAGAAAGTAGAAAAGGAGGAAAAACAAACCAAAAAAAAGTGGAAGTAATGTCTGGTTATATCTGTCATGTTGTGAGTGGAAAGAGCAAGTCACCAGATAAGGAGAGAAAACAAAACTCAGATCAGCGCTCACATTTGAAACAAAACAAGCTGGAATGCCTGAAATAAAGATGTAAAAAGACATCAGAAAAATACTTTCCAAAAGAATGCTGTTGTCACTCATTCAAATAGACAGCGTGGGACATCAGGGGAAGCACTGGGAGCATAAAGAGGGTCACAGCAAAGGAATAACAGTGACACTCCGTCCAGAGCACTGAACCAACAACATTATAAGAGAAACGGAAAAGAGAAATTACGGGAGATGCTAACTCACGTCTATGAGAAACTGACAGATCAAAGCAGGCAAAAATAATTAGTCTATTGACTGTTTGGGCAACAAAAGCAAAGAGCTTTATCTAGTAGATAAAATAGAATCCTGCATGAGACAAATTGAAAACATACATGTATATCTGTATAATAATATATATTTTGAAATATATATTTAAATATCATATGTAAATATGTCTTTATATATGTATTTTTCTTTTCAAGTATATAGTGAATATAGACAAGCATTGACCAGGTTGTTTTGGATTTTTTTTTTTGCTGAGGAAGATTCACCCTGAGCTAACATCTGTGCCAATCTTCCTCCATTTTGTATATGGGTCGCCACCTCAGCATGGCTGCTGACAAGTGGTGTATGTCCACGCCCAGGAACCAAACCTGGGCTTCCAAAGTGGAGTGTGCTGAACATAACCATGAGCCACTCCAAAACTCTGATGAAAGAAATTGAAGCAGATCTAAATAAACGGAGAGAGGGTCCACGTTCATGGATAGGAAGACTCAGTAGCGTCAAGATGTCAGTTCTGCCCAAGTGGATCTATAGATTCAAGGCAATCCCGACCAAAATTCCAGCAAGAAATGTTGTGGATATCTACAAACAACCTAAAGTTTATATGGGAGGAAAAAGACCCAGCATAGCCAATACGATATTGAAGGGAAAGAACAAAGTTGGAGAACTGACACTACCCCACTCCAAGACTTCCTATAGAGATACAGTGATCAAGTTAGTGTAGTACCAGTGAAGAAATAGATAAATAGGTCAATGGGACAGAATAGAGAGCCCAGAAATAGACCCACACAAGTACAGTCAACTGATCTTCAGCAACGGAGCAAAGATAATTCTATGCAGAAAAGGTCGTCTTTTCAACAAATGGTGCCGGACCAACTGGATATCCACATGCAAAAAACGTGAATCTAAACACAGACTTTGTCTCATGTTCTGGTTCTGCATCATGGTCCAGGTCCTCAGAGCAAAGGCATTTACAGCCAAGTTGAGGGTGTTGGTTTCGGAGACATTCCAGTGTAGACAGGAGAAAGACCCGTCTTTCCCCTCCCTGGAGAAGCTCTTCCTACGTCCCAGAGTAAAGAGAAGGTTTCTCTCTCTGGAAAGCAGGATGGGAAGGTCCCAGCAGCGCTGTGTAAGTGCTGTGTCTGAAATTCCTAATTTCAGAGTTCTTCTGAAACGCATCCTGCCACCTGTGCTGTGCCACCTGCGTGCCTGTGGGGGTGGAGCTAGAGGTGTCGCGGTGGCTGCCAGGAGCAAACGCTCTTTGCCTCTGACCCAGGGCCTGTGTTTCCTGCAGACATGGGTGTGTGAGACTGTGCTAGGCCACACTGTTAGCTTACAAGTAGAACAAAATCTCAGACCCTTCACTGTTTCTGATTTAACACACATTCATTTTACACCATAGACACAAAGTAGACACCCTTCGCACACATCAAATAATTAGATGCCCATTTTTTCTCATTCAGACAGAAAAATTAGATAACCATTTCACCCCATATTATACACAAAAGACAGACTCATCTCATACCACACATACCAAACCCACACAGCCTTACATTACACACCATGGACACACACTAGATACCGTCTCATACTAGACAAATACACAAAGTGTATTTAGATGACCATATAGCCCAATAGCATCAGATACTCAACTCCCTCTCTCTCATACACACACACACAACACTGCCTTCACACCATGCACATACAAAAATGTGCCCATCTCACACTACACACGCACACAAAAGTGGGAAAACTAGCTCCTTCCACTGCTTTAACAGGCTGAATAGGTCTCAGCAGCTAGGATGAAACAACCATGGAGGCCTCGGTGGGAGGGGCCAGCAGCCTGGGTCTAATACTTGTTGACTCTGGGGTGTGTGTGAGCCCTTCAGTGCTGGCCTTCCCAGACTATGCCAGAGGGAGACAGAGGAGAGGATGGGGAGGTGACCCTGAGGGCCGCTCTCCGGTGGGGGTGACTGCAGTGCAGGCCTCAGTGGCCAGAGCTGTTCTGCGTTTGGGGAGACAGGCTCCCGTTCCAGTGCAGATTGCTAAACTGTTTTCAGTGGGCAGATTCCCTGACTGGCATGAGGATGAAGTCACACTGTCCTTTTTGAGGCAGCCTGGGAATCCGGATTCTGATTTGCTCACTCAGTTCCCTGCCATGGGGTGGTGTTGGAAGCAGCTCGAGACAGGCGTGGGAGACGGTGTGGCTCCAGGTGGGGAGGGTGTGCTTCTGGCATCAGATGGGCCCACGTGGCTCCCTCCTGCCCAGGTGTGTGGGTGGAGTGGGCCACGCCCTGGAGAACCTGTGGGACGAGTGGGTGGGAAACATAGGGGCTGCCATGGAGGGGCCAAGGCAGAAAGGTTGCACGCCACACACTTCTACATTCACCTACAACTAAGTGCCGGCCCCCCTCCACTCCAGGGATTTGGAAGTGGGCAGACCCGCTCCTGCCCTGACATAGCTGACATTCTCTTGAGAGGAGCAGATAAAGTGCCCTGACGTAGCTGACATTCTCTTGAGAGGAGCAGATAAAGACCAAGCAAAAAACAAACAAACAGGATGAGCCATGACCACCTCATCATGGAAGGTGAGCTTTCCTCCAGGATGTGATCCTCAGCAAGGAAGGTGTTGCCTTTGCTGCAGTCTCAGCAAAGCGATTGCTCTCAGTTGCTTAATTTTGAGCAAGATACTGTTTAGGGAAGACACATTAGCCTGAAAAAGCCTCAATTCTAGTTTGAGATGCTGATAGAAGTCTATAATTGGTTAAGAAAAAAGGAAATAAAGAAATAGAAACATAGATTTAGTCATAATTGTGTGTGTTGAATGTTATTTTAAATAAGCATTTAAAGATAATTTTTAAAAGCAAGATGCTAGGCGGTTTTTGTAAAGAGATCACTAAAGGATATCTTCAAGATGTGGCGGTCCCCAAGGTGTGCAGGTGGATTCTGGGCTCAGAATGACCACTTCTGTGGATGGAGCTATACTTGGATCTGAATCTTGAACAGCTTAGATGCTTATGTTGAAGATACTTGTCCAGAATTTAAATAAAACTGTTTAAATGTAGAGTGGAAAAAGTCCTCCAAAAGAATGTACTTCCCACATTATGTGAGTTTTTAAAATTAAACTTCTTATTTTGACATAATTGTAGATTCAGATACAGTTGTAAGGAATAATACAGAGATTCCTTGTACACTTTACCCAGTTTCCCCCGAAGATAACATCTTGCAAAACACACATGTACAGCATCACAGCCATGAGACTGACGTTGATATAACCTACACTCTTATTCAAATTTCTCCAACTTCACTTGTGTGTGTGTGCGCTTGTCTCCACATGGTCATATCACACGTGTAGGTTCGTGTCTCCACTGCCAAGGTCAAGTACAGAACGTTTCCTCACCCTGAAGATCCCTCCTGTTGTCCAGTTATACTATCTCCCTCCCACCCCCCAAACCCTGAAAACACTGATCTCACCTCCACTTCTAAAATTCCGTCTTTTTAGAAATGTCATGCAAATGGAATCACACAGTATGAAACCTTTTGAGCTTGTTCCCCCCGCCCCTTGGTATAATTACCCTGAGATTCACCCAGGCTGCTGGGTGTGTGCCCACTCCCACTGAGCACCATTCCATGGTGTGGATACACAGCAGTTTGCTTAACCATTAAAAGACATCTGGGTTGTTTCCAGTTTTTGGCTATCACAAATAAAGCTGCTGTGAACATTTGGGTACTGATTTTTGTGTAACACAAGCTTTTATTTCTCTGGGTCATGTGATAATTGCATATTTGTTTTAAAGATTTTATTTTTCCTTTTTCTCCCTAAGGCCCCCAGGTGCATAGTTGTATTTTTTTAGTTGTGGGTCCTTCTAGTTGTGATATGTGGGACGCTGCCTCAGCATGGCCTGATGAGCCGTGCTATGTTGGCTCCCAGGATCTGAACTGGCGAGACCCTGGGCCATTGAAGCAGAGCGTGCAAACTTAACCGCTTGGCCACAGGGCCGGCTCCCAGCGTATTTGTTTTATAAGAAACTGCCAACCTGCTTTTCACAGTGGCTGTGAAATTTCTTATCAGCAATGTGTGAGTGACGCAGTTACTCACAGCCTCACTGGCATTTGATGTCATGGTTTTTTAGTGTAGCCATTCTGAGAGGTGTGTAGCGATATCGTGTTGTCGCTTTAACTTGCATTTTCCCAACTGCTCGTGACGCAGCCATTGCTCTGTTTCCATCTCTGCGTCTTCTTCAGTCTGATTTCTCTTCACATCTTTTGTCCATTTTCTAACTGGATTTTTGTTGTTGTTTTTACTGTTGAGTTTTGAGGGTTCTTTACATATTCTAGAAAGCAGTCCTTTGTTGGATATGTGATTTTCAAATATTTTCTCCAAGTCTATGTCTATGAAAACCTTTTGATAGGAACCGTATATCAATCTGGGGTGAACTGACCTTTTTACTATGTTGAGTCTTCTGATCCGTGAACATGGTCTGTCCCTCCATTTTTTTAGGTCTTTGTTGATTTGTTTCATTTCTGTTGCTTAATTTCTATCATACAAGTCCTGAGTACATTTTGCTAAGTTTATACACAAGTATTTAATTTTCTCTGAAGTAGTTCCAAATGGCGTTGTCTTTAATTTTGATTTCCGTGTGCACTGATGGCATAGAGAAATGCGGCCGATCGCACGTGTTGCTCTTGCATCTTGCGACCTTACTGAGCTGCCTAGGAGCCCTAGGAATGGGTGGTGGGGCGCCCACACGGCCACACAGGAGGGTCGGACAGGTGGCAAGGAGCAAGGGTGCAAGGCCTAGCATCCTGTCTGTTTGTGTTAGCCCCACGGAACCAGAGGTGATCCCGGGAAGAGCAATACTGGGGGAGTAGTGGAGAGGGAATGTCTGAGGTGGCCTGCTGGGTGGGGTGGAAGCTGGACAGGAGACTGCTGGCCCCAGGGGTGTTCTTGTGGAAGAGAGACAAACTGATGCCTCCCCTCCTCTCTGCCTTCCAGCCTACAGGTCTCTCCACCTGAAACAAACAGAAATCTGTTATCTCCTGGCTCTGCCCCAGCTGTTTTCTCGGTTGTAAACCACAGGTAATAACCCGGTGGGGAGGCTGCCTGGCCCCTGTCTCACCCGAGGGTCAGCACTCTGGTGACCCCTTTCCCTGGGCAGGAGGTCAGCAGGACAGGAGGTCAGGCTGGACAAGCCTCCTCCTTCCTCGTCCGCCAGCATCACCTCTGCCCTCTCCCCAGTTCCTGCTTCCCCGCTAGCTTGGATCAGAGGCTGTTTGCAAACTGACCCCAGCCTCGGCTAACCCTCTCTGTGACTTGTTGGGAGGTCAGGAATTAGGGGGTGGGGGTGGGCGAAGGGGACCTTCCCACAGCACCTTTCAGGAAATGCGGGCCATCCGATGGTCAGAGTGACTGCTTGCCGCCCTCTCCTGTCCCCACTCGCGTGGGCGTGTCCACCCCACACAGAGGCCATGACCCAGCTTGGCCCCTGCGAGGGGACTCTGTCCCTGTTTTTGCGGCGGAGACTTCCATCCTGGCCGACAGGGAAGGGTCCAACTTCACGACTGGTCCCTTTCCCGCCAGGTGGTGCGGTGACCCCGTCCCTCCGGGCGGAGACTGACTCCGCCCGCCCCTCCCCGCGCGCCCGGCCCCCTCGAGGGCGGACCCGGCGCCGGCGCGGCGCTCTTGCAGCAGGCGGACCGGGCGCCGAGATGTCCGGACCGGCAGGGGACGGGCAGGGAGCCGCAGAGACCCCGACCTTGGGCGCGCTGAGGGGCCACCGCGTCTACGCGCGCCGCTGGGTCTTCCTGCTGGTGCTCAGCCTGCTCAGCTTCTCCAACGCCACGGTACGGGGGCGCGGGCTGCCTCGGGGCGGGGGGTGCAGGGCGCGGCGTAGGCCGAGACTCAGTCGGAGCCTTGGACCCGCCTCCCGCCCGGGTCCGTGTGCTCCTCGCTTCCTCCAGGGTGCCATTGCGCCCAGGGCGCCTGTCTGCTCCCGGGCTCCGGTCTGCAGGGACCCAGACCAGACAGTGGGACAGCGTTGGTGGGGGTGGGGTGGGGGTGGGGGCGTGAAGCGGTTGTTGGCGACCTGAGCGGGCGGATCCTGCAACCACGCCAGTGCCTGTAACCACGCCGGTGCCCGAGGCGCCTGGACGAAGAGCCCCTTCTGCTGGCTGTGGCTGTGCAGGGGGAAAAGGGGCGGGTGTTTGTCTTCGTGTAGCTGGGTCCAGGTGCTGTGAGCTATGGTGGTTTTGAAAGTTTCCCTCTCCTGTGCCAGGACAGACTAGAAGTCACTTTTGACAGCTGAAAGGGGATCCTCCAGTGGTCCCCTAATCCCTTCTGGAAAACCCCACACTCCACATAGGCCTCTGTGGTCTGGCTCCTGCCCTTGCTCTCAGCTCCCCAACCCCGCAGGGCAGGGCAGTGTCCGCTCTACCTGCTTACCTGTGCCCAGGATGCCCTCCTAGGTTTTTGACTCAGTTTTGAGGTCCCTCACAGGAAGCCTTCCTTACCTGGCCCCCAGTCTCGCCAAAGCTCCCCAGCTGGGGTCTACAGTGACCCATTACCTGTTCTGGAACTGTCCCCACTGTTGGCAGGGACTCAGCCATGTTCCTCATCACAGTCCCTGGGACCAGGGGATTTGTCACTGAGAACTGAGTCTGCCAGTTCCTGAGGCCTGGTCCCCCCACCTGCTACTCCCCCATACTCACCCCTGAGCCCCCAGGCGCTCTGCTCAGAGGCTTGGGCTCATTTTTCCCCAGCCCATTACATTCAAGTGGGCTCAGCCAGTGAAGCTTTCTCCACGCCCCAGTCCTGGGCTGGGCCACCCCCACATCCCTTGGACAGGCATCCACATGCACGTGAATGGAGGGAGAGCTTGGAGCCAGCCTCCGCACACCTGACCCTGGTGTGGCCACCTGCTCACAGGACCAGGCTGCAGTGCCGCCCCTCGCAGGGCTCCACTGGACCACCCCACGTCTTGCCTCCCTGGTGCTGCCACCTCTGCCTCCTGAGTGTGCCTGAAGAAAGCTGCACATGATGACTAGCCTCCTACAGAACCCTGGGGACTGGTTGGAAAGCATTTGGCCACCACATAATCATGTAATGCCAAGCTACAGTTGGCAGTAGGACCCACAGCTCGGGAGGTGCCGAGCAGCTGCAGGGCCATCAGGGAGCAGGGATGGGCAGGCAGGCATGGACAGTCCGGGCCCACAAGCCTCAGGGAGGTTCTTGGCAGGCAGCCACTCTTGGATGTCATTCCAAATTTCTTGGGGCCTTTTTCTCCTTTACTCTATGGACTGATGTGGACAGCCAGCCCTGTGCCAGCACAGGTGGCATCCACGGCCGGGGCCTGGGGTCTGCCAGGACTCCAGAAGTCTTTTTTCTCTGCGGGACTCACCACTGTGGCTGGGCCCCAGGTCCCTGAGTCTAGACACTGGGAAGCTGGAACTGGCTTTGACTGCAGTGGTCTGAGGATGCAGAGCAGGGGTCTTCCTCGGCCTCTGGAGTGGACAGGTCTGCGAGTGGCCGTGAGAAGCTCCTTGGACCCTGAGGCAGTGTTGTGCTGCCCTCCTCTTTTATCCACCAGTCGTTGTGGAGCAAACAGGAGTCTCACCAGGAATTGTGATCCCTGCTCTGGTCACTGTGGTGAGCACTGACCATTAGGCTTACCCCGACCAAGTTCACTGAGTCCCTCTCTGGCTCCATCTGCAGCTGGGTAACCAGGCCTCCCAGGTTCCAAGAGGGCAGCGTGAGGGTAGGTGGACCAGTGCTCAGAGTGAGGTCTGGGCGGCCCCAGAGTGGCCCAAGGAGACACCCCAGCAGTCTGGGCGAAAGCCAGCATGTGGGGCGGCCGCCAGCACACTCACAGGGACGTGAGGGCACCTGGCAGGGCTGGGAGCAGATCAGACGGGATTTTTGCGCACTGGGGACAGATTCTCATCTCCTTGTGTCACCAGCCACAAGCTCTGGGCAGGAACAAGGACCAGCGAGGCGGGCAGGCCTGGGCTCTGCTCACCGGGCAGGTTTGGGAAACAGACCTCGTGCTTTCTCTGCTGGATTGGGCTGGGCAGGAAGTGCCCGGGCCTGCGGGAGGGCTCTTTCTGAACCTTGGACATCTGTGTCTTCCTCTGGCCTGAAAAAAAGGAAGAGATGGCAGCTGTTGCCCAAGCTCCCTGTCATGTGAGGCTGTGCGGTCAGAGCTCTGCTTGGGTCAGGAAGCCTGGATCTCGCTGCCTCCACCACGGAGGGTGTGGCCTGGGGCAAGCTCTTGCATTCCCAGGTCCGCACAGCACTGGAGTGGTCCTGAGCTGTGATTTGTGACACCCTCGCCATTGGCCCAAGCCTGCAGTAAGCCTTGGCAAGCCCCTCCTGTCCTCTTGGCCCACCCATCTTTCAAGTATGAGACAGTGTCTCACCTCCTCCAGGGAGCCTTCCCCACTGACCCAGCTGCACTCGCTGTTTGCTGAGGATCTGTGGGGTTGAGTCCCAGTCCTTGATAGTGTCTATGGCTAGGAAGTGTCACCTGCTTCGGGGAGGGTCTCACCTCCCAGACGCCTGGGTCTCCTGTCGGGAGGTCGGGCTGGCCGTGGGCAAGGCCAGCATGCAGTCCAGGTCTTTCCCCATGGGACTCATCACTGAGTTTGCAGACAGGCTGGAGGTGCCTTTGGGACCCCCTTCTGCCCCCAACCCCACCCCATGAAGCTGCCCTTTTGCTGTCCCTTCCCCTTGGTCCCTCCATGACTCTGGGCTCACCCTGCCTCCTGCCCTTGTCTGCCTATGTGGCCACCACAGGCACTGAGTGTCCCCCCAAACATGCTCTTCTGGCCGGTCCATCTGGGCAGACTACACATCCGTGGGCCTTGGGGCCAGGGCTGCTGGCTGCCCTCATCTCACCCCTCTTCCTGCCCCCATGCTCCAAGCCCAGTCTAGGCCCCTTCACACCCACCCACCACACAGCACCCCCCTGCATGGCAGACATCCATCTCCTGCTGACAGCCCTTCTTGGACGGTCAGTCCCGGCGGAGCTCAATGTCTTGCAGGCTCCCACCAGTTTGTCGGCCTCTGTCTGCCACCAGGACCATGCCCGCAAGGACTGTGCTGGTCCACGGCCTGGGCACGCTGACCTCCCCACTTGGTACCCTCCCTCGGGGGTGACTGGGTGAGGACCCCAGCCCTCACAGGACTGCTAGGCACTTTCTCTCCCTCAGGCTGGCTGACCAAGCACGGGACAGCTGGTGGCTATGGTGTCTGTGGTGCTGCCCCCGGGCTGACGCCAGTGTGTGTCCCACAGCTGTGGCTCAGCTTCGCACCTGTGGCCAACACGGTCGCCCAGCGCTTCGTCCTTTCCACTGAGCAGATCAACTGGCTCTCGCTGGTCTACCTTGTGGTGTCCATCCCGTTCGGCGTGGTATCCATTTGGGTTCTGGACTTCGCTGGGCTCCGCTGGGCGGTGAGTCAGACTCTATACCAGGGCCCTCTGTGGGATGGAGCAGAGTTCCTGAGTGTGGGCTTGAGAGCCATTGCCTTCTCCCCAGACCAGGTCCCCAGGCAGAGCCATTGGGGTGGTGGGATGGAGGCCAGGTGCTGGGAGGGGAGGCCAGGCTGGCCGGGCTGTACTCCTGACCCCGTCCCTGCAGACCGTCCTGTGTGCATGGCTGAACTTTGCTGGGAGTGTGCTCCGCAGCCTGCCCTGCATGGAGATCGAGACGCAGGACCCATTTGCCTTCCTCATGGGTGGGCAGAGCCTCTGTGCCCTGGCCCAGACCCTGGTCATCTTCTCTCCAGCCAAGCTGGCTGCCTTGTGGTTCCCCGAGCACCAGCGAGCCACAGCCAACATGATCGGCACCATGTGTGAGTCGTGCTGTTGGTCACCTCTGGCTTCCTGCGCGGGTCCTGGCTCCTCTGTACTCTCAGCTCCTGGAGGGCAGAGGGCTCCACCTGTGGGCTGGGAACCAGGCCTGGCCACAGCTGAGCTGACATATGTCTCTGTCCATCCATCCAGCAAACCCCCTGGGCATCCTGGTGGCCAACCTGCTGTCGCCCGCCCTGGTAAAGAACAAGGAGGACGTCCCCTTAATGGTGAGGGAGCTCATAAGGTACACCCACACGTGTGTGTGCATGTGCACACGCAGGTGTGTGTACATGTGTGTTTGTGTGATGTATGCATGCATCTGCGTGTGTGTTTGTGTGCATGCGTGGTGGGCTTGCACGTGCACATATGTCCATACCTGTGTGAGTGTACACCTGCCCCTCCCTGTGGCCACATGGGTGAGTACACTTGGTGCATGCAGGATTTCTCCACATATGCAACTACTGGGCACTTCTCAGTGTCAAGCACAGCTCTGGGGACCAGGCTGTTGGGAGGTTTCCCTGGTGGGGAGAGGCCTCCGGTGAGGTGAGAGGCTGACTGGATCAGGAGGAGGCATTTGTGGAGAAGGAGACCAGGGACCAGCAGAGAAAGGCCCTGGGATGGACTTGAGGTTGAAGGGGTGGGGGCTGCAGCCAGAGGCCGGTGTGTCCACTGAGCAAGGAAAGAGGAAGAGGGGAGAGTCATCCTGGGGGTGGGTGGTTGGCTTTGGTGCAATGGAAAATCCAGGGTTTCTAAGTAGGAGAGTGATTCAGTCTGGTCCAGAACAACCCAGAGACAAGAGGTGTGGCTGGAGTGTCCGGGGGAGAGCTGGGGCTCTGGTTGGGTCAGGGAATGGGGGCAGGCGTGGACCGAGGGTCTGGAGGTGCCCTGAAGGACAAGGGGCTTCCACCTGTGCAGCTGAGTGAGTGTTGGGGTCATTCATGGAGGTGGGGAGAGGGGTCCTGTTGGCAATTGGATGGGTGAGTTGGAACTTCAGGGGAAGGTCAGGCTATGGCTGTCACTGTCACTGTGTGTGGGAGTCATCCTTGGGCGATGTTTCAAAAGCCAGGGTTCCAAATGAAGCAAAGCAGAGCTGGCCCATCACAAGCCCTGGGGCTCTCCGATGTCCACCTGGGGATGGAGAGTGGGGCAGCCAGCCAGGGGGGCAGTGTGCCACCTGGAGCCCAGAGCAGCAGGCGTGAGGTGCCTGTGTGTGTGTGTCCACCAGGGCCGGTGCATGCACGCACACACACACACGTGTGCACTCATGCATACCCTCTCCCCAGCTGGGCATCTACATCATCCCTGCCGGTCTCATCTGCCTGCTGGCCACTGCATGCCTCTGGGAGAGTGTGCCCCCCACCCCGCCCTCTGCTGGGGCTGCCTGCTCCACCTCGGAGAAGTTCCTGGATGGGCTGAAGCTGGTTGGTTCTGCAGGATCTGGGGCTGGGGTGGATCTGGAGGCCAAGGAGGGCAAAGGGCCTAGACAGGCCCTGTTGGAGCCCTTGAGTGTCCTGCTGGGGCTCCTGGGCTGAGCGGCCCCCTCCCCTGCAGCTCGTGAGGAACAAGGCCTACGTCATCCTGGCCGTGTGCTTTGGGGGCGGCATCGGCATCTTCTCCAGCTTCTTGGCCCTCCTGGAGCAGGTCCTCTGCGTGAAGGGTTACTCCAACGTGAGTGCCTGCCTGCCCTGGGCTGCATCCTGCAGGCTGTCTGCCTCTGCCACTCTCCCGCCTGTGGCCGTGGAGTGGCCCATGACCTCCCCAGCTGCTAGTTTCCACACCTGGATGGGGTGACCTCCTGTTGTGGGTGGCATTGAGCTGCTGTGTGTGTAAAGTCATGTTGCCAAACTTGGTCTGCAGATGGTGGGGTGGCAGCCTGGGGGGGTGGGGTGCCCAGTGGTACCAGGACTTTTTGTGCTGCTTTTTACGGTCTTTCCCAACGCCCCACCCAGGACAGCCCCCACCCCACGGGTGTCCAGAGAAGGGTTCTCGTCTGATATTTGCAGATGCAGAGGGGAGGGCCTTGCTCTGCTCCAAGCATCTCTGGCTGTGCCCTCTGCTGTCTAGTGTCAGCCCTGGGTGTGGGGTTCGGGCTGGCATGTTCCCAATTCTTCAGGGGCACAGAGGCACCAAGGGGCATCTGTAGCAAACAGGACTTTCCCTTTACAAATTGTTGAATTCCTGGGGTGGGGTGGCACAGGGAAGAGGCACCTCCAGGGGAGGACGTACCACATCCCCCAGGCCTGCACACAGCCAGCCGTGTAGCTGAGCTTTCCGTGTCGTCCTGCCTGGGACTCAGGTGCTGCTCAGTGACCCTGTGTGGGCTCTCTGGTGATGGTGTGCATCCTGGAGATGAGGCCTCCTCCTGGGCCCTGGTGGCACTGTGCCCTGAGGATGAGTGCTCCCAGCCTCCTCTCCTCCTCCAGGAATTTGCGGGCTTCTGTGCATCTCTCTTCATTGGATTTGGGGTCCTGGGGGCACTGGTTCTCGGCCTGTACGTGGACCGGACCAAGCATTTCACTGAAGCCCTCAAGATTGGCCTCTGTCTGACCTCCCTGGTCAGCGTGGCCTTTGCCCTGGTGAGAGTCCCCTCAAACTGAGACCACCCTCCAGGGTGGGAGTGGGGTGCCCTGGGGCAGGGCAGCTGGCAGCTCAGCCAAAACAGACATCCAGGCCCTCTCAGGCCATGGCACTGCCCACTGGTTGATCTCTGGATGGGATGGGCTCCCCGGCCCCCGACTCTAGGCCTGCAGAGACAGAGCTGCTGTGCAGGGCCTGGCTGGGTCTGGGTGTCCAGGCTGAGGCACGTCTGACTGCTGCCTGGACCCTCTGTGCGGCTTGTTGCCCCCCAGGTGTCCCAGCTTCCAGGACAGACCCATGCCCTGGCTGTCATCTGCTCGCTGTTTGGGCTCTTTGGCTTCTCTGTGGCACCCGTAGCCATGGAGCTGGCGGTCGAGTGTTCCTTCCCTGTGGGTGAGGGTGCGGCCACGGGCCTCGTCTTCGTGCTTGGGTGAGTGTCTGTCCCCCTGCCACTTCCCTGGGGACCCCAGAGACCCTCTCCTTGCCCATCCCAGGCCTCACAGCAGGTGACCTGCCTGCTCCATCAGGGGTTGACATGTTCTGAGCACCCATGCAGGCCTGGGCCAGCCACTGGGGCCCACACTGACCAGAGCAGCACGCTGCCCTTAGAATGACCACTGGCCCTGCGGGCGCCAAGCAGTGCCCAGGGCAGGGCTGAGGGCCTCGTGGCTATCCAGGCAGGCCGAGGGTGTGCTCATCATGGTGCTGCTGACTACTCTGACCGTTCGTCGTGCGGAGCCATCCTTCTCCACCTGCCGGGATGGCCAGGGCCCATTGGACTGGATGGGTGAGTGACCCGGCCCATGGGAGCCCCCAAGAGCACTGGTGAGGAGGTCAGGGCTGGGCACCTCCTGACCCTGGCTTCAGCCCTGGGAACCTCCCCTCCATGGGCCCCCTTCTCTTGGCACCGTCTGCTGTCCTTGATGAGCAGGTGCAGGGCACCCTTGGGGCGAGGGCGGGATGGGGTCAGAGGGCAAGAGTCAGGGCCCCCAGGCTCAATATGGCGGGAGCAGCCCTGAGGCCCTGACGAAGGCCCAGCCTCTAAACCACCTGTGTGAGTTATTTTAAAATGAGATTAGAGAAAGAGAAAGAGATGCAGAGAGAGACAGAGACAGAAACACAGACAGAGAGAAAGAGAGAGAGAGAGAAAGAGGCAGACACAGAGACAGAGAAAAACAGAGAGGGAGAGATAGAGACAGAGATAGAGACAAAGAGAGACAGACAGAGAATCGGGAATGGGGACAGCCACCAGTGGGGTCGTGCACACCCACAACCTGAGATGGGTATGGTGACCTTGGAATTCATGGTTGGGTCTGTGAATGTGCCCTCGAGGCCTGTTGGGGGCTGGGATGGGATCTGTTTCCAGGGTCACTCTGTGGTAGTGGTTCATGGGGTCTGCTGGGGCTCTGCGGCTCTGTAGCCACCCCGGGTGCTGTGGGCGGGGGGGGGGGGGTCTGGCACTTGGGCGAGCCTTGGGGCAGAGCTGCGCTGTGTCTCCCCAGTGTCCATGCTGCTGATGGCCGGCCTGTGCACCTGCTTCAGCTGCTTCTTGGTGCTCTTCTTCCACACCCCATACCGGCGCCTGCAGGCTGAGGCCAGCATGAGCCCCTCCATCCAGGAGGATGCATGTGCGGTAGCTGAGGACCACACACCCTACCCTGCAGCCACCCCTGAGCCTCTGCCTTGGGACCCCACAACTCCCAGCACTGATGCCACAGGAAGCTCAGAGGCAGCTCATTCCTGGGGCCGGCTATCCTGACACTGCCTCCCTCCTCCTGGGAGCCCTGAGCCCCCAGGACCCCCAGGACTTGCTGAGATGCCACAAGGAGCCCTGCAGAGGACCAGAGGCCAAGGGACCAGTTGGTGTGTCGAGAAGAGGCCTGGGGACATGAACGGGAGGTGGGAGAGGCAGGCCCTGGTCATCTCTGCTGTGCCAGCCATGGCTGAGCCTGGGATGGGGTGTCAGCGTCCTGCAGATGCCTAGGGACTCGGGCTCCTCAGCACACCCAAGGCACGACAGGGTGGTCTGGGGGACCTTGTGGCTGTAGCAAGAAAAGCTGTTGCTGTGCGGACAAGCAGCCACTGATCAGGCAGGATGCCCAGTGGCCAATACAGGCACAGGGTGGCAGGTACGGGGCAGTGTATGGGGGGCATGAGGGGCATGGGCTGACAGGGAGCTGGATGGGTTGGGGGTCATGAGGGCACCCAGCATGGTTGAGTCTGGAGTGGACAGGTGTGGGGAAGGCCTTCCTTGAAGGAGCCCATCCAGAGCCTCTCTCAACCTCTGCTGACCACTGAGTGACCAGACCCCCAGCCTGGGTGCTCAGGACAGGTGTGGGGAGCAGGTTGGGCCAGGCTGGGCTGGGAGAGGGAAGTAGAGGGAGGAACCCACAGGCAGATGCTCACCCTGCAGACCCTCCCACTTCCCAGGAGGACACCTCCTCCTCCCCCGACAGACACTCGCAGGCAGGTCTGTGGGTTCAGGTTCATGTTTATTATTACCCCGTGGCGGTCACGTAGCTCAGGGCCTTGTAGTGCAGGTTGCCTGTGGCATCCATGGTCGCCAACTGGAACGTCTGGTCCACCTGCGAGTGGGTTTGGTCTGGAAGTCAGGCCCAGGCAGAGGGAGGGAGCAAAGGCTCCGCGGGGCCTGCAGCCACTGGGGGAATTACACGCGCTGAACTCCAGGTGCCTCCAGTCTTGTTTCTGTGCTTGAGGACACTGCAGAGCAAGGGGTGGGTTGGGCTCAGCCACTCCGTGTTTCCCCCACCCAAGGGCCATGCTTGGGCTTCACAGAGGGCCTTGGAGGAGTGAAGGTGGTGGGGTGGGGGCCCAGAGGGCCAAACCTCCTCAGCGGTCGTCTCGTCAGCTCGCGACATCAGCAGCCGCTCCATGCTGAAGACAAGGAGGGAGGGGCCCGATTAGACTGCTGTCAGGAACTGGAGGGGCCACCCCAGGGGAGCCCTGTGCCCCGGTCAGTTCACGACTTCACTGATCACAGAGCAGGTGCCCAGGGAGCCTTGCCTGACTTGCACCCTCAGGGGTCCTCACGCCTGGGGGCCGGAGATTGAGGGAGATTAGAGGCAAGTGCCTGGCACAGCAAATACACCTGTCCCCAGGGCTTGGCTGAAGAAGCCTCAAGGGGGCTAAAGACCCAGCCATATCCCAGTGGTGGTGACCACTCGGGTCACTGGGTGCTGGGCCCTGCGTGGGCAGGACTGGTTTGCCCTCGGCTGCCCTGAGGGACTCAGGATCCCGGAGTGGACTGCTCAAGTCTTAGAAGCTGGGGGTGGGGTTGGCGTGGCTCAGATGCAGGGCACACCTGGGTGCCATGGCCACACTCACTAGTCCTTGTTGACGCCGCTCTTGCCATCGGGGTCCAGCATCTTGAAGGCATTTAGGATGATCTCCTCCATATCAGTACCTGCCCACAAGAGGCCACGAGCCCTGGGCATTTAGGACCCAGGCCTGCTCCCGCCCTGGGGTCCTGCCTCCGCCCATCCATGCCCTCGGCCTGAGCATCCTTCCTGCTCCTGAGCACCTGGGAGCCCCTGAAGCCCCAGGGGGACTATTCTCGGGGTCCCCAGGGTCCTGCCCTGGCCCAGAGCTGGGGTGAGTGCTCAGCAAGTGAGGGACAGAGGCCACCGCCAGCAGGAGACAGGAGGTGGCCCCACAGCTGTGGGTCCCAGAATGCCAGGTTTTAGGGCTTTTCAAGAGATCTGAAAATTTGGATTTTTATTTGAAACGTTTGGATTTCTAAGTGTTAGGAGCTAACTACACACACACTCACACACACACACACACACTGCGTTGGCTCACCCACCTGAGGGCGCCTGGCCCCTTGGCCCTTACCACTCAGCTTCTCCCCAAACATGTTCAGGAACATGGTGAAGTTGATGGGCCCTAAGGCCTCCTTGAGCATAGTGTCCAGTTCTTTGTCCTTGACGTTGATTTTGCCTGTCACAGACGAGGGGGGTCACTGGGCAGGAATGTCACCTGGCTGTCCTTGTTGATGTGTCCATTGTCCCCACTGGCAGGTGCCCCATGGGACTGCCCCTCTTTGTCGTTCTCCAGGTGACCCCAGAACAAAGTTGGGGGAGACCAGATGGAGGGAGGTGAGCAAATGGTGGTACACATGGCGGAGGTGTGGTGGGGAACAGGTTCTGCACGTCAGCAGAACCCCGAACCCTGAGCCATGGGAGAGGGACTGTGAGGAGCTGGAGGAGGAGGAGGCTGTGCACGGAGCCCGGGAAGATCTGTGATCTGCTTACCTGACTTAAGGGGGCCCAGAGAGAAAGCTGGTCTGTGTGAACCCCACTAGGTAGAAACCAGTCTGCCCTCCCAGCTCCAAGGGCAGGAGCGCCTCGGGCTCAGAAGAGCACGTCCCCAGATGAGGAGTCGAGGGGGAGGGCAGCGGGCCAGGCGGTACTGTGCTTTGGAAAGAACCAGCCTTTGGCTCTTTGGAGGAGCCCCAGGGGCCTCCACACCTCTACCAGCTCTGTTCCTTAGTGTGCCTGCCTGTGCGGTGGTGTCCCCGGGGCATCGCCCCTCAAGCCCTGCCCCAGCCCCCTATCCAGGACGCCCATGCTGGGGCTGTGCCACCCACCCTGTCTCGCCCTGGTGGTGTCCTCTGCCTGCCCTGATCAAAGCAGAGGGCATTTCTCCCCTGGGAGGCCCTGCCCCCTTCTCACAGCCTGTGGGACGTCAGACCAGCTTTAAGGCTGAGGAGGGGAGCTGGGCTCCACAGGCTGGAGGACACTCCGCAGTGGGCTGTGGCAGAGTTCTGCCTGGGGCACCTACCCAGGGAAGCGTAGGTGGCCTTCAGGTCCTCCTTGTCGATGAAGCCATCTTGGTTCCGATCCATTAGTGTGAACTCCTGGAACCAAGGCCAGGGTCACAGGGCTGCCAGGCCAGCTGCACCCCGTGAGGACAGGCACCTATTCTTACTGGTTCTCGAGCAAGGCTCACGTGAGGTCCTCTGGTCACTTGCCTTACAATTCCCAGGGGAATTCCAAGCAGGAGCTTCTGGGTGGTGGGTTCCCAGGACAAGGGCAGACCCTCACCTCATTAAACTCCTGGATCTGGGTCTGCTCAAAGTTGGAAAAGATGTTGGAAGACGATCGAAGGGCCCCCCTCTTCCTTCTTCTTGGTCTTCCTGCTGGCCTGAGGTGAGAACACTGAGGCTGAGGGTCCCTAGGCTGGCTGGGCCTCTCCTTGGGGGCACCCAGGTGTTTTGGGAGGCTTAATGCAGAGGATGGGTGGACCAAGGCACTGGCGCTCCGGGGGCCCTGGCTGGGTGCAGGGCTGGGGCAGGTGCTCGGTGTGGGCACAGGGAGCCCAAGAGGCCCTGAGAGAGCACGGCACCCTGGCTTCATCCAGAACTGTGCACTGCTCGGTCTGTGGTCCCGCCGGGAGCCAGCTGGGCCTCCGAGTGTCCGGGAAGCAAATGACTGTGCAGGCGGCCAGCAGGCGACGGGCTTGTTCCTGGGATCCCGCCCAGACCCCGTCGTCCGGCCCCAGATCGTCACGGGGGCAGCCGTTGGGCACGGATCTCCATCCCCCCAGTGCACACACACTATCACACGTGTACACAAACTCAGCTTGTATGCACACATATGCAAAACACAAACATACATGTGGAACACGTATGCATACATTAATCCAGTCACACAAGCACATCATGCACAAACACACATACATGATAGCGTATGTGCACACTCATGCTCATGCACGCGTGCACATGCAACACACTCACCATGCCTGGGTCTGCCTGATGGAAGGGTCTTTGCCCTCCCTGCCCAGGTTGTCCGTCTTAAGCTCCTGCCCAGTCCCCCAGGACAGCTCAGACTCCAACTGCCACTCCCTGCAAGGACAGGCTTGGTCCCTCGGGGGAGTGGACAACTGCAGAGTGACCTTTGGCACCCAGCAGTGACTCAGAGGCCCAGCAGGGTCCCCAGCCTCCCAGGCGTCTCCTCACCTGTCTCCACCCAGGAGCCTTCATTCTCCCGGATTCTGTGCATCTCCAGGGCAACCTACACATGCACTGAGGGCCTGGGCAGCTGCAGGAGCCAGAGGGAGGGGCGCCTTTCCCAGATTTGTACAAAGCCGCTGTGAGTGGCCCTGGCGGCCAGTTACCATGCACTCCCCCAGCATGTTCTAGTGCCCTCGCCTCCCTGCCTCAGTGGCAGACAAGTCTCAGGGCCACCAACTCTGGCCCTGGGGTCACTTGTCCTGTCCCCATGGCTGGGAGCTCCTTGTCTGGCACACGGGGGGAAGTGTTTCTGGGATGGAGGGCCACCCAACTGGGCCTGGCCGGGGCCAGCTCTCAGTCAGGTCTTCCCACTACGCCATGGCCCTGTGGGCAGTCTGGGGAGGAGACCTGGCCCAGGGTGCCTGTTGGCGGTGCCCAACATCGGAGGTCGCCACAGAGTCAGGATGGATGCCCTGGTCCTGGCTGGGGGAGTGCAGGGCTGGGGGCAGCAAAGGAGGGGTCTGCAAGCCAAGCTGGGGTACAATGAAGTGGGCAGGCAGGACTCGGCAGTTTCACACCTGAGCACGAGCCCTTGGGGCCAGGGGCCTGCCCCAGGAATAAGGGGTCGGGCTTGCAAGGTCCCTGGGCACAACTCTGAGCCACGTGGTGCCCCTAAGGGGCTGCCACATGCTCTCTCAGGGCCAGCTCACTGTTTGCCTGAACCAAGTGTGGACAACAGACATCCTGAGGAACCTGGGGAGGCATGACCTGCCTGGAGGGCTTCCAAAAGGAGAAGCGTGACCGAGGCAGGGGACCTGAGCCTGGGCTGCACCCTATACAGGCACCTCCCTGCTCCCGTCTGCCTCTGTTGGCTGTGACACCTGGAGGGACCCTGGCTGGGCTGTAGAAGTCGGGGCGCCACACTGAGAGGGGTGGGCATGCGGGATCTGTGCTCAGAAAGCCTCTGACTCAGGGAAGGCAAGAAGGGCCAGCAGAACCCCTGGGGAGGGTTCCAGGGGCCAGCCGGGGGCTGAGCAGAGCACTAAACATAGCTGCAGAGCCCAGCTGCCTGGAGCATATCGGGATTCAGCATGGACAGCCGGCCCTGACAGGTGCAGGGGCATCAGCAGGCGACCTGGTGTCCTCAGCCAGGTGGGACCTCCCCAGCCCCCAGGAAGCGCTGTGGGCCAAGGCAGGTCTCCCTGGCTTCAGGGGTCATGCCGGGGCAGTATGTGTGTGTCTTCTGATGGCCGGCTGCCCTCCCAATGGAAGCTCCCCATATGTGGCCCCCTGCCAGCACTCTGGCCCCACCTTCAGCCCCAGAGACACTTATTTTTGATTCTGGAAGCAGGAGCTGTTGATAAGTCCAGTTTATTTTAAAATCCAGGGAAATGAAAACGTTTGTCACTTGAGGTCGTCTGCTCAAGGGCAAGAACGGGGGGTGTGTGTGCACGTACTCGCGCACGTGTCAGCATCGCATGTCACATGTTGGCAGAGGAGGTTTACTTTGTGCCTTGTGGGGTCAGTGTGCACTTACAGCTTCCTCAGGGAGTGATGAGGGAACTCGGGGAGGCCTTCCCCCAGCCCCAGGCCCCGCAGGGGCCTGGAGGACCCACATCAGGCAGGAGTGCTCCTAGGGCTCAGATAAGGGCCCAGCAGCCTGTAGGATTGACCTCGGCATTCCCACCCCCAGCCCAGGAGACAGCTCAGGTGATTTTCTGGTGTCCCAGCTGGGAGGCCCAGAGCCAGGGCTCCAGAACAAGCTGGAGAGGGAGCAGGCTCTGCCCGGGCCCTCCCCTCTGCCGTGCAGATTTACTAAGCACTGCCATGTGCCCTGGAGTTCTCGGCTGCTTCCTGTTCTCTTTAGATTTATAGTTAAGTTCTCTTTGGAAACAGGTGGGTCTGATGAGGAGTAAGTAAAAGCAGCCCCCCCAGTGGAGCGGGGAGCCTGCTAAACCCCAAGCCTTGGTGCTCAGTAGCTTCTGTTGGGAGCAGTGCAGGGCCCGGGGTTGGGTGGTCCTCCCTCCAGGCCCTCAGACTGTTGCCATGTGTCAGCTCAGTTGGGAGGCTGTCTGGCCACCACTGCCCCCTCTCTGAGCAACCCCCCTGCACACTCGGGGCTGGCCCCGCAGTGTCTTCCCCGGGGCTGACCACAGAGCTGGGGGAGATGGGCAGCTACTCTGAGGGGGACGGAGTATCCCACAGGTGTGACCCCGCCCCCCCCACAAGCAGAGTGCGGCAGAAGTGAGAGTGAGCCTCAACAGTCCCTGAGGCACGGGTTGAGGTGGACCTTAGAACTTGGACTTCAGAGTCCTGAAGCAGGAGTCACGGAGACCCAGGGAGCAGGCTCTACTGGGCGGTCCTCCCAGAAGACCCCAGCCCTCTCTGCCAGAGAAGCTTCTGGGGTGAGGAAGCTCTCGCTCTGCTGGGGGGCTGGGACAATGACTAGGGGGTAGCTGGGGGGGGGCAGCCAAGGCAGTGTGGTCCCAGGAAGGGGCTCTGTGAGTCCAGGGGGGCGAGGGCCTTGTGGGGGGCCTGGGGGGTGTTGATGAATCAATCTGTGGGTTAAAATTGGTGAGAGTTTATTATGTGCCAGGTCTGAGGACTGTAGCCTGGGGACTTTCTTACCCAAGGAAAGAAGCACACCATGGAAGTGGGGTGTGCAGAGTGGTTACATACTGTCTTGGAACAAAGAGCATACATCACATATGACAAGAATGTCCCTTTTAAAACAGTCATGAGATTGCCTTCCTGGTGACCACAGCAGGTTGGTAATTAATCCTTAGTCTCCAGGAAGAGATGCTTATCCTTAAAGAAATGCTGATATGGGGGGAAGCCACATCCCTATCTTTAGGGACATCATTCTTGTCTTTGGGACATTGTAAATGTTTAAAGCAGATGCACAATGCCTGCTCAACAGGCCATGTCAGGCCCTTTTGGAAAAACAAGGTTGGGCCAAATTAGTTGTTTTTTTTTTTAAAGATTTTACTTTTTTCCTTTTTCTCCCAAAGCCCCCCGGTACAAAGTTGTGTATTTTTTAGTTGTGGGTGCTTCTAGTTATGGCATGTGGGATGCCGCCTCAGCATGGCTTGATGAGCAGTGCCATGTCTGTGCCCAGGATTCGAAACCCTGGGCCACCAAAGCAGAGCGTGCCAACTTAGCCACTCGGCAATGTGGTTGGCCGCCCCCAAGTTAGTTTTAACCCAAATGGCTTCCTCATATACTCCAATGTATCCTGTTGCTTTAATTTATTCATCAAGGCAAGGGGGCCTGGGGCCTGGGGGCAAGAGGACCTGGGGACAAGGGGGCCCGGGGCAGGGGGCCTGCCCGGGGGTCTGGGGACAAAGGAGCTGAGGGACAAGGGGGCTGGGGGCACAGGGCCTGCCCAGGGGGCCTGAAGACATGGGACCTGGAGACAAGAGGGCCAGGAACACCGGCCCTGCTCAAGGGGCTTGGGGACAAGGGGGCCTGGGGCACAGGGCCTGACCAGAGGGCCTGGGGACAAGGGGGCTGGGGGCTTGGGGCCTGACCAGGGGACCTGGGGACAAGGGATCCTGGGGACATGGGGCCTGGAGACAAGAGGGCCAGGAGTACCAGCCCTACCCAAGGGGCTTGGGGACAAGAGGCCTGGGGACAAGGGTGCCTGGGGCACAGATCTGCCCAGGGGGAGCCGGCCTGCGCTTGGGTCACACCTAGTGCCCAAACCCCTTCCTGGCCGTCTAGGCGGCTGACCGGCCGGGCGTGCCTGGACAGGCCTGGGCGGGTCGGGGCCACACTCCAGCCGCCTGGGCAGGTTGGAGCTCCATCCCCGACTTCCAGGGCAAGCGCACGGAGCGCACTCTCTTTTGCACTTTGCAAGCTTGACTCATAGTTTCCTCTATTTGGACCTATGGTGCGCGGGCCTCGACTTGCGCTCAGCCTGGCTGGAGAACGTCAAGGGCCACGGGACCGACGCACAGCCCAGCAGCCTGCCCTCGCCGCCCGGCCAAGGCGCATGCGCAGCTGATCGCGAAGCGCGCGCCTCGGACCTCTGGCGCGCCCGGTGACGTCACCCACAAGCGGGCGCGCGCAGCTCCCCCCGCCCCCGACCCCGTCCGCCAGGGGGCACCGCCCCACGTCCGCTCGCCGCCGACGGCGCATGCGCTCGCCTGGGTACGCTTTTGCGTCTCCACAGCTTTCCGGGACCTTGCGGCGTCCTCGGCCCGGCTCTGTGCTTCCGGTGCGAAGGTCACGGACAAGATGGTGCCGCCGGTTCAGGTCTCTCCGCTCATCAAGGTGAGCCAGGCTTCGTAACTGCCGCTCGGTGCTTGGCTCCGTGTGGGTCCCCTGTGTGCGACCCCTGGAGCGCGCGACCCCCACCCCCAACCACGTGGAGCCTGCGATCCCCTTCCCCCACGACCCCCGTTCTCTCTCTCTACTCCGCGGAGACTGCTACCCCACCCCTTCCCCCGACCCCGTGGAGCCTAAGACCTCCTCCCCCCGCAGCCCGCCACCCGCGCCCCCCTCTCCCTAAGCCACGGACCTTGCGACCTCCGTTCCCTTTCCTTACTTCATGGAGCCTGCTACCCCCGCCCCCTCCCCGCGGAGCCCGCGACCCCCACCCCCGTCCCTCTGACCGCCGGCCCTCTCCCTGCAGCTCGGCCGCTACTCCGCCCTGTTTCTCGGCGTCGCCTACGGAGCCAAGCGCTACAGTGAGTGACCGCTGTCCCCGCCGACCGGGCGGCGCTCGGGGCTTCTCAGAGCCTGTTCGGCCTCCCCGGTGCCCCCAGTAAACCCTAGCGAAGTAAACGCGCCAGGGGCGAGAAATGGGGCAGGGTGGGAGGGGCTTGATCTCTGAGCGCAGCCCCAGCAGGTGTGCATTATGTCAAGCAGGTGTCTATTAGCTCGAGCGTGCAGTAGCTCAAGCAGGGCTGCAATAGCTCAGGTAGGTGTGTATTAGCTCCATCAGGTGTGCATTAGCTCGGGTGTGCAGTAGCTCAAACAAGTATGTGTTAGCTCAGGTAGATGTGTGTTAGCTCAGGTAGGTGTGTGTTAGCTCAGGTGTGTGGTAGCTCGGGTGTGCATTGGCTCCAGTGGCCAAGACCCAAAGTGCGTTCTGCTGCTTGGCCCGCCCAGGGAACTGGAAAGCAATTGATTTTTGTTGAAAACCGTGGAGCCGAGTGGGTGTTGGGGGCGTGCTGCGGTCTGAGCTGGGCAGCCCTTGTAGCACAGAGGATGGAGCGAGCGAGCAGGGTGCCTGGGCAGCAGCGGGGACCCTTCAGCTGCCCTCTGAGTTGGGCTCTCTGTTGAGGGGTGAAGGTGAGGCCTCCACCTACATCCAGCTGAAGGAGGTGGCAGCAGGTGCACCTGGCGTATTCAGTGCCCCTTAGGTAACTTTTTGTGTGGACTGAGTTCCTTCTATGCAGTGTTTCCTTGAAGAAGTTAACTGAAACCTCCTCCCTTCCCGCTTTCCTGAAACAGGTTACCTGAAACCTCGGGCAGAAGAGGAAAGGCGGATAGCAGCTGAGGAGAAGAAGAAGCAGGATGAGCTGAAGCGGATCGAGAGAGAATTGGCAGAAGGTACTCCTGTTACTGCATCTTGGGGATTTGTCTTCCATCCAGATTTTCAGAAACAAACAGCTGCTGGCCCGTGTGAGCCCCACAGTGGAGGGAGGGGTGGCCTCCTTTCATCCAGCACTGGCCCTGTGGTCCTCCTCTCGGGGGAGGGGAGCAGAGTCCTATATGTTGGGGGACATGGTGACACCTTGCATCTGGTGAGGCCCAGGCACACTTTTCCCCCGACTGCCGTGGCAGGTCTCAGTCACAAGTGCAGGGACGAGGAAGACCACGGATGGGAGCTGAAGGAGAGCACGGGCAGGCTCCACTGGAATTAGACACTGGGTTGCTTGAAACCCAGACCCTGAAGTGGTCCTTTTGGATCAACTGAGCATGGAGTAACACATGTTTCCTTTAACCTTTTAGCCCAAGAGGACACCATCCTGAAGTGAGCCCGCCTGGCTCCCTGGAGCAGTGTGGATGAATAAAGCTTTTTGTGGGGTGACGCCGTGGCTTTCTTTATTGTCTCACTTGTCCCATTTCTGGATTCAAGCTCAGTGGTTGTACTCTGTCCTCCTCAGTTTCGGTGGGGTGGAGATGGGGAGGGGGGTTTCAGAAGAACTGCTCACCCATTACAGACCCAGGATGCAGCACACAAACAGGGCAAAAACACAGAAACTCTGTCACCTGTTGTCTGGGGTATCCCGGTGAGGAACCCTAAAGGTTGCAGTTTGTAACAGACACAGCTGGCCCGGGCGACATGGGTGCTGCTCGGTCTTCTCTGAGCCACAGCCCAGACCCCTGGACGAGCACTGCAGGGAGCAGGCAGTGCAAGTGTTGAGGGGTGGAGGTGGCTGGGTGCCCTTACAGTTGGAACCTGGATGTCCATCCCCTTCATGAATCCTCCCCTTGACCCCAGGGAGGGGATGTGGCCTCTTGAGGACCAGTGTGGCTGTTGCATAAGCTGCTCAGGGGGTTTGCATCTGAGATGCCTGAGCAGACAGGCTGTTCTGCCCCTGCTGGCCATGCCCCTTTGACCCCTGAGGCCTGGTGTTGGACTGTTGCTCTTTCCCAGCTATAGGCCTTGAGCAGATTTCCTGGGCTTTGAGTCCCAGTTCATTGGTAAAATGAGTTCATTTGCAAGTGTGAAAAGCAGAAGCAGCAAAAGCACTTCAGAGCCCTGTTTGTGGTTCAGGCGAGGTTTGGGGGAGCCCACCCGGCCTCCTGAGGTGGTGGCATCCAGTTGAGGGGAGGTGGCTGGCGCCGAGCCCCTCTGGGAACCTGGAGGAGCCCCTGCCCCTGTCACAAGCCCTTGTCACCAGGTGCCACTGACTGCTGAGATGGAAACTAAACTCCTTCCTGTGAGCAATGGCCGTGCAGTGCCCCCCCGTCGCCAGGAGTTCTGGGCGAGGGCCTGAGCTGCATCCCAATTGGTCTTACAACCACTGGCCTAAACGTGCAGCTGGGAAGTTTCCCATGGGATTAAGTGTCGTCCAGTGTCAGGAACAAATGTTCTGGAGCTCATGTTACCTGTTAAAAGTCCTTAATTTCAACCAGATGATTAGTACCCGGTTTGGGCCTGACTGCCTATCTTCCCAGCTCGCAAACATTAAGTCATTGGAGGCATGTGCTTGCTGCTGTAAGGGAAAGCTCAGTTGTAAAGGAGGACTGGGGTAGAACACAGGTGTTTGCAGGAAGGCCCACGCCAGCCTCTGGGTCTGTCCGTGCAGTTCAGAGCAACTCCACGCGGAGCACTTGCTACAGATCATTTCTGCACCGATCAGTCAAGTCAGGTCGAGGCTCTACTCACAGCCTTGCTCTTTCTGGCAAGACTTTCCGATGGGTCACATATGGTGTGCCTGCCCCCGTAATTTGTGCCATGTAAAAAAAGGGCAACTTGTTTTCTTTTTATTTTATTCTAAACTTCTGGTCATAAGTTTTTTCCTAAACCAGATGGGAAGCAGCATCTGTGTATCCATCTCTCTACTCATATACACATAAACACATGTGCAGTTGTGAATGTCCCACCCAGTGCTTTCAGACACAGTTCACAGGCCCTTTAGAGATGTCTCGGTGGTGTTACTATGTATCCAAAAGGTGGATGAGTGTAAGGTAGGCTACACTGTGCAAGTTATTGATGGTTGGCTTTAGTTTATAAAAACAAACCTTAAAAAGGTTCAAAATGTTCAGAGTTGTCTTCAGTCATTTTCTCGGGCTTCCTAAGCTCTTGTACCAAACCTATAGAGGCACAATCCTGCAGGCATGGGGCTGAAGCCATCGGACCCCACTGACTGGCTCACAGGATGCTGCAGGTGGAAGACTTGGGCGCTGGGCCACCGTTGCAGATCTCCGTGCCTGCTGCAAGAGAAGACACGAGGGTAAGCGAAAACTGTGTGCACACCAGCCCCACTCCTGCACTCCGCTCCGCGTCCTCTACCAGCCTCGAGGAGGAGGGCAGAGCGCGGGTCTGCGGTCAGCCTAAGCCGATTAGCCGGGCTCAGCCTTTCTTATCTTAGCCCTGGTGACACTTTCAGTCCTGGCCTCCCTCAACCTGAAACCGTCCTGTTTACCTTGGTTTCCTCCCCACGGTGGGGACCTGGAGCGGGCAACAACAAAAGTCCCCAAGCTGAGGGGACCAAGCACAGGAAATACAAGGCGCAGGAAACAAAAGCTCTGACAGCACAGGGAGGGGGGCATGCACACTTGGCTCCTCTCTCAGCTCACTTCCTTTCCTTTTTTTTAGGCCTGCTGTTTGTTTCTGAGGGTGGCACGGAAGTATAGGTAGATTTTCTGAGTTACTTAGGAGGGAACTGATGCTTGATGGTGGAACAAAAGAGCTGTTAAGAGTCCATGATGTTCCACCTGGCCTTTCCTCCCCTGCATAAAACAAGTAACACTTGATGTGTTATTTTCTCAGAGAAAATGAGTGCCTGGCTAGGAACAAGAGGAAATCCTTTTAGTCCGGCTAGTTAGCTAGGATGAATTAGCAGGGCTGGTTCTGTGGGAGGGGCCTCCCCACCTGCCTCCTCAGTGAGGAATCTGAGGGGGCCAACCCCAGGCCTGCTGGAAACCTGCCTCTGCTTCAGATCTGACCCTGCTGCTCAATTCTGTCTCCTCACACGCTGACTTGGGGATTAGCCAAGGGCCAGCCCCTGCCCCCATGGGCCGTGGCAGGAGCGGAGCCCAGACCTTTTTTTGCCCCTGTCCTCTCCTCCTGCTTCTCCTCCAGGGCCTTCAGTTTCGCCTCATACTCATCAGCCAGGGCCTTCCACTCCTTCCTGTTGTTCTGCAGTCGGTCAAACATGGGCAGGATCTCCTCGTGGAAACGGGAAAACTCCTGGAAAGGGAATCAAGTCGGGCACACCTCCCACTGCCCCTGGGCAGGTTGGGACCAGGCTTCCCCACGCCCCGCCTCCCTCACCCGAGGGGAGTACCCATGAAGTGGCCCGCCCATGCAGGAGGAGGGAGGGAGGGCCACTGAGATGCCACTTTCCCAGTAAAGCTCTGAAGAGGGAGAGTGGCTCTAGCTTGTGCTCTTGAAGTTAGAACGGGGAGCTGTGGGGTGTGAATGCTTATGATACAGATGGCCTTGGGTGAAGATCCCAAGAATAGAGTGAAAATAACCACAGAAGGGGAGTCCCCGGCAGAGGGGTGGGAAGGCTCGGTGCACCTGCGGGTCCTGCAGCTCCTTCTCCCGTCTCACATACACACAGCATGCATCATGGCGCACACGTCATGCTCACACATGCACACACACCGGCTGTGGATCATGTGGATGCCGTCGGGGAAGGCAGTGGTGGGGAGCCCCACACTGGGGCTGCACCTGTGACCTTCAGGGCTGGAACGTACATCTTGGTGCTGTCTTCTTCCCCAGCACCTGCAGCCCCGCGGTGGAGGTGGAAAAGGGAGCTGGTGCTTCAGTAAAGGGAAGCATGGGTGGCCTCAGGGGCCAAGTGGGGAGTGGGATGGCCAGTTGGGAATGATTTTCCTCAGAACTGGTCAACCTCCTCCTCAGAGAGTGGGGTCTGGCCCCACAGGCCCTGCAACCAGACAGAGTGGAGACCGTGGACGTGTTGGGTGGCACTGGGTGGGGCCCTGCTGTCAGACCCCCCTCGCTCACTGGCCAGTCCCAAGCTGTGACCTCACAGCACCTGCCCCGTGTCCTCAGCACTGTGTCCCATGGTCACTTGTCAGCTGTGCAACACGGGTTTGCTGGGCGAGGCATACCCAGCTGCGACAGATGGACCCATCCCCGTCCTCCCAGAGCTCACAGACACCGAGCAAATGCACCCGCAGATAAACCGACGTCAGTTTGGGAAAGGGACGTTTGAGCTGAGACCTCAAGGTGAGGGGAGGACATTCCCAGAGGCAGAGAGCCTGGTGGGAAAGCAGCTGGTGAGGGTAGGGGTGGGAGGGGAGTCCTCTGGGGTGACACTGAGGGTTTCAGATTTTAAGTGCAGATGTGAGGAGAATGGGGGCCAGAACAGCGCGTGGTGATCGGCTGGCCCACACCAGCCCCTCCTCCTTCGAACCCTGTTCACCTTGTACACGAACGTGCACACGAAGTCGATGAAGCCGACCTGCAGTTTGGGGAGCTCGGCTGCCTTGTTCCGGTCCATCATCGGCTTACGGGGGGAGCAGAGACACGGTGAGGCGCTGGCTGGCAGGTGTGCCCAACAGCTCCTCTGAGTCCCCAGCACCCCTCAGTCCTAGCCCAGCTAGATGAGCTTATCCATGGACACAAACTGAGCAGCAGCCCTGGGATGAGGGTGGGGCCCTGGCCCTGGGACCTAATCTGCCTTGATACACGCTGGCCATTGGAACAGGAAATCCAGGACACCCCGTGCCTCTCCAAGCCATCGGGCCTGATTCTGGGGCAGCCCGGTCAGTGTCCATGGTCCTGGCTTGTCCCATGTCTCCCGGGCTCCCGGGGAGCTGCTCTAGGGAGCCCCGGGCTCAGGCCAGGTCAGCCCCTGCTGGAGCTCTGGGAATCCTTTCCTCCCGCTCCCTGGGAGCTATCCATAGTGCTCACAGACCCAGCACACCGCTCCCTGTGGGGCAAACCCTAGGTGGGCTCAGAGGAGCTGTCCTTGGTATCCACAGATCCAGACCCCCAGCTACTTCCTGTCAGTTTCTTCTTCCAGTGACCCACCCTCTGGAGCTTGGTGTGGTGAGGGTGAGCCATGCAGGACCCTAGAGGCCTGGCCCAGAGGGGACAAACAGGCTTCCTGTCTTTCCCTCAAAATACTTTGCTAGTTGGCCAGGGACCATTTCCTGCACCTGCATCTAGTCCCAAAGTCTTCTCAATTCCTCGTTCAGTTACATGTTGACTGTGACACAGGCTCTCCCTCTTCCACATGTTGTTGGACAACCTATGCTGTCCTTGGCCCCTTGGGATTCTGACCCCACATTGCTGAACTGAAGACCCCCAGCATTGTCCATCTACCATGCTGTGGGCCCCCAGACTCCAGTCACTGGCTTTCTCTGGCCTTGCACTCTCCCCATGGGCCAGACCTGCTCTTCCCTGGGATTTCCGGAGCAGCTCATGGCCCAAATGGGGTTCACTATGGAGCTGCCTGGGCCCACGGAGGCTCTTGGTTATGAGCCACAGCCTGGTTCTGCCAGTTTCCGTAATGACTTTCCAACCTCTGCATGAGCATCACAACTCTACCCAGACCCTCAGCCACCTAAATTTACACTCGGTTCATGTCACATGATCCCACAAAGTGAGACTAAGGCCCCAGGACCCCAGAACCTCCAACGGTCCTCTGTCTGCACCGAGCCAGGACTGAGGCTCTCAAGGACTATGGTGGGGGTGGAAGATTCTGGAAGCAATACTCACAATGGGTTGCTGATCCAGAACTGTCCTTTCCAAGTCACCTTGCTCCCAGAACTCAGCTGCCACCAGCAGAGCGACCTAGGGGGCACACAGAGGCAGTCATCCTGTGGAGTTCAGTGCTGCGTCAGAAATTGTCCTGAAAACCCACTAGGAGGCTCCACGCCCTTGGCCCCCTCCACCCAGACCCTCTGGGGCCCCCCAATATTCAGGCTGAGCCTGACGCCCAGCAGTACCTCCTACTGTGGTGGCTGCCAGCCCAGCCCCAGAGCAGCGTGGCAGCCCTCAGCGCCACTTGCAAACCAACGGGTCTGTCCCCCCATTTCAGGTCCCCCTAGATGCAGGCCCACGAGGCAGTGACAAGAGGGCGGGGCCCCATGGGACTTCTGACCTTGCTCTGGACTTCCCAGGGCTTGGTGATGGCAGACAGGTCACACGCTGTCATCATCATGGCCCTGTGGGAAGAGGAAGCTCCAGGCACGCCCGGGCAGGCCTCCTGCCACCCCTGCGCTCTCCTCCCCCAGAGGCTGGGTGACTGGGGGGGCATAGGCCCAAGCCCCTGTGTCCTCCCAGCAGTGGATGGTCTTCCTGTGCACACCACTCCAGCTCCCCTCACACCCACCTCCCCTTGCAGCCACAAACTAAAGTCAACAGTCTCTGTGGGTGCCTTCTACATGCTGGTGACACACATGTCTTCCCTTATTGGGTCTCTGGGGCCATCCTGGGGAGGACATGGCTCTATGGCTCCACTTCACAGAGGAAGGAACAGAGGCTCAGAAAGTGAGTGAATTACTGCCAAAGTCCACAAACTAAGGAAATGGCCTGTCTGATCCTGAATCCTGCACTGTCTCCCCTGACAAAGAGGAGCAAGGAAGATGGAGCATTTGCTTTGTGGCATCAAAGCCATTAAGAGATGAGCTCTTCTTGTTCTGGAGCATTCGGGGACCCTGGGGTCCCCTAGTCCCGTTGGGATAGGTTTGCAGGATTAACCAGCCACCAAGGGACAGAGACCCCTCCTGTCGCTCCCACTGCTTACATGACTATCTCCTTCCGGGTCGTCTCCAGGGACAGGTACTCCACCCAGCTCTTCCTGTCCTCATAATTCTTAGACTCGTCCACAATCTTCTGGAACATTGTCCTCTTCCTGAACCCCAGGAACAAGGGGAGAGAGTTGACCCCCAGCCCCTCACTCCACGCAGGACCCGCTCCTACGCATCCTCCTGGATCCTAACCCTACACCCTCCCAGGAGAGGATGACACAGGGAGTCCCAGCCTAGTGGGGCTGCAGGGAGGGAGTGGGTCGGCCTGGAGCATCCCCCAAAGTGGGCTCCTGTCCGGCCTCCTGAGGTCTCCACGGTCTTCTCAGAGACCGCCCCCCAGCCGGCTGCGACCGGCCTCCTGGGGTCCCCGTGGGGCGGGCGGACAGCAGCACCCACTTGAAGTAGAGCGCCAGGTCCGTGGCAATGATGGCGATGTCCATGAGGTGGATCACGTGCTCGTGCTGCCGCCGGTTCAGGTTCTGGTAGATGTTCAGCGTCTGCGGGAGGGGCTGCTGTCGCAGGGGCGCCCCAGGCCGTCCCCTCCCCCGCGGGGGTCGGCTGGCTTCCACCCACGGGTCAGGGGCACGCGGCCCAGGGGCCCCACACCGCCCCCCCCCCCCCCCCCCGCCCAATGCCGCTCGCCCGCCTCCCCCGCCGGCCTCGGACCGAGCTCCACCTCCCCCCCCCACCCCCCCCCCCCGCCCCGCCCCGCATCCGAGCCCCGCCTTATGCGCCTGGGACGCCGCGGGGGGGCGGGGGGGGGGCGCCGGTCGTGGTCCGTTGGCCGGGAACGCCCGAACCTCCTCCGAAAGCAGGAACTTCCCGAACTCCAGGTGATGCCGCTCCAGAATCGAGGAGCCGTGGAGCTTGGCCAAGGGATTCTGGGACCTGTTTCGGAGGTTTAGCAAAAACAGCGGCGGTCAGAAGCCGAGGGGCCCCCGCGCCCACCCCCGCAGGGAGGAGGCCGCGCCGCAGCCCCTCGGAGGCCGACCGCTGCCCGGCTCGCTGCGGGGTGAGCCCTTGGTCCCCCCGGACGGGACGCGGGCGGGGCCCCAGGCGCCCTACTTCATCTGGTACAGGTTGTTGGTGCCGCGGTGGTCGATGTCGTGGCACAGCCCGGCCGTCACCATGGCGAGGGCCTCCAGGTCCGTGTAGTAGCTCTTCAGCTTGCCGGTCTGCGGAGACGGGCATCTACGTCCTGCAGCCCGGCCAGCGCCCTGCCCGCCCCTTCCCCGCTCCGGGGCGGGGCACGCGGGGGCCTGGGGAGCTGGGCCTGACCCAGCTGCCTCTGCCAGCCCAGGCCCTCTGGCTCCCCTAGCCTGGGGGTGGGTGCCGGTGGGAGGGGCCTCCTCCAGCCTCTGCCCTTGAAGGGCCCTACCTCCTCCGCGGAGGTAGGGGCCTGTGACGCTGCCCTGGGAACCAGGAGGGTCCTCACAGCCCTGGTTAGAGCGGGTGCCTCTAGTGCCCGGGCTCCTGCGTGCTCTGCTCCCTGCCCGTGGGGACCACCCGGCTTCTGGGTGCTCTGCTCCCTCCCCTGTCCACGCACCATGAGCAACGTGAACATTGTCTGGGCCACATTGAAGCCGTGGCGCCAGTTGTGGTAGGTGATTCTCCGGTACCCTTTGCTCACGGAGAACAAGAACCGCACCAGGACCTGAGAGAGGCCGGGAGAAACACAGGCTCTCAGCACTGGGCTGAGGCCCACCAGCGTGTCCGCAGGCTGATGGCCGGTGTGAAAGCCCTGCTCATCTGGTCCCCTAGGCCCACTGACTCTCCGTGTCCCTGTGACCACGCTGCCCTGACTGCCTTCCTGGGTGGGCTGTGCCTCGTCAGGCACCTGCTGGATGGACAAGGGGTGGCAGGCCGCCTGAGGGGCTGGAGCTGAAGCTGAGAACTGATCCAGCATTCATGGGGCGTCCGGGGCCTCCAACCTATCGCCCAGCCCAAAATTGGGAAGAGGACCCCAGGCAAGGGGTCTGGTATATTTTAGAAGAAAAAGTCTGTTTCAGGCATGGATATTTGAATGGGGCGTGATGTGTGGGCACCTGGCACTGTGATGGAGAAATAAGATGGTGGCTGAAGGTCCAGAGGCCCAGGGGCAGGCAGGAGAGGGTGAGCCTTTTTCTGCAGGGCAGTTATCTCTGGACGACAGAATGTGGGCCAAGTGGGTCGTCTTATTGTTTCTATTGTGATTTTTAGGGCCAGAAATTATTTGGAAATATTTTTTATTCTGTTAATTTTTTAATATATTTTTTACTTTTGTGTTTTCCTTAAGTACTTAGTAAAATTTCTTTTTAAAATGCCAGCCTGCTGCACCTGTTCTCAGGGGTGCCTGAGGAAACTCGTTCCCTCACTGGGTGGTGGGGAGGCGTGTGGAGGTGGAAGCAGGGCAGAAACGGAAAACCTCAGGGAAGTGGCAGAGCTGGGCAGGCCATCTCCTCCTCCCTGGGACCACCTCTGAGGGGCTCTGTGTTCAGACATAGAGGATGCCGCGTGCTTTCTGCACAGGTGACGGGAGGCTTCTGTCTCCTCCACCCCACGCCCAGAGATGTGCTTAATGATCGAGTTACCTGGAACTCCTGTTTATCACTTTCCATTCATCCATCCATCCCGTCTTTTATTCTAGGCATGCGCGTGTGTGTACTTTACCTGCCTTCACTGTCCATTCTGTAATGAACATGCCTGCCCCCAAACTTCCTGTGGGACCTGGACCCCTGACCACATCTCTCCCACCTTTTGGGGGATCTAGGACCCCTGGCCAGTCCCCATCCCACCTCCTGGGGGATCTGGAACTTCCGGACCACACCCAGCTCGTAGTACATCTGGATGCCGCATTTGACCAGCTCCAGCTCTGTGCACTCCAGATCGGAGAAGTGGAACTCATAGATGTCAAACTTGGTGGGCCCTGGCAGCACTTCTTTCTGTGGGAGGGATTGTGGGGCTGAGGGAGGCAGGCCCATCAAATCTCCACTTGTCCCTCGTCTCTTCTCCTCCTAGAACCCTCTGTCCAGCCTCAGACGCCCCAGGTGTCTGGTGACATTGCCCTTCCAGTCGCTCTGGCCTGTAGCCCGGGACACACACATCCCTGCTGGCTCAGCCCCCTCCCTCCCCTCTCCTCCCACCCGTGGCCCAACAACAAGAACTTGCCTAGCTGGGCAGACACAATGATGTCGCCAGGGAAACAAACACAAAAATATGCACATAAAAAGATACTCAGGCACAACCAAAGATACACAAGGACGTGAATACGCAGAGTCACACGAAACGATACACAGGCACACAGGACACACACGACACATGTGACACAGACACGTATGGACACAGACACACACGGCATTCACACATGAACACAGGATCACACACGACACAGGTGCACACATGACATGACACACAGAAACAGGCACACACACACATGACACACACACACACACATGGATACAGGCACATGGGTACACAGACAGCACCAAACATCACAAGACGAAACTGCGTGCTCAAACACACTCCTGTCTCCTGGGAGTAGAGATATCTCTGTCACCCTCAGCCCTTCCAGTCTCCACCTGAGGGGTGGGAGTCTGATTCTGACCAAGATTTTCCCCAGCTCGTCCTCCTCACAGTCAGCAGGCTCCTTCCCCAGGAGTTCTCTTGTTGGCTAGGACAGAAAAAGTGTTATGAGACAGAGTGACAGCGTCACCTTCAGCCCGCGTGTTGGGACAATGAGACACTGTCACTTAGGCTCCTCGTGTGGGGGGCAAGGTGACAGCGTAACCTATACCCCTCATGTTGGGACAAGGTGACAGCGTCACCTACACCCCTCATGTGGGGGACCAGGTGACAGCATCACCTACACCCCTCATGTGGCGACAAGGTGACAGCGTCACCTACGCCCCTTGTGTTGAGACAAAGAGACATCGTCACCTACACCCCTCGTGTGGGGGACAAGGTGACATCTGGCACAGAAGAAGGATGATTGCCTGGGAAGCCTGGCCTAGCAGTTGCAGAGAGAAGGGACATTGCGCGTGGGGTGCTCGCATTCCCTGCGCGTCTCTGCCTTTGGCACATCCTGAGTCTCCACATGGATGGCTGGTTGAGCCCTCACACAGCATGACCGGGAAGGCTCTGACCACCCCTGCTCATGGCTGAGGAAAGGACCCCAGGCCGGGCAGAGCGTGTGGGACCCCAGGACGAGGCTGGGCCCTGACTCCCGGCTGTCCTGCCTCCCCACCGGGCAGAGCTGTACCAGGATCGACTGGATCTCGTCCTTGTCGCATCTCACGTGGTACAGAACCATGTCCTGGGCGATGTCCTTGCGGTTCTCCAGCTTGTTCATCTTGTCGTAGGTGTCGGTGTTCAGCACTGACCAGCCCAGGAATTGTGTGAGGGACTGCGGACGGAGCCATGTGTCACCCACCCTGACGAGCACCTCGTGTGCCTGGCTCTGCATCCTGTGTGCAGCTCCCCCACTGTGCCACTCCAGGGCAGTGAGTGCTTCTAATGGGGTCTCTGTGGTGCCCACCGGGGAGCCCCTGGCTTCCATGAATGGGACCTCACAGCTCTTCCTTTTCCCCACTCTCTTTGGGCCTCATGCTGGGTCAGGGGGCTATGGCAGGCGGTAGGGAGGGACCCTATATGGGTAGGTCCTGCACCATCACACAGGTGTCACCTTGAGTTGCACCTGTGACGAGTGTTTACCTCCATGAGGACTTCATCCTGCTCATCGAAGGGCTTCCCGTCTTTCCTGTTGTAAAACGTTGCAACCCCCACAATCTCCTCCTTTTTGTTGACGATGGGCATGGAGAGGACGTTCTTGATGACCCACCCAGAGTCATCCAGAGGCCCTTCCTGCAGGGAGAGGTGTCCAGAGATGACCACTGCTCTGGGTGGGGCCCTGGCCCGGGCTTGACTCCCAGTGGGCGTGAACCTCATTTCTTCTGCCCTCGAGCTGCGGGGACCAGGTCAGTGCTCCTATCTGTGCACTGCCCCTGGCACGAGAACTCCACGACTGGGGGTTTTGTTGTGATCTCTCCCACTAGAGGAGGCGGAAGATATTTTCCCAGCAGGGTGGCTTCGAAGTGTGAGTGCTGGGGTCACAGAGGGTCCCTCCCTCGGAAGCTCCCACGCTATCTGAACGCTCTGCTGCCATACTCTTAAAGTTCTTAGTGACTGTCGAACAAGGGGTCTTGCACTCCCATTCCTCGGGGCCCCAAATCACGTGGCCAGTCCTCTCACCCGTCCCACTGACACCTGGCCAGTGGAGTATGGACACTGGCAAGTTCCTGGAGGAGCCCCTTAGAGACAAAGCCCATTTCCACCAGTCCACTTGACCCTTGGCCTCCTCCAGAAAAGAGCCTGCCCTGGTCCTGCGTCCCCATGAGGACACGAGGAGCAGACTGAACCCTTGCTGGAGCCCAGCCTGCCCAGGAAACCCGCAGACCTGAGTGGGTGAGCTGCATGTCTGTTGTTGTTAGCCACCGACATTTTGAGGCTGTTTCTTAAGAAGCAAAAACGAATCTAGCCCATTGTTTCTGAACCACAGCATCTTCCTTCCTACGTAAGTACTCTTTCTGCTAATGAGTGGACAGATACCTGAAATTTGAATGTCTCGTCGGCGGGGGCATTCATGATGTTACAGATCTGAAAAACGATCAGAAAAACGACTTCACCTGAAGCAACTGAATGGACAATATGATTCTCAGCAAGACTGTCCCACCCTATGGGCCTCTAAGTGGGCAAAGTGGGGCAGCGCACAGGCTGGTGGGAAGGGCCAGTGCAAGGGATAGAGGGCAGGGCTGTGGGGACTCACAAAGCCACTTTCTGCCACGTAGGTCGGAAGGCCACTGGCCAGGGCCCAGTGATCAGCCGGGGGTGTGCTGGAGAGAGAAGCAGGGGTCAGGTGGTGCAGAGGCTCCGCAAGGTGGGTGTGTGCATGTAGGTTTCGGCAGGTGTGTGTTAACATTTCCTGCTCTGGATCCAGGTGATAGAGGGATGATGGAGATTGTGGGGTGGGGCGGGGGAAGGTAGTGAGTGGGTCGTGGGAAGCTGGTGAGGACTCAGGAGGGTTGGGGGCTGAATTTTGGGGCATCTGAGCTGCCTCATTCCCCCTCTTCTGTCCATGCTGTGGCCCCTCATCCTGGAGGAGCCTCTTTTCCCTACTGGAAGCCACATGCTCCATCCCAGCCTCGGGGGCCCAGTACTGGTCACCTGCCCTGTGGGCCTGGCCCTGACCTATGTCCAGGCCTAGCACTTAGATCCCAGACCCTGCCTGGGACCTGTGGGCTGGGGTCATGGGGTCACATGGCCATGTGACTCTAGGTCTGGGAATGGCCGGCTGCCTTTACCCCCTCTCCCTAAGTTGGAGTCCTGCCCTGTCCCCCACTGGGCTGTGAATCCCACTGAACTGGCTGTGCCCTCCTGTCCTGCCCCACTGGATATGCAGTGTTGGGCCTCCCTTCCGCCGGCTCCACCTTCCTGGGCTGGCAGGATGAGCCAAGATGGGACCCCAAGGGCATCAAAGGTCAGTTGCTGCTGACAAGGCCACCTGGACAACTCGCCTAATCTCCTGCCCCACATGTCCATGGTGCCTCAGGCTGTCACCTCCCTCCTCACCCACCAACTCATTTTCTCCTAGATGAGCGAGTCAGCCTCCCTCCCCATCCTGTTCTGCCGCGACCCACAGTGCAGGGAGCACCATGCGAGGGACTGTGCCAGGAGCCACCGATCCACTGTGACTGGTCCCTGGAGCTGACCCAGCCTGGGTCTGGGGTGGTCCTGCCCTTAAGCGATGCTTCTCATGAAACTCTGGCACTTACGGGATGACCTTGATGTCTTCCTTGCCGTGGAGGATGTAGTCAATGACTTTGTAGAAGAGGATTTCCTGAGAAACAGACCACAGCAGTCACCAGGGGAACCTCCCTGAGAGATGAGAGGAGCCACCCAGATGCCTTGCCCCGGACACACACACATGTGCACACGCACACGCCACATGCACCCACACAGCCACACACACGTGTACACACACACCCCACACCCACCTACACAGCTATACACAGCCACACACAGGTGCACATGCACACACCACACCCACCCACACAGCTATACACAGCCACACACATGCACACCTGTAAACACACAGACCATCACAGACACTCGTGGGACACACACCACACACTGGCTTATGTGTCTTTCCTCTCATCTGTGTCCTCATTACATTTGTGTCCCACTCCAGCCCACACACAAATGGGGCCTCATACCCCTTCATACACACACACACAGCCTACCCAGGCCTGTGCAGCTGTGACACAGCCACACAGCCACACACTCACTCCTGGAACCATGGCAAGGCATGGTCACAGCTACCCTTGTGCAGGGACTCCTCCGCACACTTGGCTCACAGAGCCCACTGATCCTCACTGTGCCCTGCGTGGAGGCCCTTGTTATCACCCCCGTTTGACAGGCGGGGAGACAGAGGTGTGGCGAGGCTATGCAGCGTGCCCCAGGTTGGATGCACAATAAGTGGCAGAAGTGTCTGCCCATGCTTTTACCCTCTGTTCACACTGCCTCTCTGAGGTGCACACATGTGTGCACACATGCACACACACACATACAAGTGGCCCCATTTGGGGAGATGTTACAATGATTTAAGGATGGGGTAGCAGGAGGATCAGCCCATCAGACCAGAAGCTGTCATGACAACCAGGCTGACGGCCCTTGTCAAGAGACCAGTCCAGGCCCCCCGTGACAGAGCCAGGCAGGGCTGGAGTCAGGGGGAGGGGCCTGTCCTCAGGAGCGGTCAGACAGCTCTCTGTCCTGCCTCCCTACACACTTCCCCTCACCCTCCCCATCCCACCTGGGGTTGGGCTGGGACAGGCCCCTTCCCACCCTGGAGCTGGAGCCAGGGAAACTGAGGTGTGTGGGCTGGGCCTGTCCCCCGCTACCATGACTTACACGGCCATCGGGCGTGCGTGGGCCTGAGTATGGCTGGGCTTCTCCCATAAGCACAGGCCACACGTCGAAGAATTCCTGGGCAGAGAAGAGAAAGGAGCGAGGCAGCGGGTCAGTGCTGAAGCAGGACGAGGCTGGCTAGGGGCTGGCGGGAGCTGAGGCCTCACCTTCTCCTTGGTCATGTCCAGGAGGCCCACTGAATATCGGTCGCAGTTTAGATAGGCCCGCACGGTGTAGAAAGCCTTGTGGAACTGCCTCTCGATGTCTGTCAGCTCCTCAAACACTTTGTTGGCCGACCACAGCAGCACCTGGGGGTGGGGCATACCTGTGGACCCATGGCCACACACACACACACACACACACCTGTCTGACTGCAGCAGCACCTGGGTGGGATCTGTCACACCTGATACACACACAAGCACACATGCGTCTGACCACAGAGCCCCACAGGGACACTGATGGATGATGCCTCTCCAACAGTGTCTCGATACAGTGCTGTCACCCAGGGTTTCATCGCAGCACAGGACTACCCAGGGGCCCCAGAAACCTTCTGGGAGGTAAGGCCTCCAGGCTTTGCCACAATCCCACCACTCACTGCCTGGTGCTGGCCTCATGCTGAGCTAGCAGGTGAATGGGTATGTGGAAATAAATAAAGAAACACTAACTGGACTGGACTGTGAAGGCCTGCAGTGGGGCTCTGGCCCATTGCATGTGGTCATTTACACCAAACAGGAAGTACCACCACTTCACTGCTGAAGGAAGATTTCTCTCCCTGCCTGGCGACAGCCAGCCAATGGGAAACGCCACAGCTCAGCCAATGAGAGACCCTGCAGCTCAGCCAATGAGAAACACTGCAGGTCAGCCAATCAGAGACACTGTGGCCCAGCCAATCAGAGATGCCACAGCCGGGCCAATGAGAAATGTGCAGCCCAGTCAATGAGAATGTGTTGCCACCCTGAACTGTTCCTCTCCCCCAATGGACCTTCCTTTAGAACAGCCCCTCTCTCTCCCCCTTTTTCTGTATAAAAGCAGCTCCCTCCTTTGTTCCCTGGATTTGCCTGTGGTTCACCAGAGCACACACATCCTGAACTGCAATTGTTTTTGCTATTCCCGAATAAACTCATCTGTGGATAAAATAACAGGGGAATTTGTTTTTAAGTTGACACGTGGATGAATGAAAATTGGAATCAATTGCCATGAACTTGAGAGGCAAAGGCCTGGCCAGCCAGCCCTCCATAATCAGCCTGTGAGAAGTGGGGTCTGAGAATAGGAATTCCTTGTTTTGTGGATATCAGGTCCTTTTGTGGTCTCGCCAAAGCAAGGTGATGATTCATTGACATGCTCCATGAAGCCCTGGCCAGACACTGCCTGTGGCATCGACCCCCAGCCAGCACCGGGCAGCTGTCCAGGGCTTCTGGCTAGGCTCAGACTAACTCTGCGGGGCTCTCCTCCCTGCCTGCCTGGACTGTGTTCCAGCCCTCATGCTCTGTCTCCAGCTTGTAAGGAGCCCCGCTAGGTGTTGAACCCTCTCCTCCTCCCAATCCTTCCTCACACAGCCCCCTTCCTGTCCTCCCCCCTAGCCCTCTGAAGCCCCCCCCCCCCACCGGTTGCTGTCATAGGCAGGGATGAACCTGGAGACCCCACCTGCCCTGGAGTCCTTCCACCATGAGGCAGCCCAGTGCCTACCTCTCCCCATTGGTGGCTTGGCCCTGCCCCCTCTCTATCCATCTCTCTCCATCGCACTCCCAGGTGATCTCAGCTGACTCACTACAGGGCCTTTGCACAAGCTCTGTCTTCTGCCTTCACAGCCCTCATCCCAGTGCTTTCTCATCCTTGAGTCTCAGCCTAAAGTCATCTCCAGAGGGCTCCCCCTGAACACCTGCCAAACCAGATCTCCTGCAACGCCTCATTTTGTTCCCGACCTCACGATGAACAGTCTCATTATTCCCCACTTAATCACAAGCTCTGTGATGTCAGGAGGTGCAGCTTTTCCATGGCCAGAGTGGCACCTAGCACCGGAGTGCTCAATGTGCGTTTGTTGAATTCATGGAAGGCTATGAGATTTGCAGCTCTAAGGAAGACTGAACAACAGGTCCTGTGGCCAGCTGCCACTTGGAAGTCTGCACATGCATGTCAGGGGTGGGTGGGACTACATGGTCACCCACACCACACTGCGTCTCCTTCATCTGTCAGCTGGTGGCTAAGCACCTCAATTCCCAGCTGCTAATGGCCTGGAAATAAAAGTGCCCAGTACAGAGCTCTCGACCCTTTTCCCCTATCACAGTGGGTAGTGATGCTGATCCGCCTCTCCCCAGCTCTGTGACCCCAGGAAACTTCGCCAATGTGCAGACCTGTCTCCCAACCTACAAAATGGGGATAGTGATGTTCTGCCCTCAGGATGCTTGGAAGATTAAGTGTCAGGCTCTCAGAAGAGTGCCTGGCTCTCGAGAGCCCCATGTGTGAGTGTGAGCGTGTCTGAGTGTGTACGTGTGTATGTGTGTGCATCTGGGTGTGAGTGTGTTAACCACCTGTGTGTCCATCCCACAAACACTCCCTGAGCTCTCCCTGTGACAAAGCTCTGACTCAGACGAGAACCCACATCAGAGATGTCAGAGTCAGGGAAGTCATGGTCGGGGGAGGCCAGGCGCTCAGAGATGTCAGGGACAGCTGTCCCTGATCCTGCTGAAGCTCGGTGGGGGTTGGGAGGAGTGTCTGGGTTGCACATCTAATTTTTGAGCCATCTGAATACTTTCATCCCCAAAGGCCATGCCTCAGGAGGGGGACAGAGTGAGGAGGAAAAGAGCTTAGTTCTCACAGCGCAGTGTCTTGGTGAGAACTTCCTCCACTCCCCACCCTGTCCCCTCTGTCCCTGTCCCCAGCAGAGCATCTCCTGTCACCCCCTGGCCCTCCCATGCCCCCATCAGACCAGAGACCAATCACCAAGTGCTGGACACTGCTCTGAGGCAGGTCCTGTTATGGCCTCAAGGGAGTGGGGGCTCAGCAGGTTAGGCCGGTGTCCATATGGTCTGAAGCCAGGCAGCACGCCCCCACCCCCCAGGGCTCTGTCCTTCCCCCTTCTTCCTATTTCCTTTGTAACTTTCTGAGTTGAGTCTGCCCACACAGACAGTGAGTAAGGTGCAGGCATCTTTGGAACATGGCTGGATGGTTTTTCACGTCAGCATGTGTGTGTGTAGCCACTGCTAGGTCAGGATTTAGAGCATTCCAGCCCCGTGAAGTTCCTCTGCCCCAGTCAGTGCCTCCCGACCCCTCCTGGAACGGCTCTTCTTACCATTGGCCCTGGAGTGTTCTGGGACTTCATCTAAGTGTCTTCACACAGTGCCTCTCCAGTGTCCCTTTGGGGTGATTCTTCATGAATCTCCAGTCTGCTCCTCCCTCCCCTGCACATGGGCCTTGGGCTGTCTCCATCTTGACTGCTATGAATCGCAGTATCTGTGGTGCCAGCTGAGGGCCCCCTGGACACCCTCTCACCTGTTGCTTTGATCCTACCCTCAGTTGCTCATCTTCTCAGGACAGTCTTCCCTGCCTCCTACTCCAGGCCAAGGAGAGCTCCAACCCTGGCTGATGCCCTCATGTTGCCTACTGGAGATTAGCAGGCCAGGACCCTCAGAGAGTGGTCTTGAGAGTCAGGGGATGGGGCCCAGCCTTTCTAGAGAAGCTGGAAACCCAGATTCTTATGTGAAATCTCAACTTTAAAATCTTGGGCACGGACCCTCTTTCAGGGTGCAGGTCACGCTTCACCTTTTGAGTCTTCTGGACTTTGACCCCTCCCCAGGGAGTGGCATCCCCTTCTTGACCCTGAGCCTGTGTTGGCTGTCATCAGCACACACAGCACAGCAGTGCCACCCAATGTTATGTGAGCAAAACACCAGATGGTTGTTTGAGTGACCAGGAGCGTGTGGTTGGCCAGGGAGCTTCAGTATTGCCCTCCATGGATTCATTAAGTATATTCTGGCTTAATGCTCCAAGGTGAAATCTGGGGCTGATGGTGAGGGGCCGTTTGGTGACCTCAAAAACAAGTGGAGACATTTGGAGACAGACAACACGGGCCTGCACAGCCCCCTGGAAGGGGGAGGCTGGCCTTATGAGGCCTAATCCTATGCTCACACTACAGGAGGGAGGTGTCAGGATGACTGGAGGGCAAGGGGCAGACAGGAAAGGTAACTGCAGTGGACCCTGGGCGGCTTCGGCTCCCAGGGTTCTTATTTGGTGGTGAGCTCCTGAGAGCTGGTGTAGAATCTTCAGGAATTTTCATAGCCAGATGTTAAATAGAACATTAAAGTTAAATGATATAAACTTAAAAATTAAGAAAATTATATTAAAACAAAGATTATAAATATGCAAACCCATCGCTTCCTTGTTATTCCACTACAGTTCACCATTACCCTAGCTCTTGAGGTATTTACGGTGGAGAGACAACCTACTCTACAGCACATCTCTTCCTAACTCTGTGTCCAGTGACTTCACAGTGGGGACTTCAGTGATGGAAATCGGTGGTGTTGCCCAGGGTGGAGAAGCGCGTCAGCCCCTCCTTGCTGCTTCCTGACTCACATATGACTCTGAACGTTTCTACTTGTTCTTGTTGCTTCTATTGCCTCTGACCAAAGTGGTGAGACACTTTCAGGAAGGGGTTGACAGGACCCCTGAGCCAGAGTTCGTGCAGAGGGTGATCAGGACTGAACATAGTTTTTGAGGAGGGGCAGCAGTGTCTGAGGGTGAAGGGCCCTGCTGAGGGGTCTTCAGGACCCTGGAGAGTGGCTACGGTTTTGGAGGAGGGCAGGGATGAGCTCTACCCTGAGAACTGCCTTAATTCTCAGTCACTGGCTCTCCTACAGCACAAGGAAGAGAAGAAACAAGGTGAAGGCAGCAGGCTTAACTGCAAGCCATGTGGGAGCCAGTCTTGGTTCATTTTAGACTTTTCTTCTCGAGAAGAGCTGTGAGGTAGAGCCCCTGCACTTCGTACAAATTAATTAGGTTTCTTAAAAATGCTGTTCAGAGTGTAGGTCTCAGAAACAGCTGTCTACTAGGACCAGGTGACATCTGAATGGAAAATCAAAGTGCTTAATTGAGACGTGAATGTCCAGTGCTGGAAGGCCATTTTAGAATCCCACTGGAAGCACGTCTGTACATGCATGTGGTCTGAGGAGTTGGGAACAATGAGTTTCCAGATAGTCTGTGTTTCCTAAGTGTCAGCAATTCATTTGCTGGAATGATATCTATTACCTCGTTTAGGTCTGGGGGACAACTGGACAACAGAAAAGACAGAAATCCCCAACTCTTAGATTCACTTTCTAATGGGGAGGGGCTAGAACATGAACAGAGAAAGCAAACCATCCGGCTTGTTCCCAGGAGAGGAGTAAGTGGAAAGGAACACAGCAGGGTTGGGTAAGGAATGGGGACCAGGGTGGGGGTGCTCAGGTCAGGGAAGATCTCCCTGCAAAGGAGCCATGGGGTATGCGGGGATGAGGTTCCTGGCAGAAGGACCAGCAAGTGCAAAGGTCTTTGTGGAGGAGCATGGCTGGGGAGAGCGGTGGTCTGGGGAGAGCCAGGAGGGGCAGCAGATTGCAGGGGAGCCCCTGAAGGCCACCCAGTCACACAACCTAAAGTTTCAAAGTATGGCTCTGACTGCTGAGTCAGGGTGGACTGATGAGAGGTGCATAAGGAAAGGGACCCTGAGACAGTATGTATAAAGGGGATCCAAAAATTAGGGGTGACCGGAGAGGGAGGTGGGGCTCAGGACATAACAGGTAGAGAAGTAAAAACCTGGCTTCTCCTGGGATTTGACTTTCCTGGAGGGAACATGGTCCCCCTGGGTGAGACACATGGCGGGAAAGTGTGTGTGGTGGACAGGGCCCAGAAAATGTTCCTGGACTTGCCTCCCCAAGGCCCACACCTGGGGTGTGCAGGGTTGGATTTGAATCTTGACCTGAGGCCACTGTTTTGGAGATGCTGATGGTAAGAATTTGGGGAAATATCCCCACAGCAATGAAGTTAAGGGGCCTGGCTGAGAGGAGACTGCACTCCTTGCTCTTGGGAGGAAAGGAGAGCTGCAGTGCAAGAGCAGAATGAGAGCCACTCAGAACACAGTCCCGAGGGAGGTGGGTTAGACCCTGCCCCGGGCAGAGGGATAAGCAGACAGAACACTTGAGGAAATAATGGCTGGAACCACCCCAAGTAGGATGAACTCAAAGAGACCTAACTGAGACACATTATAATCACACTGCTGAAAGCCAAAGGCAAAGAGAATTTGGAAAGCAGTGAGAGAGAAGTGAGTCACCATGTACAAGGGACCCCCAATGAGATCATCAGCAGATTTCTCATCAGAAACTTTGGATCCAGAAGGCAGTGGGCTGACATATTCAAAATGGTAAAAGAAAAATAAAACTGTCAACCAAGAATCCTGTATCTGGCAAAACTGTCCTTCAAAAGTGAGGGAGACATTCAGACATTTACAGATAAACAAAAGCTGAGGGAGTTTGTTACACTAGAGCTGTCCTGGAAGAAATGTTCAAGGGCATCCTGCAGGGTGAAATGAAAGGAACTCAGGAACTCAGTAACTCAAAGCTGTGGAAATAAGTAAAACAAACTCCAACTGGACTGGACGGGGAAGGCCTGCAGGGGGGCTCCGGCCCATCCCACTGGCCAGTTACACCAAACAGGAAGTGGGACCGCTTAACTGCTGAAGGAAGACCTCTCCCTGCCAGGCAACAGCCCAGCCAATGGGAAACGCCGCAGCTCAGCCAATGAGAGACACAGCAGCTCAGCTAATGAGAAGCTGTTCTCACCCTGAACTGTTACCTTCCTCCAATGGAAACTTTCCTTTAGAACAGCCCTCCTTATTCTTCCCTTTTCTCTATAAAAGCAGCTCCCCTCCTTTGTTTTCCAGATTTGCCTATGGTTTGCCATAGCATGCACATCCTGGATTGCAGATCTTTTGGCTATTCCAAAATAAACTTGTTTCAAGGTAAAGTAACTAGAAAATTTGCCTTTTAGGTTGACAAAACCATATGAAGAAATAAAGACCTTAGTAAAAGTAAACACATGGACAAATTATAAAAGCTAGTATTATTATAACAATGAAAACTGTAAAACATTGCTGAAATAAATCAAAGAAGACATACATAGGTAGAAATACATCCAATTGATGGATTGGAAGACTCAATATTGTTACAATGTCAGTACTACCCAAAGTGACCTACAGATTCAGTGCAATTCCTATTGAAATCTCAATGATGTTTTTTCAGAAATAGGAAAACTCATTCTAAAATTCATAGGGATTCTCAAGGGACCCAAAGAGCCAAAACAATCCTGAAAAAGAAGAACAAAACTGGAGGACTGATACTTCCTGATTTCAAAGCATGCTACAAACCTACAGTAATTAAAACACTGTGGTACTGGCATAAAGACAGACATTTAGACCAATGGAATATAATAGAGATCCCAGAAATAAACCCTCATATATATGATCAAATGATTTTTGATAAAGGTGCCAAGACCATTCAATGGGGAAAAGACGGTCTTTTTAACAAATAGTGCTGAGAAAACTGTGTCTCCACATGCAAAAGAATGAAGTTGGATCCTTAATTAACACCATATACAAAAATTAACTTAAAATGGATCAAGTACTGAAATTTAAGATCTAAAACCATAAAACTTTTAGGAGAAAAAATAGGGTAAAATCTTCAGGACACTGAATTTGGCAATAATTTTTTGGATATGATATCAAAGGCACAGGTAACAACAACAACAATAGACAAATTGAACTTCTTGAAAATCAAAATCTTTTGTGCATCAGAGGTCAATATCAACAGAGTGGAAAGACAACCCATGGAATGGGAGAAAACATTTGAAAATTATATATGTGATAAGGGATTAATATCCAGAATATGTAGAGAACTCTTAAAACTCAGCAACAAAAACCAGACAACCAGATGAAAAAATGGACAAAGGACTCGAAGGGACATTTCTCCAGAGAAAATATATGAATGGCCAATAAATGCATGAAAAGATGCTCAATATCACTAATCATTAGGGAAATGCAAATCAAAACTACAATGAGATACCACCTCACACCCATTAGGATGGCTACTGCAAAAAACAACAACAACAACAACAACAACAACAAAAAAACCGCAGAAAATAACAAGTGTTGGTGAGGATGTGGAGAAATTGGGACCCTTGTGCACTGTTGGTGGGAATGTGAAATGGCACAGCTGCTGTGGAAAACAGTATGGCGATTCCTCAAAAAGTTAAAAATAGAATTACTGTATGATCTGGCAGTTCCACTTCTGGGTATATACCCAAAAGAATTGAAAGCAGGGTTTTAAAAGGATATTTGTACACCCATGTTGAGAGCAGGATTATTCACAATAGCTAAAATGTGGAAGCACTCCAAATGCCCATTGATGGATGAATGGATAAGCAAAATGTGGTCCATCAATACAATGAAATATTATTCAGCCTTAAACAAGGAAGAAGTGTCCAGCTTGGTGGTGTAGTGGTTAAGTTCCTGCGCTCTGTTTTTTGTGGCCTGGGTTTCGTGGGTTAGATCCCAGGTGCAAAGCTACATACTGCTCATCAAGCTGTGCTGTGCTGGCGTCTCATATACAAAATATAGGAAAACTGGCACAGATGTTAACTCAGCGACAATCTTCCTCAAGCAAAAAGAGGACGACTGGCAACAGATGTTAGCTCAGGGCCACTCTTCCTCACAAAAATAAAGGAAGGAAATTCTGACATATGCTACAACGTGGATGAACCTTGAGGACTTCATGTTAAGTGAAACAAGCCAGTCACAAAAAGACAAATACTGTATGATTCCACTTATATGAGGTACTTAGAGTAGTCAGAATCATAGAGACAGAAAGCAGAATGGGGGTACCCAGGGCGAGGGGGGGAGGATGGGGAGTTAGTGTTTAATGGGGATAGAGTTTTAGTTTGGGAAGATGTCAGGAGTTCTGGAAGTGGATGGTGGTGATGATTGCACAATATGAATGTACTTAATACCACTGAACTGTAGACTTATAAATGGTTAAGATGGTGGGGCCAGCCCCATAGCCCAGTGGTTAAGTTTGTGCACTCTGCTGTGGTGGCCTGGGGTTTCGCCAGTTCGGATCCTGGGCGTGGACATGGCACCGCTCATCAGGCCACCCTGAGGCAGCGTCCCACATGCCACAACTAGAGGGACCCACAACTAAAATATACAACTATGTACCGGGGGGCTTTGAGGAGAAAAAGGAATAATAAAATCTTTAAAAACAAAATGGTTAAGATGGTAAATTTTATGTTATGTGTATTTTAGCACAATAAAAATAATTGGGAAAAAATGTAAAGGGAGATGTACCCTTTACTAGACTAGACAAAGCAGACTTCAGAAGAAGGAAAATTATCAGAGGTAAAGAGGGACATTACATAATGATAAATAGGTCATTTCTCCAAGAAGACATATTAATGTGTTTGCACCTTACAACAGAGCATTGAATTACATGAAGCAAAAACTGAGAGATCTGCAAGAAGCAGTAGATAAATCCACGATTATAGCTGGAGGCTTCAATGCTCTTCTTTCAGTAACTGATAGATCCAGCAGGGAGAAAATCAGTAAGAAAATAGTCAAACTAAACAATATTGGATGTAATGGACATCTACAGACTACTTCATCCAACAGCAGCAGAATACACATTCTTTTCAAGGTCACATGGAGCATTCACCAAAATAGACATATTCTGGGCCATAAAACACATCTTAACAAATTTAAAAGTATAAAAATTATAAAGAATATATTGTCATACCACAGTGGAATTAAATTAGAAATCAATAAGAGAAATACAGTTGGAAAATTCCAAAATAGATTAAACAACATACTTCTAAATAATACATGGGTCCAAGAAGAAGTCTCCAGAGAAATTTATAAAGATTTTGAACTAAATGAAAATGAAAACACAGCTTATCAAAGTTTGTGGGATGCCATGAAAGCAGTGCTTGGAGGGAAATGCACAGCGTTGAATGGACATATTAGAAGAGAAGAAAGACTCAAAATCAATAATCTAATCTTAGAAAACTAGAAAAAGGAGATCAATTTAAGCCTAAAGCAGGTAGAAGAAAAGAAATAATAAATAAATAATAATTATTGAGAACAAGTGTATGTCCTCAAATTTGATAACTGAGATAAAATAAGTTTCTCAATGCCTTGAAAGACAAAAACTACTAACACCCACACCAGGGGAAATGGAATAATCTGAACAGACCTGAAGTATTAAAGCCATTGGATCAAGAATTAGCAATCTTCCAAAAAGAGAGTACCAGTCCCTGGTGGGTTCCCTGCTGGATTCTACCAAACACTCAGGGAAGAAATTATGCCAGGTCACTACTATCCCTTCCAGGAAATAGAAGCCGAGAGAACACTTCTAACCCATTCTATGAGGCCGGCATTACCCTAATCCCCAAACCAGATAAAGACATCATAAAAAGGAAAAATTACAAACCAAAATCTCTCATGAACACAGACGCAAAAATTCTTAACAAAATATTAGCAAAACCAATCCAACAATATGTAAAAGTAATTATACTCCATGACCAAGTGAGATTTATCCCAGGTATGCAAGGCTGGTTCAACATTTGAAAATCAGTGTAATCCACCATATTAACAGGCTAAAGCAAAAAAAAAGTAACATGATCATATCAATTGAGGGACAAAAAGCACTTGACAAAATCATCACTCATTCAGAATAAAAGCTCTAAGCAAAGTAGAAATAGAGGGACACTTCCTCAACTAGATAAAATTCTACAAAAACCTACAATGAACATGATACTTAATGTTGAGAAACTGGACATCTTCCCCTAATACTGGGAAAAAGGCAAGGAGGTCCCCTCTTACCACTCCTGTCCAACATTGTACTGGGAGTCCTAGCATGTGCAATAAGACAAGAAAAGGAAATACAATGTATACAAATTGGGAAAGAAGAAATAAAAATGTCTTTGTTTGCAGATGACATGATCACCTATCTGAAAATACCAAGCAGTCAATTAAAAAACCACCTGGCACTAATAAGTGATTGTCTTAAAGTCACAGGATACAAGGTTAACATATGAAAGTCAGTCGCTTTTCTTTATAGCAGCAATGAACAATTAGAACTTGAAATTAGGAACATAATATCACTTACATTAGCATAAAAAATTGAACGCAGGTACAAATTCATAAAATATGTACAGGATCTATATGCAAAAACTACAAACTCTGAAGAAATCACAGAGGATCTAAATAGACAGATGTTCTCTGTTCATGAACTGGAAGACCCATTATTATTAAGACACCAATTCTTCCTAACGTGATGTACAGATTTAATGCAGTCCCAATTAAAATACCAGCAAGCTATTTTGCTGGTATGGATGAACGGATTTTAAAATTTATATGAAAAGGCAAAAACACACACACCACAAAATAGCCAGCACAATACTCCAGGAAAAAAAATGTTGGAGAAATGATATTCTTGACTGTAAGACGGTAAAGCTATCGTGCTCAAGACAGTATGGTATTGGTGAAAAAATAGACACTTAGACCAACGGAACAGAATAGAGAGCACAGAAATAGGTTCATACAAATATAGTCAACTGTAGTTTGACAAAGGAGCAAAGGCAATTCAGTGGAGAAAGGCTAGTCTTTTCACTAAATGCTGTTGGGAAAATTGGACCTCCATTTACAAAAAGAGCATCTAGAACCAACCTAACAGCTTTCACAAAGATTAATTTAGACCTAAGTGTAAAACAAAAAACTGCAAAACTTCTAGAAGATGACAAGGAAAAATCTAGGTGACCTTGGGTTTGGTGATGAGTTTCAAAATACAACGCCCAAGTATAATTCATGAAGGACAAATGTATAAGTTGGACTTTATTAAAATTTAAAACTTCTGTTTTTACCAAACGCATTGTTAAGAGAATGAAAAGACAAACTATACCTCTGGACAAAATATTGGCAAAATATGTATCTGCTAAAGGACTTGTATTCAAACTTTACAAAAATCTTTTAAAACTAAAAATAAGAAAATAGACAATCTAATTTAAAAATGGGCAAAAGATCTGAACAGACACCTCACCAAAGGATAAGATATACAAATGGCAAATAAGTATATGAAAAGATGCTCAACATGATTTGTCATTAGGGAATTGTAAATGAAAACACTAATGAAATACACCTATTAGAATGACTGAAATCTAAATAACTGACAATACCAAAAGCTGGTGAGGATGCAGAGCGATAGGACAGGAATGTAAAATGGCACAGCCACTTTTTGGCAATTTCTTACAAAATTAAACATAGGCATACCACATTATCCAGCAACTGCACCCGTTGGTATTTACTCAACTGAATTGAAAACTTATGTCCACACAAAAACCTGTAAACAAATGTTTATAGAAGTTTTATTCATAATTGCCCAAACTGGAAACAATCAAGATGTTCTTCCACAGCTGAATGAATAAGCTGTGGTCCATCCAGACAGTGGAATATTATTCATCAATAAAAAGAAATGAGCTATCAAGCCATGAAGGAACCTTAAATGCATATTACTAAGTGAAAGAAGCCAATCTGAAAAGGCTACACACACTGTACGATTCCAACTCTATGACATTCTGGAAAAGGAAAACTACAGAGACAGTAAAATAATCAGTGATTGCTGGGGGTTTGGTGGAGGTAGAGCGTGGAGGGATAAACGGGTGGCGCATAGGAGACTTTTAGGGCAGTGAAATTATTCTTTATGATATTTTAATGGTGGATATAGTCAAACCTGGTGGTCTAGTGGTTAAGATTTGGTGCTCTCACCAACACGGCCTGGGTCCGTTTCCAGTCAGAGAACCACACCACGCTGTGGCGTCTGCATGTTGTTGTGATGCTGAAAGCTATGCTACCAGTATTCACAATGCCAGCAGGTGGACATGTTTCAGCAGAGCTTCCAGACTAAGACAGACTAGGAAGAAGGACCTGACCTCCCACTTCCAAAAAAATTGGCCATGAAAAATTGGTTATGAATAGCAGTGAAGCATGGTCTGACATACCACCAGAAGATGAGAGGATGGTGCAAAAAGACTGGACAGCGTTCTACTCTGCTGTCTCCTGGGTCGCTAGGAACTGGAATCCACTCAAGAGCACCAAACAACAATGGTGGATGCATGTCGTGACACACTTGTCAAAACCTGTTAAAATCTGCAGCACAAAAAATGAACCTGATATATGCAACTAAAGAAGCATTTAGTAGTGGGGGGACTCCAAGAAAGAACGCAGACTCTGACAAGACAATCTAACTGCATTAAAATGCATGAGCTGCCTCACTGAGCGGGTGGAGAAAAAGGTGCTGACCTAGGTGTTTTGGAATGAGGAGTCTGTAAGAGTAACGGTACAAGCAACTGCACACAGCAGTGTGCTCTGTTGACAAAGTCGCCTCCCATTGGGACACAGGTTAGCAATCCTGGCATTGCTGTACATGTGTCCTGGAACTGAACAATTAAGTAAAGGGTTATGGGATGATGGGAGCCACGTGCTTTGCTGTTGGAGTGGAAATTATGTACCAGCAAGGGGAGGAGGCCAGAATGATCCATGTGGCAATGAATTAGAGTTGGGGACATCAGCAAGAACTTGTGTTCAACTTAATGTAGACACAGTTGGTTTGATGTAGAAATAATTATAGATCGGCGTATGCTTAGGCTAGTGTGCACACGTCTATCTCTTTGCTCTGTTGGCTCAGAGGGCCTAGATGCTAGGATACCCCAGAGAAAGAGCACACCCAGCACCTACATCTTGGCTTCTAAGACCATTCTCCAATAAGAGCAGCCAGGGTTCCTTGAGGAATGGCTGACTCCAGGCTGGGCAGGAAATACGTAAATGAGCCTGGAGCATCATGTAGTTCCAGAGAGTAAGGTTGAGCAAAACCCCCCAAACTCACTAACTGATCAAATAAAGAACAACCTGAAGGCTGGAGTCGATGAGGCAGGGAACTGAGGCAACACAGGCAACAAGCTGAGCAACAGAATCAGTGAAGTCATGCTGGATTATAACCCAAGCGTGAGAAACACCCACGAGTCCAGACTGGTACAAACAAGTGACTGCGTAAATTAGGAAACGGGTGAGAAGAGACAAATGCCCCTACAGGACAGGGCTCATAGCGACTTCCTTCTGAAGAGCACCGTTCACCCAGTGTAGAGCCGCATCTGCCCATCTCAGTCCTTCAGCTTCTCCCCAGCCTGGCCCTGAGCCCTGCCTGACCGCTCGGCGGCCCCTGCTCAGCCCCTACGCTGCAGTCCCGCTGGCTGCTGGCTGTCAGCTCCTCCACGGCCTCAGGCCCTGGCCACACCCTTCCCTCTGCCCTGGGCACCCTCTCGCCCATCCTCTCCCTCAAGTGTCCTCACCACCCCTTCTGCATGGGCCACACTGCGAGCACCAGGACGGGGGCCTCGTCCTCCTTGGGCTGTGGCTTCAGCCCCACACGGTCCTGGCCCCAGGGAGGTAGCCCTCCTGGAGGGGTTTATCACAGGTGCCTATCAGCGGGGCCGGCCTGCGGCCAGGAGACCCTCAGGGGGCTTGGGTTGCCCCCAGACTGCCTGCCCAGGCTGCTCCTTTCGCAGCCCATGGATCAGGGGAGGCCCCCAGACTCAGCCTTTGTCTCCGCATGCTAAGATAGGCACAGGAGCAGCAGGCAACCAACACGCAGACAACTTCGCAGACAGAACAGAAGGTGGTGACGGTGTGGAGGGACCAGGTCACCACTGATGTCCTCTGAGGTTCAGCCCAGAGGCCACGTCTTGTGCAGCTTTCCCCAGGCCCAGAGTGAGAGGAGCTGCCTTTGGCCTCCTCTCCCAGTCCACTCACTGTTTATCCAGGCTCCCATGGGCCGGGACTCGGAGGCAGGAGGACCTGGAGGGACCCGCACTCTGCCGAGGGGCCCATCAGCTCCGCACCTGTTCCCACAACACAAGGTCTCACCTGCCTCCACCAGGTCGCCACACCTCCCAGCTCGGGGGGGAAGCAGATTCCAGCCCTGGAACTGACGGCTCTCAGTGTAGCTGGGGGCTAAATTCACCGAGGGCTTAGCACCAAGGGGTGGGTCCCTCTTCCCATTGTCCACTCATAATCCAGCCCAGCTCCTTCCAAAGAGAGCGTGAGCAGCTTCTAAGCAGGGCAGTGCCCTCAGTGTTCGCAGGTGCTCAGACCCTGTGGGCTGGAGGGTAAGGCCGTGAGCAGACAGGGAGCCAGATGAGCCTCCCACGGTTCTGGCGCGCAGAATGTCCCGTCATGGCCTCCGTGCCTGCAGCTCGGCATGCTCGCAGCACCACACCCACACCCACAAAAGCCATGGACCCTCCCCCTGGAGCTGCTGGCCCTGGACGCGCCCAGGTGGTCACAGCACCGCTGTCCTTATCCAGATGGGGTGGGCGCCTGGACACACACAGCTCTGCGCCACGGCTCGGCTCGGAGCCCTGGGAGGCTGGCAGACGTACCTGGCCTCGGCGCGTCTCACAGTTGTGGAGGTAGCTCAAGTGGTAGATCTTCAGGTTTAACGTGCCAAAATTCAGATACTTCAAGAAAACCTGAAATAGGAGTTGTAACGCCAGGAGTTAAGAACCCGGCTTTCAAATGAGTGCCAGGTGCACACTTGTGGAAGAGACACTCGGTGGCCAGGAGGAGGGGCTGCACACACTGCACAGCCGGGCCGTGGACTGGCACACACAGGCCTGGGCGCATGAAGATGCACGCGGCTGCGTGGAAGATGCAGATGCAGACGAGCCTGGCGCCGGGCCTTGGAGAGGAACACACAGACAGCAGCAGACACGCATGCCCCACCAGGCCTTGGACACGCGAGCACTCGGATGGTAGGCAGCCCGCACACACATGCGCGCACACACAGAGGGCTCCCTGACACTCACGTCTTCGTCCTCACTTGTGAAACACGGGCCATCGAGCTTGTTCACAGCCATGATCACAGCCACAACGTCTTTGCCGTTCATGACGGGGGTGGCCAGGATATTCCTCGTCACATAGCCGGTCAGCTCGTCAGCGAAGGAGCTGAAGTGGGGACACTGAAAGGCAAAGGGTGAGAAGAGAGACGGTGTTGCTGTGTGGTCACCTGCTGCTCCTGTGCTTGTCTTAGCATCTGGAGAGAAAGGCTGAGTCTGGGGGGCCTCCTCCTGATCCTGGGCTGTGAGGGGAGCAGCCCAGCCACAGGGGCCCTGGCATCCTGGCCCCGGGGTCGGGCGGGGCTAAGCTCCACAGAGGCTGCAGCCCGGGCCAGTGCTGAGCCCCAGCTGGCCCTGCCCTGGGCATCGGGATCTCAGGCAGCACAAGGACACTGCCAGCGGCCTGTCCTGCAGACTCCGTAGAGCCCTCATGGACACCTCCTGCCCAGCGCCCCGCCCAGGCTGTGGACAGACTGGGTCCTCCCCTACCTGTTGCCACTGGCTGAGCCGGCCTCCTGGACGCCTCTTGAGTCTGTCCTGTCTGCCCGTCCCCAGGCCCCTCCTGGTCCAGGCTGCCATCCCCGTCTGCCTTCAGCCGCCCTGGGGCAGCCCCCTCAGGCTCTTCCCAAAAGATGAGTGTTGGCTGAATGAAAGGTGAGCCCTAGTTGGGGGGGGAGGGTCTGCTACACCCCCAGGGCCTGTGAACTAGCCCCTCCAGGCCTTCCAGGCCTATGCTCCAGCCAGGGTCTGCTCACGGGGTCGTTGCCCCCATGATAGACCTTTGTCTGCCTCTGGCCCCCGCGGCGGCTCCCTGGGGCTTCTCCTGGTCGGGAGGGTTGAAGGGCTCTTTGGTTTCGTCTCTACAGGGAAGAGATCAGCTGAGCTTTGTCTTGGCCCAGGTGACCCAGGGTTGCCTGGACCAGGACCCCTGGTGCCCGGGACTCTATCCCTCAGAGTGGACGTGACCCGGCCTCGTCCTCTGACTATCCGGTGCTGACACTCATTTACACGACGCCAGAGTGAGCCGGCGTGGTGGCCACGGTGGACGGTCTGGAGTCAGACGGCCTGGACTGGGCTCTGGACTTCCTGCTGTATGGCCTCTGGCAGGGATGGGATGGCTCTGTGTCCCACTGCTCACCGGTCAACTTGAACAAGGGCCCCTTCGTTTTATTTTGTTCTTTGTGGCTAAAGGAACTCTCTCAGGGTTACTCAGGGATGGTCAGGGCTGTGGCAGACAGTGGGGCAACTGGCCCCAGATGACTTCTGGCGCCTTCTCCATTGCTCAGCCCCCACACAGCCCAGGGAAGCTGTACCCGCTGCCCAGCAGGGTGTCAGAGGAAGACTGCTGGGGGCAAGCGCAGCTGTGGATGTTCTTGAAAAGGGAGCACGCAGCAGGTGCCCACTCTTCTCCCTCCCGACTCCTGGAGAGGCAGCTGCCACCTGCAGCCATGTGGCTCCTGCTGTCAAAGGAACATCAATCCTCAGGTGCGAGCAGTGGCGGCGTTGGCCGTGCCACCGACTCCCATTATGCAAGGCCGCTGAGGTTCACTGGCCCAGCCACTGCCCTGGGTTTCTGCAGTGGAGCTGAGCGCCCAGGGACTCTTGCCCCAGAGCCGACGTGTGGCAGTGTCCTTGGTGCTCGGGGCTGAGTCCACGCACTCACAGCACCTGCCTGCATCCTCTCTGGGCAGCTTCACAGCACCTGCCGCTCTTGGTGCCGCCTTCCGGGCCACACCACCCAGCCTCCTGGCTCCATCCTGGTCTCTCCTTACTGTGCTCATGCAGACACGTCCCCTGCTCCCACTGCGACCTTGCAGGGCCCTGACTGCTCCCAGGTCCCTCACACCACGCCAGACACCCCCTCCACTCTCACAGCATTGGGCCTTCACCCCCTGTCTGTGGCTGCAGCCTCGGGGTATGTCTGCAGCCAGCTCACCAGTCCCTACCATACCCTCAGTGCAAGGTGACCAGACTTTGGAAGGTCAAGGTCAGGTTCTGGCCAGAGCCATGCTCTCAGAGCAGAGTCACCTAGGGGCTAGGGTCCCGCAGGAGGGAGGGCCCTGATCCTGTGCCCATTCAGGCCTGTCCCCCAGGAGGGAGGCTTGGGGCTCCCTGCCTGTGTCGCTTCTACTTCACTGTCCCCCACATCAATGTTCCCACCCGGCTTCTCTGCTGAGTCAGACCCTCTCCCCAGAGCCCTGTGGGCAGTGGGTGATGCTCGGGCTCCCGGAAACCCTGGAACCAGACCTGCCTCCCACCAACCTGGAGGCTGCTAATGCACATCTGAGGCGGACACAGGGGTGCCTCCAACTCTCCTCTCCCACTGCCCAGAGCCACGTCATCACTCACCCAGCATCCCAGCATCCCTCAGGCCTCCACCTACCTCTTGGCCTGTCCCTGCCTGGCAAGGCCAGACCTGGTTCCCAGGAGCTTCCCCACAAAGCCATGTTCCTGCTTCCATCAACCCCACAATGGTCGGTCTACATGACTGGGTTGAGACCCCCCCCCCATGAGGAGGTGTCTCAGGGCCCACTGCAATTTGGGTTGGGGGGTGTCAGAGGCCACCACAGAGCCGGGACTTGGGTCTGGTCCTGTCCAGAGGCTTGGTGGCTGTGGCCAAGCCACGTCCCTACCCTGAGCCTTCCGGGGGCTTCTGCCCGGCTGCCTTGCCACAAGCTCTCCAGGGTCTTAGGAGCCGCAAAAGGGTGGTAGGGTGACATCACAGCCCTGCGGAGTCCCCCTCCTGCCACGACACACCAGTGGTCTCTGCCATGTGAGAGGGCTCCCTGTTACACAGGCATAGAGTGCTCTCCAAAGACCACCCGCCTCGCCCCCAGATGCTGCCGGCACCTCAGGTGGAGCACAGGCCCTCTCTGCCTCAGCCTCCCCTCTGTAAATTGATGTGTGAACCTGGCAGTCTGACACTTGGCAACCCTTAGGGCTTTGTGACGCACTTTACGGAAACGGGCTTTTTGGCTGATTTAGACTCTAGTCTTGGTTCCACTGCATCTGAGATAAACAAAAGACCCAGCGAGGCCCTGAGCATTGAGGCCAACATGGTACTCCTGTCCTACAGAGGAGGTGTCGGTGGTGCTGGGTAGTCAGGGAGACCTCAGAGGAGGCCGTCCTGATGGAGGCGTCCTGAGAAGCTAAGTCCCCAGGGAGAAACAGCCGTTGAGGGGCAGACAAGAACTAGGACAGCCACGCAGTTTGAACCAGACCCTCAGAGCAACCACCAGACTAACAGCACAGCTTTGGGTGGAGGAGGGTGGCAGCTGGGGGCTGAGAGGACCATCCCAGACTCAGAGAAGGGAGGGCACAGGATGTAGCTGGGGGAGGAGGGGAGAGAGAGAGGGAGAGAGAGAGGGGGGGACAAGAGGAGGGAGGGAGACGGGGTACAGAGAGGGGGAGGGAGGAGGAGAGAAGGGGATGGTGGAGGGGAGAGGGAGAGCGCCCCCCACTGCTGAGTTTCCTGTTTTCCTGGCAGTTTGTGCTCCTGATATTCTGATTCGTGTGTGACCCATTTCCTAAAAGGAAAGTGAAGATGAAGCTAATCCCAGAGATTACTATATCCAGGTCGCTGGACCGAAGCCTGTTTAGAGCAGATACGTTTAAGAGGATTTGAGCCACGGCTGCTTCCTTCCCAGGCGCCGGGAGCTGGGGGCCGGGCACTTGTCCCTTGTCTCTAGAGACAGGGACAGCTGCTGCTTTGGAGGAGGCTTGACCCACTGGGTGATCCCCTCTGGATTCCTTCACAGGAAGTGGAAGAGGCTGATCCAGCTCACGGCTCCCAGGCTGGACCCTCTTGGAGGTGGTGGCGGGGAAGGGAGAGGAGCAGGACGTGGGCTGCATCTCCCCAGAGCCCCTTGTCCACCTCGGGGCCTCTGTCCCTCACACGTCCGACAGGCACCTCAAACTCAGTGCATCCCAGACTGACATCACCTTCCCCCACCCCATCCACACTCTTCCCCCCGGGGGCAGCGGTCCTCCTGGTGCATGGGCCACACGCAGCAGGGTCACTGGCACTCTCTCCTTCCTGCCCAACAAGAACTGGTCCTCCTGAATCTCTCAGCTCCTGCACTGCTGTCCACCACCCCCCCCGCCCTGCCCTGGACCAGCCCTGGCCTCTCGCTGCTTCTCCTGAACCCCCAAAGCTGCCCTCGCAGTGAGCAGCGTGGTCTCCTATGGGGTTGTGAGCTTGGGGCTCTGGGGGCAACAGCCCCTGCTCTGACCCCTTCCTCCTCAATGCCCCGTCCAGGGAGCCGTGGGTCAAGGGGACAGCAGGGCCTTCCCAGGCCGCCCTCCCAGCTACCTCAGGGCTTCCTTCCTTCCCGCGAGCTCCGACTGGGCTCCATTCCACTCGTCAGCCCCACACCCTCGGCCACCTTCCTGAAAACTGAGGGTCCCCACACAGCCTGTGGGTTGACCTGTCCCATGGGGCCCAGGGTAACCCCTCACCCGCCCTGCGAGGTGTGGTCCAGAACCCACCTCGGTCACATCCTCAACGTTCACCGTTTTCTTGGTCTGAGCCACATGGCCCACGACCCCAGTGTCCAGCGGGAAGACAATCTCAGAGTCAGGGGGCACCAAGCAGTCCTCCAGGATGCTGTCGGGCTGCACGCTGAACAAGCGTGTGGCGAGCTCAGCCACGCCGTTGCGCTGGCGGTACATGAAGAGGCTGCAGCGGTCGGCACGCAGGATGGTGCAGAGGCGTCGCAGGATCTTGAAGACCACCCGCTCCATGTTCACGCTTTCCTGCATGTCCTGCACCAGCTCGAACAGGGCCGCACTCTCTTCTACCTGGCATAGCTCACGGAAGCTGGTGCAGTCTGCTGGGCATCCGTCCTCATGGGCACCGGCCACATTCTCTGGGCTCAGCTTCTTCCCAAAGTACTGGTCCGTGAAGCTGGGGTTCTGGTTGAGGAAGTCCTGCACCTGCTCCTCGCTGAGGCTCATGGTGTCCCGCTGGCTGCCTGGGAGAAGCCGCCAGTCCCCAGGCACACACGGACTCCCAGCAAACACTGTCATCAGCAAAGCCTTTCTTAGTGACGATTACTGAGTCCTGGGAGGGCACCAGCTGACTCACCCACCGCTGCCCCCCTTGCTGTAGATCTCCAGCTTCGCACCTCCCCTGGGAAAATCAGATGCCTGGAAGGGGGCAGGGATACCACTCTAGGGCTCCCACCTGTGGCAGAGGTCCTGGGCGGCGGCAGCCAGGCCCTCGCACTTGATACCTGGGAAGGAGGTAATCCCACAGACGCTATGAGCCTTTCTGCCTGGGGGTCTGCCCGAGAATTTGGGATCTCCTGGGTGCCCAGACCTGGGCTCAGGCGTGCTGGGGAGGTGGCCAGACCAGCCTTGCCTTGGGGACATGCAGCCCTGCTCCAGACAAGGAGGGGAACTCCCCGACTGTGCTAGAGGTCATGCTGGGTTCAGCTCTGTGCCTCATCCCCACAGAAGGAAGTGGGGAGAAGGGAAGAAGGTGGCCAGTGCCCAGCGTGGAGGTGGGACCACAAGGTGGGGGTTCGCACAGACTTGCCCCTCTCTTTGCTGGTGGGGTGCAGTCTGGTCACTCAGTCTTACAGGCGAGGGGTCTGCAGTGAGAACCAGACTCCTGAGGGCACAGCAGTGCTGCAGGTAAGAGCTGGCACCTCTTGTTGGAAGTCACCTCAATGATCCCCCACCACACATCTCTCCTTGGCCTCACTCCTACTTATTGGGCACCTTTATTCATGTTGCTAGACCCTCTGCTCCCACAGAGTCCAAAACTGCACTGTGGGCACTGCCGTGTTTTACAGATGGGTCTGCGTCGGAGCATCTGTGCCTCAAAGGGACTGTCACGCCTAGATGGCAGCAGGTGCTTCTCACCGAGGCTTGTCCATCTGCCCTGGGTGTCACACAGATATTAGCTTCTCTGTGAGCCGTGGTGTGATTAAAAAGAGGTTGGATTGCACCTGGAGGACTCAACCCAGGTCTGTCTGACTCTCCTGATGCAGGAGGGCTCTTTACTCCACATAAAAGAGACTGTGTGCAGATGTGTGTGCATGTGTGTGCACATGCATACATGTCCGTGCATGTCCACACATGCTGGGTGTGCATGGATGTGTATGTGCATGCTGGGTGTGTGTGTGTGTGTATGCATACATGTGTGTGTGTGCTGGGTATGTGTGTTCATGCATGCTGGGTGTGCATGTGTGTGCATATGTGTGTGTGCCGATGGACTGCTGGGAGGTTCGGGGTGTAAACTGCTGTTCACTTCACTCGGCAGAGACTGGGTGGGCTCACCTTCTGAAGCAGGAGCCAGGAGCCCTGCCAACTGGTCCTGTGTGCAGAGGCATGGAAGCAGAAAGGTTTAGTCCGAAGGACTCCAGACCCCTCCCGCCAAGGACCGGGAACCATAATCCAGGCCCTCAACTGAGGGAAACAGCCTACGGTTTTTTCATTTCTTCCTCAGGTTGCCAGTGTCTATATCATCACCACTGTTTTGGCCAGGACGCAGGTTTGTGTGTGGTTCTGACTTTTACTGCATTCAGCTGGTAAAAAGTTGTGCATGCATGTATGAGCAAGCGTATGCGTGTGTTAGTGTGTGTCCGTGTATAAGTGTGCACACGCGTGAGTGTGGGGCCAGGGTGGCCTCTTGTGCTTAGACAAGTTTTCTCAGCACAAGTCTTGGTTCCAGGGGACCTTCTGCGTGGGCTCCGGGCTGGTTCCCTGCAGCTGCACCGGCCACAATGGTCCAGCTGGCCAAGCACGGGGCGTGGGCCCTTGCGCTGTGACGTTCCTGCCTCCGCTTAGTCACGCAGCAGATTCCTTTCAGGGATCTGCTCCGAGGTCTCCCACTTTTCCTAAAAATAGTGAGTTTCTGACTGAAGATGAGGGAGAGTGGGATGGGGGTGGGGGGAAGCAGGTGCTGTGGTGCTTGGGTTTGGGGCCAGGCTGTGGGTCGCCTCTCCCTGAGTCCAGCCCCTGACAGCTTCCAGAGCACTTCCAGTGTATTGTCTCTAGACGCTCTGAGCTGGAGTCCAATCATGCTGGGATGTGAGGGAAATGCCAATGAGGCAGCCATCTGGCTGTGCGGCCCGGGGGAGCTGGGTCTTTGGTGGGACACGTCTCAAATCCTCAGCTCACCCCCACCCTGATGCCCCCTCTCGGTGCTGCGGCCCACCCTTCCTGCTTCTGCTCGCTCGCTCCTGTCAGCTGGGCCCTCCTCTGCTCTCTCCTTCGCCCTCCCTTTTCCTGGCAGGGCTGAGGACAACGGGGAGAAGGCGTGAAGCTCACCTGGTATGGGCGTGAGAGTGCTGAATGGGGCAGCCCCATTGGGGCAGGGAGGCCCCCAGGTGAAGCTGTGAGGGGAGGTGGCCGCAGTGGGAGCAGCATGGCTGTGGGCTCAGAGGCATGACGTGTTCAGGGTACATGGAGTGATGAGGGCTCCATGCAGAGTGGGTGGGGAGTGGAGGAGGGTGCTGGCTGAGGAGCTGGGGGCACCACTGTGCCACAGCCAGTCACCTGGGAGCACCGGGTGGAGAGAAGGGACCCAGAGTGAGGGTGCACCCACACACAGCTTGTCATAACACGTGTGCTGCCTGACTCACACCTGTGGCACCTGTGTCTCTTTACCTGTGGGTTTCCCTGCCTCTGAGCCTGCAGTGCTTGCAGAGCAGAGTCACCAGGAGTTAACGCCCCCAGAGGTGCCCTTGGCCGGTGACTAGTAAGGTCACGTGTAAATGCCCCAACTACCTCACCTGCGGGGCCCAGGGCTAACTGCTCAACAACATTCTGTATCAGCTCCTTCCCCTTTCTCATTTGACTCCCTGACACACCTAGTGGTGGTGCCTGGGGCCCCTGAGCAGGGCCTGAGGGTTGGACTCTTGATGCAGTTAATCCCCTGTGAGGATCACCTGTCAGGTGTGTCTGTGAGATGCCCCTGTGAGGGACACCTGTGAGGTATGTCTGTGTGGTACACCTTGGGGTACATCTTTGAGGTGTGCCTGAGGTACAATTTTGTGGTACACCTGTGAGGTGTGCCTGTGATGTACACCTGTGAGATGCACCTGGTGTACATCTTTGAGGTGTGTCTGTGAGGCACACCTGTGAGGCACACCTGTGAAGTGCACCTGTGAGATATTCATGTGTAGTACAGACTTGAGATACACCTACGAAGTATGCCTATGAGATACACTTGTGAAGGACACCTGTAAGGTACTCCTTGAGGAATACCTGTGAGGTATGCCTCTGAAGTGTGCCTGTGAGGTACATCTGTGAGGTACAACTTTGAGGTAAACCTGTGAGATAAGCCTGTAAGGTACACCTGTGAGGTGTGCTGGTAAGATAAGCCTGTGAGATACATCTGTGATGTATGCCTCTATTGTGCCCCTGAGGTACCCCTGTAAGGTACACCATGAGGTGTATCTCGAAGTACTCTTATGAGGTGCACCTGTGAGGTGTGCCTGTGAGGCTCGCCTTTGAGGTGCACCTCTGAGTAAACCTGTGAAGTACATCTTTGAGATATACTTGGTAGGTATGCCTGTGAGCTGCCCCTGTGACACACCTGTGAGGAATGCTTGTGTGGTGCACCTGTGAGCTGCACATGTGACGCATACCTGTGTTCAAGGACCCATCAGATACAGCAGATAACTTCTCCATAGATGAACCTGAGGGACATTGAGGAGAAATTGGATTGCTCCTTTGCTAGGTTCCTATTAATTTTACCTCATCATAATGTGGAATTTTAAAATTAGCAAGCACATCCTGGAAGCCATTTATAACAAGGAATATGTCTCAAATAGCTATTACATGAAGAGAATTCTAGTTTCTTGTCCCAAACTGTGGAGAAGATGCATTTCGCAAGGAGCATTATGCTCTGAAATTAAAATTAACCAGTCAGGAGCAAAGGCAAGAGATGGAAGGGGTGAGGAAATTGGAGTCCACATTCAGAAATCTCATGAAACCTGCAGTGCAGAGAAATGGACGCACCTGTTAGGACCTTTGCTTCCCTAGGACGAGTTTTGCTGGAGAGATGACAGGAGAGGTGTTACCTGGCCATCTGGTTGTGAAAGGACAGATGCTAACATGGGAGGTGGGGTGAGGCAGGGAGATGCCTCGGACTCCAACCCCAGGACAGGGCCTGGGGTGTGTGGGCTGAGGTAGGGGTGTGCACCCACAGCCCTGGCTCTGTCCTCTGCCCCTACCAGCTGCCTGACCTCAGGACAGTCTCCTGACTTCTTTCGTTTCTGGCCAGGAAGGATCTTGCTGTGTTGTTTTGCAGCTGAGAAATGGCGTTGTAAAGCGTGTGGCACGGGCAGTGTACATCATGAGGTCCTGCTGAGAACAAGTCACAGAGGACGGCTGCCCCCCTGCCTGACAGGGAGAGGGGAGGGGAAGGCTGGGGGTGTGGGAGAGAACAGAGGCCAAGTTGTCAGAGGGCATCTGGAGGGAGGAGGTGCAGAGCCGGGAGCAGAGGGCTGAGGGGGCGATGTGGCTGCCTGTCTGGGCTCTGTGCTGATCTGGTTGGGGAGCCGAAACTTGGGTAAAAGGTAAGGTTGGACCAAGAAGAGGAAGCAAGGCCTGTGTTTGATCTTTAGGGAATGGAGTGTAGGAGAAACTGGAACTTCCTCACTTGTATTTTGTGATTGTCTTCTCTGTAGGACAGGCTTGATGTGTCAGGACTCCTGGCATGGGGGGGGAGGTGTACCTGCGAATGGGACCACACTTCTCTGCTGGGGATGTGGCCAGAGGGCAGCACCATGTGGTCCCTGAGATGGGTGCACAGAGCATCAAGGGCAGAGGCAGGGGCAAGAGGCAGAACACATGTTCTTTCTGACAGTCTGGGTGGCCCTGGCCCCATCCCAGCCAGATCTGTGGTGTCCCCAAGGGCAACTTTTGGGGTTTATGACTGATTGTCTCTGATGGGCCAGCCCCCAGCGGCAGGCAGGACAGGGAGGGGAAAGGGAGGGGCTGCGTGAAGCAGCTGAGGTCTCCTAGGCCAACTGGCCAGGGGCTGGCCACAGCTGCCAGACTTCTTAAGAGTAAGGTCATCTTAGACCATCTAGCCTCAAGCCAGCTGCCAGCTGACCACAGCTGCAATGTGACCTGAGGCAAGACTAGAGAACTGCCCAGCCCGAGTGAGGGACACACAGAATCACAGGCAAATGAATGTTTAAGCCACTAAGTTTTGGGGCATTTTGTCACGCAGCAAAGAGTCGCTGTTGGTCCTGGATGTTCCCTAGAACACAGAGCCTGGGGCGTGGGTTAGGCGCGCACCTTTACGAGGGAGATGCAATCCCAAGCAGCAGCGCAGGGTGGGTGGAAAGTGAGACGTTGAGGAACTGAAGCAAATCCAGGTTAGCAAGCTGAGCCCTGGCTCTCGAGGAGCCGCAGACACAGCTGGTGCTCAGCAGGTGCTCCCTCTTGGCCACGTGCACAGAGAAGCCAGGGGAACCTACTTTCTCTCTCTCCAGCCTCCTGCTTCCCGTTGCTCAGAGTCTGCCCCATGGGGAATGAGCCCTCCACAGTTGCAGGGGTGCTCCCAGCCCCTTGGGCAGCCATTGAGAAACCCAGATGCCCCTTCCCGTGGGGTGGAGTTTCATCCACAGCCAGAAGTGGCAGGAGAAGCCAGCCAAGAGGGAGAATGTGCCCTCTCCAGGCAGGAGGTTGGTCAGAGCCAGGTGGGCCAGTCGGCGGTGGCTGAGGTGTATCAGCAGCAAGGGCCTGGGGCACTAAGTCAGCCCCAGGGGCCACAGGTGGGCCTGACCCATGTTCCCAGGGCGTCAGTACCAGATAGGAGGCAGTTCTTCAGTTGAAACAGAACGTGTTATAGTCACACAAGAAAACATGCATTGTTGGAGAGCTGGAAATACAGACAAAGAAAGGATCACTCCTCCCCCACCACAAAGACGCCTGGGGGTGACGAGTCTGTGGGGCAGACGCAGGCCTGTCTCACCAACGCCGCTTCCTCCCAAGAGCGGTGCGTTTATTGATAAAGCAAGATCCCCCCTTGCCCCCCGACTGCTTGCTCTTTGTACACACGTCGATGTGAACGATTCTACAGTAGGACCACAGGACACACGTCGTTTTGTAGCCTGCCCATTCGTATTTTTAGTGGCTGCACAGAATTACATTATGTGTAGGTTCCGTAAGTTATTTAACTAATTTCCTATTCACGGACATTTAGGATGCTTCTGCTTGGGTTTTTGAGGGAAAAGAAGTGATACCCTGTTTTCTGCCTGAGTTCTGGAACAGCTGAGAGAGTGGATGGAGAGGGCGTAGGGCCTTTGTTGCTGAAGGTGCTCTGTGGAAGGTGTGGCCTTGTGTGCTGGCCAGGTGGCCTTGTCGACACTGCCTGCCTCCCTGGCCAGCACTGGGGACAGCCCACACTTACCCAGGCTAGTACCTGACATGAACCAGGGGAAGAGGGCAGAAGAGACCCAATCCCTCAAGGTGACAGATTTTCATGGTTTCGCTTCACTTGATCAAAAAGAGGACCAGTGGCTGTGGCCGCCAACCAGGTGGCATCCAGCCTCGGTGTGGGAGTGGGGGGTTAGAGGGGCACACGGGTGAGCTGAGGGCAGCAGGGAAGTGGGAGAGGGCGTCTCCTCATACTGGAGGGGTTTGTCTTTTAAAAACTAGAATAAAGAAGGCTCTGATGAATTAACTTCTGCCTTTTGTTTTTTAACCTGGGATGTGTGAATGTGACCTTATTTGGAAATAAAGTCTTTGCGGATGAACCAATTTAAGACGAGGCCATCCTGGATTAAGGTGGGCCCTAAATCCTATCCCTGGTGGGTCTTCATAAGAAGAGGCACAGAGAAGCCCACCTGGGGACAGAGGCAGAGACTGGAGGGGACGCCGAGGGATGCCAAGGATTGCCAGCCACCACCAGAGCTCGAGAGAGGCGTGGAATGGCTTCCGCCCCAAGAGCCCCCAGAGGAAACCAGCCCTTGATCCTGGCCTTCCAGCTTCCAGAACTGAGAGATGACAAAATTCTGTTGCTTTAAGCCCCCCACTTTGTGTGTTTGGCTTGGGCAGCCCTAGAAGACTAACACAGGTGACCGGCCAGGTTCTGCCTGTGGGCCACAGTTTGCCTGGTGTGAGCCCAGCACAGCCTCATCCTTCTGGCCAGCGACTGGTTGGGGACCAGATCTGAGGCACCTGAACGGTTTCCTGACACCTGCTCCAGTGCAGAAGGGAGCGCTGGGCCCGCGCTGGCCAGTCCTGGCCTTCCCCTCTTCTGGATGTGCACGGTGGGTGTCCATGTGCAGCCGTCTGGGGAAGGCTGGTCTGAGGACAGAGCCAAGACTAGAGGAGGGAAGGGCCCGAGAACTCGAGGGGACGGAGCTGGAGGCTGCCCTCCTCTGCAGTTTGTCGTTTCAGCCCTTGCAGCAGCTCTTCTGTAACCCGTAGGCAAACCCATTGCAAGAGACTCATCTGGACAAAACATTCAGGTATTGGACTAGCCAGGGCTCCCCAGAGAAACAGAACCAATAGGCTAGAGAGACAGAGAAAGAAGATTTATTTTAAGAAATTGGCTCAGGCGGTTATGGAGGCTGAGAAGTCCCACAATCTGCTGTCCACGAGGTGGAGACCCAGAGGAGGCGGCCGTGTCAGTCCCAGTCCTGGTGCCGCAGCCTGATGTCCCAGAATGCTCCCTTCCTCCACCTTTTGTTCTGCTCAGGCCCCCAGCGGATTGGATGAGGCCCAATCACGTTGGGGAGGGCCTCTGCTTTACTGAGTCCACCGATTCAAACGCTCGTCTCATCTGCAAACACCCTCACAGACCCACCCAGAAACAATGTTTAGCCAAATATCAGGGCACCCTGTGGCCCAGCCAAGTTGCCACATAAAAGTGACCACTGCAGTTATTTAAAGGTCAGCTGTTATACTGTAGAAGGCCAGCTCTGATCATCAGGCCCCTCCAAGTGGGGATGGCCCATGAAAAGGCAGTGCCTCACCCTCTGAGACCAAATACAGTCTCCCCGGTTCGCAGCTGCAACAGACACCCACCGGCCAAAGCCTGCCCCCCGAGACGGCAGCTGGGGCTGAGCTGGCCCCGATCTGAGACATGTATTCTCGTCCCTTCTGCTTCTGTCCAATGAGCTTCTGCTCAGCTGTCCACGTGCACTCTGTGTGCATGCCCAGGACACACATGGGAAAGTTCATACTAGCTTTGTCCATAATATCCCGAACTGGAAAGAAGCAAATCCTCGCTCTCAGGAAAATGGATAAATAGGTTGTAGCATATTCACACAATGGTTTAGTATCTAGCAATGAAAGTGAATGCACTACAGACACAACAACAACAGGGACGAATTTCACAGACATCAAGTGGAATGAAAGCAGCCACAGAGCAATCATGCCCTATGGTTCCATTTATACAAAGTTCAAAAACAGGCAAAGCCAAACTAAAACGCTTAGGGGTTTGTGCCTGGGTGATGGGAGTAGAAATAAACACGAGGAAGTGGTTTCAAGTGAGGTCAGCAGAGCCTTTGTCAGGAGGGAGACGATGCTGCGACCTCGAGTCCGGCCACGTTCTGTCTCTTGACTCAGGGCAGGTATACACATGCTCATTTAAATGCCATTAAACTGTTACATGTATATTTTACAGATTTTCCTGTGGATTTATTATATTTCACAAGACAAATGCTTTTAAACTACTAATTAAAGTGCGTGCTTGTGTCTCCAAGAACTACTGGCTCTGGTTTTGTGAGAGTGAGTTTTGGGGGTTAGTTGTCACTGGTGCAGAGTTGGCACAGAGATACCTGTGCTGCATCTGTAAGTGAAGATCAATAATGATTGTTCCTGGAAAAAATGGGCTGAGAATTAAAAATAAAAGAAAATTGAGTATTTAGCCAGGTAAAAAGGTAAAAATACTAACAAGTTAAATGATAAACCAATTAGAAAAAAATAATTAGAATCAGCCAAATTAATTGGAGTCAATACTCTAAGAGATTGGTTTTTAAATGCTAACAAATATGTAAATATTAAAATGCAATTCAAAGGAGATAGGGAAAATATTCTTCCCTTAATATGTGATTACTGCTGTAATCAGAAAACAGACATGACGGTTTAGAAACGTCATCGTCTCTGGGCGCTGGCTCCCTGTCTTCAGGAGGCAGTGACATGTCCCATGTGGAGGTGCCACAGGGTCCCTGGGCAGATGCCTGGCATGGGGTGGGCTCTGTGATTTTTAAAATAACTCCTCTTTCCCTGACAGCCTGTAGAAAGGTGTCTGGTGGTGATTCTTTCCGGAGTGGCCCCCTGCTGACCCCTGAGCCCCCAAATCACCCAACTGTGGGCTGCAGCTGCTCCGGGTCCCCCGCTGACCACACTGAGGAAAGGCAGGAGGAATGCTGCAGGGTGGCTGGGAGGGAAGGGGCTTCACTGGTGAGCCTGGAGGGGTTGGGAGAAAGGATTCTGCCAGAAAGCAATGGAATCAGCTTTCAGAATGTGCAGAGGCCATTTCCGTTTATGCCCTGGTTCCAGATGCCGGAAACCAGCCCAGGTGCAGGGGTTCTCACTGTGAGGGAGGGGCAGTTACGGGGTCTCCGTGAGCCTGACAGACACCCTAAAAGGAAGCTTCGTCTGACAGGGACCACACGCTGCTGCCCCCTCCTCCTGAAGACACAGAGGCATTCACTCAGGCAAGACAGCTGCCTATCTCCTGAGTGCCAGGCAGTGAGTGGGGGCAGACACAAGACTGCAGAGCACGGGTTGAGCACCACGATGGGGCAGGACCCCTCTGCTTGTCCCCAACCCCATCTTCACGCTGCATCTCCTCCTAAAACACACACCACAGCAGCCTCCCGCCCTGTTCGGCCCTCCTCACCCTCAGGAAGAGGTCCACACTAGCACAGCACAAGACCCTGCAGGACAGGGCACCTGCTGGTCACTCTCTGCCCCCAGCTTTTCTCCAGTTCCACGCTCTCTCCTCAGGGCCTTGCCCTCCCTCCTCCTGACTCCCTCCCAGAGAGGCTTCCCTCACCTCAACGTGGGCTTCTCCTGCCTGCTGGCCTGGGCTGTGTCAGCTGGCCCGTTCCCCTGTGAGCAGAACCGGACTGACATTTAGATTCTGTCACAGGAGAGAGTGACCCAAGTTTGGCTGCTGGTCACTCATTCATTCATTTGCTCACTCATTCATTCCATGCAGCCAGGGTAGGGCCCAGGAATGGGGAGGGGGCAAGTCGGACATGAACTTGACTGCACTGAGCTCCTGAATAACTGCGGACTGATTAGAATCTAGACCAAGGAGTCAAAACACCATGTCACTTATTGATCCAGATACTGAGACCACTGGGGATCCTGCCTGTTTTGGGGGATCCAGTGCCAGGGGCAGGGGAGAGGGACGTGGGAAGATAGGGAGACGGGGGGCAGTAGTCAGTGGGTGCAGGGAGGTGGGTGCAGGGAGTTAGTCGGGTGCAGGGAGTTAGTGGGGTGCAGGGAGTTAGTGGGTGCAGGGAGAAGGGGGCAGGGAGTTATCGGGGTGCAGGGAGGCGGATGCAGGGAGTTAGTGGGTGCAGGGAGGTGGAGTAGGGAGGCAGGGCACAGAGTCTGGGTTTGAATCCTGGCTCCCCAAAGTCTCTGACTTGTTCACGGAAAGCCTCAGTGAGGACAATAGGACCACCTGCCTCAGGGTTTATTGCAAGGACTAAATAAGAAAGCTCATGCAAAGCACTCATCACAGTGTCTAGAGGACGGCAGACACCCAACAAAAGCCAGTTATTATTAAGGGAGGTGAAGCTAAGATGTAAGAAATGAGAAGGCAGAAGCCAGAGCGGATGTGGCAAGAGGCACATACAGCAGAAAGAGGGAACAGCATATGCAAAGGCCTTGTTGCAGGAAGAGGTGGGGTGAGTTTAAGGAACAGGGAGGTGTTCAGGAGGATGCAGGCATCTGGGGAAGGGTGGGGGGAGGGCGCTGGAGAATAGAGGCGGCCAGATGTCCGAGAAATACACTGCTGACCCGCCTGGTTTGGGTCCTTTGATGGCAGAAGCCGCCAAACAGCCTCTCCCAGCAAGGCCCCGCCCACCCCGCCCAGGTGGACTCGCCCTTCCCAGGGCAGCCTGAGGATGACCCTCCGGCAGTTCACTTCCTCCCCCAAAGCCTGATCAATCAGGCTGCAGTGGTGGGGATGAAGAGGCTGCTCCATCCTTCTCCACGGAGGTGGCTGCCAACCTCGTCGCCCTGGAAACCGAAATAATCATTGGAAGTCAGCTCATGACAAGTCCGCTCACGCGCGTGGGCGCCACGATTATTATACAAGCTGATTTACACACTGTCCTTCTAAACCTATACAGCACAAATGTGAAAGAAGGCTCACTATTCCTACTTTTCTGGCAAGTCATCACGCATGAGGAGGACGGAAGGAGGAGGTTCAGCTGATGTTCTAAAATCTGCACTCCTTGCTAAAAATACAGCGAAACCTGCCCCTTCTCCGCGCAGCCATCGCGTTCAAGCGAATCCTACGCAAATGTCCAGAGCGCCGCAGGAAGGGCTTCGCATGTATCCACCGGGCAGATGGTTTCCGTGAAACGTGGGCGACGGCCCCTGCGCGCCGGCGGCCTTGCGAATGTGGCGCGGCTTTCTCCAGAGCGAGGGGCCTCTGCGGCTTTTGCCGCTGCCCACGAGGCACCAACGGACTCTCCGTGCACGAGGGGGCATGAAGCTGTGAGCTCTGGGGCGTGTGTCCACGGGCCAGAACTTGTTAAGTGGGTGGCAGGAACGGAAGTGTGTTCTCAAAGCACCCCTGCATCTCCCCCATCCCCTCCTCCCCCAGCGCGGTCCCTAGCGCAGCCACGCCTGCCTCTCCTGGATCCGGCGCAAAGTTATTTAACGCTGTAATTAGCCGGCAGGGTGAGTCATCGGCTCCCCGGGCCTCGCTGCTGCGGCGGCAGAGACCCTGTGGAAGGAACCACGCGCGCAGGCCCACTCGGCCTGGTGGGACCTCAGAGGACCTTCCAGAGACACCCCCCTCCCCAGGTCTCCTCTCAGAAAGAGGCGAGGGCCCAGAGAGGCCTGGGGGAAGGCCATCTCCTCCTCCCTATCCCTCCCCACGCCTTCCTCTCACCCACCTGGAGTTATCCTGGTCGGAATGAGGCAGTTTGCTGCCGTCCCCCGACCCCTCCCCGCATTGCACTTAGGCCGTGAACCGCCTTCTGATGAATTAACTCACACGCACCCAAGTCTGGGGGAAATTCCTGCATGATCCCGGAGAAGGGCTTTTTAGACTAAAGCCCAGACGAGACTCATCCAGGCTGAGGCTTCACCTCCAGCTTGGCAGCACCAATGCCCACCTCCCTCTACCCCCACGCACACGAGCCGGCGCTTCCCTGGCTGCTCTGGGGGGGGCCCCAGCACCGAGCTCCTCCTCCTCCACCTGCCTGGCCCCCTCCCCCAGCACCCCGCACCCAAACCTCCTCCCCACCGGGGCTCCCTTCCTCCCCGCTCCTCCCTCCCCTCTCCCCCAGACTCGCCTCCTCCCCTTCTCCCGCTCGCAGGCTCTCTCCCCTACCCCCTCCCAACCCCCTCCTCCCCTCTTCACCCTCTCCCTGCACCCTAAGCTAACTTCCTCAGGCTTCCCGGCCGCTGGTAGGCCGGTGGGCGTGGAGTGCGGCCCTGGCCCTGTCGCCAGGGAGGCGCAGACGTAGGGGCACCAGAGGTGGGAGGTGCTGGGGGTGGGGCCTGCGGGGGTCGCAGGAAGAGAGCCCTGGGGTGGGGGGTGGCGTTCCCAAATCGGCCAGGGGCACCGTCAAGGGGAGGAAGGCGGAGAGACGCGGCGGGGGTGGGGGCCAACTCTCCTTGGGGAGGCGGCGGAGGGGCGTCCTAGGGCCTGCGGGGGCTGGGGGGGGGGCGAGGGAGGGCGGTGCCTGGGCCAGGCGCGCAGGACCGCGGGCGGGGTGGGGGGAGCGGAGCGTCCTGGGAGGGGCGCCGCGGGCTGGGGAGGGGGCGCGCGCGCCCTGCGGTCCTCGGCGCCGCATCGGTTCCCGGCGCGGGGCCGCGGCGGCAGCGGGAGGCGGAGGATGTGGGCTCCGGCGGCGGCGGCGGCGGCGCGGGCCCGGGAGGACGCGGGAGGATGAGGAGGAGGCCGGCGGTCCGGCCGCGCGGCGCCGGGAGGAGGCGCAGGCGGCGGGGGCGGCGGCGGGCGGCGGCGGGCGCGCGGGGTGCGGGCCGGCTTGGGCGCGGAGGATGAAGTGGAGCGTCCGCGGGGCCTGCGCCGCGCTCTCCTCCTGCCTCCTGCTCGCCTGCGCGCTCAGCGCCGCCGCCGTCGGCCTTAAGTGCTTCTCTCTGGGCTCGGAGCTGCGCGGGGAGCCGTTCCGGCTGGGGGCGGCCGCCGGCGCCTTCTACTCGGGGCTGCTGCTGGCTGCCGGCCTCTCGCTGCTCGGCGCCGCCCTGCTCTGTTGCGGGCCCCGGGACGCGCCCCTCGAAGGGCCGGGCCCGGGCCCGGGGCTCGGGGTCCCCGCGGCTCCGACAGGGGCTCCAGAGGCCGCGCCGGGAGAGCCGGGGGCGGCAGCCGGGTCCTCGGGGCCGGTGAACAGCCAGAACCTGCTCCTGCTCGGCGTCCTCGTCTTCATGCTCGGAGTCCTCAGCGCCTTTGCGGGCGCCGTGATCGACGGCGACACTGTGTCCCTAGTGGAACGCAAGTACTCCCACTACTGCCTGCCCCCGCGCGCGCCGGCTGCGGCCCCCGGCCCGGCCCCCGGCCCCGCGGCCGCCGCCCCAGGCCCGGCCCCAGGCGCGCCGCGCGCACGCAGCACCCTGGACAGCGCCACGTCCGCCAAGTGCCGCCAGCTGAAGGACTACCAGCGCGGCCTGGTGCTGTCCACCGTCTTCAACTCGCTGGAGTGCCTCCTGGGCCTGCTCAGCCTCCTGCTGGTCAAGAACTACAAGTCGTCGCAGGCCCGGCGCGGCCGGCGCGGCAGGCGGAGGGGAGGCCGGGCCCTGGCTCGGCCCCGCAGCGGCCCGGGGCTCCGCGCGCAGCTGCCAGCCTCCCGGGCGCGGCGCGGCCGGCGGGGCCGGCGGGGGCGGCGGCTGCAGCAGCGGCCGAGCGAGGCTTCCATCCTGTCCCCGGAGGAGTCGGACTTCGCCGCCCCGGGGGACTGCGCGGGCTTCGCGGCGCACCACGCTGTCTCCTACATCAACGTGGGCGTCTTCCACGCGTTCGACGAGGCGGGCGTGGAGGTGTGCTGCGGGGGGCACCCATCAGTGGAGCTGCCGGGGTACGCCCCCTCGGACCCCGACCTCAACGCCTCGTACCCCTACTGCTGCCGGCCGCCCTGCGAGGCGGTGCGCCCCTGGGAGCCGAGCCGGGCCTGCTGAGCCCCTGGGCCGACCCCGGACGGACCGCGCCCTCGTGCTCCTCCGCACCAGACCACCGCAGCGAGGGAGGACCGGGGCTGGCGGGGCGCAGAGCCAGGCCTCGCCGTGGCGTCTCATCTCCAGGGGCAGTCTGGCCCGGCGCCGCTGAGGGCTCCCGGCCAGAGACTGGTCCTCCAGTATTATCGTTTCTGTGTCTGGGAGGTATCTCTTCTTTTCTGTGTCTGTTCGTATCCGGATTCCATTTTAAAGTTTACAATAAATGTTTTGGGGTTGGCTCGCCCCCACCGCACTTCTCTTTGGCAAGTCCGTTTCCTGGGGTCTTGCTCCAAGGTCCCTGGTGAGAGCTCACCGCGCGAGGGTGGTTTCGCGGCAGGAAGAACCCTCGCGGAGAGGACAGAAGGACAAAGCTGCTGGTACTTTAGGAATGAAAGAAGAGAAAAGCACCCACAGCAACACTTTGTACACGGATGTGCCTGCTTTTGTCGATACTTTCTTACTGTAAAGCTCTCCATAAACAGTGAAAATGTTTGGTAAATTTATTGCAATTTAAAATTGGTGAGTTCCTTTATTAAATTAATTGCTATGTTACTGGAGATATTCATCAAATTGGAGCTGGAGGATGTCTACACACATCAGTTTGGGGGAAATGGTTGAGTTTGGTCTGACAGATCCTGAGTTTGAACAGTCGTATTCTGATCGCTGGCTGACTTCATCCAGCCTCTTTCTGAAGCTAACCTTTTTGTGTGTACCAGGTTCCATACTTTGCTGTTTTTGGAAACTGGCTATGGGGTTTCTACTGCAAAGCTGAGCTTATTTCTGGTTAATATCTATGAACAATCCAATCCTATTTTGGAAAGTCACAGTCATAGTTTTTCTGGCAAATTATTTTCCTGTTTAATTCATTAATCTGGTAATTTTGAATATTGTAGCATTTCACTTAAAATATACCCCTTAAATAGCCTTAATTGATGTGAAGGTCATACTTGTAAATCATTAGGATATACATGTGTGTGCATATTTACACACACAATATGAAATGTGTTCCACATGATGGTGAAGATGATGGTGCAGTGTGTTTCCATCCAGTTGGTGGGCTGGCTGGGAGCCAAGCAGACTCAGGGTCTCGGGAAATGGCGATCTAATGCCCATGTCCTGGGCTGGTGGCACCAGGCAGGTATGCCACTGATTGTGAGCATGCTCCCAGCAGAGCCCCACCATGACCCAAACGGCAAGTGCCTCCTGCAAGAGGAGATGGGGCACACCCAGTGCTCTGCCGGGGGTGAGCACAGCACAAAACACTTTAGGTGAGAAAAGCTCGAGAAATAATGTGTAATATCTTTGCAATGTATAGGGGTTCACTTCCAACTGTGGAATAGCAGCCAGATTTGGGGATGGAGGTGGTTTCCAGGTGCAGGCTCTGGAAGGAGGTCTCTCCTCAGCTCCCAGATGCCCTGCCTAAAGCCTGTGTTCCCGTATACCCCCGAGACTGAGGCGCTGTCCCAGCTGAGACCTAGCCAGGCTGCCCAGCTGTAGTGGAGGCCACACAGACCGGTGAGGACCTGTCACCCTGGCTGATCCACGGAGGTGGCAGACCTGTTGTACTGATTCCAGGACAACTACTAGAAAACGTGGGGATCTGATCAAAGAGGTTGTGTGCCCATGTTCCCTCCTTGGCATGTTGATGCCGCCTGAGGAGAAAGAATCATTCAGGGCCACTTTACTAGGTTCTCATCCACAGGCCTCCTGAGATACTGGTCTATGTTAGGCCTCTGGATTCAGCCAGGCTGAAGGCATGGCCCAGTAGTCCACCACTGGTCGTTACGGTCTGGCTCCACTTCTGCCCCTGCACCACCAGCCCATTGGTCACCAACCTAAAGCAGAAAATGTGCTAAGTGGCAGCAAAGTGACTTTTAAAATACTTTCCCACCTACCTACATCAAATCAATAAGGTCTTGTCAGGCGTGCCTGCTTCCTGAGAGGGGCTGTGCCCAACTCCTGGAGCAGAGACCTCACGGCAGCTGCAAGGCTGACCTCCCACCGCTACAGCGGAGGCAACCAGGCCAGTGTATGCCTGACGGGTGGGCACACAGCGCACCTGCAGAAGGCAGCTGGGCAGGGACTGCCTGCATGGAACCAACACATGGGCAGCATGGACGTAAGATGTCAGAGCTTCCATACTCTCCTTGTTTTAGGAGGGGTTACACGATTTGGACAGCTTAAAATGTTAGGTGCCTTATGAGTCTTTCAAATTTGCTATCAAAATCAGTGACCTGTGTAAAGTTTCAGACTTTTCTTGGGTTAGACTAGAAGGCAGGACCAGGAGGGGCTGGCAGGGCATCAGGCCGTCCTCAAGGTCGTCTGGCTGGGGCAGCAGGGAGCACCTGGTGGCACAGAGAGCTGCTTTTCCCCAGCAAACTTCTATGTGACCAACAACTAGATGAGATTTTTAAAGATGCGAGTGTTTCCAACTCCACGAATATTATTAACTTCACTTTACAGAGGGTGATACTGATGTGGGATACCAGGGATTTATCTTTTAAAGTTTACTGGAGGAAATAAAATCCCAAATATCCCCAAACTCTAATTGTTCCAAAGATCGGTGCTCAGGGAAGTGAGTGGAGAGTCACAGAGCTCAATTCTTTCTGACTAGCACTGCGTCTCGAGGCCTCTGCAAGTTCCTCCAGGTCATCGACTCTTGGCAGCACTTTTATCCACATTCATTCTACTTTCTGAAAGTTTAAGTCAGTTGTTTAGAATTGACTCTTTATGCTCCTTGGAAAATAATGCCAGTTCTTGAAACTTTCTTAAAATGGGTCTCATTCTGCTTCTCAGAATAACAATAACTCTTGGCCTGGTAGAGGCCAGACTGAGAGTTTATTATTATGATGAAACACCAAAATTAAACTAAATACATTTTAGCATTTTTACATGGCTTAATGCTGAGTTTGTAAGCTATTGGTTTAAACATTAAAGTTGTCTACTTTTAAGGGAATAATTTAAGATGACACATGATGTAGTTGCCAAACAAGCCGTGTTTCCTGAAGATGGATTAACAAGTGCTCCTGGGCCTCAGGTACGTGGGTTTACATGCCTTCCTTAGTCAGAGAGGGTGCTCTGTCTTGGCAACACAAATCTGAACCACACAACTGAACTTTCGACTGAAATTCAATTAAATAATCATTTAATTTAAAAAATCAGTCAGATGGCATTTGTGGTGAAGATCAAATTGCTTGTGATTGAAATTTTGACTCCTGTCTGGTGTCATGACATGGTGTAGGCAAAGGCACACTGCACACACACGAGTGCACACATGAGCATATACACATGCACGCACACGCGAGATGCATGGGCACACACATGATAGCGAGCACATGCACATATGTGCACACACATGCTCATGCAGGTGTGCACATGTACACAGCACACACTCATACATACACATGTACATGCATACATGCACAGGCACATGCACATACACATGTTACACACATGCATGCAAACACACATACAAACACACACGGCCTCCTGGGTGGTGTCTGAGGGCCAGGCCAGCAGCCCTGCCTGGGGCATCCAGGACCCCAGTTGGAAACTGTCCAGGGTAGTGTGGCCTGGCTGTGGACTGGTGCGTCCCCTTGGTGCAGCGATGTAGGATCTGCGCATGGGGAGCATACCTCGGAGGGTAGCTGGTGGGGGCTGAGCTGCACGTAGGCCCTCACTCTGTCACATGCAGGTGGGGCAGGTTGGTGGGTGGCCCCTCACCCAGGTGCCAGCACAGCGCAGCTACATCAGAGCTGCATTGGGGTTGGGGCGAGTGCAGGGGCCAGACTGAGCTCCTGGGTACCCAGGGGGTCTGTGTTATGCAGACTGCTGCGGCTTGGTTGGTGCTGACCTCCTAGGTCATCTTTGGGTCTAGCTTCCCCTCTGAACAAGGGCTGCATGCACGCATGCTGTCCCCGGTGCCCTCAAAGTTATTATTGCCCCAAAGCACTGTTTCTCTCCAAGATATGAAAGAAAATGAATAAACGATGTAGACCTTACGAAAAATGACTTCTGGCATATAAATAAGTACAAAATTTATATACCTGTGTACCTCTTTTTATATGAGACACAGGCGGCAGCCTCATGTCACTTTCCAGATGACCCAATATCTTCACTTTATTTGCCACTTTTCAGCATAGTAATTGACAGGAACAAAACCCCAACAAAATTTAACTTAGGAAAATAGTGTGCATATATCATCCTGTCCCCAGTTTGAATTCTCCTGAGGACTCCCAGGGTGGCAGGAGAAAGCCTGGTAGTTCCTGCCAGAGAGCCATGTTTGTAACAGTTTTCTTAAAATCTCCCTGTGTAGAGGGGAAGCTGCTTACACGTGAGTCTCACCAGAGAAACCCTGATCTCCGTTTTGCCTTTTTATCTGCCGTTGATCTGCCGTTGATTGACAGAGTGTCAATACAAATCTTGTCACTTTAGGATCAGTAAAATCTATGTTAAAGCACAATACCCTCCACAAAACAGCCCTTTACTCCCCGGCTCTGCTGGCTTTCATCCTGGCCTGGCCGACAGTGTGGAGTGTGACCAGCTCTACTTGGGACGTGTGCAGGGCAGGAGGGCTGAGCAGTAAGTGGTGGAGGAGGCCGCCCTACCCTGTTCTGCCCACGGCTCCTGGAGGGCCCCACTTGCGTGCCTCTCTCCCGTCGTCCAGGCCCTGAATCTCCCGTGATGTGCCTGCAGTGGTCCCTACACTCCTAAACCACCCGCCTGTGCCCTTTCTTCATCTCCAGTCCTGAGGCAACGTCTTCCTAAAACATGGGTCACCTCGTGTTATCCTTGCAGAAACTTTCAGGAACTGCCCTTCCCCTGAAGGAAGGTAAACCCTGTGGACCTGGCCCAGCCTGACCTTCAGCCTTCTCTGTGGGCCGCCAGGGGCTGGGGACGGACTGGCAAGGGACTGCCATCTGGTGGGGCCATGTGAATAAACAGGTGTGACGACTGAGGCTGCCTGGATAAGCATCGGGGTGTGCAGTGGCGTTGACTGGATGAGGGGGAGGGAAAGGGACGTCAGGATGTGTCGCTGGGGCTGGCATTATTGGCCGGGACCACCTCAGGGGCCAGGATGTTGAGGAGCTTGTGTTGGTTTCCTGCAGCTGCTCTCACAAAGTGCCACGCATTGGTGCTTTGTTCATTGTCCCGCAGTCTGGAGGCCTGAAGTCCGAGATCCAGGCATCAGCAGGGTTGCTTCTTCTGGAAGCTCTGAGGAAAGTCCACTTCTCACGCCTCTGCTGGCTTCTGGTGGCTGGGGCAGACCTGACGGTCCTTGGCTTGCCGACGCGTCCTTCCAATCTCTGCCTTCATGTGGGCTTCTCCTCTGTCTCTAGGTGTCATTCCCTGTCTCCCAAAGGGACACTCATTGGATTTAGATCCCACTGTATCCAGTATGATCTGCAAAGCCCCTAATTCCAATTAGGGCCATGTTCTGGGTGGACAAGAATTTTGAGAGACAATACTGAACCCAGTAAAGAACTCAACCAAGGCTCATGGTTGCTCATTCTTTTCTGCAGGAATTCCTTCCTATATGGGGCTCCTGAGGGACGAGCACCCCTTCCCTGGGCCAGGACCGTGTGGGAATGAAGCTGTTGGAGCCCTCATCAGGCCACAGGTGTTCACGGACCTGAATAGGTCTGAATAGATGAATATTCTAATAAAGCTGAAACATTAAAATTAATTGTCCAAGGGAAGAACTTTCTGAAAATAAGTTACATTTGGCTTGTTTGCAAATATTTTCAGTAACAGCCACAATAACCCAATTATTTTGCAAATCCACACTGGCACATGTCACTCTCCTCAGTGTGGGTGGGGCCAGCTCTGAGTCCAGCCAGGAGACTCAGCACACACGCAGACAAAAGGCTGCATGACTGTGAGCTCATGGCCCCCAGGCTGCTCTAAAAGGGACCTTCTCTGACACGGATTTTCCTGGACCCTCTGCTTTGGGCCTTGAGTCCTTGATTCACACATTTCCTTCTGCGAACGTGCCCTTCCCCATCCCCTGACCCCGTCCCTTTGTCCTGGCCCAGCTGGGACGTCACCTTTGCTGGGAGCCTCCCTCCCATTCTCTGGCAGGACAGGGTCTATTCTGCTGGCCCCTTCACTGCGGCGCTTTCCACGCCTGTCCCAGTGGCCTGCCCATGAGAGTCCCTCCTGCCTTTCAAGTGTAACCCAGGTTATTTTTTCCTTACGTTCATGACTTCAATTCTCCCCTGTTGAAGCCCACATCCCGAGCTCTGCCTGTGGCTCTGTCGCCACCCGTGCTCCTGCCGAGCACTTCCGCCCCCTCACCTCTTGCCCATACCCATCCACCCGGGGAAGGAAGGCTCCTGGAGCTGCTGGAGGCCATGCCCTCACCTGCCCAGCTGCAGCCAGCCCTGGGATCCGTGCTGAACCTGAAGTGCACACCACTGTCTTTGTCGGTGTGGGTATCCCCTAACCAGCAGCTAATTCATCTTGAGGGCTCATCACGGGCCAGGCCCTGTGTGCCAAGCACTTTAGGTTCACTGTCTCTCTCAATCCTGAAAACACCCACCTTCCAGGTGGGAAAGCTGTAAAGGCTTAGGGAACACACTTCTGTGGCCAAGATGGAGTGGCGTGAGCTCAGTCTTTCCTGGTGCCCTGGACCCCTGCCTTGTTCCAGCCGCAAGGCAGGACCAAACTTCCATCCCTAAGCGGCACTTGAGGGAGCTGTGCAAACCCAGATATGGGGTGGGCAATGTCATAGTCTCCATCTCCCTCCAGACCTCTGGGCTCTTACAGCCAACTGCCTGCTCCCTACCCGCTTCAGGGTCCCTCAGGACCCAAACTCAACATCTCCCCCTTCTTGGCTGAGTGGCCCCACCCCATCACCCACCCCAGAGGCCTGTCCCTCACGCCCTGCACACACCTGTCTGGTCCTTCAGTTCAGCACTCTGCTAACCCATCTCATTCGGTTTTCCATTCAACAGCTATCAACGGGCCCGCAGCTGGGGGCTCCAGAGGGTGCCCCGTGCTCCACCCTGCCGCATGACCTGACCCGAGCACGTGCGCTTGCTCTTACCAGAACCATGGGCTAAAGAGATTTTACATTATTTTTTTCATACTAAGTCCAAAAATCTGGTTGTATTTTACACGTAGAGCTCCAGCCACATCCAAACGCTCAGGAGCTGCCTGTAGCGAGTGGCTGTCGACTGCCTGACTCAGCGTCTCCTCTTTCCCTGCACAAGTCTGTATTTCAATTAGGAAAATGCTGAACATGAAGTGCTGCACGTGATTCCACCCACAGGAACCCGCCACCGAGGCTCAGTTTGCATTGCCCTCAAAACTAAAACACAAAAATTTAAAATCTGGCAGTTTACTCCCTGTACTTGGTCCACATTTCTCTTTTATGTTTCGATATACAAAGTGTTACAGGAGCGGCCAGAGCTCCCTCGCCTCGAGTTGGCTGTGGGTCTTGTGCTTCTGCCACAAGAGTGTGTGTCCGTGCACGTTATATTGTTTTGAACGTTTTTAAACTTTACATAATGGTGTCACGCTGTAGTTAATCTTTATGCAATATGCTTTTTTGCATTCAGTGTTATGTTTTTGAGATTTATTTGTGGTGCTTCCGGTGCCTCTGGTTCACTTATTCTGACTGATGTACTCTATTCCGCTGTGTAGATAAACCACAGCTTATTCAGCATTCCGGCACAGAGGCACTCCTAGATTACCTAGATTATGACCTTTTTCACTGTTACAATCAGGGCTGCAATGAAAATCCTCACCTGTCTTCTTGTTCACAGGTAAGACTTTCTCTAGCCATCCCCCGCCCGCCGAGGTGTGATTGTGGGCATGTGCATTTCAGTTCTGCCAGGAGCTCAGGGTGCTCTGCATGGTGATGGTACGAGATAGAAACATGCGAGTTACCACCCCAGCAGCGAACACCATCTTCACCATCCCACTCAGCACCCCCTCGCTATGTCCTCCCCATGGCTGCTGTGAAATGGCGTCTCCTTGTTCTCACTTGCATTTCCACAGTTACCCAGGAGGTGTCTGTGTGGGTCAGTCGCTCAGTGTCTTCTGCGTTCTTTTTTTTTTTTTTTTAAGATTTTATTTTTTCCTTTTTTTCCCCAAAGCCCCCCGGTACATAGTTGTATATTCTTCGTTGTGGGTCCTTCTAGTTGTGGCACGTGGGACGCTGCCTCAGCGTGGTTTGATTAGCAGTGCCATGTCCGCGCCCAGGATTCGAACCAATGAAATAGGTGGGCCACCTGCAGCGGAGCACGTGAACTTAACCACTTGGCCACGGGGCCAGCCCCTCTTCTGCGTTCTTATCCTCCAGCTTGCTCCGTGATTTCTAGGAGTTCCTGACACACACCCTGGGTACCGCTCCTCTGGAGTCTGCAAATATCTTATCGCAGAGTCTAGCTGTCCTGCCATCTGTTTGTGGTGTCTTTTGTCAAAAAGTAAATCACATTTATTAATCTTTTTCTTTATGGCTTGTCTTCCTTTTTCTTAAGAAATCCTCCCTATCCTGATGTTTTAAAGATATTTTTCCTTTTCTCGTATAAGTTTTACAGTTTTGCTTTTATATTTAGGTCTTTAATCCATCTTGGAATTTATCTTTGTTTATAATGTGAGGTAGAGATCTCATTTTATCTCTTAATGTTAGATATGTATGTATTTATGTGTATATATCTCTACCTATCCATCTATCTCCTTTATCATTTTATCCTTTATTGTATGGATAGCTAATTTTTCGAGTAACTTTTCTCTTTTACATGTTAAGCCAATTATTTCAGTGCCTTTATTAAATCTGTTATTTAAGCTGTTTTTAACATCTCTCACATATACCAATATTCCAATATTTACTCAATTTTTCTTCTATGTTCTTCATTATTTTCTTTTGATCTACAAGTCCCACATCTTTCTTCTTTCAAATGTTGCTCTTGGCACTTTCCATGTGCGTTTTAGATAAGACTGTCACATGCCATGCAGAACCTGCCAGGATGCAGACTGGAATTGCATTCAGTTTGCACATTAATTTGGGCAGAATGTCACTCTGACAATTCTGAGTCCTTCCGTCTTTGAATAGGTCTTCTCTCCACTTATTTAGGTCTTCTTTTATGTTTTTCAATAAAGTTTAACACTTTTCTCTATAGATGCCTCGCATGACTTTTGTTAGATTTTTCTTGAGATGCATTTCCATTTTTGTGGCTATTGTAAATGTTGTCCTTTTAAAAATGACATTTCTATCTGTTTGTTGCTGGTTTAAACACTATGACTGACCTGGTATACTGATTTTGTACCCAGCAACATTGTAAAAATTTCTTTCCAGTTCTAATAATTTGTCTATTTCCAATATCATCTGTAACTGATGACGATTTTGCTTCTTGCTTTCCGAACCCTCTGAATGTTTTCTAGCCTGAGTGTTCTTGCTAAGATCCAACACATACTTGAGTAGAATGGGGATGACAGGCCTTCTTGCTTCTGACTGATTAGGACGGGGCTTACCGAGGATCTTGGCAGATACCTTTTAACGTATTAAGGAAGTTTCTTTCAATCTTTAGTTTGCTAAGAGGTTTTTTAAAGGCACAAACGGGTACTGAATTTTATCAATGTCTTTTTTCATTGATTATTATAATCATTTGTGTTTTTTTTGATTAATCTGTTATGATGGTAAATTACACTAACATATATTTAAATCAAGCTAATAATGCACCTAGTTTAAAAATCAGTTGGACCATTGTTTTGTCCTCAACTCTGTATTTCTGCCCCATAAGCAAGCACTTTCTTTGGCAAAATGCCTCCATACTTATGGAAAAAATGATTACACCACTATTCTGGTTATTCCCATTTTGTATGTGATTACTGGTTTCTTATCATTGCACTTTGGGATTAGTTTTCTTACACTCCCAACTTGACACACAACCTTCTCTCCTCATCCTCCCAGGAGCACTTTTGCATGTTTTTGGTAAAATCATGTTCTGTATTAAGATCCTAAACATAGTTGACAGGTGAGGATTATGGCGTTCCATGACTTTTTCTTGTTTTCCTCAAAATTCACAACAGGTTGATGTTCCCATGAACCTGTGGCTGAGTCATCCCCGACTTTTGACAGAAGTGCAGACATCCTCTCCGTGTGTCTAAACGTGCCGCATAACCCAGGATTTCTTCTCGTACAGGCCTCCCTCCCTGAGCCTCTCTCCGCTGACGTGGGCTCTGTGGGTCTCTGTACAGGCAACATTACAGACCTCTTTGTGCTCCTTACAGGTCCCTGCATGCAGCTTCAAACCGGGTCCAAGCATCTCAGTGGGTGGCAAGCGGGGCTGAGTTCCTGCCAAGTAACACTGACCAGTCACGGATTTCTTCATAATCGCCAAGAACTTGGAAGCGACCAAGATGTCCTTCAATAGGTGAATGGACAAACTGTGGTCCATCCAGACCATGGAATATTACCAGCACTAAAAAGAAATGAGCTATCAAGCCATGAAAAGACATGGAGGAACCTTAAACACATATTACTAAGGTAAAGAAGCCAGTCTGAAAAAGCTACATGCTGCATGAATCTAATTATATGACATTTTGGAAAAGGCACAACTATGGAGACAGTAAAAAGATCAGTGGTTGCCAGGGGTTCAGAGGAGGGAGGGATGGAGCACAGATTTTTAGGGCACTGAAATTGTTCTATATGATACTATAATGGTGAATACATGCCATTATATGTTTCTCAGAACTAGTAAAATTTACAAGATAAAGAGTGAAGCCAAATGTAAACTATGGGTTTTAGCTCATAATAATGTATTAATATTGGCTCGTCAATGGTAACAAGTGCACCACACTAATGTAAGATGTTAATAATAGAGGAAACTATGTGTGTGTTGGGGGGGGGAGTGTAATATGAGAACTCTATACTTGCCATAGAACTTTTCTGTACACCTAAAACTATTCTAAAAGATAATGTCTGTCAATTAAAAAAAAAGACAAGGGTGAAGATAAAATGGAATACTAAAATCTGTTAAAGAAGGCAGGAAAGGAGAAACAGAAGAATGACAAAAATGGAAAGAAATAGAAAAATGGCAGCTCTAAATCTAATACTATTAATAATTACAGTAAATGTAAATGGACTAAATAGTCCAACTAAAAGGTAGAGATTGTCAGATTGCATAAAAAAGCAGGACCCAAGCTGTGATTTTACAAGAGCCACACTAAAGATAGACACAGTAAGCTGAAATCAAAAGGATGGGAAAAGACATATGTAAATACTAATCATAAGAAAGTTGGAGTGGCAGTACTAATATCAGACAAAATAGACTTTAAGATAGGAATATTACCAGAGATAAAGAAGGATATTTCACAATGATATAAAATAAATATATCAGGAAGATATAACAAATATCAATGTACATGTGTCTAATAAGAGTTTTAAAATATATGAAGCAAAAACTGAAAGATCTAAGAGAGAAACACATACACCCACAATCATAGTTGGAAATTTTAGCAATCCTCTCTCGGTAATTGATCGACTAAGTAGACAAACCAATCAGTAAGGATATGGAAGTTCTGGTTGACAACTGCTTTGACCCAGTTGACATTTGTAGGACATCACACTTTTTCTATTGCACATGGAATGTTCATCAAAATAGACCAAATGCTAGGCCATAAAAATAGAGTGAGAGGGGCCAGCCTGGCGGTGCAGCGGTTAAGTGCACACGTTCCACTTCAGCGGCCAGGGGTTCACTGGTTTGGATCCCGGGTGTGGACACGGCACCGCTTGGTAAAGTCATGCTGTGGCAGGCATCCCACATATAAAGTAGAAGAAGACAGGCACGGATGTTAGCTCAGGGCCAGTCTTCCTCAGCAAAAAGAGGAGGATTGGCAGCAGTTAGCTCAGGGCTAATCTTCCTCAAAAAAAAAAAAAAAAAGTAGACTGAGAAATATTTCAAACTGAACGATAATAAAAATGTAGCATACGAAAATTTGTAAAAGCAGTGAAAACAAAGCTTAAAGGAAAACATATGGCTTTAAATGCTTATATTGGAAAGAAAAAAAAACTTAAAATGATTCTAAGTTTCTATTTTAAGAACCTAGAAAAAAAAGCGCAACTGTTGTTCACAACCATACAAACTGGTGACCAGGAAGCAGCGTTTTAGGCATTCTGCACCCTAACATGGTGGCGTATTACTCATGTGTAGCCATTTCACTGTGTGCAGTTACATTTTAGGAAACTGGTTGGGTGCTTGGGTATGTCGTGTAATGCATTTTCATAATTTCCTATTCAAAATAATGGGAAATAGATCTCCAGTCAGTGTTTCAGCATGAAACAATGGATTTTCAGGATGGGTTACTGATGTTAAGTGGGAGATGTCTTGTAACTAGAAAAAACAATTTTAGAAAGTGATTAAAAAAAACTTAAATATTTGCAAACTAAATATTAAATATTTGTACATTAAGAAACACTCTCCCATCAAACAGACAAGAAATAACAAGTGTTGGTGAGGATGTGGAGAAAAGGAACCCTTCTGCACTGTTGGTGGGAATGTAAATTGGTGCAGCCACTATGGAAAACAGTATGAAGGTTCCTCAGAAAACTAAAAATAGAACCATCATAAGATCTGAAGGAAACAAAAACACTGACTCGAAAACATACCTACGCCCCATGTTCACTGCAGCGTTACTCACAACAGGCAAGGGGAGGAACCAACCTGTGTGCATTGATGGATGAGTGGATAAAGAAATGTGGTACATACACATGCAATGGAACGTTATTCTGCCATAAGAAAGAAGGAAATCTTGCCAGTTGAGACAACACGGATGGAGCTTTACGGCATTAGGCTAAATGAAATAAGTCAGACAGAGAAAGACAAATACCATATGATTTCACTGGTATGTGGAATCTAAAAAAACAAAAAACAAAACAAAACAACAAACAAAAAAGCAAGCTCATAGATACAGAGAATAGATTGGTGGTTACCAGAACTGGGGGATGGGAGGGTAGGTGAAATGGGTGAAGGTGGTCAAAAGGTACAAACTTCCAGCTATAGGATAAGTAAGTCCTGGGGATGTAATTTACAGCATGGTGACTACAGCTAATAATACTGTATTGTATATTTAAAAGTTGCTAAGAGGGGCTGGCCCAGTGGTGTAGTGGTTAACTGTGCGTGTTCTGCTTGGTGGCCTGGGGTTCACAGGTCTGGAGCTCAGGTGTGGACCTGCACACTGCTCATCAAGCCATGCTGTGGTGGTGACCCACATAAAATAGAGGAAGATTGGCACAGATGTTAGCTCAGTGACAACCCTCCTCATGCAAAAAGAGGAAGATTGGCAACAGATGTTAGCCAGGGCCAATCCTCCTCACACACATACACAAAACAGTTGCTAAGAGAGTAGATCTTAAAAGTTCTAATCACAAGAAAAAAAATTGTGACTACATGAGGTGAGGCACGTTAACTAATTTATTGTGATCATTTCACAATAATACAAATATCAAATCATTATGTTGTACAACTGAAACTAATATATACCAACTATATCTCAATTAAAAAAAGAGAGAGAAAACCCCACTTTCCTAGAAAACCTTTGGAATGGAAGAAAAATCACTATGTAGAAGCCAATGACGATGAAAGGAAAAAAATCCAGAAAGACAAAGAGAAAAAACAGAAGAAAAGAAGAAAGGAAAGGGGGACGAAGAAAAAGAAAGAAAGAAGCAATAGAAGCAAGTGATGTGTAAGTGGAGAAAGTGAGTTCGGTTTGGGTGATCTGCAACCATGGACAACAGCAGACAGGCCTCTGCGATTCCCCAGGGAGATGCCACACAGATGCAGCGACTCAGGAAGTCCACATCCAGGAATCTTTTTTTCTTTAAAGAAAAAGGTTCAGAGTTTTATTTTTTCCAAGATAAAATACATGGGATAATTAATGTTCTTCCCACCGGCAATGAAACAAAATAGGCTATTTAAGATGAGGAAATTCTCAAGGCACATTGCCATTTTCAGTTCAGTCCAGAGTAGGTTTTTAAAAATGTTCTCAGTTCCAACTCCTTACCCTTCTGGTGAACCCTGGACAACCTAAAAAAGTTGTTACACATTTTTTCTCCAAGACAAGTCACCTCATGCAGGAAATATCAATACTACCAGCAAGAGGTATTACAGGTGTGCACCTGCCACCACTTACAAGTCCCTCGTACAAGTTTCCCACGAAGGTGGCAGAAACAGTGGTGGAAGTGTGGTTTTAACTTTGGTGGTATTGATCAGTTCTTTCATGAATCTTTTTTGAAAAAAAGTAACAGATAATAAAATCCACCCTGCAAATGGAGGAAAGAAAATAAAGAATAAGCAGTGGGGAAGGACTGGGGGTGAGCGTGAGCCATTTATCACAGAGTCAAAACTGATCAGTTGCGTAAATTACAGACCAAAGTATATGTGTTACAGATGGTGATGATAATCCTCCAAGAAAGTTTGGTGAGTAGGGGAAGGAAGGAAGAATGTGTGATAATTTTATCGTGTTTTATAGCAGGAGTCCATAGATATGGACTAAAATAGGAAAGAGTAGTTAATTTGTAAAAATCAACGTTACTCCAGTCTCAACATTTTTCTAATCTTTTTTCTTAATTTTACAGGAATATTTATGATCTAATACTTCTTGTAAAGAAAACATCTTTCCAAAGTTCAGCACTTTATTTGGTTTCACTTTAATTTCTTCTTCTACTGTTAAAATTCAGGAAAATTACATTAAATACTTTGGATTAAAAAAAACAGCGCATCTTCCCGGGTGCATCCTCCCTCCCTCCCTTCGAGAGACGTCACGAATCGTGTTTACCAAATGTCAATAATTGTTGCTTCTGGGTGGTGAGATTTAAAAACATTTTCTCTTTTTAAAATTTTGTGTTTTTCTTTATTGTTTGAAATATTTACAATTAAAAAAATAACAAACGACATCAAATCATTATTCCTTAAGGAGGAGGGGCGGACCCTGGGAAGGTGAGGAGGGGGAAGGGCAGCAACAGGAGAAATAAGGTCATAGGTAAGAGGGCAGTGATGGAGGAAGGGCTGCACAAGCTGCACCACACACCGCTGGACACGCCCTGCGAGGCAGGGGGACCTGGTGTGGCTGCAGACTGGAGGGTCTTTGGAGGTAAGGGCAAGGCGAAGGGCCATCACGGGCCATGCCCAGGAGCCTGGGTTTTATTCTCAGTGAATGAGACAAGCCCTAGGAGGGTCTGACCAGGGCACTGTGGCCTGGTTTTCAGTTTCCAAGATCCCCACGGCTGTTCTATGCGGAATGTGGGCAGGAGCTGCTGGTGACCCAGGCCAGGTGACGGAGTGTGTTGACAGAGAGGGAGTATGAGGGCACCTGGGGTGGGGTGCTGCCATTTCCGACATGGGGACAAGAGGCAAGGTCTGGAGCCTCCTCTTCTCAGACCAGGTCTGAGGTGCCCCTGAACCTCCCAGAGGCTGCTGGCACCCCCAGATCCCGCTTCCTACCACTGGGCCCACCAGGAGGCTCCAGGCAGACCCAGGCACCCCACTGAGCTACATGCTGGCAGGCAGGCAGCACGCCTCTGTGCTTCTGCTGCGTGGCTGCTCTGTTCTCTGCCCACCACTGAGCCCAGCCCGGCCACTGACCCTGGACCAGAACTGAGCCTGGACTGGCCGCTCACCCCCGGAGCAGCTCTCTAGCACCTGGTTCTTCGTCCCATATCATTCACCATGGAGGATGGTTTTACAGCAGAGCCTGGTACTGTCTGAGCAGACTGCCCACAACATTCACTAGCCACGTGGCCTTAGGCGGGATTTTCAGCCTCCACACCTGCTTTTCATCTGCATTAGTTCTGATAATAATAGTACAAGGCTGGTGGGAAGGTCAGACTCAAAGGGCCTTGCAGGTGGGGTGTCCCTGCCTCACCTCGGCTGCTCTCTCTGAAGCGCTGCAACCCGCACCTCCAGCATCCTGATCAAGCCCCCATTCTCCCAGCTCTGTGGTGCTCCTGCAGCAACACAGGGAGTCAGCTATATTCTCCAGCTCTGTTTTTGGAAAACTTGTATCTGCCACTGTGAGCTTCCAATATTTAAAGACTTTTCTGATAAGACTGTTGGAGACATAAGTGATTTTTGGCATTGAATAATGAACTGTCAACATTTGGAACATCTATATCACTCATAGAATTGTTATATCTCAAATGATAACGTAGATATCACAGAATCACACCAGGGTAAAAGATCCATTCAGGTGCAAGACAGATCAACAGATTTTTTTTTTTTTTTAGATTTTATTTTTTCCTTTTTCTCCCCAAAGCCCCCCAGTACATAGTTGTATATTCTTTGTTGTGTGTCCTTCTAGTTGTGGCATGTGGGACGCTGCCTCAGCGTGGTTTAACGAGCAGTGCCATGTCTGCGCCCAGGATTCGAACCAACGAAACACTGGGCCGCCTGCAGCGGAGCGCACGAACTTAACCACTCGGCCACGGGGCCAGCCTCCAGATCAACAGATTTTAATGAAGCTGAGCACAAAGGTTCACTGATATGGTTTCAGATTTCACATTGCAACTAATCCTTTCTTTTTAAAAATAACTTCTATTTTGAAATAGTTTAACTCTCACAAGAAGTTGCCGAGAGTCCGTGTGCCGTTCACCCAGATCCCCCAGCGGCGGTCCTGAGCACAGTCACAGGACTTGTGGGACCAGGCCCACAGCGTTGGTACAGTCTGTTAGCTCAGGAGCAGACCTCAAGAGGGTCTTGCTGTTGTACACACACTGGTTCCTTTTTTCTCCAACTAACCTTTAAGAAACTATCATTTGTCGAGTTTTAGTGCAGTATCAAAAAAGAACATCCACAATGGCCAGAAAAAGGATCTTAAAATTCTTCTTCCTTTTCCAACTATGTATCTGTGACTACTTCCACCAAACACACACATCACCACAGACTGAATGCAGAATCCAACTGTCTTCAACTAAGCCAGACATTAAAGAGAGCTATAAAAATGTAAAGCAAAGCCACACTCCTCAGTAAATATTTTTGTTTTAGAAAATAGTTATTTTTCTTAAAAATATGGCATATTAACATGAAATGGGTTTATGTCTTTATGTTTTTGAAACGTCTTAGTTCTAATTTCACATGCCATAAACACTGACAGATGTAACCCACATAAACCAAAGCTCCATGGGACCCCAGGGGTTTCTAGGATCGTAAAGGGGTCTGAGTTCTACAAGGCAAACCCCAGCAGCAGACGAGCTCCTGGGCTCTCTGAGCTCACACACACCACAACAGATTTGGACCTTTTTATTCATCCACTTAAATGCACACATTTGGATCATATCATAACTAATCCCGAGGAAATTAAAAGTTCAGAAGTTTCTGGAGTGATTGTCAACAGAGTAATACAATTCATATTCGAACTAAGTATTTTAAAGTGAACTTGTATTAAACCATTTACTATTTAATCTAAATTCAAGTACAGTAGTCAAAGAAATTAAAGCTATTCATTAACCTTGTAAAATTCACATCTTTTTTTTTAAGAGTGCTCTTGCATGTAAATCTATGAAGTAAATAGTAGACTTCAAAAATGTTATTTTTCCAGGGTCTTAATAGCACAGTCTAAGACTTGGTGTTGGTCTGGTCCATGGCTGTAAAGAACACGCAAACAGCAGCCGTGATGAGCAGATGCATTCCCTCATAGAGAAGTTTTGGAGAAAAAACACTCCATATAAATAAATGATACCGCAGGGATGTCACCAAAATGATATATGCAGAAACTGGAAAAGAACCGATCAGCGCGTAGCAGAAGCCGGCATGACTCAGTGCTGAACTGCTGTTAATAAGAAGGGAAATCTGTATTAGTATGTGCCACTTCTGCATCATGTAAGGCACAAACATACAGGTAATCAATACTTCTATGAAAAATGGCTATGGTGAGTCCTGGGGAAGCCCCACCCCTGAAGTCTGGATCTAGTCAGTCTGGTGGGAAGGAGCCTGCACTTCTAATGGGCAGAGGTGCCCGAGGAGACAGCAGCTGCAGGTGGGCCTCCAGTCACTCTCCAGGCCACCACAACCTGTAAAGTGCTGTTGAAAAATGCACCCGTAAATTTTGCATAGTTCTTTATTTTACAATGAATGCATGTACTACTATACTCATATATTACATGTGTTATAAGGTACAAATAAAGAAGAGAAAACCACACAGGATGATACACACGCTCTGAGCTCTTCTTTGTGCTGCTGTCCAGTAGGCATCTGGTTTGTCTGGTCTGGGGACACCAGCCCAAGAGTGTTTGCTAACAGTGAAGAGGAGCATTCTTGACACGGGAACAATCCCTCAAAGCCATGAATGTCCTCCCTTTGTCTTCAAACTATCAACACGATCGTTAGGTAAATCTGACCTATTCTTTAAGGCAACTTCCTGAGACTGGGATTAATCCAAACAAGTTCCATTACCTTGGCGTCTCTGACTCCTCACCCACCCTGCAAATCCTCAGAGGTCAGCTTTCCAGGTCCTGGTTAAGGCACGGTCTGCTTCTGCCGCCTCCCCTCAAACACTGCGATGAGTCTCCAGGTGGCCTATTCGTGGTCAGTCCATGCCACTCGTCACTGCTGCCCGCTCTTCCTGGAGCACAGTCTGTCATGTGTGTAGCACTCTTCACTGACTGTGTGTGCTCCCGTCAGCACTGCTGTGTATGAGGACAGGGCCCTGGGGTTACTGGAGTTCCAGGCAGGAAGCAAGCACGCCCACTGGAGTGGACAGCTTGTGTGCTCAGGAGAGTCTTGGGGGTGCCACACTCACGCTGGGAAGGGTCTGACATGAGAGGTGAGTGGCAAGGAGCTCTGTGTAGGGGCAGCAAAGGCCCACAGGCAGAGCATGTGTGTGCATGTGCATGTGAGTGTGTGCACGCCTGTGTGCATGGCTATGCGTGCATGTGTACACGTGTACCTGTGTGCATGCATGTGTGCACCTGCATGCACGTGCTCTACACAGGGACTCCTTAGGTCCGTTGACCAGGCCCCATTAGCTGGTGCCACTCTAAGATGCCCCCTAATGTGCTCACTGTCCAGCAAAGAGTGTCGACAGCCATTCAAGGGCCTGGCCCCTCATGCTCACAGCACTTGCCCCCACTGTGGCCTTGCTTTGCCCCAACTGTCCCCCGTCTTAGGCCTTGGTGCCTGTCCTTCCTGCTGGGTTCCTGCCCCATCACCCTTGGCAGGCAACGTGCTCTGCTTCCCCTTGGCATGTGCTCTTCCCTTGCTCCCTCAGCTGGCTGTGATTACTTCTATCATACACCCTCCTCTGGGATGCTGTTCCAACCCGCGATGCCAGCAGACTCAGGCACTCAGCTGCTCTGGGCTCAGCTCTGTGATGGCACTCAGTGTGTAACCAGTTCATTTTGCTGCTGCACCCACCAGACTTGAGATCCTGGAGCGAATCCTTGTGCCTGTACCGTGGGTCCCACTCTGGATCCAGCCCATCAAGCAGAGGACCCCCAGGGAGCTGGGTCCCAAGGTGTTACCTTATCGCCTCCCCAGGGCCACTGCTCCAACACCTGGCAAAGGGAAACTCGGGAAAAGCTTCGTGGATGAACGGGCCATGGCCCAGGGCTCTGCTGCCCCTCTCTGTGGAGTGTTACGGTGTTTGTGTTCAGCCAAGAGCCTGCTGATCCCGCTTCTTTCTCGACCAGACAGTGAGGGGAGGGTGGAGCTCCCAGGACACGGCCCTTCCTTGAATTTCAATCTCACACACAATCAACATTCCCTACTCGGAAGACTGGCTTAGGTTCCTCCCAGAGCAACACGAGTGGGGGTACCATTCCTGTAACCTCAGCAAAGGATGCCCTGTGCTTTAGGGACATGGACCAAGGCCCTGCAGCTTGGACCAGCATGGCTGTCCACACTACCAGGCTCTCGACCCAAAGCCAGCCCCTGAGAAAGAGGGTCATGGACCACCCAGGCCTAACTTTTGAGCTATTAGAAATATATTGTCTTTTTCTACCATTTTTATCTGGTTATAGTTTTCTTTCTTTTTTTTTAAAGATTTAAAAAAAATTTTTCCTTTTCCTCCACAAAGCTCCCCGGTACATAGTTGTATATTTTAGTTGTGGGTCCTTCTAGTTGTGGCATGTGGGATGCTGCCTCAACGTGGCCTGACAAGTGGTACCATGTCTGCGCCCAGGATCCGAGCCGGTGAAACCCAGGGCTGCTGCAGTGGAGCGTGCTAACTTGGCCATGGGGCCGGCCCCTAGTTTTCTTATTTTATTGAAAAAAAATTAGAAACAGTAAGCAAAACTTTGTTTTAAGCTCTTAAAAATGAAGGAGAAAACTTTTTCTAAAATAAAGGAGAAACATTCCTTATTTAGGGAAAAATCATACAGTTCTTTCCAACTGATTAAAATGCTTTCAGCTCACTTTAAAAAAATGCTTCATCTGTCTTTTTTCTCCTCAATACAAATGCAACAGATGGAAAGGGTTGGGAAAACGGAATCGTGATTTCAGCAGCTGGGAAGCTGCTCTTCACAGAAGCCCAGCCCTCGCCACCAGGCCCTCACCTCCCTGGTCCACCTGCTGGGCCAGGCTGGAAGCCCAGACACGCTATGCTGGGCCGAGCCGCGCGCATGCAGCAGAGCAGCTCTCCAAGGCAGAGGTGTGTACGCCTCACTGACTCGTGGCCCCTTGGGCCTCAACATGCGACAGCACCAACGGGGACCAAGGCCTCTTGCCTTTCTCAGTCGGAGCCGACCCAGCAGGCCTGTCAACCAAACCAAATCCCCCTCAGAGAGATGTCTGGAACCTGGTAGTAAGAGAACCAACAGCTCAGTGGTGGTATGCGGCTGATGCAGGTTCACATGCAGAATGAAGCCTGGAAGGGCGTGTTGGGCGGTGCAGAGACTCCCATGTCCCTCGGCTCCAGCCAGCAGTGCCTTGGCTTGCAGGTACTGATCATCAGTGACTAAGTTAAGGGGAGTCTGTCCACAAGCAGCCCCAAAATGTGCCCCCGAGGAAGACACAGGTGACTCCCAGGGCTTCCCTTATCCTCAGGAAGTCCCCTTCCAGCTGGGGAAACAAGATGCTCACGTTTGAGAAGCCAAACATCAACCACCACAGATCAGAAAGAGGAGAGCAAGCGGGATGCGTGTGAGGCCAGGGGTCTCCGGAGCGGGAGGCCTGCTCTCCATGCTGACACCTTCACTGGGCCTTCTTGCTCTAAAATCCGACTGGAGAGTCTTGTTGGGCTCATGCCTACATACACGTTCACCCCTCACGCAAACGCGGAACGAGTGAGAGAGAACATGGGCCATGGAATGAACTTGGCGGCAGAAGTTGAGGGTCTCTGAGGCCCGCGTCTCAGGAGCTGGGCTGGGGAGTGGACCTGGGGTGGGGCTGGGAGGAACCCGTGAAGGAGGCCGAGGCAGTGGGGAGCGCCCCAAGTGCCCCTTGAGAGGCAGGGCCCGAGGTGTCTGGGGAGGCTCAGACACGGGGTCGGCGGTCAAAACAGTGAGGGCTGCACTTTTAACAGGGGGCAGACAGGTAGGGGTCACAGGGGCACGGGGACAGAAGCCTTGGCCTCCCCTTGGTGGCAGTCTCCGTGGGCCTCCCTGACGGCTGTGTCCCACGTGCTCCATGGCCCACCCGGTGTGTGGAGGCTGGTCCAGCGCTGAAACAGATGCTTGAGGCAGAGGGGAGGCCATGCCCATGGGTTGCGTCACTGAGTCTGCACAGAAATGCCAAGGTGCTGGGGGGAGCGGTGGTGTTGATGAGGGGGCAGGCACCGAGGGAGCCTTGACACCGCCTGGCTCTCACTCCTCCAGCACTGCGCGACACCTCATGTGGCCCCAGAACCTGGAGACGACTCCATCACACCGTTTTCAGACAGGAGAGCCTGGGCCCATTGGGGAGGCACAGAGCCTGGCAGCCCACACACTTTAGGGGCACTCTGCCCAGCCGCGCCAGGCTTGAGGCTGCCATGAAGCCCCTGCCTCAGGAAGCCCCTTTCTGCGGGAGCAACGATGAACAAGGAAGGAAGCACCAAACATGAGAGGGACAGGTGGATAGAGCGCGCTGGGCTGCAGGGCAGGTGGGCTGTGATCGGTCTGGGGCATCTTCCTGAGGCGGAAGAGGAGCCTTCAGGGATGGCCAGAGGGGCGGGGCCACGTGGAGGCTGAGGGGCCTCTCAGCAGCAGGGGAGGACACTCTGGCCTTGTTCTCCAGCTAGACTGTGGGCCTCCATGAGGTCAGGACAGGGCACGGTGACACGGTGAGCGCCCCTCAAGCATCCCCTCAGGACTGTCTAGGCTCCTGTCTCCAGCAGTGATCCTGGAGGCGAGAGCCAGCATCTCGTCTTCACGTCCGAAAGGGAAGACTCCCCTGTCCCCAACCAGGCCACAAGCAAGCAGAGAAACCAAGAAGGGATTTTCCTTCCTGTGTCCCTGGAAACCATGCTTGGTATGACCTGGAAGAGGCCAGCGAAGGCTGGGCTGCCCCCATGCGTCCCCAGCCATCCGGACACAGGACCTGAACGGGCCCCACCCAGACCCTCTGACCATGTGCTGTGGATGCTCATTCTTATTTAAGGAAAAGAAAGTAGACAAAGAAGACCGTGGGCCCTTGGTGCTCGGATGCCCCACATCTGGAACATGGCGTTACTCACCATCAGACACTCTGCTGGGAAACAAAGGGGAGTCTCACCTGCTGGCCTCTGAGCTCAGGAAGCTCACCAAGTGGCTGGCCCACAGCACAGGCCCCGCGTACGTTGCAAATGCTGTCAGGAATATGGCTGGGATCTCCACGTAGGTGTCCAGGCCCACGAAGCCCGCCGAGATGTCCACTGTGGCGATGTTGTTGGAGTTTCCCTGGAACACAGGAAGAAACAGCGCTGACACAGACAGTCTCACCACATGGCCACTAGCGACCATGAAAAGCCACAGACGGCCACGTCCACGGCAGTGTGGACACACAGGAGCCCAGGCACCAGTCCACTCTTTCCAATCCCGGGGCTGACCTTGGATGAGCTGTCCCTTCACCTGCCCACCTGACTCCAGGTGGGGAGGAGCAGGTGAAGTGTCTTTCATCTTTGAGAGACGATCGTCACACATGGCACAATGATGTTTTGGTCAACAGCAGACCACAAGCATGATGGTGGCCCATAAAATTAGCAGTGTGGAGCCAAGGTGTGTCGTAGGTTGCACCATCGAGGTTTGTGTACGGACACTATGATGTTCATGGAATGACAAAACCGCCTGACGAACATTCTCAGAACATGTCCCCATCGTCAAGTGATGCACAACTGTATACACACCAAGCTCCCTCCTCAGGGACCTTGTCTGAGGTCAGCAGGTGGTGCTGGGAGGCAAAGTGGTTGAGGTGGCACATGTGGGAGGCTGAAGGCAGTGCGGCTGCACAGCTCGTTGGGTGGGTGAATGTGGCTATTAGGAGGCAGAGGGCAGGCTGGCCCCGGGAGGGCTCGGCGGCTCCATGTCCAGCTTACATCCAATTCGAGATCCTGGGGAGTCACTTCCCCACCCTGACTCACCATGTGCCCGCTAGCTCTCATGTCTATACAGCTGCTGGTCACCCTGACTCGCTGTGGGCCCGCTCTGCTCCCGTGTCCACACTGCTGCTCATTGCCCTGACTCACTGTGGGCCTGCTAGCTCCTATGTCCACACTGCTGCTCATCGTCCCAACTTGCTGTGTGCCCGCTAGCTCCCGTGTCCACACTGCTGCTTGTTGCCCAGAGTCGCTGTGGGCCCTCTGCTCTTGTGTCCACACTGCTGCTCATTGCCCTGACTTGCTGTGGGCCTGCTCTGCTCCCGTGTCCACACTGCTGCTCATCATCCCGACTTGCTGTGGGCCCTCTGCTCCTGTGTCCACACTGCTGCTTGTCACCGTCAGACTTGTTGTGGGGCCTCCTGAGCAAGGACTGCATCTGTGCTCAGTTTGCTCGCTGGTGGATTCCCAGCACATACAAGGCGCCTGCTGTAGCAACACCAGTGGCCGTCGACATGTGCGTTCCTGCTCCCCAGGGGCAGCACTTGAGATGTGCCAGCATCAAGCGCTATCACCAAAGCTTCCTCTCCACCTCCCCGGAACATGGCCACATGCCACAGAGGAGCAAACTGAACGCCAGAGGCTGTCTCCTCGCTCAGGACTCTAACTGTGGCTCTGTCAGTCTTCCTGACACCGAGGCCTCATTGCTGGGCAAGCCTGCCTGACCAGCACCTGCCTTCTCCATCTCAGCTCAGAGGGAGCCCCGAAATCCCCCCTGACTGTGCCAGCAGGGTCTGCCATGCTGTCAGTCCACAGATACCAGGACCTGTCTGTGGATTGTGGACTGGGCAGGCACTGCCACGATGGCTCCACATGGTGCCATGGCTCTTTGTCTGCCCCTGGGGAGGAGTGTCCTGCATTCATCAGACACGCTCCCTATCTAGCACGAGGCTGGGGGACCTGGAGAAGGGAGAGGGACAGATGATTTTCCTTGGCGATGCTGTTCCCATTCCCCACCAAGCCACTTACGGTCAGAGACTGAGTGACCATCATTAACAGACTCTGGATGGGAGGCAACCACCAGAAACAGACCTGCACACGACTTCCAGATAAAGAGAGGGACCTGAGACCGACACAGGCCGTTTGGAAATTTCTGAAATGCTCGATGAACCTTGACGTTCTTCTGTAGCAATACGTAAGTTCCACCAATGGGCAACCGTTACAGGACCCTAACAGGGTTGAGTTGTACCAATCCAAAAGAAGCAGCAAAGCACGCTGAATGGAATACCGGCTCCTCCGATACCCAAAGTTCACTTCACGCTGCTTCGCTTTTACAAACGACCTACATTAGCACCTGTTTTCACTAACTGAAAGAGATCTCAATGAGTCCTCACTCTTACCAGAAAAGTCAAACAGCCACACAGCGTCAGCGTTTGTTTTGCAGGAGCCGTTACAGAGGCAGCACGCAGCTGGAGCAGCAACAGTGGCACCACCCAGCTCAGGGAACTACTCAGCCTCTTGGCATCGGGCTGCCATAGCTGTGAGCCGTGTCTGAGCATCCGCGCTTTATCTTGATTTATTTTTGGAGGTTGACTTTGGGTCTGGAAATGCTGAAAATTTCTTCCATATAAATTAATGGCAATTGCTTCTTTGCTCCATTGCCTCTCTCCAGGCCAACTGTTTACAGGTGGTTCCTTCATTTTCTTCCCGTTCCCACAGGAACTCTGGAATTCCTGGGCAAAGTCTGCATTTCCCCATATCCACAACGCTTGTGGCCTTCTAAATGTCTTCTGACAGGGTTGAAATAGCTGTGGCCTTTGAAATACGGATGCTTGACACCAGGGAGAAACACAAAGAACTGAAATGTCACGAGGCCCAGCAGAGGTCAGCCTGTGCACATCTCTAGGCCCCAGCATCCTGGTCATCAGTCCGGGTCCTCAATCATCCAGCACCTCCTGTGACAGGTGGTAACTGCTCATCTGGCTCAGACTTCAGGAAGGTGTGGTCCACTCTGCAGGCCCAGCCGTGACTGCTCCATTGGGGTCTGATCAACACCGGGAGGCACTGAGAACTTACTGCGCACAGGTTACCTTCTGTTTCTCACGTTAGTTAATTTAATGCTCACAGCAACTGAGGAGGAGGTGAACTATTACCCCATTTGACAGATGAGGAAACAGGCACAGCAGGTGCCTTCTAGAGGCCACCTAGCTCAGGAGTGCTGGAGACCAGTGTCGGGGCCATGGCTGCCTGCAGTTCTGCTGGGGACCGCCACTCTGGAAGCCACATGAGTACAGGGCTGAAAGACGTGTGGAGTCCTCAGGGGGAGACCCACGGCTAGAGTGAAGGTAAGCAGGCTCTGAGGACCACAGGGTGAGAGCTGGTCCGGGTCAGGTCACATCCCTCCAGGACTCAAGGATTTCTAGCACTTTACCTCCACCCACTTCTGGGCTTCAGGGAACACACAGAAAAGTTGTGCAACTGGGCTGCTCTGTGGGTGAGGCTGGGAATGCCAGAAAATCAGGAAAGAAGGGGGTGGGAGTGGGGAGGAGGCCCCAGGCCGAGCTGTTGGGACATACACAATCAGACAAGTCTCCAGGGTCTGGATGGAGGAGGAAGGAGGAGCCGGTGCACATGGAGAAAATACAGGTCCTCACTATAAAGATGGGAAAACACAACCAAGATGTTCAGTAGTCTGTGCAAAGTCGCTCGGCCAGGGAGTGCTGGAGCCAGGAGGGAACTCTGGTGAGCTGCACCCCACCCCTGTGGGTACCAATAGCAGCGACCAGGTCAAGGGTGGGGCCTCCTGACCCAGTTTGGTGATACAGGAAGGCTGGGAAGGAACTGGGTCCCTCCAAGGCCAGGAGCTGGAACCTCTATCTAACTTCCAGGTGCTGTTTCAAGCACACAGGTGTATAGTGAAGTCTCCTGGAGGCGGCTTGCTATTGCCTCTGATGTGCCCTTCCACACTGGAGAGAAGACGTGACAACCACCAGGCTCCAGGGGATTAATAACCAGGTTGGGACAGCCCACAGTGCCTAGTGCTGACAGCCAGGAGAAAGGGCACAAGTCAGCATTACCATTCTCATTAGATAAAGCAACAGAAATGCAATGTGCTTCCTAGTTGCCTGCGGTAGACAGCTCCAGCACAGCCACAACACATCGTCTCAGCACTCACGGATCCACACTGAAGAGGTCTGTCTCAAACAACTAGCTGTATTTTATCTTATAAAATACACACACAATTTAAGCATAATTCACCACGCCATACTGATAATTCTTCCACTGAACAAACATTTTAACTTCCCAAATTATGGTAAAGTTTTCTCCAAGAAAAAATAAATGACACAAAAAGTTAATAGTCTTCTACCCACAATAATGATGAAAACCCACCTGAAAATAGAAGAATGCTTGGCCAAACCAGTAATGCATCACAGTGACCTTGGCCACATCATGCCTCAGGGGCTTCCAGACGAACTTCGCCATCAGAGTCTGAATCAAGAGGCTCAGCACTAAGACAGGGAGGTTGTGTGGTCTAAGGAGCAATGCTGCCAGGAGCACAAATCCACTGTACAGCTCCCACAGACCGACAGTCTTGACTGTGAAGCCTGCAGCAACGACTTGAGATTTAAGCAAGTCTTTGGTGCCCGTGAACAGAATGCCGAGGACAAAGACATAAACAAAACGGGCTTCAAGAATACCCCTAAAAAAGGAAAACAAGTTAGATTTGTTAGCACCAGCTGGAAAAATAGCTAAACCACAGCAAAACCATGTGTTTGCTTGGCTGACTAAACAAGCCATAGCCCCGCCTGCCCAGGGAACTCCATGGAAGTGGGGGTGTCTGCCTCTGCGCATCAGCCCCCAGGACCCCCTGCCCAGAGGCCTGTCCTCCGAGTGTGCACTTCTCTGATGGAGCCGGCTTACAGGAAATCGTGCTCATTCGGCCCAAGGATCACTTGGGTGCAAGACCAGAGCCGTCTCTTGTAGCATGCCAGGAAAATGGTCCCCCTACTTCTCACGGTTAATGGGAAATCACTGCAGTGGGATAAGGTCCAGCTCTGTCGGGGACGTCCGTAAGTCTGTAAATGCTGAGATACATCGAGCATGTTCACAACCACGCTGATTCAAGTAAGTGCTTGTATCTGATGTGCACACACATCTACAGTGGTGTGTCCAGACTCTGGGGTCTGGAGAAAGGCAGGGCCAGGTCAGTCTGGGCTCTGCCACTCACTAGCTCTGTTGTTGGGGGCAAGTTAACTAAGATTTCTGATGCTCAGCTTCATTACTCGTAAAAAGAAGAGAAATAGTACCTATACCTCACAAGGCTGTCGTGGGAATTAAACAAGAGAAGACACGTAAAGTGTGTGGCACACAGTAAATATTAAGTACTATTGTGAATGAAGTATTTTAGCACTTCACTTACAGTCATCTGTAAAGCATACAATTTATGACACTATACCAAAGAATTTTATCCTATGAAACACATATATTCCTAAAACATATTTTAAATAAATTTCATAAATCAAATATTTTATATATACTAGAAAAGCTGATCATTTAAAGTAATGCTAAGTAAATAAAATTTTAAATGAAATAATCACTGTAATAATGTATCTGTTTTGAAAAACTGAATTTTTTTATCTCAGATTTTCTTAGGAAGGTTTATGTATTAAAAGAAAAAATTTGTTTTTTTTCAGTATGATCAGTTTAATTCAAACAGTTAGAACACTGTCTACCATGTGCCTGGCAGTGTGGAGATACGAAAGACTGGCACAAGGCCTGCCCTGGGGCCCCGCACAGGCCAAGAAGCTGGGGTCAGGTGCAACCCTACAGCCAAGGTGTGTCCTAAGCTGAGAGCTAATGATGAACCCACAAGGGTTAAAGAAGGAGAAATCAGCAAAGGCACGAGTGATCAGAGAAGTTCCAAGGAAGAAAGGGACTGAACTGGAGGATGCCACCAGATGCCTTCAGTGGGTCCACCTCCTTGTCCTAACCAGTCAGGGCCATTCCCGTGCATCCAGGACCACTGTAACCTGGCCTTCCACTCCAGTCAAGCCTGGGCTTCGGAGCGGAGAAGAAAGTCAGGAGCTACATGTAAAGGAGGATTTTAGAATATCATTGGACAGCAGCACCAGGAGAAACTGAAAGGAGAGAAGCAGCTGTTAGGGTGATCTAGAATTAGGTTGGCTCTAGAACTCGGTCAGATCTGGAACTAGGACAGATCTGGAATCAGAATGGACTTGGAACCAGGATGGATCTAGAATCAGGGTGGGTCTAGAACAAGGATGGCTCTAGAACCAGGATGGTTCTAGAATCAGGACAGATGGGGGTGGGGAACGAAAGCATATTATAGGAGGAATGTAAACCAAGCAGCACAGGTTGATGAAAGAGTGCACTGGCCTATCTTCTGGACACCAACAAGGAACATGCTGTTGTATCCATGACAAGCAAGGTAAGTGATCCAAGTTTTCCAGGGAGTGATGCTGAAATTAAGTACACCAATCTGAGATCTGAGAGGAAATGAGGAATTGAATCATGCATCATACTTTAAGATTTAAACAAACACCCCTATGTTGAACACCTTCAAATGTGACATCCACCTTGACATCTGCCCAGAGCCTCACACTGAACAGCCTTTGAGATGTCTCCAGACTACGTGCTCCCCACCTGACCTCCCTGCATCAGGTGATGGTGTGCCACCCTCCTGCCGTCACCTCAGCCAGGCCCTTGGCATCACCTCGACTCCCCACACAGGGTAGTAGGTCCTGTTTCCAGGTGTGCCCCTTGCGCCCCTCAGCCACCCACATGGCCTGGCCACAGCTCTCAGCTTTTGCCTTGACCTTTTCAGAGAAGATGACATTTACTTTCTTTCTCTGATGAGAAAAGCAATACAAAACTGAGTGAAAAGGAAGATTCCAATCCTATGATCCACCTATGATCCATGTCCTAATATGATCACAGCCAATTACATATTCTAGTCTTTCGTATAAACATGAAAAAATACATACATACTGCATAAGATGTGATCATACTATAGTTTTACAGCCTACTGTTCCACATCTTTATACGTTCTATGGAAACACGCTACTTACTTAACGGCTGCAAAATTCCAGTAGAGCTTTAACATAACTCAGAGGCTCATCCCACTATTGTTGGCCAATTACCTTGTTTTTCACTCTGAGCAACTGTAAACAATGCTTCAGAGGCATGCCTGTATCCAAGTCTCAGGCCTCATCTCTGGTTGTATTCTTGAGATCAATTCTATAAGAGGATGCCTGAGTCAGAGGGTTGGACGCACTCAAGGTTCTTAACACATTTCACAAACAGCTCTCCAGGGAAGCCCCTGCTCACCCCACCCCACTTCAGCATTAAAAACAGAGAAGTTGCCATTTTGAAACACAAAAAGTAGCATTCATGATGCAATCTGCATGAGGCAGCCCCTTACAGAATTATGGGAACATTTAGTTTTCTGGAATGCCCTGTTCCCAACTGCTAGGAAGACCCATTTTTTATTACCCTCATCATGAGTTACTTCTTTTTTTTTTTTCCTGCTTTTTCTTCCCAAATCCCCCCAGTACATAGTTGTATATTTTAATTGTGGGTCCTTCTGGTTGTGGCACGTGGGATGCTGCTTCAGCATGGCCTAATGAGTGGTGCCATGTCAGTGCCCAGGATCCAAACCAGTGAAACCCTGGGCCGCTGAAGCGGAGGGTGCGAACTTAATCACTCGGCCACAGGGCCGGCCCCAAGAGTTACTTTTTGAGGAGCAAAACCGAATCCTTTAGATTATTTACTTCTAAAGAACCCCCTATTTTAAAAAATAAACCTCAATGACCTTACTTCTAAGTTACTTGTCTCCTTTCTACCAAGAACAGAGGATGATGAATTGGCTCATTGAAGTGTTCCTAGTTACGCTCTAGTAACTGTTGATGAAATCACAATTCACAAAAACCAAACTCTGATGTTCTAAACATTGAGTGGTATTTTTTGGTACATAAAATATTACAACACACCTAAAAGCAAATCCTCATTTCTGCCAGCACACTTACTTTGAAATGTCTTTGTTGTCTTGCTGCCAGGGAAACAGCACATTTCCAATGGCCGCCCTGTAGCAATAGACGCCCAGCAGGCCAAGCGCCATGGCCACTTTGGATGCTGGGGAGCACCTCCTCTGAATCAATGCAAAAATGACAGCGAGGGAGAGGGCAGCCAGAACAGAGAGTGCAGCCTTATGATCAGAGCTGAAATGAAATGGAAGATGCCCAAAATTACTAACAAGACAACTACCGATGTTACGGATCTACACCAAGAGCCTTTCTAAAAAGTGTACTACAAACAGCTGATTTTCCTGAAAAGCAAAAGAGAAAAACTGCTGGTTATTTAAATTCAAACAAAGGTTCTTAAAAGATAACAAATAAAGGACTGTTAGCCTGAACTCTCATTTTTCATTCACAAGTGGTTCCACCAACAGCTCTGCACTGGCCAGGGCAGCGATATGCATATAAAACACTTCCACTGGCTCCCCGGGGGCCCCTTTTTCTGGGACAGCCCCACTTTCCCAACCACAGGAGAAGAGGTTCTGGGCAAACCGTGTATTGACCAAGTGTACACTGTGCTCATGGGAGACACGCAAGTCCTGGCAGGATCCTCTTCCTCATTAACACAGATTGACTCAGTCAAGAGTGTCTGCCCCATTCCCAATGTCAAAGGACAGAGCCCGGGCCCCTCTCTCTGCTTGGCCCTTGCCACCCTGCTACCTCGGGGAGTGCTGTGCTGGGAAGGAAGGGTTCTTTACTGTTTTATTCACCGCAGCTCACACTCACAAAACCCAGACACTCCATAGTTGCTAAAGTGGATGGGTGACTCTTCTGCCAAGGTGTACACACACAAATGGAAACGTGACTTGGAGAGATGTGGCCAGTGTCAGGCCGTGGGTCCCGGGGATGGTAGGTGGTAAAAGGGCCACACTGGGGCCTGGCAGTGCTCTGGTCCTTGCTCTGGGAGGCGGTCACGAGGGTGTCCATTCATTGTTGCTCATGTGTGCCTTACAGACTCTCCTGCATTGTGAATTGTCACAACTGAAAAATGGAGCAATAGAGAAGGCGAGTTCAGGTGCCTCTGGAGGGGCTCTGCTGTGAAGAAGGCATGGGGCGACACTGCAGCCTTTTCACAAACCGACAGGAATGACCCATCAGTTACTCCTGACAGCGCACAGGGAAAACTGCAGTGCAGGAGGGCAGTGCCCTCTGGCGGAAGGGGCTGGGTCCTGTGTGCCGGAGGGTCCAGACTGAGGAGTGGGCACAGCTGTGCCCTGGAGAGGGGATGGGGCTGGTGGGAGGGCCCCTGCACGCACAGTAGTGTATCTGGGGGTGGGAATCAGCAAATTCTCCCGCCATGTTTCAATTTTCCAGAAGAGCAAGAAGTGAGGCCACGGTGCTGCCCAGCGCTCTCATCCTCACGTGTGAGGCTGCAGCCATGGCGCCAGGCAATGCCTCTCTCACCTCCCCTTGGCTTCCTCACCCCAAGTGGGGACAGGCCAGCGTCCTCTCTCAGAGCTGCTGTGATAATGAAATGAACCAATGTGCAGCAGGCACCTGAAAATGCTTCCTGTGGTTACTGTGGTTGCCAAGGGTTGGCTGAGTCTGTTTATATTTGGGAGAAATTTCCCACAAAAACTATTTGGCCAGAGGAATAAATAATTTTATAGCCTTTGATGTGTATTTCCAGGTGTGTGGTTCTAGGATCCTCCTGTACCCCTAAGACTGGGTTTCATGGTTCCTTTGGTTTCTCCACCTGGTCAGGCACCCCATCACTCGGCGCCATCTAACCAGGACTTGCCCGATTCCTAGAGGGAGGAAGCACTTCCCTTTTCTTTCTGTTGGCATTTCCTCCTTCAGAATGTATCTGCAGCTACCCTGAACCCCTGCCTCTGGGCAATTCTTACAGAAGTTCCTCACAGTGACCAGATAGGGACCTTTGTCTGTCACACTCAGGGGAAATAGTTTTTCATTTTCTATTCTCCTTTTACTTCATTTTTCTAAGTCTTCACTGACAATTAAAATTTATAATATAGCCATGGGGCCAGCCCTGTGGCTGAGTGGTTAACTTCATGCACTCCGCTTGGCAGCCCAGGGTTTCGCTGGTTCGGATCCCAGGCGCTGATATGGCACCACTCATCAGGCCATGCTGAGGTGGTGTCCCACATAGTACAACCAGAAGGACCTACAACTAGAATGTACAACTATGTACTGGGGGGCTTTGGGGGTAGGGGGAGGGGGAGGGGGAGAGGGAGAAGAAAAGATTGGCAACAGATGTTTGCCCAGGTGCCAATCTTTAAAAAAAAATATAGCCAAATCTTGACATTTTCTGTCCTGGTTTTTTCTCTTTACTTCAATCCCTCCTGTCTGCTAAACTTTCTACTAGTTTTCTAGCCACTCCTGAAAGGCTTCGGAGCTGGCTGAAGATTCACCCCTTTCGGGGGAGGGAGAGAGGAAAGGGCAGATGGAGGAGAAGGGAGGGAGCATAAAGGGCAGAGCTGCCCAGCCATGCCCTGTCTGCCCCCTCCCCAGCCGTGCCGCATCTCTCCCAGCCCTACCCCATCTCTCCGAGTTGTGCCCCTTCTGGGAGGAGGCAGCCAGCAACAAAACTACATCCTTGCTGCAATTATCATGTTAAAACTCATAGGTTTTCAAACATGAACAACTACAGTGATTCAGCAATAAAAAACCAAACATATTATGGTAGCCTCAAATAAATTCACCTTTCAATGTCAATTCATGGGTTATGGTATATTTTTCCATTTCTTCAGATCTCCAATACCATTTGTATACTGAATATAAAAAATAGGCCTAAATTTTGAAAAAGAGTCTGTGTGTGGCCAGTCAGCTATGGAAGGTCTGGCCTAAGGCCTCATGTTCTCACCTGGTGAGCCAGTGCCCCAGGTCAGGCCGGTGGGCCCACTGCACACCTGTTTGGTTTAGTGATCGCAGCAGTCGGCAGCAGGTGAGTATGACCCATGGGCTTGCCAGCACCATCCACTTCTCATAGCCTCTGAGTGTGCCCAGGGAAGAGGGGCTCTTGCATCCTCTGTTGAGCTCCAGTACGGCACTGCTGGTGTTCTTGTCCTGCAAAGCTGGTGTGGCACCATCAAATCCTCCCTCCACGTGGAGGCAGCGCTGTGGCTCACAGTCATCTCCCGGGAGGTAGTTTCTGTAGATGTCGTGACACAGAGCTAGACACAGGGTGCTAACAAGGAAGTACCAGGTCTGGTGCTCCTCTTCAATGAAGCTGCTTGCTCCCAGACTCAAGACGTGGCCCAGGGTCCCTAACAAGATAAGGAGATCTAACTCTGACCACCTTGAGTTGGAATGAGCTGCATTCTGTAAAAAGGAAAACGTATTTTGAAAGGGAAAAATCTGAAAATTACATATATCTTGTTGCAAATACTTAAAGTTCTTGCTCACAGATGTAACCTGCTGTGACAGACACCTGTTGCTCCTCATGCCAGCATCCAGTGCCCCTGCTTTGGGGGGATGGCCCATCCTCCTGGGGCACAGCCAGGGGGACACGGAAACAGTGTGGGCAGTCCTCACCCTGGACTGCCAGTCCTAAGCTGAGGGACGAGACTGAAGATGCTTAGACCCAAACCATCTGGGCAGTACCGGAGCTCAGAGAGCTCACTGGCCAGCTCCTGGACCCAGCCCTCCACGCACCCGTCCTTGCTCTCTCGGAGCCAGTTCCTGCTACTTGAAACCAAAGAACCCTAAGGACATATCCCATCAAACCAGACATTTAATTTCTCCATGACTTTTCCAGAAATCCAAGAAGTTTCCACTAAAATAGTCAACTCTATTGAAATGACATTCTATTGAAGTTGGCATCATAGTACTAACCCTTAAATATACTAACTTAAAGCATTTAAAATGAAAGATGAGGACTCAGTGATTGTCATTTGATAACTACTCAATATTTATTCTATTTATCGTGTGCCGCTAGTATACAACAGATAGAGATCCTGTGAACACAGTCAGGCCCCAGAGAATCAATCAAATGGCTTTAGGGAACCTCTGCTCTAAGGAGGGAACTGTGTCATCAATGACACAGACACATGGGGACGGGCATCTGGCAGCCCTGTGACGAGGGGACTGCACTGGGTCCCTCGGGCCCTGGGCACTGTGGACTGACTGTGACCGCTCATCTTTGCCTCGCCACCCTGCCACCACAACCAGCCAATGAATGCAGGTGTTAGAGGAATTCTAAAGGAAAACATTCGTCTTGAAAAGAAAACTGCGTTTTACAAGGCAGAATGATTCCTGAGGAGGGCAGGATGAGGACAGGGTCCGAGCCTCCTTTTGGCCTTCCTGGAGTGTCTAGAACACACTTTCCTCTCTGAAATGATCTTCCCTCGGCTGCAGCACAAACACCTCTTCTGAGAGATGCTCTGATTCACGCGATTCCCTGTCAGTCAGCTGCCTATTCGTCTATGACCAGCAGCTCTGCACAGTCCCCTGTGTCACAGTCCCCTGTGCCACAGTCCCCATTACAGTCCCCTGTGTTACAGTCCCCTGTGTCACAGTCCCGTGTTACAGTCCCCATTACAGTCCCCTGTGCCACAGTCCCCTGTGTCACAGTCCCGTGTTACAGTCCCCATTACAGTCCCCTGTGCCACAGTCCCCTGTGTCACAGTCCCGTGTTACAGTCCCCATTACAGTCCCCTGTGTTACAGTCCCGTGTCACAGTCCCCTGTATTACAGTCCCCTGTGTCACAGTCCCATGTTACAGTCCCCTGTGTCACAGTCCTGTGTTACAGTCCCCTGTGTCACAGTCCCGTGTTACAGTCCCCTGTGTCACAGTCCCCTGTGTCACAGTCCCGTGTTACAGTCCCCTGTGTCACAGTCCCGTGTTACAGTCCCCTGTATTACAGTCCCCTGTGTCACAGTCCCGTGTTACAGTCCCCTGTGTTACAGTCCCGTGTCACAGTCCCGTGTCACAGTCCCGTGTTACAGTCCCCTGTGTTACAGTCCCGTGTCACAGTCCCGTGTTACAGTCCCCTGTGTCACAGTCCCGTTACAGTCCCCTGTATTACAGTCCCGTGTTACAGTCCCCTGTATTACAGTCCCCTGTGTCACAGTCCCGTGTTACAGTCCCCTGTGTTACAGTCCCGTGTCACAGTCCCGTGTTACAGTCCCCTGTGTCACAGTCCCGTTACAGTCCCCTGTATTACAGTCCCGTGTTACAGTCCCCTGTATTACAGTCCCCTGTGTCACAGTCCCCTGTGTTACAGTCCCGTTACAGTCCCCTGTATTACAGTCCCGTGTCACAGTCCCGTGTCACAGTCCCGTGTTACAGTCCCCTGTGTCACAGTCCCGTGTTACAGTCCCCTGTGTCACAGTCCCGTGTTACAGTCCCCTGTATTACAGTCCCCTGTGTCACAGTCCCGTGTTACAGTCCCCTGTGTTACAGTCCCGTGTCACAGTCCCGTGTCACAGTCCCGTGTCACAGTCCCGTGTTACAGTCCCCTGTGTCACAGTCCTGTTACAGTCCCCTGTATTACAGTCCCGTGTTACAGTCCCCTGTATTACAGTCCCCTGTGTCACAGTCCCGTGTTACAGTCCCCTGTGTCACAGTCCCGTGTTACAGTCCCCTGTGTCACAGTCCCGTGTTACAGTCCCCTGTATTACAGTCCCCTGTGTCACAGTCCCGTGTTACAGTCCCCTGTATTACAGTCCCGTGTCACAGTCCCGTGTTACAGTCCCCTGTGTCACAGTCCCGTGTTACAGTCCCCTGTGTCACAGTCCCGTGTTACAGTCCCGTGTTACAGTCCCCTGTGTCACAGTCCCGTGTTACAGTCCCCTGTGTCACAGTCCCGTGTTACAGTCCCCTGTGTCACAGTCCCGTGTTACAGTCCCCTGTATTACAGTCCCCTGTGTCACAGTCCCGTGTTACAGTCCCCTGTGTTACAGTCCCGTGTCACAGTCCCGTGTTACAGTCCCCTGTATTACAGTCCCCTGTGTCACAGTCCCGTGTTACAGTCCCCTGTGTTACAGTCCCGTTACAGTCCCCTGTATTACAGTCCCGTGTCACAGTCCCGTGTCACAGTCCCGTGTTACAGTCCCCTGTGTCACAGTCCCCTGTGTCACAGTCCCGTGTTACAGTCCCGTGTCACAGTCCCCTGTATTACAGTCCCCTGTGTCACAGTCCCGTGTTACAGTCCCCTGTATTACAGTCCCCTGTGTCACAGTCTCGTGTCACAGTCCCCTGTGTTACAGTCCCTGTACAGTCCTCTGTGACACAGTCCTCTGTGACACAGTCACAGGGACCTTGTCTTTCTAACTAAGAAGGAAAGCCTGTACTCTGACCACTAGATCTGTGTCTGAAGTCGGGATGCTCAGAGGCCCAGGAGACAGGCTGCCCCAAACACTTCCTTGTCGGGCTCCCTGAAGGGTGGCTCCTTCTCTCGGCTCCTGCCAGTGCTGTGCCTGGCACACACCAGGGGTTTAACCAATGTCTGATGAATGAGAGACTGGCTGAAATAACAAAAATGGCCCAACTGGAACGACAGTGTCGTGCTCACAGGAACCAGCCTCACCTTACTCAGAAGCTTTCCCCTGACAAGCACCTTGGTGAGAGCAGACACAACTGCGCAGAGCAGTGCAGAAACCAGCACCATCACTCCGCCTGCTGTCAGCCACGAGAGGCTGCAGAGATAGCACGAACTCTCGGTTGAGGTGCACACGATGACGTGAACGGCTGAAAGAACCAGGAACGTCAAATAAAAGAGCAGAGAAAACACAGGTGACAAGAGAGGAACTTCCAGTTCAGCCTTGCTGCTCAGTGCCTGCGGGATGCTGAGCAGGAGCAGGGTGAGAACCTGGAAGAGGAAAACAACAGCGGTGACCACGAATGCTGGGCTTCAGGAAACCTACTTAGAAAAAGCCCACCTCCGACCTTGTGTCAGCTGTTCAAACAGTGGAAACAGAAGAAGAAAGCCCCACAAACACTATTTCCAAAGAACTGCCCAGAACACAGGTCTGCAGCAACAGGAAGGGAGCCATTTGACACCTGACAATACTTTGTGCCTCAGAACACATAAGGAACGAGTTTAACAAACAAGAAAGCTCATATTTTTCCACTTTTAGAAACACTGCTATTACATATACTCTAAACTATAGTATTGTGGCTGAGTTATCAAATCAGTTTAATAGCTGAACCTCACAAGCACGCGTACCTCCAAAACCACGACAGTCCCCACCACCATCGAGTAGACATCATACTGAGCCACTTGTCTGCTCAGGGACAGGCTTAGCGTCTTCAGGGCATCCAAGTACTGCCTGCGCACCTTGGTTCCCAGGTTGAAAAGGACTTCTGAGTTATTTTCCTCCAAGTACAGTCTGATCCAGTTCCCATGCAACCTCTCTGAGATTTTAAACTGCTCAAATCCAGGCTCTAACAAGAAGAGGAAAAGGTTACACATACATATCATGGAAACGCAGGGACACATAATTTCAAAGTATTCAGTTATTCACGGCATATGGTGAAGACTGAGACCTAACGAGGATGAGCTATTCCTCAGAGGGGCGGTCAGCAAGGCTTTCAGGAAACTAACAGCTGATGATGCTTGCAAGCTCTGATGTCCTTGCTGCCAGCCAGCCTGCCATGGTCCCACCCTTGCACACGGCCCTTGCACACGGCCGCACAATGCAGACAGAAGTGTCTGCCTGCTGCTCTGCCCTTCTCTGCACTGGGCCTTACCTCCTCCTCCCCTTCTCTCCATTGTCTCTCTCCATTCTCTTCTTCTTCAATGCGCAATATGACCACCACCCAGAAAGGCATTATGTTAACAGGCGCTCTGTCTTACAGAATCTTGCTGGCACTCACGCACTGCGTGAAGACTGGGTGGGCAGCGGCCTGATGCCTTCTTGGCTGTATCCACTTCCCTGACGCAGGGTGGCCCCTCCTGCCTTCCACTAACAGCTCCCATCTTTGACCAGCTTCTCTTCTCCACAAATTCTCCTTGGAAAGGAATGCCATCTCCTAGCCTCTCCTGCCACCACACTGGCTACGTCTCCAATGCCAATGCCTGGCTAGATGGTCCACCCCTGAACCAAAGCCAGAGTTGGTGGAACAGTTCCTGGACACAGCCCAGCCCTGGCTGCTGCTGGCTCGCTGTTTTGGATGGCAACGGTGATGCCCAAGGTCAAAGGGCTGGCTTCCTTCCTTTCAGAGCTGGACCAGCCTCACTTGTGACTTAACTGGTCTGCAAAGCAAGAACCTCCTTTCTGAGACTCCCTGGTATTTAACATGCTCTTCTGATTCCCAGCAGAGCCATTCGAGGTGGACTAGGCTACGCCTTTCAGGGGCCTTGGCCCTACCCACCGGCAGTGTGCCCACCTCAGCCTTTCCCCATCACAGCCAGGATGGAACCCACGTCACCAGTCTCACACTGCCCAGCATCCTCGATGCACAACTCCTGAGCATGGGCCCAAACTGCTGCAGCCCCACCAGTGCTGCTGGCACCAACTGACCTATCCCAAGTGCTGGTGGCCAGCATGATGCTAAGCCCCTCACTCCTGTCCTCTCCGCATGACCTAGAGACAGGGACGATTACCAGCCCGTGCCAGACAGGAATAACTCAGACACCAGCTCACAGACAGGTGGGTGAGTGCTAGGGTCTAACTTAGGGAGTCTGGATCCAGGCTGGCACCCTTACTTGCTACACTCCAGAACCCAGAGTCACAGACACGGGGCACTGTGTCCACACCCCACCACCTAGAGTCATGGAGACATGAGGCACCTGTGTCCACACCCCACCACCCAGAGTCATGGAGACATGGGGCACCTGTGTCCACATTCCACCACCCAGAGTCATGGAGACACGAGGAACCTGTGTCCACACTCCACCACCCACAGTCATGGAGACATGGGGCACCTGTGTCCACACAACACTACCTAGAGTCATAGAGACATGGGAGCACCTGTGTCCACACCCCACCACCCAGAGTCACAGAGACATGGGAGCACCTGTGTCCACACCCCACTACCAGAGTTATAGAGACATGGGGCACCTGTGCATGCATCCAAACAAATATTTACTGAGCACTCACTACCTGCTATGTGCAAAGAGGTATAGTCTCTGCCTGCTTGGACTTGTGATCCAGTAGGGTTCTCACCTATGTGTGTAATGACAAGTTGTGAAAAATGCTATGGAGGAAAAGTAGAGGGACTAATGAGAGACTTCTGGTAAGGCAGAGGGAACTGACTTAAGACTGGCACTGAAGGTGGGGGACAAGGACTGGGGGACAAGTGACATTTAAGCTGAAATGTAAAGGATGCCCAGGAATTAAGCAGGTAAATACTGAGGAAGAGCATCCAGTCAATGGGACTGGCACATGCAAAAGTCCTGAGGTGAGAAAGCTTGTCCCACTGGAACTGAAGAAAGTCAGATGAGCGATGGGCGAGTTGCATCAGATTGGACCAGAGATGACAGAAGCCTTGAAATCTATTTCATTGTCAGACCTGTACTCACTTTTGTTTCAGGAAACATGATCACTGGGGTGTAGACCAAGGCCGCCCCAGGGGTGTAAGCCCTTTGAATGCCTTCTCATTCCAGGGACTGGCCCATGTTCACTTTACAGGCTCATTTCTGGCCACACCCATGCAGTGCTCAATACTCCCTACCCTGCTCTTCCTGAAATAAGTGCACAACCCCATTACTTTTTTCTCTTTTTTTCAATTCTACCATTAAAGCAATGTGACATATTATTAGCTAAATTCTAACTCTATCCTTAAATATATATACATATTTTATTTGAGTTCATAATAGTTTAAATGATTGTGAAATTTCAGTTGTACATTATTTCTTGTCTGTCACCACATAAGTGCTCCCCTTCACCCCCTGTGCCCTCCCCCTACCTCCCTTCCCCTGGTAACCACTGAACTGTTTTCTTTGTCCATGTGTTTGTTTATATTCCATATATGAGTGAAATCATCTGGTGTTTGTCCTTCTCACTCTGGCTTATTTCGCTAAGCATAATTCCCTCCAGGTCCATCCATGTTGTTGCAAATGGGATGATTTTGTCTTTTTTTCTGGCTGAGGAGTACTCCATTGTATATATATACATCTTCTTTACCCAATCATCAGTCGATGGGCACTTGGCTGTTATGAATAGTGCTGCAGTGAACAGAGGGGTGCATACGTTACTTTGGATGGTTGATTTCAAGTTGTTTGGGTAGATACCCAGTAGTGGGATAGCTGGGTCATCGGGTATTTCTATTTTCAGTTTTTTGAGGAATCTCCATACTGTTTTCCATAGTGGCTGCACCAGTTTGCATTCCCACCAGCAGTGTATGAGGGTTCCCTTTTCTTCACACCCTCTCCAACATTTGTTATTTTTAGCCTTAGTGATTATAGCCATTTTAATAGGTGTCAGGTGGTATCTTGGTGTAGTTTTGATTTACATTTATTTCCCTGATGACTAGTGATGTTGAACATCTTTTCATGTGTTTACTGGCCATCTGCATATCTTCTTTGGAAAAACGTTCATATCCTCTGTCCATTTTTTTTTTTTTTTTAAAGATTTTATTTTTTCCTTTTTCTCCCCAAAGCCCCCCCGGTACATAGTTGTGTATTCTTTGTTGTGGGTTCTTCTAGTTGTGGCATGTGGGACGCTGCCTCAGCGTGGTCTGATGAGCAGTGCCATGTCCACGCCCAGGATTCGAACTAACGAAACACTGGGCCGCCTGCAGCGGAGCACACGAACTTAACCACTCGGCCACGGGGCCAGCCCCTCCTCTGTCCATTTTTGATTGGGCTGTTTGTCTTCTTGTTGTTCAGTTGTGTGAGTTCCTTATATATTACGGAGATTAACCCCTTATTGGATATATGATTTGTAAATATTTTCTCCGAATTGGTGGGTTGTCTGTTTGTTTTGATCCTAGTTTCTTTTGTCTTGCAGAAGCTCTTCAGTCTGATGAACTCTCACTTGTTTATTTTTTCCTTTGTTTCCCTAGTCTGAGAAGACATGGTATTCAAAAAGATCCCTTTAAGTTCGATGTCAAAGAGTGCTACCTATATTATCTTCCAGGAGTTTTATGGTTTTAGGACTTATCTTCAAGTCTGTGATCCATTTTGAGTTTATTTTTGTGTATGGCGTGAGATAATGGTCTACTTTCATTCTTTTGCATCTGGCTGTCCAGTTTTCCCAACACCATTTATTGAAGAGACTGTCTTTTCTCCATTGTATGTTCTTAGCACCTTTGTTGAAGATTACCTGTCCACAGATGTGAGGTTTTATTGTGATAGATGTGAGGGCTTTCAGTTCTATTCCATTGATCTGTGTGTCTGTTTTTGTACCAGTGCCATGCTGTTTTGATCACTATGGCTTTGTAGTACATTTTCAAGTCAGGGATTGTGATGCCTCCAGCTTTGTTCTTTTCTCTCAGTATTGCTTTAGCAATTCGGGGTCTTTGGTTGCCCCATATGAATTTTAGGATTCTTTGTTCTATTTCCATGAAGAACGTCATTGGGATTCTGATTGGGACTGCACTGAATCTGCAGATTGCTTTGGGTAGTATGGACATTTTAACTACATTTGTTCTTCCAATCTATGTACATGGAATCTCTTTCCATCTCTTTATGTCATTATCTATTTCTTTCAATAATGTCTTATAGTTTTCATTGTATAAGTCCTTCACCTCCTTAGTTAAATTTATTCCTAGGTATTTTATTCTTTTTGTTGCAATTGTAAATGGAATTGTATTCTTGAGTTCTCTTTCTGCAAGTTCGTTATGAGAGTACAGAAATGCAACTGATTTTTGTAAGTTGATTTTGTACCCCGCAACTTTACTGTAGTTGTTAATTATTTCTAATAGTTTCCCGATGGATTCTTTAGGATTTTGTATATATAAGATCATGTTATCTGCAAACAGTGAGAGTTTCACTTCTTCACTCCCTATTTGGATTCCTTTTACTCCTTTCTCTTGCCTAATTGCTCTGCCCAAAACCTCCAGTACTATGTTGAATAAGAGTGGTGATAGTGGGCATCCTTGTCTCATTCCTGTTCTCAGGGGGATGGTGTTCAGTTTTTCCCCATTGAGTATGATGTTGGCTGTGGGCTTGTCATATACGGCCTTTATTATGTTAAGATAATTTCCTTCTATCCCCATTTTGTTATGAGTTTTTATCATAAATGGCTGTTGGATCTTGTCAAATGCTTTCTCTGTATCTATTGAGATGATCATGTGATTTTTACTGCTCATATGGTTAATGTGGTGTATCACACTGATTGATTTACAGATGTTGAACTATCCCTGTGTCCCTGGTATAAATCTCACTTGATCATGATGTATGATCTTTTTGATGTATTGCTGTATTTGGTTTGCAAATATTTTGTTGAGGAGTTTTGCATCTATGTTCATCAGTGATATTGGCCTGTAGTTCTCCTTTTTTGTGTTGTCCTTGTCAGGCTTTGGTATCAGAGTGATGTTGGCCTCACAGAATGTGTTAGAAGTGTTCCACCTTCCCTAACTTTTTGGAATAGCTTGAGAAGGATAGGTATTAAGTCCTCTCTGAAAGTTTGATAGAATTCCCCAGGGAAGCCATCTGGTCCTGGGCTTTTATTCCTTGGGATGCTTTTGATTACAGTTTCAATCTCTTTCCTTGTGATTGGTCTATTCAGATTATCTGTTTCTTCTTGATTCAGCTTTGGGAGGTTGTAAGAGTCTAAGAATTTATCCATTTCCTCTAGATTCTCCATTTTGTTGGCATATAGTTTTTTGTATTATTCTCTTATAATCCATTGTATTTCTGTGGTATTGTTGTTATTTCCCCTCTTTCATTGCTAATTTTATTTATCTGAGCTTTCTCTCTTTTTTTCTTTGTAAGTCTGGCTAGGGGTTTGTCAATTTTATTTATCTTCTCAAGGAACCAGACCTTTGTTTCAGTGATCCTTTCTACTACCTTTTTTGTTTCAATAGCATTTATTTCTGCTCTGATTTTTATTATTTCTCTCCCTCTTTTGACTTTGGGGTTTGTTTGTTCTTCTTTTTCTAATTCTGTTAGGTGTAGTTTGAGATTGCTTATTTGGTATTTTTCCTGTTTGTTAAGGTGAGCCTGTATTGCGATGAATGTGCCTCTTAATATGGCTTTTGCTGCATCCCATATGAGTTGGTATGGTATGTTTTCATTTTCATTTTTCTTCAGATATTTTTTGCTTTCTCCCTCCTTTAATTTCGTCAATGATCCATCATTGCTTGTTCAATAGCATGTTGTTTAGTCTCCACATCTTTGTCCCTTTCTCAGCTTTTTTCTTACAATTAACTTCAAGCTTTCTACCATTGTGATTGGAAAAGATGCTTGTTATTATTTCAATCTTCTTAAATTTATTGAGGGTTGCCTTGTTTCCCAGCATATGGTCTATCCTTGAGAATGTTCCACGTACACTTGAGAAGAATGTGTATTCTGCTGTTTTTGGATGGAGTGTTCTATATATGTCTATTAAGTCCAACTGGTCTAGCTTTTCATTTAATTCCACTGTTTCCTTGTTGATTTTCTGTCTGGATGATCTATCCATTGATGTGAGTGGAGTGTTGAGGCCCCTACTATTATTTTGTTATTATTATTTTCTTTTGGGTTTCTTAATAGTTGCTTTATGTACTTTCGTGCTCCTGTTTTGGGTGCGTAGATATTTATAAGCACTATTTCTTCTTGTTGGAGTGTCCTTTTGATCATTATATATTGCCCCTCTTTGTCTCTCTTTACTTGTCTTATCTTGAAGTCTACTTTGTCTAATATGAGTACTGCAACACGTGGTTTTTTTTGTTTGCCTTTAGCTTGGAGTATTGTCTTCCATCCCTTCACTCTGAGCCTGTGTTTGTCATTGGAGCCGAGATGTGTTTCCTGGAGGCAGCATACTGTTGGGTCTTGTTCTTTAATCCATCTCACCACTCTGTGTCTTTTTATTGAAGAATTCAATCCATTTACGTTTAGGGTGGTTATCAATATATGAGGGCTTAATGCTGCCATTTTATCACTCATTTTCCAGTTCTGGATTTCCTTTGTTTCTCATCCTGTGTATTATGATCTACCAATCAAGTTAAGTAGTTTTTAATGTTGCGTTTCTTTGTTTCTCCTTACTTATCATTTGCGTCTCTGTTCTGCTTTTTTGTTTAGTGGTTACCATGAGGTTTGCATTCAAAATCTTGTGGATAAGATAGCCCATTTTCTGATGACCTCTTATTTCCTTAAACTAAATTGATTCAGTCCCTTTCCTCTTCCCCTCCTAGGTTGCTTTTCTCACATTTTATTCCATCTTGTGTTATGAGTTTGTGGTTAAAATGACAAGATTACCTTTGTTTTTGGTGTTTTCCTTCCCTTTATCTTTAATGCTGTACTTGAGTACTTGCTCCTGCTCTGTCTCCCTATTTATATCCTTCCTCCATGCTTTGTAACACCTTTCTCCCCCCGCCTCTTTTTTTTTTCTTCAAGTATGAGGGTCCTCTTGAGGATTTCTTGTAGGGAGGGTCTCGTGGCTATGAACTCCCTTAGCTTATGTTTGTCTGAGAAAGTTTTTATCTCTCCATCATATCTGAAGGATACTTTTGCTGGATAGAGTATTCTTGGCTGAAAGTTTTTTGTTCTTCAAATATTTGAATATGTCATTCCAGTCTCCCCTAGCCTATAAGGTTTCTGCAGACAACTCCACTGAAAGCCTGATGGGGTGCCTTTGTAGGTTATTTTCTTCTGCCTTGCTGCCTTTAGTATTCTTTCTTTGTCATTCACTTTTGCCAGTTTCACTACTATATGCCTTGCAGTAGGTCTTTTTACATTGACATATTTAGGAGATCCGGTAGCCTCTTCCACGTGGATTTTCATCTCCTTCCCTAGGTTTGGGAAGTTCTCTGCTATTATTTCTTTGAACAAGCTTTCTGCTCCATTCTCCTTCTCTTCTCCTTCTTGAATACCTATAATTCTTATGATGCATTTCCTAATTGAGTCAGATATTTCTCAGAGACTTTATTCATTTCTTTTTAGCCTTAGTTCTCTCTCCTCCTCTATCTGGAGCATTCCAAAGTGTCTATCTTTGATTATTCTGAATGTTCCTCTATGATGTCTACTCAAGTGTTCAGGGAATCCACATTTTGTTTTATTTTTTCCATTGTGTCTTTCATCTCTAACATTTCTGACTGATTCTTCTTTATAGTTTCAATCTATTTTGTGAAGTAGCTCCTGAACTCGTTGAATTGTTTCTCTACATTCTCTTTTAACTCATTGAGTTTTTGATGATAGCTATTTTGAATTCTTTGTCATTTAGATTACATATTTCTGTGTCCTCAGGACTGAATTCTGGGTGCTTGTCATTTTCTCTCTGGTCTGGAGATCTAATATGATGTTTAGTATTGCTAGAGGGAGTGGCTCTGTTTTTTTGCATCCTGGTGTTATTTGGTTGCTGTTACTGCCTATTGCCACTGGGGGGGGGGGGCGTCAAGAGCCGCGTAGTGTGAGCCCTTTGCCTGCAGCTGAGATTCTAGGTGCTGGAGCCGGCACTGGGTGGTGTGGGGAGAAGGGTGCTTTCTCCTGTGTGCTCTTGGGTTTTCTCTCTCTGCTCTCCTGGGGTGTTTACTTGATAAGGTCATCCTCTGTGAAAGTTTTCGCCCCAGTAGAGGGCTTCCCTCTAGGCTGCAAGGGTCCTTGGGAGTCTTTGATGTTCCTGAAAATGACTGTCTCCTCCCCTGTTCCTTCCCTCTTGGAGGCTTCCTGTGGTCCCAAATCGCAGTCTTTATGGGAGGGAGCGAAGCTTTTTCTTACCCATTTCACCTCCTCTGAGGGAGACTCCAGTCCCTCCACCCTCTGTTGTATGGCTGTGTGGGTCTCTCAGACGTTTTTTTGTGCTGTGTCTGGATGTCCTCTGTTGGAATATGAATGTCCTTTTCGTTGTATCTTGGAGGGGAGAGATTACGCCGCCATGATGCTGATGTCACTCCCCATTGCTTTTTTGTTTTTGGTATTTTTTTTGGTTGTTAGTATAGGAAAAGGACACATGTCAACAATACCAATACCAATTTGCAAAAGCTACCAAGCTCATAAGTTATTTTTTAAAAAATAAAAATAAAGTAACAGTTGTCTCTGGACTGAAATGTGCAGTGTGGCCAGGCCTCACCTTCAACAAAGTCTGGGGCCATCTCATGGACTAAGAGCTGGCGCTCCCCAAGTCCTCCTGACATTTAGGACACCTGGTTCCCAATCACTCCTGCTGGCAGGGCTTGCCTTCCACAAGCACCTCAAGGGCAGTGTAAATCTCAGCACAAACTCACAGGTATTCGCTTTACTTGCTAGTACCCAACTATTTCAAGTAGGAAAAGCTGCCAACAGCACATTAAATGCTGCCTCAACCTGGGAGTCAACTTCCTCTAGATTCCAAAACTAGTCCCAGCCCAGTGTCAAGCCTGTTACCCTTGATGTACCTGGATAGGTCGGAGCAAAGTGTTTGAGAATATGGTCCTGGGAACACGTGCTTTCCTGCTCTGGGCCATTGCTACTGGCACACAAACACCTAGTTCCCCCCAGCTTAAAAATGGAAACAACATGCCCCGTCTTGGCCCCCCATCCACCTCAGACAACAGTCTGTTTCCCTGCTCCCGTGAGAGCTGCTGTGTCTGTCTCCAGTTCCTCACGGCACCCACTCCAGCCAGGCTTCTCCCAGGTGAACTGCCCTTACAAAGATACCGATAACCTCACTTGCCAGATGAATGGTCAATTTTCAATTCCTCACTTTATTTTACCTTGAGCAGCATTCAACACAGCTGCTCACTTACTCCTTCTTGAAATTCTTTTCTTGGCTTCCTTGACACCAAGTCCCTCACCCGACAAGCACCCCACCTTGCAAACTTGCTCCTCCTACAACCTTCCCAAGCTCAGTAATGGTCACTTGATTCTTTCACCATTCAGCTGAAAACCCCAGTCATTCCTTACGCCTCTGGTTTGCTCGAACCTTACATCCAGCACATCAGCAAATTCTGCTTGCTCTATCTTCAAAATATATCCAGAATGCAACCATCTGTCCTGGATTCTACTGCCACAGCTGAGGCCCCTCACACACTCACCCCTCACCAAAGTACTGCAGCAGCCTCCTGACTCTCTCCCACAGCACAATGCCGAGCCCTCCACAGGGCACCTGAGAGAGCATTTGAAAATGTAAGCTGAAGATTTCAGGCTCTGCATGAAACCCTGCAGTAGCTCTCCACCAAACTCACAATGAATGTGAGGGCCCCTCCAATGCCTAAAAGGCCCTCATATCACTCTGACCTCATCTCCTTTGTCTTTCCCCCAATTCACTCTGCTCCAGCCACTCTGGCCCCTGGTCATTCCTTGAATGTGCAGGCATGTCCCTACCACAGGCCCCTGCGTCTGCCACCATGTTCTGTCCCAGGCTCAAAGGCCAGGCCAGGATGGCCCTCACCCACTGCACTCCTTACCCCTTCCCCAGTTCATCCTTTCCCTAAGGCACTCACCACCATCTGACATCCAGCACTTCTTTGTTTCCTCTCTCTCCTCGCCTGCAAATCAGCTCCATGAGGGCAGAGCCTTGTACTGCTGTGTCTCCAGTGCTTTGAACAGTCCCCAGCCAAACAGGAATTTAGTGAAAAAAATCCAAAATTTGTTGAATGAATGAATTTATGGTGGAACTTGATTTGATAATTGCATCTGCTGGCATTGCTAACAGTGGTAGTCAGGATTCTAAGAAAACAGGAATGCATCTGCATGGTCTAAGACTGATGAAGTGCACCCCACGAAAACACCAGGAAAATGCCAGGTGCAATGGAAACACAAAGTCTAACAGACATTAGTACCTGTTAATTGACTTACCTTTTTCATATGATGGTACATTCTCTTGCAACAATTTGGTAAGCTGTACTGTATTTAAATGTAAAAACCTCAGTTGTTCTCGCATTGGTTTCCCTTCTATGGCTGGGAATAAGAGATGGCCTACACTGTTTTTTGGAATTGGCAGACCAAGCCCTATTGCTAGTGTTGCAGCCAAGTCAGTCTGCTGAACGTGCTTCGGATGTCTGATATCACCTAGAAAAAAGACAACAGTTTAAGTGACAGGCTCTAGGACACGTGTGATGGTAGTTATTCTCCAAGCTGACCTTCTACAACTAATGTAAGTCAAATTACTCATCTCTTCCCACCATTCCATGTGGATTCATACAGAAAGCAGCTTGCTGTTTTTTATGTCCATAAATTTACTGAACACCCATGCTGTGTAGAGCGCGGTGTGAGTTTTGGAGCATGGGGTGGGCATGCAGTAGGAGGTAGGGCAGCAGATGCTGAGGGATGGTGGCTTTGGTGAGGTCGACAGTCAGCCCCCTCAACAAGGGTGAGGGCAGGATCACCGGTGGCCCTGCTCCTCTGGGTTCAGAGTGGTCCGCGCGGCTGCACAGAGAGGCTGACACAGCCACTGCAGTGCCTCCTGAGCAGTAGCAAGTACCTCTACTGGGGAGAGTGGAATGAGGCTGGTTCCACTGGGCTGAGTCCCATAACCAGCTCTGACAAGCACAGCGGCTTCCTACTGAGGGCCAAGCCACTAGAGTGCTTCAAGCCCAGCTGTGGTTGGCTGTCCTACTACCCCTGTAATGTCAGGACATGGGGCTCAGGCCCCTGCTCTGCTGTCATTCAGTAGGAGACTGTTGACAAGAAACGCAACTTTCCTTTCTGTAAAGAGGGCACCCAGCCCCCACATCCCAGAAGCCACAATGCAGGTCTGCAAGGGGCTGAGGGCCACCAGGAAAGTCTGCCCAGGAGAGGTGTTGCTCAGTCCAAGTCTGTTAGATACACCAGGGTGAGTTTGTGCAGGTTTTACTGTGATTGCGGTAATTTTGGGTTGTATAGAATTTTTCTTTTAATTTGTTAAATTTATTAATCTCTTCTTGATCACCCTCTACTGATGGCTTCTGGGTTACATTTAGAAAGAGCTTTTACATTCCAATATTATTACTTGTTTTCTTCTAGTATTTTCTTATATTAAGTGCTTTGATCTGAAACAAAACAAAACAAAACCCAGAACAAAAAGCCCACCTTAACCTGTTCTGGGCACTGTTATGGTGGTGGTGCTGGTGCTGTCACTCTGAGACCATTGTGGTCACTATGCAACACTAATTCTATCATAGCTGGGGTTGTTGACAACCAGGATTCTAAACTTGGGAGGAAGACAGTACAGACGTAAGATCTAAGAAATTAATCTTACAGTAGTGAATGTGAACCACAGGTATCAATGCAAACTCAAGATCAATTTTATCTTACAAAGATTTCCTTGCTTTGTCCAGAAATGACAACTAAGCCAGTATCCACAAGCACCACTAGCACTCAGATGGTGGTTCTCAAAGACTCCTTTCCACTGAAAGGAACCAGGGCATCTTGGAGAAGCTGCTGGTCCCAGGTGCAGGGAGGGGACTGTGTGTGAATGGCTGGAACACCTTCTCAGACCAGGCAGCAACAGAGTGCTCAGAGACACTGACATCTTTGAGACCTTAAAGTCAGAAGGACTCAGGAGCTGATCTGAAAATGCTCCCACTGGCCAAAAGTAGGACAATTTGAACATTAAAAAGACTAATATCCGGCTGGCCCCATGGCCGAGCGGTTAAGTTCGCGCGCTCTGCTGCAGGCGGCCCAGTGTTTCGTTGGTTTGAATCCTGGGCGCGGACATGGCACTGCTCATCAAACCACGCTGAGGCAGCGTCCCACATGCCACAACTAGAAGGATCCACAACGAAGAATATACAAGTATGTACTGGGGGGCTTTGGGGAGAAAAAGGAAAAAATAAAATCTTTAAACAAAAAAAAGACTAATATCTACAATGAATTGAAACAAATAAGATATGCTTAAATACATGAGTTCACAATGTTACTAAAAAGAACAGCTAACTGATCATAGTTGAAGCACGCTAGTGAACTCATAGTAACTCATTCACCGATTTGAAACTGGTAACTAAGTGGAAAGAATAACTCATCATTTATCCAATCTCTTTTATATAAATGGTAGTGCTGGGTATCCGAAAAGTAGATGGGGCAAGATTCTCTGTATAGAATTATTCTGGCTAGTTAACGAAAAAAAGAATTATAGAATTAAAATACCACTATTTGCAACCTCTAGTGAATTACTGGCCCTAGCTGATCATCAGTGGCTCCTGACATCACAATACAGCAGACAGTCAGACATCATGTACTTCCTGTTAGAAACAGCCTTGCCAAAACCCACCAAGCCAACAGGATCTGAATCTGCTCCCTCGTGCAGGCCAGACGGGATTTACAGGATGGACAAAGAACACGTCAGCAGACAATGCAGAGAGACTCCACAGGACACACAACCAAGTTTCTTCAGCAAATAAATCATGGTAAAATAAAAGATGATGGGAGTGGGGTCCTATAGATTAAAAGAGACTTAAAGAGACATATCAACAAATTGCAGTACATGGAACTTATTTGTATCCTAATTCAAACAAACTAAAACAACTAGAGAGAGAGAGAAAGAGAGACTTTGAAGACTGACTATTTGATGATATTAAGGAATTAATGCTCTTTTTAAAATGTGATAATGGTATCAAAATTATGTAAAAAGATAAAAAGAGCGCATATCTTTTAGAGATCTGCTTCCAAGTTACAAAGGAGAGGGCAGATGAGTGAGGTTACAGATGATATAAGATTGGCCATAACTGGTTGACAACTGTTGAAGCTAGGTGGTGGGCTTGGGCGTTTACTATACTATTTTTATTACTTTTATGTCTGAAAATTTCCATAATAAAGAGTCTTTACAAAGGATTACAATGTTTTGATCCGGGATTTATAATGGTTAAAGAATGAGGTAGAGACTTAACATTATCTTCATCTAGAAGGTTAGCCAGATGTCCTAACATCATTTGTGGAATGCCCTGTCTTTTTTCCACTAACCTGCAATGCCACCGTTGTCCCCAAAGGCCCATCCATACTGGGGTCTATTTTTGGCCTCTTGATTTTGCTCCGTTGATTAGTGTGACTTGCTCTTGCCAGCAGTAACTATTTTAGTAACTAATCCTATCACAGGGCAAGCCCCATTACAGAGGAAGTTTTATCCTGCAGCAACAGGAAGCCATTAAAGAATTAAAAGCATTTCAGAAAGCCATTCTTGCAGTCCTTCCCCCACCTGCTTCCACCTCCGTTGGCCCCCACTGCGTGCCATGTATAGCTAAGCCATCTTCTAAACATTCAATCAACAAATACTGATGAGACATCCACCAGGTGCCAGGCACTATGCCAGGCTGGTGGGATAGAACAGTAAGACAAAACAGGCAAAGCCCCTCCCTTCATGGAGCTTACATCCTGGTAGCAGGAGGAGACAATAAGATAGACCCGTTCTGCCCAGTGTGAAGGTCCAGGAAGAGGCATGCTCTTCCTCCCAGACCCTCTGACCCTGGACGGATCTAGATCTGTGCTTCTCTTACTGGGAGGTCAGGACTCTGGGGTGGGTAGTAGCAGGCTGGGGTATATAAATCACATGGTACACAATCCAAAATTGCTTATTTTTCAGAATAATAAACACTTGAACATTTTTATTAAAATAAGCAACAAAAATTTGCACGAATTTTAAGATAAAAATAAGCCTTCAAACAACTATCTAGAACAGTGGTGTGAGGAATTCTATGGACCTGCTTGTCAGTGAAACAAGCACAACTGGTAAAAATCATAAAAACCACCACCACCACCACCACTTACAGCCTCTGGAAACCATCCAGGGGCAAAGAGCAAATGAAGAACCTTTATTCAAGAAAACCTGCTAACACTTGCTAAGAACAGGACAGGATGAGGCACTTGGGGAACCATGTCCCTGATAAATAAATGAAAAGCAACAGGATACACTGGAGTATATGAGGAAGCCATTTGATTTAAAACTAATTCGGCCTGACCTTGTTTTTCCAAAAAGGACTGACGTGGCATGTGGAGCAGGCATTGTGCTTCTGCCTTAAATATTTACAATGTCCCAAAGACAAGAATAATGTCCCTAAAGACAGGGATGCGGCTTCCCCCTGATATCAGCGTTTCTTTAAGGATAAGCATCTCTTCCTGGGAATTAAGGATTAATTACCGACCTGCTGTGCTCACCTTGTGACCACTGACCTGCTGACTACTGATCTGCTGAGCCAGCTAAGGATCTCGTGACTACTATAAAATGAACATTCCTATCATACGTGATGCATGCTATTTGATGGTATATAACCATTCTGTACACCCTACTTCTTCAGTGCCCTTCCTTCTTTGGGGAAGGAAGGCCCCAGGCTAGTCCTCAGATCTGGCTCATAATAAACGCACCCCAATTTTGATTGATTATGGATTATTTACGTTGACAACCTGCTCCCTCCCTCTCCTCCCAGCTCAGTGGGACAGAAACTCCAAGGAGTGGGTGTAGCCAAGAACACAGGGCTCCCTCTCCCCCAGGTCCCTGTCGGGGGCTCTGTGCTCCCCCAAAAGGGGTGAGCTGCCAGCACTGCTCATCCTCTGCAGCCATGTGGCACAAAGGCTTAATCCCAGGGAGTCGCTGGGAGCCCCATTTTTCCATCCAGTCCCACAGAGAGTCTCTACCCCACGTACGACAGCCCCAAAATATTGGGGCCCACTCACCCTTACCCCAGTTTGCTTGTGGGGTGGAGGCTGCCCCCTGGGAGAAGCTAGTGGGGAAGACCAGAGGCAACTACATAGAGCTCTGTGTGTAAAGCAGGTGTCACTCCAAGAAAAGGGGATGCTGCCCCTGCCCACCACTAGGAACTGTGGCTCAGAGATTTTGCCCAGGGAGACAGGCAGGCCAGAGAACAGAGCAAAGCTCCCCTAGAAGAACTGACATTATTTGAAACAGAACGTGGAGAATTCCAGCCTAAGGCTGCTCTTGAAAACAATGGAGATTTTGGAGGCAAGCAACTAGGAGGAGGCTGGTAACTTCATGAGAGGAACAAGCTAAACCACAGGCCAAATGGCAGTTCACCAAAGAGAGCCAGGGAAAACAACAGCTGAGCAGGGCTCTCCTGGGGTCAGAACAACTTCAATGACTGCCCTTGAAAAATGACCCCTGCAAAGGCGCCCAAATATAATGAGATTGGACCATGGAACACATTTATCATAAGTTGTCGAAAACAAGAGAGCAGTTAGCTGGCAATGAGTTGGAGCCTAACAGCTGGTGTGACAGCAAAGGAGGCAGCAGCTTAGCAGAGCCATCTTGGAAAGAAACAGTCAAAGGGCACCACCAAGATGCTGTCATCCCAGGGAGGCCATGCCCCGAAAGGAGTGACAGCAGAGACTATGCACTGTGGGGGAAGACACCACTGAAATGGTTCAGCCAAGTCACCCAACAAACAAACCAGCAAACAACAATGACAACAGGCCCTGGTGGGGAGGGATCAGTATCCAGAGTTGCTACCATATGTTATTTAAAACGTTCAGTTTTCATCGAAAACTATGAGCAGCTATGCAAAGAAACAGTAAAGTATGGCTCAAACAGAAAAAAAAAGTTGGCAACAGAACATTCTGCCCTTCTGCAAAGGGCCCAGATGTCAGAGTTAATAGACAAAATCATCACAAATATGTTCAAAGAACCAAAGAAGTGTGTGAAATGTGTGAAGAAGTAAAGGAAGGTGTGGTGATGACAATGTCTTATTGGCGTATCACTCTGCAACAGAAAGGAATGGAGTCCTGGTGCGTGTTACAACGTGGACCAGCCTTGAAAACACGCTCCTGAGTGGCAGAAGTTAGTCACAAGAGACCATATATTCTAGGGTTCCTCTTACAGGTAACGTCCAGAAGAGGCAAATCTACAGCCAGAAAGGTTAGTGGCTCCTGGCAGCTGAGGTGGGGTGGGTGGATTACTGGGCTGGGGGAAGAGGGAGTGACGACTAAAGAGGCGATGATCCCAAAGCTGATACTGACGATGGCTGCCCAACTCTGAATGAACTAAAAGGAATGCAGTCCTGGCTCATAAAACGAGCATAGGGAGAATACAGAACATAACTATTCTTAAAACAAACAAACAAAACAATGGAAAACTCAGACCCCACGGTTCACTGAGGTCAGCTTTCTAAGCAGCGCTTGCTGGAAGTCCACGTGCAGCCGCCTGGCCCTGGCCCTTCCTGGCTTTGAGGAGGCAGTCAGGCCTCCCAGGGCAGAGATTCTTAAGTATGCATCTTAGAGATGACACATCAGCACTTCAGTTAAACGACAACCCTAACATTCCTATAATGTGAAAACATAAGCTTAGCTGTCTCTTTTCCTCCCCAGAGTACAAGCTTCCCTGAGGGTGAAGGCTGTCTGTGGTGCTGGCAAGGTGCCAGGCTTACCAAAGGTTCTCAGGACACCTGTGCTGGATGATGGACAGATGGATGGAAAGGGTGTTTCTGGGGTGGGGCTCCCACCCGGGTGGGTGAGCTACATGGGACCCTGCTTTGGGTGTGCAGTGTGGGAAAGCTGGGTGTAAAAGGCTGGTGCTCTGGAGGGTACTGCACGCACTCACTGGAAGGCAACCTCCAGCTGAGCACCCAGGAAAGGTTCCGGTTACAAGAGCCAATAACTCGTATCCTAAGAGGTCAGGTGTCCAAGAGGAGGAAGTGCTCTAGAAAGACAGAAGGAAATAGGTGGAAGTTCTTCTCTGACCAATCCTCACTCAAGTGGAAAATTCATTCCACAAGTATTTTTTGGCACCTATCACATGCCAGGCAGCGTCCAGGCCAAAGGCATACAGTGATGAACCCAACAGACTTGGTCCTGATCAGTTCCAGCTTAAAATGCAGTGAGGAGCCAGGTATTACAGGAATTGTACAAGTCAGTCTGTAATTACAAACCATACTAGAATGGTGGTAGAAAGCACTGGGTGCCATGAGAGACTAACAGAGGGAAGGTAATTTAGCTTCATGGGTGAACAAGTGATATTAGCTGAGATCAAGGATGAGTAGACAAGCAGGCTGAGGAGCCGAAGACACCAGAGTGGGCACATGCAAGGAAGAGCTTGTCACTCAGAGGACCTGTGCGAAGGGCAGAGGCCAGGATAAGGTGAATAAAGGGGAATGTGGCTCGAGGTGAAGCTGCGAGGTAGGCTTTTTACTCTATCTAAGGTTCAGTTACTGAAAGGTTTTGTGTATGGGAGACTGGGGATGGTCTGGAAAGTGTGGAGCAAGGGAGAAGGAAGATCAAGGAGGTCGCCCAGGTTTCTGACGTGAAGAACCACTGGTGCCGTCTGCTGACAGGGAAACATGGGTATAGACTGGATGTGAGGCTGTTATCTGTGCTCTGCCTCTGGGAGACCAAGTGGAGGAGTCAGAGAGGCAGCCGAGGAGACAGTCTGGAGGCCAGGAAAGAGGAGACAGCTAGAGGGATAAATGTGACCAGTGTGAGCCTATTCATGGCACTGAAAACCTGGAAGTGTGGTGCTGGCCTGGTGGCATACTGGTTAAGTTTGCATGCTCCACTTTGGCAGCCTGGTGTTTGTGGGTTTGGATCCCGGCACAGACATACACACCACTCATCAGCCATGCTGTGGTGGCATCCCACATACAAAATAGAGGAAGACTGGCATAGATATTAGCTCAGGGCCAATCTTCCTCACACACACACACACAAAAAGAAAACCTGGAAGTAGACGAAGTCATTTCAGGAGTGAGTGTGGAATGAAACAAAGAGGCAGTCCAGGGGCTGGCTCCGTGGCCGAGTGGTTAAGTTCGCGCGATCTGCTTCGGCAGCCCAGGGTTTCGCCTGTTTGGATCCTGGGCGCGGACATGTCACTGCTCCTCAGGCCATGCTGAGGCAGCATCCCACATGCCACAAGTAGAAGGACCCACAACTAAAATATACAACTATGTACTGGGGGGACTTGGGGAGAAAAAGCAGAAAAAAAAAAGTGGCAACAGTTATTAGCTCAGGTGCCAATCTTAAAAGGACAAAGAAACAAAGAGGCAGTCCAGAACAAAGGGCCAGGGCCCGGAAGCTAAGCCAGCAAAGACGACCAGACAGCAGAGTGCGACAGGAGGAAAACCAGACAAAGAGGGGGGGTCCCAGACCAGAGGTCTGCCCTGCCAAAGGGGGCTGAAGGATCACGTGAGAAGAAATAAAGCGTGTCCATGCTGGAATAAACAGCAAGCATGTTGTGAAGCACATTGAGGAGGCAGAGGCCACGCTCAAGGGAGGGCGAGGGAGAAACGGCGGATGGCTGTGAGGCACGCTGGCCCGTGTGCTTGGGATGGAGAGCTGGGGTGTCTTAATGCTGATAGAGGGTCCCTCAGCCAGTCCTGACCTGACTGGTCCTACGACTCTTGTTGACATTGCTATGAAATACAGAGTTTCAAAAAATGGATACTTTTTAAAAGTTTAATTATCAGTGTTTCTTTCAGTTCACATATGCAGTTCAGATGTCTCTAAGCTTCTGGTAACTTTTATTAACAGTTCCAGAGATCCAGGCAGTGACATTCATACAACAAAATTCCCACAAAGAATATTTGTATTTTAGGAATCAGGGCAAGAAATGTGAACTCCAGACTCTGACCGCCCCTTGCCCTATTCATTTTCCTTCTCACATTGCTCAGGAAATTGCAAACTTACATGGCTTCCAAAAAATGGTTTTTAAAATTAAAATCAGGCTACAGAAAACAGAGAAATAAAATACAATTTCAAAACGTTAAACACCCTAAATTCTCACCAGGTTTCCTTTCGAATGCAGAGCTGACCAGGAGCAAAGGGGTGCTCACTTCCTCTGTGGAAGAGGCCCCGTGGCCTCCGGTCTCAGACATGCCATGATCGCCACAGAGAACCAGCAAACTGGGTAAGAGAGTCTCTCTCTCCTGCAAGGCAAAGGAGAAACTTTCATTGCATTCAGGCCAAGGAGAACAGTGATCTTGCCAAGAAAACAACTTCAGATTTTAGCTTTACTCTAAAAACAGTAGCTCTTTCTAAATGAGTTAGACCTTTTACCTATGAGTTTACAGCCAGATCAAACGTCAAGGTCAAATACTGTCATAAATAAAACAAAGAGAATCATATGGAGGTCACAGAGCACAGGAGGGTCATGTTTAGGGCCTCTGAGGGCAGACGATTTGGATTTGGTTTCTCCGTTGCCACTTCCAACCTGTGAGAGCCAGAGCACATTAGTCTTCGTGCCTCAGTCTCCTCATCTGTCAGAGCCGCCCCTCTGCCCCTGGGGCTCTGCTTTGCCTTTGCTGCCTCTTCACCTGGAATGCACCTTCACAGACGGCGCATCTTCCCCTCCCTCCCTTCAAGTATCTGCTTACATCTCACTTGTCCGCAAGGACGACTGCTCTGACCATGCTGTTTTAAAACTACAGCCTCTCTCTCAGATGCTGTTCCCTCCCCCATCCGACATTTTCCTGTGGCAGGAATCACTCTCTGGAATACTGATGGACTCCTTTATTATGCTGCTTCTTTGTCCCACCTGGCTAGAAACCCCACATATGCCCAGACAGGAACAGTGATAGAGAAGCAACAGTGATCTAGAGGGAAATCAGGAAACATTACTGGATGGATGGTGGACAGGTAGAGTTAAGAGCCGCTATTCTACAGGGTTGCTGGGGACTGAGTCAGTGCAGGAGAACGTCCAAATGACATCCAGACAGTACCCAGCACACGGCGCGTGCTCCGTTTGAGGAGGCTGAGTAAGGCAACCTGGGTTCACTTTAGAAGCTTTATTCCTTCTGGGAAACCCTGGCACCGTGACCTTCTAGCACCACACAATGCACCGCAGCGCACCTCACCTCTGACAGCAGCGCGGTGTGGATCTTCATTAGGACGCCGTCCATCTCGCTGAGCTTGCGCCCGATCAGGGGGCTGCTGGGCCCAGAAACGTGGCCAATGTGGTCCAGTCCAAGGTAGTGGAGGATTAACACATCCCAATCCCCTCTTTTTAATACTTTATCCAAATGCCTCGTAACATTCTCATCCACCTTTAATGGGGGAGACAAACACATGAATAGCTCCCCTAAGTTCCCTTGATCTTCAGTCTCCAGGGAAAAGTGACATGCACATTTTAAAATGTAAGGGTTTATTTTAGGTAACAGGACTTACAGGCATTAGAAAAGATTAAAAAACCTCCCCTCAAAAAAAGGTCACAAAAAATTAAATACACATTAGCATTAGATTAAGTTTCACTAATATCGTTTTAATGTCTCCAGGTTACAGATAAGACATATTATATAGCTAATTTAAATGAGCAAGGGTTGTTCTGACAAAAAAATTCCGTGGGGTCACTACTGGGGCTTAACTAAAGCTGAGCAGATGGCCAAGTTACTCAGTGTCAAGTTGTAACGAGGTAACTAAGGGCTAAGGGCAGTTAGCTAAGATAAGACAACCAAGAGTTCAAGTAACCAGCAGGGTGAAGCCGAGGGCATCTATGTATGTCCCACAAGAAGGCTGTTCTGGAGAAACAGACACAGCCCTCAGTGATTAACCGTTAGCCTGGTCAGCCCTGACCTTCAGCCCGCCCACCTCCCTCCCACTGAAAAACCTATCACAAAGACAAGTGTTTCTGAGTGACTGTACACACGACGGGGAAACTCAGCCACTGAAGGACAGTAAGTGCTGTGTCTGCCCAGGTCAGCTTCAGTCAAAGGTCTCAGTGTAAGCGTGATGGCAGATGTGCCAGCAGGCCCAGCAAAGTGAGAGTGTGGGTGGTTCAAGGCCATCCACCCCCATGCCAAGCTCAGACATAGAGGGGCCTCTGCACTAGGGCACCTCTGTCTGTCCCAGGGCCAACTTCTAACCATGGGTCTAATCATGCTCTTCTCCTTGTTCAAGACCGCACTCCCAGCTCGGGCTGATGCCCCTCAGGACCGGACTCTGCCCAGCTCACCGTCTAACCTCACACCTCCCCACTGGGGATGCTGCCCTACCCACAGGAGAACCAACAGCCTTGAGAATTCTAGGCAGGCCCTGCAGTCCTCAGGCTCTGCCTCACACAGATGCTGCCACCCATTCTGTCCACCTGGGAAGTCCCACTCATCTGTCAAAACTCAACTTCAAGGGCTCTTTGCTGAGAGGCCCTTCCTGATCCTCTGCACCCTGTCATCGGGTGCTCAGCTGGTCTAGGCTTTGGTCTCGAGAGAACTCTGCTCACACCTGCACCAGGGTTTAGGTTCCTGGGTTGCAACCGATCATGCAAACGAACAAGTTTTACAACTTCTCCATACTACTCCCAATGTATTAACAAAAGCCACACACAGAACAATGTTTTCTCTCACTAAGGAAGAGGGTACTGGGCTCTATCTAGGATAACGTTTTTCTTATTTTAAAAACTGACCTCTGTATAATCTGACACAAAAAATGAGGTTGTTCCATCATATTCCACAAAATGCTTGGGGAATAACTTCACCCATGTTTCATCTCCATAAGAGATGATTCTTTTCCCAGCTGCTTTTGCCTGTGTGATCACGTTGTCTTCCAGCAGTGCAGGAGAATTGAGGTTCATGACGACATCAATGAAGCCAGGGACACTCCCTGTCATCAACGCCTGTAGGAGGAAATGTTCAAGAATTGGACCATGGAATCCAAAGTGTAGCATGGGAACGGGTGCCAAAGACCATTTAACAGATGAAAGAGGCAAGCATAACAGCAGGGCACCCCCAAAACTGGAGGCCAGGTCAGTGTTAGGACAAAGGGGAAAAAGCCACACACAGATTCTGGGTAAAACTAGCAAACTTAACGGTGAAGACGTGACCATGTCTCAAGTGATGAGAGGACAGAGGCGGCTGTGGTGTAGGTGGACAATGGTGGTGGCTGGAAAAGAAGCTACAGGTTATGAGAACAGAAGCCAAGAGCAAAGTGTGGCATGCAAAGAAAACACAAACCTGTGCATTCAGATCCACGTCAGGTCCTCATCTACGCTTCAATTCTGCTCCATGTGACAAGCAAACTCCATATGCACATCTCATAACCTAGTGATTCTAACGTCCACCCCAGAGGGGAACAGCCTCTCACACACCCAGGGAGGAAGGCAGTCTCTAGGCACAAAATCTCAGGAAGTCTCACAGGAAACTGGCCCAGGGATGCTGGTGGGACATCCTGCCAAGCTGCACCATGATTTCTGGGAGGAGAGGGTGGGTGTGACATGTTCTCACATCTTTCTGATAAAGAGTTAAGTCAACAATCTGCCTCATTTTAGCACAGAGCCTAAGAGGCCAAAGTTATGGGTCACAGGTCTCCATGATCTGGAGTTATCCGATAACCCATGATGCTGGCATCCAGGGACCTGTGCAGTGAAAATAAACAAGAATCTGGATAATGCCAACAGGTGTAATAATTTTGTCAAGACTTCTTTAGCAGCAAATAAATGCAAATATGAATTAACTGGACTTCTGGAATGCCAGAGTGAGGAGCTCGGCAAATCCTCTCCCCCAACAGCAATAAAACTGTCAAAACCAACCATTTCAGGACTTTGAAAACTCCCCAAGGATATACAACAAAGGACTATTAAATCTTGCTAAGAGCTGTGAGTACCTGTGGTGTTTTAACATGGGCTACTCCCCTGTCCCACCTTCAGCTCTGTGATGCAGGAGCCATCGAGACCAAGAGGGGCCCACCTGATTTGGGGCTCCATGGAAAACTCTCACACCAGGGATGTGATAAAAGCAAGAGGCTAGGCCAACATCACAGCTGCCTGAAGGTTCAATGCTGACTGTAGTAAGAGATCAGGCCAAAATTTAAAAAGGAGATCTGGGGAATGAGACAGTTGTAGTAGATATCTGTAAACTCCCACATATTCCTGGAATCTGGAAGCCTGTGTGCACATATGGGGCTGAGTGTACACTCAGGAGAGACCAGAGGGGGCTGAGTTACCTGTTCCTTCCAGCTGAACAGGAGGCCTGGCTAAAACAGAAAGTGAGAGTCAGGGCAGACTTATAAACTGTCTGAACGGTGAGCATGTGGGCCAACCCACACATTGCTCCCTGCAAAGGGTACAGACCTTACCATGTAGTGTGTTTAAGCAGAACCTTTGCCCAATCATTGGCTAACCACTAAACTATGCTGACTCAGGGTGACCGTTAGGAAGACTGGCTTAAAAATAAAAACAAGAATTGAAAAAAAAAACAAAACGAGCAGAGACATCAGTTACTGCACACTCTGGGGAAGACAGACTCTATAGAACTACTTCAGGCAAATCATTACACAAACAAACACAGCGACAACACCCACCACTCCTGGGGTGGGGATCAGACACCAGAGGTGAGGTGGGGGTTGCATGGATATATACATTTGTTACATCTCACTGACTGTACACATAAAAACACGTGTGCTGTATTCTATGAAACTTCTATCTCAATAAAGCTACTTTTCAAAATGTGAGCCTCTCTCTCACCCCAAAATTCTACTCCCTAAAGGTAACCAGTTACTTTTGGTGAGTATTCTCTTACACTTTTCTGTGTATGTGTACAATCAAAAATATACAGATACATATTTTTTACCAAAATGGTAACAAACTACATAAACAATTCTGCAACTTCTTTGTGCTTTTCAACTAATAATATATCATGAACCTCCTTCCCCAGAAAACACACAGCTACTTCATCTTTTTTTTTAACAGCTACAAAGTACTCCAGTGTTTGGATGTATAATATATTTAACCAATACTGTTTTAATGGTCATTTATCTTAAAAAGCTTTCAAAAGGAGTGCCATTTGAGCTGTGAAACAAGTGAGAGAAACCCCAAGCAGACTGGAGGAGGAAGGCCTGCAGGGGGGCTCTGGCCCATTGCATGTGGTCAATTACACCAAACAGGAAGGATGACCACTTCACTGCTGAAGGAAGACTTCTCTCTCTGCTTGGCAACAGCCCAGCCAATGAGAAACACAGCAGTCCAACCAATGAGAAACACCACAGCCCAGCCAATGAGAGACGCTGCAGCTCAGCCAATGAGAATGTGTAGCTGCCCTGAACTGTTCCTCTCCCCCAATGACCCTTCCTTTAGAAGAGGCCCCCCCCCCCATTTCTCTATAAAAGCAGCTCCCCCTCCTTTGTTCCCTGGATTTGCCTGTGGTTCACCAGAGCACACACATCTTGAACTGCAATTCTTTTTGCTATCCCCGAATAAACTCATTCTGCGGATAAAATAACAGGGGAATTTGTTTTTTAAGTTGACAGAGCTGAGACCTGAAGGTTGGAGTGTTGTCAGGTGAGGTGAGCTGGGGCTTTCCAGGGGGAAATGCAGCAAACTGCAAAGACCCCAAGGCAGAAAGAGGGCAGCACACCTGCAGAACTGAGCTGTGTGTGATTGGCGTGGACGAAAGACAGAAGAAGAGGGAAAGCAGCTCAGATGAGGCTGGAGAGGTCAGCAGGGGAAAGCCCACACAGCCTGGAGGCCTGGGTTAGTAGGCAGAGTGTAAGCCCTGGAAGCTTTAAGAGAGGAGTGGCATGACCTGATTTGTGTTTGCACGGGATCTGGACAAGAAGTGGTGCTGGGAGACTTTTACAGTGCAGACTGGAGACTACAGAAGACTGGACCTAGATGGTGGCAGCAGAGGTGCTGCTCACTCCAGCTACATTCACACCCACAGCAGGAAGAACTGTTTACCTCATTTCTTGTGAAGAGTGGGTTACCATCAATCTTTAAATGTCTACAGTGTGATAGACAATTGGCCTTACAGATTGTTTTAGTTTCCCTTGCTCTGATTACTAGTAAAGTCAAAAATCGTTTCATACATTACTGGCCATTTCGAGTCTTCCTTTGCGGATTTCTTTACATCCTTTGTCCAGTTGCTACTGGATAGTTGTACTTGATCAGATCCTCTTTACATATCATGGGCTTAACATCTTTTTTGTTACATCAGCTGTAAATAATTTTTCCAGTTTATCATCGGCCAGTTGACTTTGTCTATAAGGTCCTTTGCCACATAAAGGTTTTCTGTTTTCATGTAGTCGAATCTGTCCATCCCTTCCTCTAGGACTTTCACAAGGCACTTCCCTTCTTCTCACACTAGCTTGGGTTCCCACTGACATTTTCAAGGAGGGCAGGGACTACCTGGTATCCCCTTCACTCTAGGAAGCATGCAGGCAGCAACTGAGTTGCAGCTGGTAGTCCTAGGAAGTCGAAAGAGAGCTTGAGTCTGTCACTTTCTTGGAGGTTTTCCCGTGGTTTCAGTGGCCTTGGGAACAGTAGATTCTTGCCTTCTGAGAATTAAGGAGGGCTCTGCAGAGACTACTGAAAAAGGATTTGACCTGGGCACCCTATTCTCCAGCACTGCTATATAACGCAGTGTGACCAAGAGGCTTTGGAACCAGACAACAGAGGCTCGTGATCAGTTTCTGAGGCCAGTTGGGTGATTTTACCACTTCAAGCCTGTTTCCTCATTTGGAAAATGGAGAAGACAGAAGTGCCTATCTCATGGAGCCTATCTCATGGGGTTTTTGTGAATGTGTGTGAGATAATGCCTGCATTCTGTACTCACTGTAGCCAGTCATCAGTAACTGCTCCTTATTATGACTATAAATTCCCTGAAGAAAGGAAAGGCATTCAAAAATTATATAATTTTAGAAAGAAGCTACTGCAGGATCTTAACATGTGAAAGTGCTATCAGGGATATTAGTCTTGAGATGTTAAGATCAGTGTTTCATGACAATTGTATCAAAACTCTGAGATTAACTAAGTCCCTTCCCAATCTGGTGCCACGGAAGGGGACACATTTCTTAGCCAACACTACCCAATCCTAACAAATTCCAGAGCTGTGTAACCCTAACTCCAGTATGGACTTCCTGTTCTAGCTCCTCCCTGATAAGGAATGAGTAGCAACAACCTGTAGAGGACTGAAAACAAAATGAAATACTGGTTTTGTGAAATGAAACAAATGGGCTGGAGATGGGAGGCCCTAAGAACCACAGTGGCCAACGTGCAGGTCTGATTAGAACCTGGAGCTTGCGCACTCACTTACACATTTTCTTACAAGTCAGCCCAGATTCCTAATAACACTTTTCTTACCAAAACGGAGGAACAGTTTCCTTCCAGACTTCTCATAGAACAGATAAAGAAATCAGTGCTCCTGATGGCCTGGAGTCTGGATGCCCTTCTTCCAGCACGACAGGTCTCAGCAAAATGACCACTCCTCAGAGGCCATCCTTGAGCATCTTGACTAAGGTGCCCTCTCCCACTCCCCACAACTCTCCATTGTGTTCTCCTCCTTGATTTCTTCCACAGCATATATCGCTTTCTGAAACTATCTTATTAATTTGTATACTTATGTATTTTCTGTCCCCTCAATTAGAAAGTAAGCTCCATGAAGAGAGGACAGTTGCTGTCTTATTCTTCACCGAATCCTTCTTATCTAGAACAGTGTGTGGCACATAGTAGATGCTCAATAAATATTGCCAAATGAAGGACACATCACATCCAAAAGTGGCAGAGAGTGGGAAACGCAAGAATACAAAGTCAGTGAAAGATGTGGCATTAATCCTTTCAATCCCAGACTCTTCTATTCATCCAGTAAACATGTACTGAGTATCTACTAAATGCTGCCCCCAAGCTTTAAATGAAGAGGTGGCTCCTTCTCACCAAGTAGTAAGGTGTCACATGATCAGCCATAGATGTAACGCTCAGCCAGCAACTTTTATACCATGCTAGCGTGCAATATATTCACAGACAAACATTTAAGCTCCTCTGTCTCCTTCTGCCTCCTCCCATTTACTCATCCTTCCAGTGTGAGCTTGAATGTACTTTCCTCAGACAGGCTTTTCTGACCCCCCCCAACTACACTGAGCCCACCCCCCCAACAATGAGCACCATGTCCTGTTCTTCATCACACATTAACCGCACTTTATAACTGCATGTTCATTTGTATGTGCATTTAATGGCTACATCTCTCATTAGAGACTAAAAGCTCCATGAAGGCCGAGATACCATTTGGCTTCAACTGTGTACCTGTTACAATGTCAGCACATAGGAGTTGCTCAATAAATAGTTCTTGAGCCTATCAATAAAGCTTACTTTTATCCTTACCCATAGTTCTTGAGTGAGGCACTATGCACTTCAAAGCCACTCTCAGTAGGCTGAACAGCTGAAGGTGGTTTATCCAGCAGAAACTGTGATAGCTGTCAAGGCCAGATAATGCTGGTTTGGCCACTGTGTATACTACAATTTTGGACTAGTCTTTTAATTTATCTGAGTTTGCTTCTTCATTTGTAAAGTCCAGAGATTGAGCTAGATAATCCTAAAGGCTCCTTCCAGGATTGTAACTAACCCACTGATGATTAAAGAAGAAAGCAGGTTAGCAAGGAGGATGGTAACTCTTGGATTAGGCTAGCCTGGACAATCTGGCTCTAAATCCTTTATGGTCCCCATGAGTTTTGACTACTTGACGAGGGGCACAAATCTTGGGTCTCAGCTCCATCCCATCTGTGAGGCTTCTTCAGCATTCTACTGCCCCAGCCAGGTTGACAGCACCAAACTAATTTCTATTTAGTTAAAACTGGGACTCCAAGTAAAAGACTACTCTAGAAAAGACTACTCTAGAAAGCCCCTCTAAACCTCTGAAGGAGTCAAACCATGATCTATAAAACATTAAGTCATACCATTTACCTTGATTCGAGGCATAGTAACTGTAGGTGGCTTTGCTTCAGCCACAAAACTGTGCGATGCTCCTTTTTCCACCAGATAAGTTGTATAGGGCATAAATTTCACACCCTTTGAGCCAAAGACAAAATCATCTCTCAAGGCGTCTATCAGCACAATAACAACTTTACTGAAGAGAGGTGGTGGGAGCTTGGTCCAGTTGGAACTGGCTCCTAAAAGTGTTTGAAAGAAAAAAGGAAATTCAATTTTAAACTCTATTTAGCACTCAAGCACCTTATATTTTAGTTTTTGCCTACTTCTCCAGCACATATCCTGTGAAATCTACATATCTCAACCTAAAGAAAAAGGCCTGTTCTCGGTAGACGGTACTGGGGTGGGGGGGGGGGGGGCTGGGTAGGGTGCGCAAGCTCAGGGAGTCCCAGTATTAAGTAGTGAATTGCTCTTACCATGGTGAGGAGTACTGGGACCCGGGAGTCCCTTCATGAGGGCTCTGGAATGGGACATTTAGGGAGCTTGATCTAAAACAGTGCTGCAAGTAGGGGACAGGCAAGCATATTTGCAAACTGTTTGTAGGGTCAGTGGTTGGTAATGTGTGGACCTGGTCCAAAACGGGCAAGCCTTTACCTGGTATGTACTACTGGGTAGGTCAGGGCTAGGAAGGGGTCTATGCAGGGAAGTCTCAACCATTGTGAAAAAAGGGGTCTTGGAGGAATGTCATAGAAGAAAACACGAGAGGTCGACAGGAATCTTCTCTGTTGTGTTTTACTGAGCGAAAAGGGGGCCCAGAACAGGGAGTGACCCAAAGGCCTGTGCAGGGAAGGGGGCGTCACTGGATGAGTCGAGCTGGGGAGAAGCGGGAGCCTTTGCGGTGCCCAGGGAGGAAGGTCGAAGTAGGGCGGGTAGGTGGTTGACACAAAGCTCTAGGATACATAAGAAGAGGCTCAAAGGGTAAGAAGGGGGCTCTTGGTGATGGGGACTAGAATGGAAGAGACGACCCGGGAGCCCCGGGAAGAAGTCTGAGAGGCGGGGCTCAGAAGGAGAATCCTCCGGGAAGTGGGCGCGGGGAGCGGAAACGCCCGGGGCGGGGTCCGTACCAGCCGAGGGTTCGGGCGCTGGGGGCTCTGCTTGGTGCTTCGAGCTAGAAGAGGACCGAACCGGAGCCGGGAAGAATCCCCGAAGGAAGAGTACGACCCCGAGCACCTCGACCACTACGCAGCAGGCGGCGAAGGTCCCGGAGCCCAGCCGCATCACGCCCACCGGGCTCCTTGCTTCGCGACCCCAGCGCAAGCCTCGCCTAGCAGCTCCTTCCGGCTCCAAGAAACAGCCTCTGGGCAAGGGCGAACTGGCAGGGCTCACAGGCCCCGGCGCCCGGTGTCGGCTACGGGTGTCGTCACGTCCGCCGGCGCGCCGGAGATACGCACGAAGGGGGCGGGCGCTTCCCGATGCGTGATGACCCTGAGCTCTGGGACCTTTCCGTGTGTTTCCTGTGCGCCCACTCGCGAGGCCCCGCCCCTGCCACACCCACTTTGAGTCCCCGCCCCCGCGGGTCCCCGCCGCTGGCCGGCCGCCCTGCGTTGCCTGTTTCGCGGGTGGGAATAACTACCACGTGCCGTCCCTCTTGCTGGGATGTTTCGCGCGTATTGCCTCGTTCCTCCTCACATCAGCGTAGAGCCCTCACGTGTCTTGGGCAGGTCGTGCAGAGGACGCGGTGTCTGACCTGGGCTTCAAGTTGGGCTGCCATTACAGTACATTGCTAAGTGACCTCAAGAAGGTCAGCTGACTTCCTAGGTCTGGGCGTCCCTGTGCCGGATGGGACTCCAGGACATTGTTGGGGCCCCATCCAGACCCTTTACTGGCCACTGCCTCCAGCTTCAGCTCCAGCTCCTGCTCCTGGGTGTGTTTGAGGCCAACAGATCTGTTGACCTGAAAAGCCTCAAAATGAGTTTATCCCAGAATAGCTAAAAGAATTGCAGTTGAGGATGTGCATGTTATGGCAAACCACAGGCAAAGCCAGAGAACAACAGACGGAGCTGCTTTTATAAGGAAAAGGGGGGATGGGAGGGGCTGTCCTAAAGGAAAGTCCCTTGGGGGAGAGGAACAGTTCAGGGTGGCAATGCTTCTCATTGGCTGAACTGTGGCATTTCCGATTGGCTGGGCTGTTGCGGGGGCGGGGGGATCTTCCCTCCATAGTAAAGTGATTATACTAGTGTTTGGTGTAATTGAGGGTGTGTGAGACCCCCCCCCCCCCCGCCCAAAGGCCTTCCCCATCCAGTCTAGTTAATGTTTCTTTATTAATTTCCACAGCTCACAGCTGCCCCCTTCTCTGGAAAATTGCCCTTGGTTGATGGGAACTGCTGAGCCCTGGAAGTTACCAGTCTCCTATATACCTGGAGTCTTTGACTGACTGAGGTCCCAGTATAAAGGCCCAGCTCCTTTGCTTGCTTCTTGGTGACTTAGCCGCAAATTCTCAGAGTTTCACTTTCTTTGTTGTAAAAATTAATAAAGAGAAACCTTATTTAAAATGGAATTGGGAAGCCAGAAGAGAGAACTCTCATGCACATGGCACTCAATGCACACTAGACCCCAACAGGAATAGAGGTACCCAGCATCTCCAATGGGAGGTGACACCACTTACCACCCCAGCAGAAGGAGGGAGGAAATTCCTCCTTGCCCAGTAACAGCTCAACCAAAGACAGACTGCTGTGCTCAGCCAGCAAAAAGCCACTATACGTACTTCCTACTCCCAGTCTCCTCCAGGGGACTCTTCATTTATTACAGCCCCTCCCAACTTCGTGAAAAGACATCCCCCTCCCTGTTTCTCTGGACTGTATGTCCTGAATTGCAATTCTTTGCTGTTCCTGAATAAACTCGTTTTGCTGGTAAAATAACTGGCTGTTTATTTGTTTCAGGTCAACACCGTCTGACTTTAGATTCCAAAATTTTATTGACATCTTCTCTCCTGGTTTTTGTTCTCTCTCTTTTTTGTCCATGTGGGTTTATGTTTCCCTCTTCCTGGTCATTTTAGTAGAATATTGGGGAAGCAGGACCAAACACTGTGTGCTGTACACCATAGCCTTCATTCTTCAAGGCTCGTCTTCTAGATTTCTCCCAGGTCATCAACAACCTGGAACACTACAGTTTTAATTCATGAGAATGTCAAAGGCTCCAAGATCAAGGAGCTCTGTAAAAATTTGTTATAATTGGTTTTTGTGACATGGAAAGGACTGCCTATTCCCATAACTGGTTACCCACAGAGTACTGAGCAATGGTGGGAAAAGAACCCCCTTTTTCTTATTTGGTTTTAAAATTTTATTTGCCCAAATGTAGGCATTCATAGATTTGCAAGGTCAAGTCTTCAGAGCAGCCCCTCCCACCCTGGCTTTGGGGTCCCAGCTCCCAGCTTCCTCTCCTTAGCTTAGGCAGCTCTGTGCATCACACCTCCTGTCCAGCTTCCCCTCCCTGAGTCCTTGTGTGTCACATTTGTTTCTGGTTCTCAAAGGTGATGGCTCCATTGAGGCTTGTAATCTGGTGCCAGTCCCTTGACTGCAGCTTGGTGTGCCTCATGTAAACGCTTTCCTGGTGAGTGTTCCTGGGGAGCATTTGGTTGCCTTTCCCTGTTCCCTGGGTGAGTGGCTGTGTAGAGCTTGGCTGTTCCTCCCAGACAGCTCGTTTTTAACTGAAGTGAGCTTTTCCTGAATCAGGTAGCTGTGGGACTGTTCGCCACACAAGCCTCATGCTTTCCTCAACAGACCATTTGCTGTGACATGCTTGCTGGGTGACTTGCCTTGGCCCTGCCGCATTTTCTGCCCCATTGCCACAGTGTCACTTGTCCAGGGGAGCCCCTACTTGGACTATGCACCCCATTCTCAAGCTTTGCAGCATGGGTTCCAGTGTCCTGTTCAGGTGTGCCTGGTGTTCACTCTGAGAGCCTCATCTTCCATCCTCACTGTCCCTGTCCTGCACCTGTTGTCAATCAGCACTGCTTTGCTACTCCTTTCCATTTATGTGTTAGTTTTGTGGTTTGGCATTTTCTCTTTCTCCAAGGTTATTTGAAGACAATTTGAAGGTGGATTTCTATATTTGTTTCCTATTCTTCTTGTTGCTGTTGGCTGATTTAGAGAGTAGATAGAGAAAATAACAAATTTAGGCCGCCTTCTGCAAACAACCCAAGTATTATTTTTAATGATAAAAGAATAGAGTTAAGAGAAAATATTTTAATGCAATAAAATTATTAATATTAAACATGGTATCTGCTTACAAAAAACATTAAGGCACTTGGCTTCTTTTTAGCTAGACTTGAAAATGGCCTATTAGGCCATTTTCCAGGGAGCTTTCAAAAGGTAAAGATTCCTTGGCCCAATTCCAAGCCTACCGAGACAGTGTTCCCCAAGGTGGTACCCAAGGTCCTATATATTTTTTATTCAATTTTTTATTGTGGTAAAATACACATAACATAAAACTTACCATCGTAAGCATTTCTAATTGTACAGTTTAGTGGTATTAAATACATTCATGTTATCGTGCAACTGTTACTGAACCAGAAGTGGGTTTGCTTACCCATCTCTGACACCAGGTGTAGTGGAAGAAAGTAGGAATTTTATTGAAAAGTGCTGAGCAAGGAGAATGGGCAGCTAACACTGTCATCTCGAACTCCCTGAAAAGCTACAAGTGATGGTTTTTATTCGGGGTTTTAGGTAGGAGGGGGGAGCAGGTGGCCTTGGGAGCTGAAGTTCTAACAGTCTTCTGCGTAGGCACGATTGTCTTTCATATTTCTTTGTGGGTTGCATGTGCAAATTCGGGAGTGTTCTATCTGTTGCATTCGGTGGATTTTTAGTCTGTCTAAAGTTTACAGTTGGTCATTTTAGCTTCTCAAGCTCCTTCAAGATGTTTAGTCAGTCGGGGGTGGGGAGCTGTCAGCAAGTTGCTCTCCTATCTGCATCCTCCTGTTCTGCAGAACAAGCTCAGAATCGTTGGTTACTTTGTTTTCCACATCAACCTCCTGGGTACAGGCTTCAAAATTTTAACTTTTTCATTCTTGGTTTCAAAACCATCACCACCATCAATTCTAGAACTCTTTTCATCTTGTAAAACTGAAACTCTGTGCCGGTTAAACACTAACTCCCCGTCCACCCTCCCCCAGCCCCTGGTACCCACCATTCCGCTCTCTGCCTTTATGAATTTGACTCTAGGGACCTCATATAAGCGGGATCCTACAGTACAGTCGGCCCTCCATGTCCTCAGGTTTTGTATCCACGGATTCCGCCAACTGTGGATGCGAAATCCATGGTTACAAAGGGCCAACTGTGTTAATCATTCTGTGCCATTATGTGTAAAGGACATGAGCATCTGAAGATTTTGGTGTCCAAGAGAGTTCCTGGAACCAGTCCCTGGTAGATGCTGAGGGATAACTGTATTTGTCTTTTTGTGACTGGCTTCTTTCACTTCATATAGTGGAGCATTTGTCAGAACTTCCTTCTTTCTGAAGGCTGAATAATATTCCACTCTATGTATTTACCACATTTTGCTTATCCATTCGTCTGTGGATGGACACTTGGGATGCTTCTATGTTTTTAGCTATTGTGAATAATGCTACTGTGAACACAGGTGTACAAATATGTCTTCAAAGACTTGCTTTCAATTTTTTTGGTTTACACATAAGTGGAATACATATATATATATAAATGTGGAATGTCAGGATCACATGGCAAAGCTATTTTTAATTTTTAAAGAAAACACCATGCTCTTTTCCACAGATGCTGCACCACTTTGCATTCCCACCACTAGTGCACAAGCGTTCCAATTTCTCCACATCCTCAACAACACTTGTGCTTTTTTCTTTCTGTTTTGTTTTCTTTTGGTTTTGGTAGTAGCCATCCTAATGGGTGTGAGATGGCATCTCATTGCACTTTTGATTTGCATTTCCCTAATGATTAGTCATGCTGAGTATCTTTTCATATGCTTATTGGCAATTTGTATATATTGTTTGGAGATATGTCTCTTCAAATCCTTTCTCCATTTTTACATTGTTGTGATGAGAAAACAACTATTCTGTTGCCGTCTCAGCATTTTACAGTGTGACAACCCTGCTCACATACAGAATCTGGGCATTTATGTAAGGGCCCAAGCTTAGGATTCCCGGCACAAGTTCCTGCTTTGCTTTTCCCAGGCTGCCTTTAAAAATAACCACCTTCAGCTGACCCCTCAAAAGTTAGTGAGCTCTGTCACCACCATCTTATAAATAATAGGTGCTTGCTACTCTGCTCTCTGTCTCTTGCTCACTCATGGCCTGGATCAGACGACTGCCCTTTTCCTGGCTCATTGAGCCTCTCTGCTTCTGGGATTTGTAAATAATAAATCTTGTGACTCTACTTCCTTTGTGGGAGTGGATGGAAACTTTATCTTCAGTCAAAATAACCTCGGGGTTATCACTTCCCAAAAGTGGGAGCTCAGATGCTGAGGGAGCTACCTGCCGAACCGTGTGGATGGCTTGGGCCTCCCCATTGGGTAGGTCATAATCTGCATATGCTGAATTTAATGCACCATCTATGGGCCTCCCCCCAAAAGTTGGGTTTTTTTAATTGTTGAGTTTTAGGAGTTATCTATATGTTAATCTGTTATAAAAAATATAATATGCAAATTTTTTCTCCCTTTCCATGAGTTTCTTGAGGGTTTGGATTAGGGTTAGGGTTCGGATTAGGGCTTAGGTTTCAGGCTAGGGTTGGGGTTAGAGTTAAGGTTTGAGTTGGGGTTAGGGTTTGGGGGTTCAGGCTAGTGTTAGGGTTTGGGGTAGGGTTAGGATTCGGGTTCAGGTTTGGGTTTGGGTTTAGGTTTAGGGTTCGAGTTCATGTTCGGGGCCCACATAGGTCTAGGGTTATGGCTAGGGCGAGGGCTAGGGTTAGGGTTTATGGCTAGGGCTAGTACTAGGGCTAGGGTTAGGGATAGAGGGTCACGGTTATGGACATAGGGTTAGGTCTAGGGTTAGGGTTCGGGATCGAGTTCAGGTTCGAGTTTGGGTTTGGATTCGAGTTCGGATTGGGGTTTGGGTTCAGGTTCGGGTTCGGGTTTGGCTTCGGCTTCGGGCTAGGGTTCGGGTTAGGGTTAGGGTTCGGGTTAGGGTTCGGCTGAGTATCTTTTCATATGCTTATTGGCAATTTGTATATATTGTTTGGAGATATGTCTCTTCAAATCCTTTCTCCATTTTTACATTGTTGTGATGAGAAAACAACTATTCTGTTGCCGTCTCAGCATTTTACAGTGTGACAACCCTGCTCACATACAGAATCTGGGCATTTATGTAAGGGCCCAAGCTTAGGATTCCCGGCACAAGTTCCTGCTTTGCTTTTCCCAGGCTGCCTTTAAAAATAACCACCTTCAGCTGACCCCTCAAAAGTTAGTGAGCT